>NC_059128.1:171787943-172420828 GCF_020740605.2 Lemur catta
TTTTTTAAAGTTTGATATTGTTTACTGAGGAGTAACTGATATGTAATAAACTGCATATATTTAAAGGGTATAGTTTGACAAGTCTTAACATATGTATACATCCCTGAAACCAACGCCACAAGCAAGATAGTGAACATAACCATCATCCTCCAAAGTTCCTGCTTCCCTTCTGGCCTGTGTTGCTCCCCTGCCCCCAGCTCCTAATCTGTTTGCTGGCACTGTAGGTTAATTTGCACTTTCCAGACTTTCATATAAATGGAATACATGCAACATATGCTGTCTTTGGTCTGACTTCTTTCCTCAGCATAATTATTTTGAGATTCGTTTCTATTGTTGGTTCATTCCTTTTTATCCCTGAGTACTATTCCACTGTCAGGATAACTCCCAATCTGTTTAAGTATTCACATGTTGATGGATGTTTGGCTTATTTACAGTTTGGGGCTACTATATTTAAAGCTGCTCTGAACATTCACGCACAAGTTTTTGCATGAACATATGTTTTCACTTCTCTTTGGTAAATACCTAGGAATGGAATGGCTGAATCATATAGGAGGTGTACATTTATGCTTTAAGAAACTTCCAAGCTGTTTTCCACGGCCACTGCAGCATTGACATTCCCACCAAGTCGTGTATGAAAATTCCAGTTGCTCCACATCCTTTGCCATACTTGTCATGGTCAGTCTTTCACTTTAGTCATTCTAGTGGGGGTGTAGTATCAGTGCATTGTGGTTTTAACCTGCATTTCCCTTATGCTATTGAGCATCTTTCCATGTACTTATTTGTCATCCATATACACTGTTCGGTAGAGAGTCTGTTCAAATATTTGGCCCATTTTTATTGGGTTATTATTATATTTTGGACACAAGTCCTTTATCAGATATATGCCTTGCAAATCTTTTCTCCCAGTCTGTGGTTTGTCTTTTCATTCTCTTCAGTGTCTTTTGAAGAGTAGCTTTTAATTTTGATGAAGTCTAGCTTATCAATTTTTTTCCATTATGGATCATGCTTTTGGTGTCTTATCTAAGAAATCTTTACCTAACCTAAGGTCATAAAGATTTTCTCTTATGTCTTCTTCTAGAAATTTTGTAGTTTTAGGTTTTATGGTATGGTTTATGATCCACTTTGAGTTAGTTTTTGCATAGTGTGTGAGCTATGAATTGAAGTTCATTTTTTGGCATATGGATATCCAATTGTTCCAGCACCATTTGTTTAAAGGACTATCCTTTCTCCACTGCATTGCCTTTGTACCTTTGTTAAAAATCAGTTGTCTATGTAAGTAGGGGTCAAATTTGATACTCTCTATTCTGTTCCATTAATCTATTTAACTATATTTACACTGATACCACACTGTCATGAGTACTGTAGCTTTACAATTAGTCTTAAAATCATATAGTGTTAATCTTCCAACATTGTATTTTTTCAAAATTATTTTAGTCATCCTAGATCAATTCCATCTCCATGTGAATTTTAGAATCGGCTTATCAGTTTCTACCAAAAAGCCCAATGGGATTGTATAGAATCTATAGACAAATTTGGGGAGAACTGAAATCTTAACATTATTGAGTCTTCCAAACCTTGGACAAGGTATATCTCCTTATTTTAATTAGCCTGTCTTTAATTTCTCTCAACAATGGTTTGTAGTTTTTAGTGTATAGGTCTCGCACACCTTTGTCAGATTTATCCATAAATATTTCTTTTTTATGCTACTGTAAATGATATTATTTTAAAATTTTAATTTTTAAAAAAATTCAGGATATTATGGGGGTACCAGCATTTTGGTTACATGTAATATGTTTGCCTTGCTCAGGCCAGGGCTATAAGTGCTCCGCTTCCATTAGTTGTGGGTTTACCCCCACCAGAACCCCCACCTGACCAGCACCCAGTGAGTATTACTACCATGTGAACACCTTAGTGTTGATCAGTTAGTACCAATCTGATGGCGAGTACATGTGGTGCATGTTTTTCCATCCTTGTGATACCTCACTTCGAAGGATGGGCTCAATCTTTCAATTAGGAAAAACAATGGTGAACTAGCACCTCTTATATTATCCTGGATAGAGATTAAAATTTTAATTTTTGGTCCTTTATTGCTAATATATAAAAATACAATTGATTTTATATATTGATTGTGTATCCAGCAACCTTACTAAACTTACCTATTAGTTCTAGTAGCCTTCTTGTAGATTTCTATGGATTTTCTCTGTAGACAACTATGTCATCAACAAATAGAGTTTCATTTTTCCATCCCCATCTGGATGTCTTTTATTTATTTTTCTTGCCTTATTGTTTTGGCTAGAACATCGAGAACAATGTTGAATAGAAATGGTGAGAATGGACATCCTTACCTTGTTGCCCATCTTAGGGGGATAAAAGGGTAAAGTATATCTTAAGGGGTAAAGTATTCAATCTTTCACCATTAAGATGTTAGCTGTAGGTTTTTCATAGATGCCTTTTTTATTGGGTTGAGGAAGTTCCTTTATATTCCTAGTTTGCTGAGAGGTTTTCTTTTAAATTAGAGATTGATTTTAGCTTTTGACAATTGTCTTTCCTGTGTCTCTTGAGATAATCATATAATTTTTCTTTTTTAGTTTGCTAATATGTTAAATCATACTGATTGATTTTTAAATGACTAGAGGTTTATCAATTTTATTGATTTCCTCAAAGAAACAGCTACGGCTTCAATTAATTTTCTGTTTCTGTTTTCTATTTCACTGATGTTGGCTCTGATCTTCATTACAGTCATGTGTCATTTAACAACAGAAATATGTTCTAGAAAATGCAACATTAGGTGGTTTCATCATTGTGCAAACATCACAGAGTGTGCTTACACAAACCTAGAGTTACAGCCTATCACACGCCTAGGCTATGTGGTACAGCCTACTGCTCCTAGGCTATAAACCTGTTCGGCATGTTACTGTACTGAATACTGTAGGCAGTTGTAACGCAATGGTAAGTATCTGTGCCTCTAACATATCTAAACACAAAAAAGATACTGTAAAAATATGGTATAAAAGATAAAAAATGGTATGCTTGTATGAGGCACTTACCATGAATGGAGCTTACAGGACTGGAAGTTGCTCTGGGTGAGTCAGTGAGTGGATGTGAAGGTCTAGGACATTACTGTACACTATTGTAAACTTTTATAAAAACTATACATTAAGCTACACTTAATTTATAAAAAATATTTTTCTTTCTCCAATAATAAATTAACCTTAGCTTACTGTAACTTTTTACTTTATAAAGTTGTCATTTTGAAAAAACTTTTCAACTCTTTTGTAATAATACTTAGCTTAAAGCACAAACACATTGTATAGCTGTACAAAAATATTTTCTTTATATCCTTATTCTATACGCTTTTTTATTATTAAAATTTTTTATATTTTAATTTTTTAAATTTTGTTAAAAACTAACACACAAACACACAAATTATCCCAGGCCTATGCAAGGTCAAGATCATCAACATCACTATCTTCCACCTCCACATCTGGTACCACTGCAAGGTCTTTGGGGTAGTAACATGCACGGAGCTGTCATCTCCTACAATAATAATGTCTTCTTTTGGAATACTTCCTGAAGGAACTGCCCGAGGCTGTTTTACAGCTAACATTTTTTTTTAATAAGTAGAAGGAGATTACTATAAAATAATGATTAGTATAGTAAATACATAAACCAGTAACATATTTATTATCATTATCAAGTATTATACACTGTACATAATTGTCTGTGCTATATTTTTATATGACTGGCAGCACAGTAGGTTTGTTTACACCAGAATCACCACAAACACATCAGTAATGCTTTGCACCATCATGCTATGAACGTCACTAAGCAATAGAAATCTTTCAGCTCTGTTATAATATTATGGGACCGCCGTTATATATGTGGTCCATCGTTGGCTGAAATGTTATATGGCACATGATTGTATATTCTTTCTCCTGTTTATCTGGTACTTCATCTACTCCTCTATTCCTAGTTTCTTAAGGTGGAAGTTGAAATCACTATCTTGAGACTTTTTTTCTAATAAAATATTTAGTGCTATAAAATTCCCCCTAAGTACTGCTTTTGTGGCATCCCCAATTTTTTTATATATTGCTTTCATTTTCATCCAGTTTAAAATGTTTTCTAATTTCCATTTTGATTTCTTTTTGTGACCCATGGGTTTGTAGAAGTATGTTATTTCATTTCCGTATCTGGGGATCTTCCATCCGTATCTGGGGATCTTCCAGAGATCTTTCTGTTATTGATTCCTAATTTAATTCCATTGTGGTCACAGAATACACTTGGTGTGACTTCAATCCTTTTATATTTATTGAGACTTCTTTTATGGTTCAGGATATGATCTATCTTGGTAAACGTGCTGTGTGCCCTTATAAAGAATGTGTATTCAGCTGATGTATGGTGGAGTGGTCTATAAATATCAATTAGGTCAAACTGGTTGATTGTGTTGTTCAAATCTTCTATATCCGTATTTTCTGTGTGCTTATTCTATTAATTAGTGAGAAGAGCATTGAAATAGCTTACTATAATTGTGGGTTTGTCTATTTCTCCTTGCAATTCTGTAAGTTTTCACTTCCTATGTATTTTGAGGTTCTATTATTAAGTGTAAAAAGTTTAGGATTATTTCTGCTTAAAGAATTGACCCTTTTATAATTATGAAATGACCTTATTTAGCCCTGGTAATATTCTTTCCTCTGAAATCTACTTTCTCTGATATTACTAGAGCCACTCCAGCTTTCTTTTAACTAGTGTTAGAATGGAACAGTTTTCTATTCCCTTACTTTTAACCTATTTGTGTTTTTATATTTAAAGTATGTTTCTTATATATAGTTGGGTCTTGCTTATTTTATCAAATCTAACAGTCCTTTTTGTAGAAGTCATTAGGCTATTTATATTTAATGTGATTATTGATATAATTTGGTTTAAGTCTCTCATTTTGTTATTTGTTTTCCATTTGTCTGATCTATTTTTTGTTCCCCTTTTCCTCTTTCTCCCTCCTTTTGCATTAACTGAGTATATTCTGATTCTATTTTAATTGTTTTGTATGCTTATTAATTATACCTGTTTGCTTTGTTATTTTAGCAGTTGCATTAGCATTTAAACTATATATCTTTTGCTTGTCACAGTCTACCTTTAAGTGATATTATACTACTTTATGTATAGTATACGTCTATTTCACACCCTCAGCCTTTATGCTACTGTTGTCATATATTTCACTTCTACATAAATTATAAACCCCAAACGATATTGTTATTATTTTTGTTTAAACTGTCAATTACCTTTTAAAGAAATTTAAATCGTAAGAGAAAAATCTTATATAATTAACCACATGTGGTTACCATTTCCAATGCTCCGCATTCCTTTGTATACATCTATATTTCCATTTGGTATCGTTTTCCTTCTGCCTGAAGGAATTCTTTAGCATATGTTATAGCGCAGGTTTGCTGGAATTGAGTTCTTTCACAGCTTTGGTATATCAGAAAATGTACTTCACCTTTGTTTTTGAAAGATATTTTTGCTAGATATAGAATTCTAGTTTGACAGTTTTGTCTTACAGTTCTTTAATGATGTTATTTCACTGAATTCCTTTTTGGTGAATTTAGTAACAAGAAATCTGCTGTCATCCTTATTTTTGTCCTTCTGTGACTGCTTTTAAGATTTTCACTTTATTACTAGTTTTGAGAAATTTGATTATCATGTACCTTGGTATTTTTTTCTTCATGTTTCTTGTGCTCAAAGTTTATTGTATTTATGGGTTTATTGTTATCATAAAATTTGGAAAAATATAAGTCATTATTTCTTCACATACTTTTTAGTTCCTTCTTTGTTTTCTCCTTCTGGGATTTAATTACAAGTATATTAAGCTGCTTCAAGTTATCCTACATCTTACTGATATATTCTTTCTTTATTTTTAAAATTCTTTTTTCTTTCTGTATTTCATTTTGGATAGTTCCTATTGTTATAGCTTCAAGTTCACTAATCTTTTCTTCTGCAACGTCTAATCTGTTAATTCTATCCAGTGTATTTTTCATCTCACACACTGTAGTCTTCAACTCGAGAGGTTTGATTTGGGTCCTTTTTATATTTTCCATGTATCTACTTAACTTGAATATATGGCACCCAATTGTAATAACTGTTTTCAGTTATTATAACTGAAATAATTCTAACAACTTTGTTAATCCTAACATCTGCATCAGTTCTGGTTTGGTTTCTATAGATTAATTTGTCTTCTCATTATGGGTGTGGGTACAAACTTTAAATTTTTTTGTTAAAGAACACCAAATTGTCCTTTAGAAATGTTTTCTCATTTATCCCATCATAACAAGTACATCAGAGTGTCTGTTTCCCTTCTTATTCTACCAGTACTGAATTTTATCAATCTTTAATCTTTACCAATCTCATATGCTAAAACTATTTAGTCCTGCAAGAGATATTTATTGAGAACCAACCATAAGCCTAGTGACAGATGGTGACAATTCTGTGGTGTTCAAGCAGCCACAGTAGCTGTTTTCATGGTGCTAATAACCTTGTGGTAGTTTACCATGTTTTATTTGCACTTTCATTGATTATTGGTGATTTTGAGCATCCTTCCCTAGGGTTATTGGCCATTTATATTTCTTCTTTGATAGATTGCCTACCAATGGCCACTGATCAATTTTAACAGAATTGTTTGAAACTTTTTTATTCCTTTGTAAGAGCTATTTACTAAGGATTGAAAACCACTTTCACTTTTCAAGAATAAAAAAGTTTTTGGACATTGGTCTAGGCAAAGAATTTATGAAGAAGACCCCAAAAGCAATCACAGCAACAACAAAAATAAATAAATGGGACCTAATCAAATTAAAAAGCTTCTGCACATCCAAAGAAACTATCACTAGAGTGAATAGAAAACCTACAGAATGGGTGAAAATATTTGCATGCCATATATCCGATAAATGGCTAATAATTAGAATCCATATAGAACTCAGGAAAATCCATAAGAAAAAAATCAAATAACCCCATTAAAAAGTGCGCAAAGGACATGAACAGAAACTTTTCAAAAGAAGATAGACTAATGGCTAACAAACATATGAAAAAATGCTCAGCATCTCTAATCATCAGGGAAATGCAAATCAAAACCACAATGAGATATCACTTAACTCCAGTGAGAATGGCATTTATCAAAAAGTCCCAAAACAACAAATGTTGGTGTGGATGTGGAGAGATAGGAACACCCATACACTGCTGGTGAGACTGCAAACTAGTACAACCTCTATGGAAAGTAGTGTGGAGATACCTCAAAGAACTAAAAGCAGAACTACCATTTGATCCAGCAGTCCTACTACGGGGCATCTACCCAAAGGAAGAAAAGACATTCTATAATAAAGACATTTGCACTTGAATGTTTATAGCAGTACAATTCACAATTGCAAAGATGTGGAAACAACCCAAGTGCCCATCAATACATGAGTGGATTAATAAAATGTGGTATATGTATACCATGGAGTTCTACTCAGCCACAAAAAAACAATGGCGATCTAGCACCTCTTGTATTATCCTGGATGGAGCTGGAGCTCATTCTACTAAGTAAAGTAACATAAGAATGGAAAAATAAGCACCACATGTACTCACCATCAAATTGGTACTAATTGATCAACACTTATGTGCACATATGGAAGTAACATTCATCGGGTGTCGGGCAGGTGGGAGGGTAGAGGAGGAGATGGGTAATTGCACATCTTATGGATGTGGTGTGCACTCTCTGGGAGGGGCATGCTTGTAGCTCCGACTCGGGCAGTGTAAATGCAATCTATGTAACCTAAACATTTGTACCCCCATAAAAATTTTGAAATAAAATGTAATAAAAATTTTCCATGCCAAGTTTGTCCCTGGGATTCCCTGACAAATATTAATTTCCTGGCCGGGCGTGTAATTTCCTGGCTCACGCCTGTAATCCTAGCACTCTGGGAGGTCGAGGCGGGTGGATTGCTCAAGGTCAGGAGTTCGAGACCAGCCTGAGCAAGATTGAGACCCCGTCTCTACTAAAAAAAAATAGAAAGGAATTATCTGGCCAACTAAAAATATATATATATAGAAAAAATTAGCCAGGCATGGTGGCACATGCCTGTAATCCCAGCTACTCAGGAGGCTGAGGCAGAAGGATTGCTTGAACCCAGGAGTTTGAGGTTGCTGTGAGCTAGGCTGATGCCACGACACTCAGTCTAGCCTGGGCAACAGAGCGAGACTCTGTCTCAAAAAAAAAATTAATTTCCTTCCTCCACATTAGAGCTCCTGTATCTGGACATTTTGCAAAGCATCTTCAATATGTGTTTAATATCATAAAGGCAATCAAAGAATGTGAGGACTTGTAACAAATCTAAAACAGCTTAAAATCAAGGGTTGGTGTAAATAAAGAGCTTTGCGGTTGTCAAAAAAACACACCCTCCCCCCGCCAAAAAAAAAAAAACCCAAAAATATGTTTTGTAAATTAAGACATTTCCTTTAAAATAAACTAATTTGTACATGACTTATTTGAAGAAATGACTTACATGTTACTTAAATACTTTTTGCTATATTAAAAGTAAATAGGAATTGACTCTGGTGTAAAAACAATACCCTTAAAGGCAAACTTTTCAAACAATACAAAAACACAAAATACATATATGAATACATAAGACATACATAAATATATCAGTAAATAATTTCACATATATCTGACATCAACATATATGTGACTAATATTCTTTAGCAATAATCATACAGATTCCAAATGCCATTTTACTCCCTTAATAATGAAATAGAAAGTAAAGGAAATAAAACATTCCCAGATCATATATTACCAGCTGATTAAATATTTCTGGAAAAGTCACGCCGTTTGTATTGGAAATGCTCTATATAGCAAGATTGTTAATTTGTAATCATCCAAGATCTATTTAATGTCAAAATTGCCATTACTGAACATTTGTTCACCCACTGAAGAGCATCAGAAGCTTTCCAAGGCACGTGCTACCTGCTTACCTGGCTGTGTAGGTAAATGCTGAGAGCACCAGGAAGGGCACCCTGATTGAGGCACAGGTTTTAGACAGTGCCTCTGTCTTTTTTGCATTCACAGACAACATGAGGTGGGCAGGGAGGGGAAGCCATGAGATGTGTTCAACTCTATGGCCAGGGACATGACTTGTGCACATGTCATAAACCTATAGGGTGTCATATTATGGAGAAAATATATACCACCAGCTATGCTATGCATAAAAAACTGAGCCATTTCAATAATGGCAATGATGACAGCAGCCTACAAAACCCCATGAGGCCCAGCCCCCCAGTTCTGTTGGACTCGGGGCCCCCTGACCAACCTGTTTGGTGGAGGTGGTCTCTGGCCACCTCAAACAAGCGCAGGTGCATGTTGGTGATGGGGTTGAAGCTGCCACAGGCCAGGAGCACCACAGGGATTCGGCTCTTCATCATGTTAGGCGCATCCGCACCCACGGCAGTGGCCACCCTGCCTTTACAGGGGCAAGAAGTCATGTCAGGGAGTTGGCACCATATAATTGTCCAGATCAGTGTCTCTAAACCACACATGAGCCATCAGTCCTCACTTGTAAGATGACCAATGAGGCAATAAAAACAATAACATTTATGGAGGGCTCACCATGGGCCAGGAACTATGCCACGATATACACCTTCTCTTGCCAAATCCTTTTTAACAACCCTGAGTGGTTACTCATATAGCTCAGGGACCTTAGAAGCTGCCGGGCCGGGACTGGAACCCCGGCAGGCTGACCCCAGAGCTCATGTTTTGTTCTTAACCTCTACACCCTTCCTGGCTGACGGGTCACCTTGGAGTCAAGAGTAGGTCTGTCGGCCTCCCATAATGTCATTTCTGATAGTCCAAATAGAACTCACAAAGTCCCAGAGTAGACCAGTACTTTTAAAAAACTTTTATTTTCAAATAACTTCAGACATTGAAAAAAAAGTTGCAAAATTTATACAAAGAATTTTACATACTCTTTATCTAGATTCTCCCAATGTTAACATTTTACCACACTTGCTTATCATTCATTCTTTCTCCATACACACACACACATCTGTATATACCTATAAGTAATTTTTTTCTGACATGTTTGCAAGTTATAGACATAATACCACTTTACCTCTAAATACTTCAGCATATATTTTCTAAGAACAAAGACATTTTCTTTCACAATTGAAAAAATGATGATTAAAATCAGGAAATCAATATTGTTTCAGGACTACTATCTCATCTACAGACCATATTCTGATTTTACCTATTGTCCTTTATCTGGGCCCAAGTATTTTGAGAAGGCACAGCCCACCCTCTGTCCTCTCCACTCTGTTGCTTCCAGCACCAGGTAAGTTAAGGCTAAGACTAGCCTGGGCTCCAAGGCAGGCTGGCAGGTGCGGCTCTCCCGCCTCTGAGATGCTGCCTCCCCCAGGCGTGGTGAAGAGCTCCGCTGTAGGTGGGCCTGGCCTGACCTGACCGTTACTTCTGCTCTCTGTGGCCGTGAGACCTAGGGCAAGTCACAGCCCCTCTCTCAGTCGCAGCTTCCTCATCTGCAAGGTGGGGGTAATGTTACTTACTCTTATAAGGTTGTAGGGAGGACAGATGAGCTGCATATGGAAAGCATCTGGTGCATACGGAGCATTTAGTAATCACTGGGCTGTGCTTGCTGCTGATGACAATGGTAAAAGAGACACTGCCGCTGCCCTGACGAGGGAGAGGGTGGACAAAGGCGATGGCAATGTGCCTGCAGCAGGCAGCTTTTAAGAAGGTTCCTAATGGCCCTCCTTGTCTTCACCTCTAATCCCTTCCCCTTGCGTAGGGGCTGGACCCGGTAACTTGCTTCTGATGAATACCACAGAAGTAGTGGGATGCCGCTTCCAAGATGAGGTTATGAAAGGTCCCTGGCTCCCTCTCGCTCACTGTGATGAGCCCAGTGGCCGTGTTGTGAGCGGCTCCATGGAGAGGTCCATGGCCAGGGAACTGGGGGAGACGCCTGGTGGCCACCAGCCCATGTGGAACTGAGCCCCTCAGTCCAACAGCCATGAGGAATTGAGTCTGCCAACAACCATGTGCGTTGTGTGGAAGTGGACCTTTCCCCGGCCAGGTTTTCGGTTGAGACTGCAGCCCTGTGAACACCCTGGCTGAGCTGTGTAAGAGACTCTGAGCCAGAAGATATAGTTAAGTTATGCTTGGATTCCTGACCCACAGAAACTATTAGATAATAAATAAAAATAACAACTAAATGTATTGTTTTAAGCTGCTACATTTTGGGGTAGTTTGTTATGCAGCGATTGCGAATACAGTGACCAATGGGAGGAAAGCATTCACTTCCTTACTTCTTGCAGCTATGGTGGCCTTGGCTGCAATCCTGCAGTTCTGGGGGTAACATGGAGAGTTCCCCATCACTGAACCTGGGACCCTCTTTGTATCTAAGGAAAATAATTTAACCTGGCCCTTACCGTCTACTTCTCCAGGCTTTAATCCAGCTTTCTACTTTACTCTCTAGCAACAATGAACTATTGTCAGTGGTTCCTTTGTGACTGCTTAATGGCTTCCTGCTTCGAGTTTCTGTACATGCTATTTTGGTTTCTTCTGCCCAGAACACCCTGAGCACACTTCAATCTGTTAAGACTCAACTCAGATGATCACATTATTTATGACTTTCATCGCTCTTTATTGACTACCTACTAGGTGCTAGATACTAGGTGCTTGTATCAGTTAGGGATGGATTGGCTGCCAGTCCCAGACGCCTAGCCTCAGTGGCCTAAACAAATAGAGGTTCACTTGTTCCTCACATGAAAAAAAGTCGAGAAGTAGCCAGCTGATGGCATTAGATCATGGGCTCAACAATCACCTGCAATTCTCTCGGTCACAAGATTGCTACTGCAGCTACAGCCATCATGACCTCAATCAAGGCAAGGACGAGGAGCAAGGAGCTGTACCAGGCTGGCTGTCCCTCTTAATCAAGAACACAAGAGCTTTTTCAGAACCCCCCTGTAGATTTTGCTTCTGTCTCATTGGCCAGAACTAGGTCACATAACCACTCTAAGCTAAGGGAGAGGCTCGAGAGGCACGCATTTAGCCTCACTGCATCTCCAGTGGGAACAGCAAGGGAAAGGGGACTGGGAATTGGATTAGCTAGTCCACAGGGGCTGCCACAGAGTTGCGGATACAACTGTCTATGAGCTGGGAGTGTAGAGGCTGCTGAGATGGCTTCTCTGACCCCTAGCTTGAATTAGCTTACCTGACTTCCCTTTAGTAGAACAAATGCCACATTCTATTGAAAAAAACCTGCTCAGGTATCTTTCCTACCCACCAGACAGTAAAACCTTTAAGAGCAGGAGTGGTGTTTTCTTCCTCTTTGGATCTCAGCTGCAAGCGCAGAGGCCGGCCCAGAGTAGGGCTCAGTGGAGACTGACTGACACGGGGCACCGGCCGGCTGGAGAGTAGAGCTGCCCCTGGTAGCGGCAAGGCCTACTGCACCTCCTACTGCACACACAGAAGTTGTTCTTGATGTATTATGAGCTACAGGGTGAAGAGGAAAAGCTCTCAGGTGAGGCAGGCTTGGTCTCTCCAAGCTTCCTTAGAGGCGGCAGGAACACCCCCCCTCCTGCGTGGGAAGAAGGCAGTCAACAGGCTGCTGCTAGCTTCTTCCCAGAGAGGTTGGATGGTTTAATGAGACATTATTTGCAAAATGTGCCGAGCTATTCACAAGAGCAGCCTCATGATGAGTGTATTTGAAGAGGATGGCTGTTTTTCGCAACTATTATGAAGCTTTTCAAAATTGTATTTCATTTTGACAAAATATAAATTGTTAGAGCCATTAAAACATGTAACTGCAGCGTCTCTGGTAACCTGAGGTTTTGACCCATTTTTTCCAAAAGTTCCCAGAAACTATAAATCAGAACATTTGTTTGAACAGTAGCATCAACCGCAATGAAGTATGATGCTGGGGAGGAGAATGAATGACCTTTACTAAGCACGTCTCTTTCTTTTTCTTTCCTGGCCATGGGCACACTGAACCACACTGCTCTAGTGGTGACTGTGCCCTGTCTGGGCCACATCTCAGGCTGGAGGACACAGTGACTGCACATTCCCAGGCACAGTACCAAGGTCAGTGTGCTCCTGCACCATCTGCATACTCCAACTTGCTCCAACTGAACACCCTTTCAGCCCCAACCTAAACATACACAACGACAGGGTTGAAATGGACTAACTCCAGGGTCCACCAGGAGAATAAATGGCTCTGATTGGAGTACAAACCTCTTAGACACAAGGCAAGATGCATGCCATAAAAGTGACCCTTCTGCTCTTACCATCTAATAATATCTAGTAAGATGAAACAAGTGAGAGAGACTTTAGCTGTTGGGAAAGGCTTCTCATCAACAGGCATTCAGTGGAGGCGCACAGAGCGAGCGATAATGGCTGCTGCAGGAGCTAACCAGTTAAGAAGGTGGCATATGGGCTCCTTGGGATTTATCATTAAACTGGAGGCAAACAGGTTCCCTCTCTGGCCCCCGCCCTCTCTCCAGCTCACCACCTCCCACCCCACAGGCATCCGGATACTCTTCATCCTGCTCCTCAAACACCACACGCTGCTTCTGTAAATGTGGTTGTGACCACCTGAAACACTCTCATCAGCTTGGCCACCCTGATCTGCCTTCATGGCCTCTCCTTGGAGTATTTATCCTTCCCCACCATGCTAACACTGTACCTGTTACACATTTCATCACTTTTTTCTTCCATCACTGCAGCCCTGTCATTGCTTTTTTCCCCAGGTTTCTCTTCCTCAAGTAGAAGGTAAACTCCTAGGGGGTGGTTTTTTATCCATCTTGGTCCCCTCAATTTCTAGCACTGTGCCTAGTACATAATAGGTGCTAGGAAATGTGTGTGGAATGAACGAGAGTGAGTGACTGTTCCTGACCAAGTGTTCTGCCACCAGGACGAGGGCTGAGGGCTCCACACCTCACTGCAAGTGGCTCAGCAATGGTCCCGGAAGATGGCCACCTCCTAATCCTTGGAACCTGCGAATATGTTATGGTACATAGTGAAAGAGACTGTGCAGATGCAATTAAAGAATCTGGAAGTGGGGAGGGTATCCTGGATTACCCAGTTTTATCAGGAGAGTGCTCACAGGAGGGAGGCAAGAGGGCCAGATACATAAAGAAGATGTATGGAGGAGGCAGCGGTCGGAGAGGAGAGAAGGTGCTAGGGAGGGGCTATGAGCCAAGCAATGAAAGAGGCCTCTAGATGCTAGAAAAGGCGGGAAAAGGCAGGGAAAGGACAGTCTCTAGAGCCTCCAGAAGGAACGCAGGCCTGCCCACACCTTCCCTTCCAACTTCTGACCTCCAGAACTTTAAGAGAATAAACCTGTGTTGTTTTAAGCCACACATTAGTTTCCTACGGCTGTTGTGGTGATTCGTTACAGCAGCCACAGGAAACTGAGACACTCGCCTACGTAGAGACAGGCCCCCAGAAGTGACCTTTGAGCTGGGGCAGGGAGGGAATAGGAATTGAGACACGGAGGAGGATAGTGAACCTGTGTCCGGCACAGGGAACAGCACGGCAAAGGCCTAGAAACCACCACCACAACAAGACAGCTTAAGGTGAGGAATGAACTAAAAGCTGTGAGCTGATGTGTGAGCGGCCCAGGAGGAAGCTGCAGAGTGTGGAAGGAGCACACAGACCCCTAGGGCCTGTGGAATTCGGATATTATCCTACGAGCAAGAAGGAGCTTCGAAGCATTTTAAACAGGGGCGTGACTTCCTCAGATTTCTATCTCAGAAAGAACATTTAAGTGCTCCCAGGATGTGCATCAGGAAGCCTCAGGATGGCAGGAAAGCCTCAGGAAGGCCAGCTGCCCCCGGGCTCTTCTGCCTGGCAAAGGCCAGGCGGTCCCCAGCTTCTTGGGTGATGGCCTTTTCTGCTGCTCACATCTCATCGGATTCACCAAGTAATGTGATGCTGGCCAATGCCCCAGGGGTACTAAATTCTAACTCCGCGTGTGCCCCTCGGCCCATTTGTCACAGACGGTCACAGAGCCACAGAAAGCAAGGCGAGCCGGAAGGTTAAGTGCCGTCACCGCAGATGTAATGTGCTAATGCTCACCGCTTGGGAGGCAGTCAATTTACCTTTCCTTGCGGTGAGCGCCTCTAACGGGCCCAGGCCCGGGAAAGTGGCTGAAAACATCCCTGTTTATTATAGACATAAAGCAGATGGCTTCAGGCAGAATGGAAATGGATTCTACAAACATCTTTCATTACACAGACCTCTTGACCGGACTCCTCATCTTAAAGAAAACAGGAGACACGGTTTGTATGTGGGGTTGACGACCACATTTTTCACAACTTGGGGAAATCATTTCCATCTGTGCAAGCGTGTCAACTTCTCCAGGGCAATCAACCTTCATGCGAACTCCGGTACTTTTTCTTTTCAACTTTGCTGGATTTGCCCACTGTTGCTATGGGCACACAGTGCTGCAAAGAACAAAAGCAAAGCAACCCTTCCTTGTCGGTGTGAGGATCCTCTGCCAGACAGCACTTGGAGGAAACAAACATGTCAATTAAGCACTTGTCCTAACTGTGAGGCTCTCAGAAAAGCAACAGCCTGCTCTTCAGTTTTGAGAACTTTCAAAAGATTTGAAGGAGCACAAGGAATGGGACGAGGTCTCTGCAATGCCACATGCATGACTTTGGGATTGATTTCAATTGCTGCTGTAATAAGGTGGAGCAGATTAACAGCTACTGGGCGTACTGAGTGACAGGCTGTGCTAAAAACTTTACACACATTGATGCTAATTCTTTTAACACACCTGGCAGGGGTGCTTACTTCTGGTGAAGAGCCTAATCAACTTCCCTAAGCTCAGCAAGCCACACAGAAAATGGAGATAATTATATATATCTCTTAGAGCTCTCATGAGGGGTTTTAGAGTTGACCAATCTCGCACAATACCTGGCCCAGAGGGGGTTCTCCAGAAATATTAGCTCCTTTCTCGTTCCTTTCATTATGTTTAAACCTAATTCACCATTCCCTACACCTGCTTCCAGATGCTTGTTTACCTTGCTTGAAAAAGACCCCAGTATTTTTCTAGTCACCCATAATCAAGACCTGGCAGCCTTCAGGCACACATTCAGCATTCTCCTGCCTGTGAGGCAGCTTGCTCAGACCCCCTTGGCCTGGGAGATGTCACCGTGGAACGGTGCTCCTGGGGAAGGCCAATCCCACAGACTGCCACAGCCTTCCGTCTAGCTCCAACCATAACCACTCAGCTCTAAGCACCACTTGTCCCCAGAATTAAGAATCAATATTGAAAAACTACAGGAACAGGCAGTCTAATGTTATTCTGGTAGAAATAACATCTTTTGATGATGAAAAAGAAATGTGCCTAAATCCCAGCTGACTTGCCAACTTGGAACAAAGAAAGCAGAAGAGGGGATAGAAGACTGGAAGTGCCTGGGCTCTGCTGTGAGAAATACAAAATAGTAGATCATTAAAAACACAACCTATTAATACCAGCTATTGGGCTAGTGCCTTGAAGATAAAAGGATAAATAAAATCTGTTCTTGTTCCCAAGGTTACAATCCTGCAGGAAGAGCAAACATTGAGGACCTCTGGGAGGGTAGAGTCTGATAGTGACTTCTCAATATCTGTTCTCCCCTCTTCTTTAGTCATAGAATCTGTCTGTAGCTGGGCATACTGCTACCTTTCCCAATGTCTTTGACAGTTGGGCAAAGCCAGGTGACTAAGGTCTGGCCAGGGATCTTGGAATAGAAGCATTAGAAGTTCCAGGAACTCTCCTGAAAAGGGAAGGCATGCCTTTCTCCTCTCCTCCACCCTTGCTGCCTAGAATGTGATGGCTGGAGTATGGCAGCTGTATTACACCCAGAGGACAAGGACCAACTCCAGGTGTGACAAAGAATAGGCTAAGAGAAAACCAGGACCCTGATGTCCCTGAAACTGTCACACCAGCCCCAGACTACCTATCTCCAAGTTTCTTTTACCTGGGAAAGAAATAATCTTCTAAGCCACCATTATTTTCCGTTATACGCAGCTAAACTTAATTCTAACTGATATACTGATATCTAATGAGTGATTATTGAATTAGTATATAAAAAATGGAAAAGTATGTAAACCTTTAGAAGTTCCTATTGCCCCAGTTAAACCTATTTTATATGCAGAAACTCAAATGGATATTGTTTGAAAGAGAAAATACACCTAAGAAAAAAATTTACTGTAACTTAATTTTTTATATGAATTTTTCATGGGAGAAAAATTCCTTACTCAGGACCCTGGAAGGCTGAAATGTGCAGCAGCAAATCTGCTTCTCTATAGATCACAGAAACCAGACGCTGTCCTATCTACTTCCCCCCCAAAACAGATTCATTATAGTTAGTTGTCACACTCTGCTTCGAGTGGGCATTTGCCATATGGCTTGGCAGTTTAATGGTTTTCTGATACTTGACAAAAATGAAGCACAATTATTTTGCAAGGAGCTTGCATTCCTAGATGGGTCTTTTCCAAATAACAGCTGTGCCTCAAAATTGAGTTACTCAATTTGCAATTTGTGGACAAAACACTCAAACATTTACAAGTGAGCAAAACCTCAAATCACTTGGGCTATTTCCAGGCGTCAGAGTTTATGAAGTTTTTAGCAATGTTATGAGTGTGCAGCTGTCAACAAGCTCAAGCCAACGTCTCTGAACCACCAGACCCTGCAGGCAGCAGTGATGTCCTACTTAACAACAGGCCATGGGGAGATGACCACAAACCTCTGGGAGAGAAAGAACATGAGAGAGAGGAGCATTACCCCAAAGCCTATAGACTAAACACCTATTCCTTTCTTTGCATTCCCTACCACATTTGTGTAGATGACATGCAAATCTATAGTTCTAGTCTTGACCTTGCTTATGGGCTCCTACAGATCCACAGATGTCCACCTGGCACTGGGTTGATAACAAGAGATGGAATCAAAGCCAATGGGCACTTCCTAACTGAGCGCCTCAATCAGGAGAAGCCAGGTGAGCTATCCTAACTTAACTTAGTGGCCTAAAACAATAAAAGTTTATTTCACGTTCATAATATACACCCATTCCACGTTGGTTGGGGCCTCTGCTCTGTGTCATCTTTGTCCCTCAATCCAGGACTCAAGATGATAGATTAGCCACCATCTAGAATATAGTCAATCACTGCAGCAGAGAAAAAGAAGGCTCTGGAAGGTCCCTCAGTAGCAATTTTATGCTTGGCCCCAAATTGGCACACGTCACTTCCACAGACCCCACCAACTACAGTGAGCTAGACAATACAATTGGACTTTGTGAGCTGAAGGTAGAGAGCCAGAAATATTTGTGAATATCCTTGTCCTTACTATAGTGACTAACCATTCTGAGCCTCAGTGGCCCATGTGGAACATGGAGATAATCACATACACCTCCTACGATTGTCATAAAGGTTATCAGAGTTGACTCATAAAGAGCACTCAGAATAGTGCCTGGCTCACATAGGAGGTTCCTCCAGAAATATGAGCTCCTGTCCTTTCCCTGTACTCAAAAGGTAATTCACTATCTCCTACACCTGCTTCTGGCTGCCTGTACCTTTTACCTGAAAAACACTCCGCCATTTTTCTAGTCACTCATGATCAAAACCTGCTCATCAGCTAGGACGTCTCCTCATCCTTCATTAGACCCCTCTCAGCCCAATACAATTAGCCTCCAAGTACGGCCAATATTCCTTGCATAAAGCTTCACTTTCCACCACTACTGAGACCCACCTACTATATATAGGATCTAATTACCTTATTGTATCAATTAATGGGTTTTTTAAAAATTGCAAACAAGAGAAGCAAACTCTGGTTGTCTTGGTTCCCCTCCCCACCAAAGGCAAAGCAGTGAAGGAGCATGCAGTGCTATCAGAAGGCTACCAGGCCGTCTCACAGAATAAAGGAAGGGCTAAACATGACATCTCAGGGTGGACAGGACAGGACAGTGCCATGGCCTCAGCATGGGCAGGGTCTCATGGCACAGACATGGTCACTGGGGCCCACACCAGTGTACAATGCTGTTCCTAGAGAGGGGCAATTGTCGTGGGTTGGACACTCCCTACCCCAGCCCAGCGAAGGCTCCCGCACTTGTTAAGGTGACAGAAACTCTGAATCCTTTCCCTACCACCAATTTGGTCCCAATCCAATCTATTCTCAATATGCTAAGCAGATTAACTGTCCTAAAGCCTAGGTTCAATCACTCGAACTAATGTGATAAACTATTGAGTGTTTACCAAGCATTGTATAAAATCTGGGCCCTTATGCCAACCCAGTGATAAACTACTGAGTAATGTTTTCTCCACTGGCATTTACCTGGTAGGCCATGTCCTTCATCTGGCATCAGGGCTTTGGAGATTTTGGCCTCACTGTACCTCTCCTACTTGTCTCCCAACCACCCTCTCTATTTCCTGCGTGCACTCCATATCGTCACCAAGCTGGGCTCACCTACTGTTCTCTCATGTGTCTGCTCAGGGTTCCTGCTTCTTGGGCCTCTGTTTATGCCATTTCCTAGTGCTGAAATGTTCTCTTCCACGCCAACTGTCCTGTGGGGCTTCCCCGGTGGCCCACCTGGAAGTCAGTGCTCCCTCCTCTGACCTCTTAAAGGTGACACGCTGTCTATTCTCTACTTTTGAGCCCCCACTCTTTTCTTGCCTAGCACACTGTCAAGCCCCGAGGGTAGGGGTCCCATGGGGTCTAATGCAAAGTGGAGAATGAATATGAGGAATATTCACCTTATGTATCAGGGACAAGGCAAAAGTGAAAAGCAGATCTAAATGGGAGCCAGGGAGCAACAGCTGCTTCATGGCTGGGTCCTGGCTGAAGTAGGTCTAAGTAGCTGAGGAAGAAATATCCCCTAAATCAAAACAGCAGAGCCCCAGGCTTGCTCACCCTCCCATCCCCATTCTTGCTTTCAACACCTGACACTTCTGGTTTGCTCAGTTTGCTGTATCCCTCGAGAGTTTCTGCCTCTCAGTATGGGGTATCAGTTCTCTTCTGAACTTAAATTTTGTTCTTGCCCCATAAATTGTGTCTGCTGCCTTGGTTGGACCCCACCCAAGGACCCTGATTCCTGATTCCCACCTCAGAGACATCGTTTGATTCCTCTGTCCTCTCCCTGCTCTGCCCTGCCTAACCTGGGGTCGATGCCCAAGGCCCGCACTCCAGTCCAGCAGTGGGCAATATGCCGTGTTTAGCGTCGGGAGAGGAGTCCCGCACCCTCTACAGCCCGCAGGACTTCCCTGGGTGGCAGCAAAATGCAGAAACGGCCATTCATAATGGCAGCAGGGGATGGCACGATGGCCCTTTAGTGCCCAAACCACAAAACTGGCAGCCATCTGGGCTCTTCCCTCTCCCTCGCCTTGACAGCCTGTCAGTGCCACCTCTGCAGTATCTTTATTATCCACCCCTCTCTCAGACTCCACAATCACTGCCTCAGATCGGGGCTGAAAGCCCTGAATGCACTCTTAACCCGTCTCCTGTTTCCAATCTTACCTCCTCTGATCCATCCTCCACACAGCTGCCCAAGGAATCTTTATAACATGCACATCAACATGTTGATTCCCTGCTTAATCCCCTTCCCCACCAGTCACATTCTGGATAATCCTGAAACACTTTGGTGTGTCATCCACAACCCCTTGTCTGGTCATTACCTCTCTCCCCAGCCTCATTACTTACCCTCCCACCCCCTCTCCATGTCTGTTCCGTCAAACCGCTTTTTATCCTCTCCAAAGCACTGTGCTCCCTCTCATCCATTTATGATGAGAGTTTATCCTCTTATGGGCTACATCACTTAGAACTCACCCCCTCCAGAAAGCTTCTCAATGCCCATTCCTCCCAAGCTATGTTGGGGTCCCCTCCTCTGGCCTTCCACATCCCCTTGGACCCTCCTCTCCTATCTAATCCCATCCTACTCTACTCTTTTGTCCATTGTCTGCCTACCCTACTGGAGCTTTTTCAGGGCAAAGGATGTTTTATTTTCTGTATCCTCAGCTCCAAGCACGGAGCCTTGCACACAGTACGTGCAAAACATGTGTGGGAAATAATCAAATTAAATGTATGGATGAGTTCAAGACAAGGACAATATTGGGAGGCAATTCTTCATAGGTTGCTCATGTTTCTGCATGTCTTCCAAGCAAGGCATTGGCTGCTCATTGTTTTGAATTATCTTTCAAAGATATTTGTACAGCCAACAGCAGCCCTGGAAGACAGGGATATTGTGTCCTGCTGGGGCAAAGGCAGGCTTAGTTACTGTCCAGTACAACAAAGATGGTATCTCTCTTTGGAACAAAGGAGAGGCATGTTTACTGCCCTGATGAAATATCTGGGTTCCCTAGGCACAGGGTCCCTCCCCTGTAACAAAATCCACTGCCTGTGTGAGTGCCACCTGACTCTCTTTACTTCACCCTGTGGAAACTGTGGCTCGGGGAAGTGGCACAAGAGAATGCTGACATCTGGCTTCTGTTGTTGCTGTGAGTAATGAAATCCGTTGTCTCTGACCCAGGAGCCTCAATGTCTTCTGCCAGCATCCATGAAGCTGCGGCAGGCTAACTCATCAGACCCTTTACAGTTCTTGACGGACATGAGAGTCAATTGTGGACTGCCCCTGGTGACCCAGGAAATACCACAGAGGGAGGGACAATTGAGAAAGATGTCGAGACGATATTAGAGGCTCCGAGGCCCAGACCACACTTCCTCCAAGCATAATAAAATGCTTTTATTTTTGTCAGAAAGAAACTCAGATAAAAATGATTGTCTACGATTGCAGCTCAGCTGTCCTCATATCGAGGGATCAGGGGAACCCTTTCCCAGTGAGGACAATGCATGGTGGGACCGGGGGGTGGGGGGGTGGAGGGCAGGACAGGTTGCCTGAAGCTGTGCTTGCATAAGGCTCCTGGGCACCCTCTAGTAGAAACGGTAACAGGAGCATCAGTGTGGGTGGTGGATTCCAGACAAGAGAGTGAAGTCAAACAGCAGGGGCTAGTGGCCCAATGTCTGCCATGAGGCTTGTCCTGTACCTCGGTGGACACAAGCAGCCTAACGGGGAACTGAACTCAGGAGGTCAGCCAGGCTGCTTTCTGGTTTTGAGGAATGAAGATTATGACAAAGGGGAAAGAAAAACTTCTGAGGAATATAGGGTGACAGCTGTCTCTCCTATGCCACTGTCAGCCTGGTCCCTAAGATCTCAAATCCCCTTGGACTGAATTTTAGGGCCAGATCTAAAATATAATCTAAAAATTCTAACAAAAAGGTCAACTTTGTTTCAGCTTGATTATTTATTCATTTACTCAAATAGAAAACAAGTTATCATTGCTACCAAGTTCCACAAGGCAAGGGGAGGGTAACAGGGAAATCCTGAAACACCTGGGAGGGTGGAAACTTGGCCAGGCTCTCCATGAAGGCAGAACAGGCCAGTGGAGACGCAGTGAGTCACAGTAGGGCGTATGCAGGCAAAGAGGCTTGATGCTCAAGGATAGCTGTTCACCTGAGAATTTCACTGGGCACATAACATAACCAAGTTCAGCTCATGCAATATAATTTCCTCTAGAAACTATGAGCCAAGCAGCCCATCTTCCCTTCTTTATTGAGCTGTGAGCAGACTGCCATGGTGATGAGCAGATAACTGCAAATCTGGGCAGTGATCTATGAAGTCAGAGCAGACCCGAGCCAGGTTTGGGGCTGTGATTAATTAAAAATTTTAACTTCATCCAATATATATTTAATAGTATGCATAATTGCTATTGTGTTAGCTGGAAATTAGGCCAGAATGGTGGGCAGTTGACAGTAAAAACTGTAGTCTATGATTTTTAAACAGACAAACTTAATTTTGTTTCTTCCCTCAGTTATTGCTTCAGAATCTATAAGTAAGACTGGCAGAACAGGCTCTATCCCTGTCCCCACCGAAGCCTATGTACAGGTGAACATTTCTTGTGTACACAAAGATATGTACTCTCAGACAGTGACAGGCATGAAGCACTTACTCGGCCTTGAACTAAGATTGCCTGTACTTGCACTTGGGGATCTCTGGATTAGGAAAAGCTTGGCATTCACAGGCTATGTGACCTTAAGCAAGCCCTTTAGTCCTCTCTAAAATGAGGATAACCCAACACACACCTATGGGGGGGTTCTGTGAAGATGAACTAAAAGACACCTGAGGACTGTGCCTCCCATACCTCTTTAAGGGGAGGAGAAGGCTTTCCACTGTAGTCAGGGAGTTGGATTTACCTGTGCTATCCCTGTGTCAAGACACTACTGTTCACGCCAGATTCCACCTGTCCCCACAAGAGCAGCCCAAACCAGCCCTGCACAGCCCAGAACTGGGGATTTAGCGGAGCCAGCGTTCCAGCTGACTTGTGCCTAGGTTGGGGCAGTCTAAGAAGCCTGACACATCTGCCAGCAAGTTACACACAATGTGTCCTATAAAGTGAGGACTTGTTGACTTTCCTTACTATGTATGAATTTAAAAACTAACAAAGAGTTAATTTGCTTCTATGACTACTGAAGAACTAATGCATTTTTCTGCCATACTTTGGCCAACGGCTCTTTTTGTTAGGCCACTGTGATTCACGGCAATGTGTAAGTGTGCACGGCACAAGCACAGGTTCCCCGCAGTTGGAGCAGACAGCCTGCCCAGAGGTTCCGGAAGGGAGGGGCTGGCTCCAGGGCCACAGGCAGATCCCCAGGCCTCAGGGTCAATGGGCAGAGCTAGAGTCCAGTCGGGCCAGGGGAACTAAAGAGCATCCCATGCCCAGAGGTGGGCTAAAGCCTACGGCAGACATCTGGAGGTACCAGCTCCAAGGCTGACGCAGTAAAGCTTTATCCCACAGGCATCCAACTCATGTGCATTCACCTGAACATGCTGGCCTCACTAAATCAATAAAATAACAATTTAAGTATAAAATAAAATGTCGGCTGACATAAAATGAGTTAGGCTGTCTTCCATGAGCAGATGTTCCAGAGGGAGTGTGATGTAGCCGAGGAAAATCTGTTGGTCCTTCCTGCAGCACAGCGATTCCCTTTTTCCTGGCGAACACACCCGGATTTTGTTCCACTTCAGGGAGAAGGAAGAACACATCCACCATGATTGTCCCAAGCCCTTTGCCAGTGATTTGTCAGGTGTGAGCATGTGACCCAGTTTTGGCCAATGAGATGCAAGAGGAAGTGCCTGGAGACCTATGGAAAGATTTTTCAGGTGATGAAAGAACACTGATGTGAAGGCCCCTTTTCTGCCCCTTCCCTCCCTCTGTCCTGGACACTGGTGTAGGGATGGGATTCTTGGGGCTGCTGTGGCCCTCCTGAGACCATGACGGGAAGGCCTGAAGAGCTTCATCTTCATTAACCTTGTACAGTATGACCTTTCTCTAGACTTATTATTCTACGAAGTGCTAAAAATTTTTATGCTGAAGCTCCTGCTGGTCAAGTATTCGGGGACTTATGGCCCAAGTCATCCAAAGAGATACACCCCAGGAGGCCTAGGTTCTTGCCTTTCCCCCACAGTGTGTGCACTTCCAGGGGCCTAATGTGATTCCAGAAGACAAAGATAAGTACTTTCTGTATACTGTGTCTCCTAAAATCAGGGCAGCTACTTCCTCTGGGTTGCAGTGAAGACAGACTGCACCTGTGCTTGAGGAAACCTTGTGTGGGACCCAGGGAGGGATGGCATGTCCCAACGTGGCACTGCACTGGGAATTTTTCAGGACTGTGTTGAATAAACATGATTTTTGGTTGACACTATGACCTCATAACTTAACCCCAAGGGAAGCTGCTTCCTGACTGAGCCTCTTAACAGGCCCCTCTGAACTGCGTTCAGTGTCCCCCTGGGCTGCATCGGGACCTTGCTGAGGGCAGCTCTGCATCAGGCAGAACAGTCTCCGCACTCTTGATGGCTCCCAAGGGGCACTACCTTCCGCGCAGCCCCTCACTCCAGCTCCCCACAGGGTGGGGCGGCCCTGCCTTTCCCGCCTCAGTGCCGGCTGCTTCCCTACTGTGATTTATGGCTCAACACAGCCTGCTGACTCCAGGAAGCCTGACCTTGAACGCACCCTGCACTCGGCCACCTCCTGCCTTTGCTCTTGCGGGGTGCTCTGGCCAGAATGCCCTTCCCACCCATGTCCACCTATTAAAGTTTGCTCCCCCAATACTCGGCAATATTAGGCTGCCCACAAAGGGCTCTTTTACGCAACAACAACAAAAATAAACAACCCAATTAAAAAATGGGCAAAGGACTTGAGTAAATATTTCTCTAAAGATATCCAAATGGCCAAGAAACACACAAAAAGATCCCTAATCACTAGGAAATGCAAATCAAAACCACAATGAGATACCACCTCATACCCACTAGAAGGACTATTAACAAAAAAATAGAAAGGATATGGAGAAATGGGAACCCTTATGCATCGTTGGTGGGAATGTAAAATGGTATAGCCCCTAAGGAAAACAGTATGGTGGTTCCTGAAAAGAGTAAAAATAGAATTGCTATATGATCCACTTCTGGATATATAACCAAGAGAATTGAAAGCAGTCACACAAACAGATATTTATACACCCATGTTCACAGCAGCATTATTCACAGTAGCCAGAAGGCGGAAGGAAACCAAGTGTTCATCAACAGGTGAATGGAGAAACAAAATATACATTGTATGTATATAATGGAATAGTATTCAGTCTTAAAAAGGAAGGAAATTTTGACACATGCTACAATTGAGAACATTATGCTAGGTAAAATAAGCTAGTCCTAAAAAGACAATATTGTATAATTCCACTTATATGAGGTATCTAGAATAGTCAAATTCATAGACATAGAAAAGTAGAATCGTGGTACCAGGGGCTGAGAGGAGGGGGAATAGACAATTACTGTTTAATGGGTATAGAATTTTAGTTTTGTAAGATAAGAAGAGTTCTGAAGACTGGTTGCACAACACTGTCAACATACTTAACACTACTGAATTGTATACTTAAAAATGGTTAAGATGATATTTTGTTATGTGTACTTTGTCACAATTAAATATTTAAAATAAAAGCTCTCCTTTGTTAAGCCTTCTCTGATGTTAGGCTCCAAGTCCACTGCATTGCTTGTCAGCCTCTGTCTTGATTCCTTATTTTCTGTGCTATCAGGATTGTTTTTAGATTTACCCAGTTGCCCATACCAAGAAAATCACAAAGTGCCAAAACAGCGCCAGAGTCCTGATAGAGCTAAGGTCAATCCTATGTAGGGCATTTCAATTATGTGAGCCAATAAATACCCTTTTTCTTATTAAGCCAATCTGAGTTGGTGTGACACAACCAAAATCAACCTAATTGATAATACACTTGGTCTGAAATATCAGAACACTAAGAATAAGGAAAAGACCCTAGAGATTTCCAGAAAGGACATAGAAAAAGGAATGAAAACAAGACTAGTATCTGATCTCTCATTTGCAACATTACATGCAAAAGACAATGAGCAATGCCTGAATACTTCTGAGAGAAAATAACTTTAAATCTAGGCTATTAATTAAGTATGAAAATAGAATAAATACATTTTTAGATATGCAAGGACTCAACGTTTACCTTTCAGGAACTCTTTAAGAAGTTCTTTGAGGATGTGTTCCCGCAAAACAAGGAAGAAAAACAACAACAACAATAAAAAAATGTAGAAGTAATTCAACCCAGGAGGATGGTGAAACTAGAATGAAAGTTGTACAGGCTGGAGAGCAACAGCTTAGGGTACAGCATGAAAATGTGGGGCCCTAAGCAAAAAGGTGAATGCTGGAGAGGTTGGGTAAACTGAGGATATGGTGAGAACACCTCTCTCTCAACAATAATGACAACAAATCCAAGTAAAACAAAAAAGCTATATAAGTAACATGGTCCAAAAATAATTTAAATTTAAATGTGACATAATTTCAAGACTTTGACAGAATATCAGAAAAGAAAATTCATTTGACCTTGATATTAAGAATTTCCCTTTGAGTGATCTAGGGCTACTTGACCCAGGAGCAAACATGCCTGTGGTCATAATGATCTAAATCCTATTCAGTGATGTTCAACTTTTAAAGTCAATCTAGTGAAAAGGCACAGAAAGCTTAATTGTGATTACACAATAGAAAGGTAATGTTAGCAGCATTGGCAATGTAAGAATACAGCAACCAGAAGGAAGCAGTTGGGGAAAGAATGATGGGAAGAAGGGGAGAAGCACTAATATTTTCCTCTTACCTCCGAGAAAGCCTAGATACTGATTAAAGTTGATGAACAAGAATCACAGATTTGGTTGTGAATAACAAATATCGGGAAATAATGCCTTAACCAAGACAAGGCTTAAACTTCTCTCCCATAAAATGGAGTTGGAAGGTAGGTAGTTGAGGGATAGTGCAACAGCTCTGATGTCATCAATATCCCAGGATCTCTCTAGATTTTTTTCTCTGTCATTCTTAGAACATGCCTTCTATCTACCCGCAAGCTTGTCTCATGGTCACATTATGGCTGTTGCAGCTCCAGCCATCATATCGGTGTTCCAAGTAAGAAGGAGAAAGAGGGGAGAAGGGCAAAAGAAACCTATCTGCTGAGTCATTCTCCTTTATAAACAGTTTTCCCAAAGCCCCACCAAACAACTTCTGCTTATATCTCACTGGCCAGAACACAATGACAAGGACAACTATCACAAGAAAAACTGAAAACTGTAGGTTTTTTAGATGATACACTGCTGCTCTGAACAAAATTGGGTTTGTTTTAATAAGTAACAAGGGGAAAATAGCTATCTCGCCATCTGTGACTCAAGAGATAGAAGTATATTATTTAAAGTAAAAAGGTAACCAGTTAAAGAATAAAAATTATAATAGAACCACCAAAAATGAGAGAAAGTAGGAAGGGTAGGGTGTGGAGAGTATAAATGAGTTAAATCTTTATCTTATTAATGGGACTCAGTGGCATAAAATTTAAATCTTGGGAGCATTTAACCTCCAAAATAATTGAAAGACTTGAGAGGCTAAAGGAACTTGCCTTTGGGAAGTAGGGACAGAGCTGTGACTATTCCTTAAAATCCATTCTGTATTATTATTATTTTTTTAAACCCATGTGCAGATATTATTTTGATTTTTTTAAAAGTCAGTATTTGTTATATTGGGAAGCAAGACACCACTATATTCCCTTTATCTTTGGCAACTTGGTTCTGTAGTGGACATTTCTGTATGTTTTTTAATCCCTATCACTGGCTTAGAAAGTGACAAAACCCAACCATAATCAGGGCTTTCTTTATTTTACTTCTTTCAATTGATTTATCTTTAAACTCTAGCCATTCACATCGAATTTTTTTTTTTTTTTTTTTTTTTATGAGCAGACAGACTCTGGCAGATGCATCACCCTCTGTTTCTGGTGCGGCAGGTTCACCTATGCCCCGTCCGCTGTCTGAAACGAAGCAGCCAACATCTCCCCACATTCATTCCCCTGGGCCACTCCCATATGCCCGGGGAACTCTCTGCAGGGAAGTATGTTCTCTACCTGCCTGGTCTGCACTCTCAAATCACTGTCTTAATGTCCCTATAATATATTAACAGGCAGTGGCCAAAGGGAGTTCTGCTGAAATAGGCAGTAGTTTGGGCCATTTTGGACTAAATCCTAGAATGCACACGATAATGCTGAGCGATGCAGTTTAATTTATGAGCATGCAGGTCTGCTGTGAAATTGGGAAATGGAAGTATAAGACATTAACATTCACATGGCAAGGGCAGGGCCAAGTCCAAAACTGTAATAGGCTTTTTCACAGGGAGGACTGCAGGGTTTGAAGGAGCAGACGTACTCTGTCAGTTAAATGTGTGCTCATGGACCTCGCCTTTGTATTAAATATTGCAATGCTGTGAACTACCTAAGAGATATGCACTTCTCCTAGACTTATGCCCTTAATATTGCCCAACACCCTCCATTATTTTTAACAACAGTGGAACACCTGTATGCACATCTGGGCAGATTTAAAAAATGAACGTCATGGCTTGGGTGTGGTTTGATCTGCAAGAAGGAAGGTGTAACAGCTTCTCAACTTCGTCCTAGCTAGGGCATACAAAATATTGTACAGCTAATTTAATTTATTTATAAATTAAAAAGGGAAGATAGGCATGTTTTAATTTAAGTCATGGCAGTTGTGTGTGTAGTTCATGCCATGCAGTCTCTGGCTTAAAGAGCTTGTAAGCCAGAGATTTTCTGTCTGACCTTGATTCTGCCACCTCACCTTTCTAACCATTTTTTCAATGCACAGAGCAAAATAACATCTATTTCTGCCTAACTTATGAATAAAAATACATTCTTCCAAAGGGTTCAAAGGAAATATCAAGTGTGCCCCAGCAGTATGTTAAAATATATTAGAAAAGAGGTTGAACAACTCCATCAAAGTAGGCTAAGTAATATCCCCCAAAGATCTCAGGTCCTAATCCCTAGAACCTTTAGAAATCACTTTATTTGGATAAAGGGTCATTGCAGATGTGATTAAGAATCTTGAGCTGGGGAGGGGCTAAATGCAATCACATGTAGCTTTATAAGAGGGAGGCAGAGGGAGACTTCGCGCGCGCGCGCGCACAGACACACACACACACACACACACACACACACAGAGCTCTGTATGAGGATGGACAGAAAGTTGAAGATGCTGGCCTTGCAGGTTGGGGTGATGCAGCTACCAGGAGGTAGAAGAAGCAAGGAACAGAGTCGTCCCTAGAACCTCTGAATGGAATGAGGCCTTGCTGACACCTTCATTTCGCCCTAGCAATACTGATTTTAAACTCTTGGCCTCCGGAATTGTGAGAAAATAAATTTCTGTCATTTTAAACTAACAAGTGTGTGGTAATCTGTTACAGCAGCTATAGGAAACTAATATACTCACAGAGGTGCTGGAGGACGAGTTTTAGTTTATTCCAAAGCTCTCTGAAACATTCTATGGTTCTTTGATGGTATTTGGCAAAATCCAACTTCCTGCCTCCAGCAAGCGGGACAGGAGAGGGTTGAATGCGAGCACAGGTTAAGAAAAGCAGGCAGCCAAGGCCCAGCTCTGGGCAATGTTCCCTCCTGAAGCAGGAGGCTGAGGGCATGAGGAAAAAATGTTTAGTTCTTAAAGCCAACATTTGAACAGATAAGTGTGAAGTGGGTGGGGAAGACCAAGGACTTAAGAAACTTCCCGTAAGTTGACCTCATAGCTCAGATTAGGCTGTGCAGGTACGTCTATGTGTCCGGGAAGCACATCTTCAAACAAACACAGTATAATTGTTAGCTAACATGGCCAGATGCCTGCAAATATATTTTATCAGGCTTTTCTCTGAAAGTTTAGCTGCAATAGTGAAAAATTAGAGACCCAAATGTCCACCAACAGGAGAATGGTTAAATTCCACGTAATACTATGCAGCTGTTAAAAAGAGTGACATATTCCTACAAATGTGATGTGGAGGATTATTAATGAGTAAATATTGGGTAAAAATGAAAGTTGCAAACAGTATTATAGCATAATCTCATATTTTTTAAACAAAGCAATCTATGTTGTGATCTACAGAAAGACTATGTAATACATATACACCTACGTAGGTTTAGAGATTCACTGGATGGGTGCACATCAAACCGTCATTACCTCTGTGGGAAGAAGTGGAGTTGGGGGAATGGCAGGGGGAGTGAACAGACTTGGGCTCCATTCATATTACTTTATATTAAATGCACCTTCCCCCTAAGCATGTACTTGTTCTGTAGTTCAAAGAAACAAAGAGAAGATAAAAATGCAATAAAAATATGCTACAAGAACCTTGTTTAGTATGATGTCTGGTAAACAGTGGAGACCCTTAGTACTCACCAAAGGGCTGTGCAGCAGATGGACTTTATAAATTGCCTGTGGCTTCTGGAGGGTTCCTGTAACATGTTAATGGGGCAGGGCAGGGGGCAAAAAACCCTGGTTTTTACACCAAGCTCCCTGTTGATGCTGCCATGTTTTTATTTTCAAAAAGAAAAAAAGACACAGTCAGTAGCCAAAGTCTCAGGCAAGTGTGTCTTTTGTCTCTTTTATAAGAGTAGGGCAAAGTCACTATTCACTGACTCAGCGGTTTCACAAAAAAGCCAACACATTCTGTCTTTTGAACACTTCTTCCTGAAAAATTCTATATAAGGATGTTTCCAAAGGCTGTTTTACCTCCTGGAAAGGCAGTTTTCTCACCAGTGAGCAGACAGTTCCTGCAGGGTTAGCTATTGTTCACAGCCCTCCTTGTGTTTGTGAGCTGCACACCAGGAAAGGAGGCACTCTACCTGGGAAAAGGACATTCCTGGTCTCACTCCTCAGACTACACCCAAAGTATACGCCATCCATGCAACTCTACACACAGAGGGAGAGCTCTCAGATCAAGACAGTCTCCCTTACTTGCTGATTTGAAACACTGTTTTAGATTAATGCACAGTCAGGCTGATCAACTGTACTCCCGCAAGGCATTAATATAGATGGGAAATATGTATTGACCTCACAGCAATTCAGGGTCACTGAGGAGAAGAATGAGAGAGTACCTCAAGACCCCAAAGCAAAGATGGGATTTCTGGACAACAAGAAACTATGAGCCCCAATTACCTTTTGGGTAAATAAAAGCAGGGGCATGGGTCACTTCTACCTCAAACAGATGCTACATGAGCATGGTGCTATGAAGGCGACAGGTCTCTACAAACACTTCTTAAGTGATGGCTCTTAGTGAAATTACCACTTTTTGCTGAATGAAAGCAACCAATCTTCTCTTGCTTCTATATAATATGAAGTGTTTATTTTTCAAGGTATGTTTCTCTAAGATTTGCTGCAAATCATAAAAAGTCATGGCACTTTATGATTTCTTATTACGAATTTCAGGAAAGACTCTCATCTTCTGTATTTTAAAGAAACTGTTACAAAAACACACAGATTGGGAGCTGGATCTTTCCTTAAGCAGAGGGACCACTCTATCTAGACGGCTTATGCTTAATCAAAATCAAAATATTTAACCCTGTCGGTTTTGTGCTTCCATTTGCAGAATGTTAACGTCTGGTCCAAACCCTCTATGGTACAGTTCTGTGAGGAAACTGAGGACCAGAGAGGTGATGTTGCTTATCCACGGTTACACAGTAAGTTAATAACAGCGCTAGAGCCAGAGCTCCAGGCTCAAACTCCCAGCTCAGGGCTGAGACTTCTGTCACACTGTGACACCACCTTATAAACCAAGCTCTTTGGTTATGAAGATTTTTAGGTTTTGTCTAAGGAATGCATCCTGACATATAACCCTCATCGCCAGGCCTAATGAGACTGACACCCTGGGACAAATGTGGAAGGTGTGGGAGATCCCTTCTGTGCGGGTAATAAATTCAGAGAAACAGACAGCTGAAAAGGACCTGGAGGGATTCTCCACTCCATTTCCCTTCCTTGAGGCAGAAAGTGCTGATATCACGCCAAGCGAGAAGTATTTATTTTATTTCTAAAACCCTTCAGGGAAGATTTCATAACTTCACTTACAAAAGGGAATATCTGATTTTCTCCTAACAATTGAATTCAACAAATAATCAGAGAAAATCACCACATAGTTTTTTAAATAAAAAAATATAAAATCTTCCTCACTTCAATACCTCACAAGTGATTATTTAAAATAACTTTCTAGTTTAATCCAACATGAACACTTCTACTGCAAACACAAAACATTTTAGAAAAGAAGGAGAACATGGAGTTGTCAGAACACCTTAACTATGATTTTTGTAAGAATTGATAAGAATGTGAGAGACTCACTCAGGCCTGGTTGTATAAAGAAGTTTGGTAGAAACTAGAATATATAGACACCTGCCGAGCATAAAACAATTGAAACATGAAAACTCATGACTTAGAAACTCAGTGATGGCTCCCACCATATGATTGTCATTTTAAGTTTTATAAGACCCCATATTTTTGCAAAGTAGTTTCTGTATTAGGCCTTAGCTTAAGAAGGTACATTTCCAAGTGATTGGAACGGAAAAGTAAAATAAAAACAAAATAGATTAAAAACTCCAATGATTCCACATATATTCATGCCAAATGATTCAAAAGCCAGAGGTCATTCCGAGAGGAGGAAGTCTGCCTAACACCCGTGATACTAAGAGAGGAGAAGCTAATAATGTGCGGTACTTTATCTGCAGATGATGCTGCTGACCCACCGCCAAAGGCTTTGAAATGCTTTTCCATCAGAGTTGATGACAGTCCAGGCTCTGGAAGATCAAGGGGTGCATCTCAAAGGCAGCTGCTGGAATTAAGGTGGCCCACATCTGTGGGTGCAGCTCAGGGTATCCTGGCCACAGCATCCCAGGCTCTGGGCAAGGGTGCAAAGTGGCCTTCCTTAATTTCTCCCGCCACCCCATCCCATCCCCCAATGGCCCTTTAAAGCTTCTCCAGGTGGCTATAACTCAGTGCTCCCATTGGAGCCATTTCTCCCCTTCTCTGCTGTTCCAAAGCAAGTATTTCTGATTGCTCCCCGCTCCTTCCCCAGGTGGAGGGAGACTGGCAGTCTGGGGATCCACATCCTCCTTTCCCCCACAAACAGCATATGTAGACCCACTCCTTGATCTGTGTGAAGCCCCCGTGGTTCCACCCAGCTTCAGGCCTGACAGAGAAAGTTCTAGAGCCTCACACAGAGTCCCAGAAGCCAAGCCTGGAGGCAATACTCGGGAGGAAGCCATGCTTCAGGAAGATCCTTGTATCCTGGGGTCTACCCCAAGCCAGACTGTGCTCAGGAAGGTGTGGGGTCCCAGGAGACGCAGCAGCACTGCTGCCCTGTGACAGCCTGGGGACTTGGAAGTGAGGCTACATGGCTCTGGGTGGACAATCCAAGGAAAACTGTAGAGTCAGCATCTGAGCTGGATAATATTACCAAGCATTTAAGGGGCACACATATTTCAATTAGATGCTATTATTCCACCTTTGCAGATAAGGAAACTGGGACTTAGAGAAGTTAAATTTTTTGCTCAAGGTTGCATTGCAAGGAGGAGTGAGCTGGGATTCCACCTCACAGTTTCAGGTTCTCCTGGTCTCTGGGCTGGGCTGTGCAGTACTGACACCCAGGGTGTGAGCAGGGCACCTACAGGTAGCAACAGCACTTCTCAGTGAGCCATGACAGAGTGACCGGGTTTCTAAGAGTACAATATTTTTAAGTGAAATTGCAAAACTTCCAAACCAAATTAAATCTACTTTAATTTGAAATCAAAACAAACAGATGCCCTACAGCCTCTTCCCTTAGGAGAGGGAATTGAGATCCGATAAACCACCATCTCTTACCACCCTAAAGAGAGGCTGGGAATCACCTCTTGGACAGCAGTTTTGACTGTAACTCTACAAGTCCAACAGCAAATGCAACCAAAGAAAAGCTGGAGCTTGATGCACTTAACCAGTCAGAGGCACATTCACTTAAGAGAGGATTAAAAAAAGATTCAAAAGTACAAAATGGGTTTCATGATAAGTACCTTACCCTCATTTAATTGAAATAATGGAGTTAAAATGTTAAAGGAAAGGATAGATATGGGGGGAAATGCCAGAAGTTCTAGTGAAGGAATCATTGCTTTCATAAATGTCACCTTATTGCTGTTATTCTGTCATTTTCTGTGTCTACTGCATTTTACAAAAATACTTACGGTTGGATTAAATGGCTCCTATGAGGTCATCCTGCAAATACAGTGGGACTCGGAGGTGTTTTTTTAAATGCAAAAATATCTCACACCTCTCAATGTGTCATGGAATAATGCAAAAGGTAATATTGTTAAAAACGTCATAATTTTTAAAAAACTGTTCAATTTAAAAATAATAGAAATGAGAAGTTATAAAATGCTTATGTGAATTGAAGCCATTATTTTCTGAGTAAACAGATCATTTATCAGCAAAACCTACTCTTTTCATTTATACTCATAGTTCCATCAGTTTATGTTATACTTAATAAAGTTATGTGACTATGTTAACAAATACAACCGACACCAACACATTTGGAAACAAAGGCTTGACTGGTAAGTGCAGTACACACGTGGTGGGGCAGGAGGATTCAGGCAGAGGGTTCTGCTCGTTGCCTTCAGGGTCTCTGGGCCTAGCACAGGACTGGAACATAATCTGGGCTCAGGAAATGCTGCCTGAATGGATATAAATGAGCCTCCCTGCAGACCAGCCTTATCCCAGCCCCAGGAACTCCTCCAGCAAATCCAGGCTGCCTAGACACTCGCTCCTCTCCACACTTCCACACACTCACTGCCTGAGTCACACAGTCAGCAGCATGTTCCGACTCAGGCACTTTCCAGTCTGGCCTCATCATTCCGTAGGTCAGGAAGATGGAGACAAGCTAGAGATCAGGTGGGAGAACACAGTGCATTGTGACCGGCACTTCTCCTTTGCCCTCCTGGCCCTGACTCCGATCCTCTCTTGTCTCTTGGTCTCTAGGAGTAAGTAGAGCACACAGCACACACAGAGTCCCGTGCTGGGACAGCCCCCGAGACGGGGATGACTCTAGACTATCCTTGCTCTCTGTGTCTCATGGGTGAGATCCTTTAGGCAGGAATCCTTCGTGACTCCCCTTTTCTTCCTGATGTCTAGGGGCATGAGAGGTAGCTGATTAGCTGAAAAGCCAAGTATCTGGCAATTAACCTGTAGATAACAATAAAGTCAACTTCAAACCAGGGGCTGATTTAAATGTAAACACTGTGTCTCTACTGACCTATGAGCCTGGAACTGACTCAGAACAAGGGTGGTGAGGAAAACTCAGCCACCGGCAGACATGCCCACTCACCGGCAGGGCCACAAGTCCCGTGGCCTACCTGGGACAGAGAGCCAAATGCTGAGTTACAGAGCAAGAGGATAAAGTGGGAAATCTCGCTTTCTGGGCTCACAACTGATTCATTAATAAGACTGACCTCCTTTTGATGCCAAAAGCATTTGTGTGCCCTTCAATACTTCTAATAATATCACAAAAATAAGATGCAAAGCAGCAAACACAATGCTGTCCTGATTACAGTACAGAGGTACAAAGAATTCAAGACAAAGGCAAAACCATTATGTCTCTCTGGGCAGGACTACCTAATGATCCACCCTCAGTCCCTCACAAAAATGAACACAGACAAAGAGGATCCAAGTACCCCAGTTGGCTGGGGAAGGGATTTAGTTTGTCAATAACTCTATGTCATAACTCTGCTTTTTCAAAGACAAACTTTGAAATGGTTCCAAAGTCCTTGACTGCCATTAATAATCCCTTCATTTAGCAAACATCAAATAGCAGCTACTGTGTGTCAGGCACTATGCCAGGAACCAGAGACGGGACGTGCCATAGTCCCGCCCAGAGGCTCACCTGTCCGTGCTGTGGGAGGCGGAAAGGCTCGTGATGGTCACTGCCCAGGGTGGTGAGAGCTGGCATACATGGAAACAGAGGGGGCTTGGGTGCAGAGCATGGCCCCCAGCCCAGCCAGGTTGACGGAAAGGCTCTAGGAGGAAGTAACAGGTGTTTTCAGTTTTGAAGGATGAATAGGAATTAGGCAGTAACTGAGTTGGGAGGAGGAAACAGTTTGCAAAAGCCTGGGAAAGTGAGAGGGGTATGAGGTGTGCGGACCCCATAAGAGGTTCAACAGAGTGGCTAAGGAGGGGGGATAGGCCAGGTTGCCATGGTTGGCAAGGCTGACCTTGATCCTGATGGCTGTGGCTGGTGAGCCTCTGCATGGTTTTACGCAGGGGAGTGATCAATCTACAAGTGATTACCTGAGGGTCCCCTGAACAGCTGAGCAGCTCTCAGGTGTGCCTTCCTTTATTCACTGCTCCCAAGGCAACAGCAACTTAAAAGCCTCATTAGCAGGCAGGTCTCCAACTAACAACTAAGCCTGCCTTCCCTACCATAATGCCCTGTTTGTGGCCACAGCTACGTTCAATTGCATTCTAATTTCACGAAGTGATAAACATATGCTCATGTTTCCATATACAAGTTTTTGATTATCAGCCTGGTATTGTAGCTGCAAATTACCCATTTTCTATATTATAATTATTTCTACTTCTCTAGATGAAGAAGGAGAAGAAGCACTTTTAAATTACTAAAGTGCCCGAGCCACAGAGGGAGGAAGTAGTAACTACTGCTGCATCTTTTGCCAAAGGCAATATAATAGCAAGAGTCTGAAAAAGAAAATGCAAGGCTTGCTGCTGTGTTAGACCAGGCCCTCTGCATGGGCACATTTGCTCACTGCCATAAGTTTATCTAAAATCTGGTCTGGACTGCAACAAACCAGGGGAGGGCTCGGCTGGCGGCAGAATTGCAGCTTGTGAGGGCTCTCCAAGAGCAGCTCCTTGGAAACTGCCCTGCTTTAGTTGACGGGCAGGTCTCTCACGCTCTTGGGCACTACTCTTGCTTTTTCAGTTTCTAGTATGAATTTCAAAAGATAGGAATGTCACTAACTCAGATGCATCCAAGCAACTACAAAGTTTGTTCATATTATGATTGGAATCCAGCCATGCTAACTTGTATCGCGATCCCTCCTAAACAAGACGGAGGGCAGGGCCAGGTCTGGTTGCCTTTCTGTTCCAGTAGGGGGTGACTAGGGATGCGCCTGGGGACAAGCCTTGGTAATTAATGGATGGGAGGCAATGAATTCAGGTCACTGGCTGAAGTGAAAAGAATTCCACCATGCAGAGTTGCAGACCTATTGGCAGCTTAATGTCCCATTTAATTGGCATGTAACATTAATTGACAGAGTAGCATGTAAATAAGAACACACCCATGGTTTTAAAGGTGCTGTTGGCAGTGTTCTTCCTAAAGTGGAGCTCAGTTTAAACAGTTTTGTCATTGGGATGACTTGCTCATTAAGAAATTGTGCCAATCATTCAAATTCCTAACATCTTCCGTGTGTGACTGTGCTCAGTCCTGTGGACAGAGGTGTGGAGGATACAGTCCCTGCCCTGAGAAACTCATTTGAGTGCAGTAGGTCAGATACAGAACAAACAAGCAACTACTTAAATGTTCAAAGTTCTATTTGTGGTAAAAAAAAAAAAAATCATATTATTGTAGCTGCAGAAATTCCAAAATTACGCTTTTCATATTTTAAACCTTCATGGATGACAATAATAAATCATAATCATAGTAAATCAACAATAGTAACAATAACAATAGCTAAAAGTGTACTATGTAATAGGTACTTTTTTGTCAACTAACTCTCATTTTGGCAATACCTCTGCTGTGCCTGTCACTACAATGTATTCTGTGCTATCTTTAATCTTTGCAAACACTGTACAGAGAAGTACAATCATCTTGTTTCTGAAGGGGCCACCAAAGCTCGGGGCTTGGTCCAAAGATGCAGTACTAGGAAACAAGCAAGTAAAATCTCCCGTAGCAAAGGGCTGTCCAGGCCATTGCACTCCCACTGCTTTTGGAGGCACAGAAACCAACAGGAACCCTGCTTAGGAGCCCAAGAGCCGAAGAGCCCAGCTTATTTTTTTTATGCCTTTCAAACATTTGTATCCCCGTAATATTCTGAAATAAAAAAAAGTAAGTTGCAGATGCCAGTGTACTTATCCCTATACATTTCAGCATGCATATTATTAACTACAGTTTAGTATTTGTTTAGCATTCTTCTTTCCTTCCTTTGAACATATAATGAAATGCATGTATCTCAAGGTACCATTCAATGAATTTTGACAAATGTATACACCCATGTAACTCCAACCTCTATCAACATACAGAATATCCCCTTTACCTTGAGTCTCCTTTGTCCCCTCCCACTCAATTTCCCTGTCCCACTCCTGAAGCAACCACTATTCTAAGTTTTTCCATTACAGACTAGTTTTCCCAGTTTAGAACTTTTTGTTGTTGTTGTTGTTGTTTTTGAGACAGAGTCTCACTCTGTTACCCAGGTTAGAGTGCCGTGGCGTCAGCATAGCTCACAGCAACCTCAAACTTCTGGGCTCAAACAATCCTCCTGCCTCAGCCTCCCGAGTAGCTGGGACTACAGGCATGTGCCACCATGCCTGGCTAATTTTTTCTGTATATATTTTTAGTTGTCCATATAATTTCTTTCTATTTTTAGTAGAGACGGGTCTTGCTCTTGCTCAAGCTGGTCTCGAACTCCTGAGCTCAAATGATCCACCCACCTTGGCCTCCCAGAGTGCTAGGATTACAGGCTCATGCCTTTAAATATATATGAAATCACACACTGTATAGTCTTCTGTGTCTGGATTTACTCAGTGCAATGTTTTTGAGATTCATCCCTGTTTTTCTCTGGGTCAGCAGTTTGTTCCTTTTCATTGCTGAGTGGTATCCCATTATTTGGCTATACCACAGTTTATTCTCCCATTGATGAATTACTTTTTTTTAAAGTAAAGATTATCCTCTAATTGAGGCTATTCTATTGTTACAGTCTGAGTTTTGTGCTGAAAAATCATTAATCTGCCATTCTGCTTCTGTAAAACCTGCTTGCTCCTGCTTGCTACCCCCAACACAGAAATTCCTAAGTGACTACAACACCCATGTTCTGCGTAAAATGATTACAGCCCCCACGTTTTGTGTAAAGCTATTATGACACTCATGTTTTACGTGAACAAGATATGGCTCAGAGCCCAAACTGCCCAGATCCTGTTACACCAAAGATAAGAAAATGATATCATGCTTACTCAAGGCTTTTTGTACACGTGCTTGCTCTGTCTTAGTAATTGTCCACCCACAAACTTACACTATAAAAACTTTCTGTTTCAAAGGCTCACTGCTGCTTTCTGTGCCGCCTTTGGGCGGTGCAGAGGGCAGTCGCTGGCCAGCTAATAAAGACTCCTGATTTGGCTCAATTCGGTCTTCAGGTGGTCATTTCTCGCATCTCAGACCATAACATTTAGAGGTCCCACCGAGATCCTGCCCTAAGATTGGGCAGGTGGCGACCACCGGTGCCTGGAGACCAGGTGCAGAGTCGAGTGTCTTGCCTAGGGGAAGGCCTCTGAGAGACATTCCTCAGCCCCAGGCAGAGGCTTGACAATGCACCGCCCCGGCACCTTAAAAACTGCAAATTCTTCTCAATGAGTCTTCTGATTCTGTTCCCAAGGCAGATGGGAACCGGCTCTAACACTATAATGTGGTCACTCCTACTTGCATTCAGACCTGTTTGTCTTGGGCAGTAGATCAGATATGCTCCGAGTTAGCACAGCCCTCTGGCCCATGAGTATACACAGAACATAAGTAGTATATTTCATCACTTTTGTGACTGAAAAAAGATAGAAAATCACAGTTCTAGAGCAAAGACTCCCAAAGTATGATGGGATACAAGATGATTTCAGGTGAGAAGCTAAAAATGTCAACAGCTAAATGATTTGTTTTTATAAAATTATGTCGTATTTGTGGCCTATGAGACTAGTTTTCCTACATGCGGGGGGATATATAGTTTGATTTTTTTTTATTTTCATTTTTTTAGACAGGGTCTCATTCTGTTGCCCAGGCTCAAGTGCAGTGTCATCCTCATAGCTTACTGCAACCTCAAACTCCTGATCCTCCTGCCTCATCCTCCGAAGTAGTTGGCAGAGACATGTACCACCATATCTGCTTAATTTTTTTGTTTTTTTATAGAGACAAAGGCTTGCTATGTTGCCCAGGCTGGTCTCAAACCCCTGGCCTCAAGTGATCCTCCTGCCTCAGTCTCCCAAAGTGCTGGAATTACAGGCATGAGCCACTGTGCCTTGAGTACTTTTTAAATGAATGTATTTACATGACAAAATACCCGATTTAAAGAAAAATATTAAAAGAGTGGTAAAGACATAAAAAAATCATCAGACTTGTATGCAGATGTCTGAGGTGTGGGAAACATTATCTAGAGCAATGGCTGTCAATCCTAGATGCACATTAGAACCACTTGGAGAGCTTTAAAAAATACCCCTACTGGGGCCCACAACACAAGCCTTTCATGTAATTGGTCAAGGTGTATCTAGGCATCAACAGGTTTGAAAAGCTCCCCAGGTGATTCTAATGTGCAACCTGGGCTGAGAGTCATGGTTCTCAAAACTAGCAGTATTAGCATCACCTGGGCACTTGTTAGAAATGCAAATTCTTAGGTCCCACTCCAGACCTTCTCAATCAGAAATTTGGGCTGGGGTCCAGCAATCAGGGTCTTAACAAGCCCTCTAGGTGGTTCTGATGCTTGAAGTTTGAGACCTACTGCTTTGTGAGCAGGTGGGACAAGTCCCCGAAGGCCACCTCTACCCAGCACCCAAGGCTAAGGTCAACACCACTGTAGTACCAGTGCAGCCAAGGTCAACCAGGTCTGCCTGATCCAGCCCCTGAGAAGCCCTTTCCCTCCCTGGGACAGAGAGGGTGGGTGGGTGCCAAGTGCTGCCCAGCTGCTGGCCAGTTACCAAAGGGATGACACTTAGGGCCCAGTGTGTCTTAACCTCAATCCACAAACCAATTATTCATCCTCTAGAAAATTGAGAGTTGACTATAATTTTATTTTCACCATGATTTTTGATTATCAGTGACCTCCTTCCACTCCATTACCCTTGTTAATTGAGAATTGACTACACAGTTAAAATGAATGTTTCCTCCACTAGCAGAGCTGTACCAGATTCATCTTAAAGTCCCTCACAGCTCAAAAAATGTGACGAGTCTGCAGATATATTGATCTTATACAATTCATTTCACTAAGAATTTATGAAATTATCACTTAGAGGTCACCTGTTATGCATTCATATGTCCGAAGGCTTATAGGGAAGGAATAGAGTTTTATTTGAAGGATAACATTGTATTTAAAGAGCTAAACCAGAGAACTTGGCAAAGCCTGGCCTCTTGATTAGCAGTGATATCTCTATTAAAGGATGCTCAACATAGTTCTTCAGATTTGGTAAAGTCCTTGGAAATGTTACCTTACAGTTACAGAGAAGATAATGTAAGAACAAACACTCCGAGAGCTGTTCCTCCTCACCGGCTGGCTATTTTGATAAGGAAAAATACAAAGTAAGAGGAGGCTAACGGGAGATCAAGGAATCTGATTATCTGTTTCAATGCTAACTTTGAAAAATGAACTTTCATGTAAAACCAAAAAGATTACAGAATTTGCCAAAGAAAACGTGCTGGGAAATCTGAAGTGACAAAGGCAACGTCTATTAAGCAGAATGTACCATGAGAAAATGTTTGACAAAACACCATGGTCTTTTTTTTTTTTCATTATCATAATGCAGCAAAAGAATAATGTCACTACGGAGGAAAAATCAGCCCACCTGTTTGTGGAAGGACAGTGAACACTGTAAGGACTCTTTCAATGATCAGGCATCAAAAAACTCAGCCAACTGTTTCTTACTTACTTGATTGAGGACTGACAATAAAGAGCTCAACAAGAACACCTGTGCAACTCGGCGATCTGAGAATCAGGATGGGGATAAGACTCCCTTGCAGAGCCTGCCCCTCCCAGGCTGCCCCACCCCCTCTGCTCCTAAGCTCCGCCCACCTGGTCAAGGTGCCTCTTTCATTGCAGTCAAATGACTTCTTTGTGGGTCTTCTTTTGGCGTGCAGGGCTGTCTCTAGTTCAGCCTAAACTGTGTACACTCAAGTGCTCAGTGAATGACTTTTTAAAAAACTTTCTGTTATGAAAAACTCAAACATACAAAAAACAGGGGAAACAGTATAATGGACTGCCACATAGAGGTCCCCAAATGACCATTAACTTGTTTCCATACTTATTTCACCTTTTCCCCCCAGAGCATATTAAGTTACATTATAAACACCAGGACATTTTACCTCTAAATACTTCAAAAATATAGGACACTTTCTTACTCAGAATATCATCACACCTGACAATATTAAAAATTAACAAAAATTCCTTAATATCATCTAACACCAATCCAAATATCAGTGTATGTCTTTTGGAAAGTAAAACACAGATACAAGTGAGGTGACTCAGAGAATGGCAGATGTGAATGCCCTCACAGAGTCCCCAAGAAGCATGTGTGTCTCACCCCATCCCGCTGGGGACCCCATTCCATCATTCCCAGAGGTGCACAAGGACAGGAGGGGGTGTTCCCTCTAGTGGGGGGCTTCCTCCTGAAGATTTGGGGGCTCTCATTCCTACAGGCCCAAGCATCCAAACAGCACTCCCAAGACCCTTCCAGCCAGCCGGCAAATGCCAGTCATCTCTCTTCTCCTACCTGGTGACCCGTTTTGTCCATGAGGCTAGATTCGGAGTCAGACAAACCTAGTTTGTAATTCTAGCTCTACCACTGTTTGACCTTGAGCAAGCTGTCAAACTTCTTGGAGCCTCTATCTGCACATTTGCAATATGGGAAACAAAGACTTGTCTCAGAGGGCGGCCGTGAAGATTAAATGAGACAACGGTCACAGGACACCTAGCGTGCTGCCTGGCTTCTGACACTGGGAGTGGCAGTAATAATCTTTAAGGCCTTGAGGGTAGCCAGTGGCTTAGGGTGAAGGCCAGGCAGAAGCTCAGAGCTCAGAGAGGCCCACATCTCACTAGACACCCCCAGCAGGGCTCTACCTGACGGAAGGGATCACAGGGTCAGCCTTTCCCAGCTCTTGCTTCGTCCGATGTAGGGCGGTGCTGCCGAAGATGGAAGTGCTGAAGAATTGCAGGGGAAGGCTTTGCTGACCCTAGGCGCAGAGGGGTTCCTGCAGGGTGCCCTTGGCCACCCAACTGGGCCATCTGGGGTCTCCTACTGGCCTCCTGTTTACGGCCCTGAACCTCACCACAAGGCACTAGCTTCAGTTCTTCAAAGACATCTGCCTATCAGCTACTCTCCCTTTTAACGACTACCACTGCCTATACCACCACTAGCCACTGTCAACATTACCATTTATTAAGCATCTACCATGATCCAGGATCTTTGCTGGGAAATCAACTCCCTGACTCTAAACTCCAATCTTTTGGGGAGGCATGTTATTCCCCTTACAAGGGTACTGGTTTCCTACTGCTGTTGTAATGAATCACCCCACACTTAAAACAATACACATTTATTGTCTTACAGTTCTGGAAGTCAGAAGTCAAAAAGGACTAAAATAAAGGTGTTGGCAGGGCTGCATTCCTCTCTGGAGGCTCTAGGTGAGAATCCATTTGCTGCTTTTTCCAGCTTCTACCTTCCCCTTCTATCTTCTGAGCCGGCAGTGGTCCATCTGGTTTTTCTCATGCTGCATCCCTCTCACTGACTGTCCTACCTCTGTCTTTCACCTGCAAGGACCCCTGTGACTAGATTGGGCCTAGCTAGATGATCCAGGATACACTCCTTATCTTAAGGTGAGCTGATTAGCAACCTTAATTTCATCTGCAACCTTAATTCCCCCATACCATGGAGCCTAACACATTCATAGGTTCTGGAAATTCGGATGTGGACATTTTTGGAGGGTCATCATTCTGCCTCCCATAACAGGTGAGGAGTCACACAGCTCAAAGTCACACAGCTATTAAGTGGTACTAGACTCCAAAGTCAGATTATGGAGACTTAAACCTACCTCTGCCCCTGCTACTTCACTGTGTGGCCTCAGGGCAGTCACTTAACTCCTCTGGCCTCAGCTTCCTCACCTATAAAATAAAAAGGCAGCCTAAACACTCTAAGATTTCCTCCTGCAGTCAGTTCATGACCTTCTGAGCCTCCGGGCCTCCCCCTAATTACATACATGGATCAGAAAGTCTGTCCACACTCACCCAGGCTCAAGTAACTGCCCATGAAAGGTGGAGATGCAGACTCATGGTCACAGCATAGACATACTTCTCTCCCCAGCTGGAATTTTCTGAGGCTTTTGTCCTGGGAACCATGGAGACAAGGATTTAAGGGCACTTGACTGTCCTCCCCTCAACCGCCTCCAAACACACCACACAAATCTAAAGTCAAGTACTGTGTGTTTTCTTCCCAATCCCCAGCTTAGAGGACAGTAAGAATTAAGGTTTCTTTGTACAATGAAAAGAAGAACACAGAGCAAGAAAATCAGAGAGTAAACATACAGGAATGTGAAGGATTATGTGTGGAGAGTTCCCAAAAAAGGCAGAAAAAAGCTCCTCTTCTTTTTTTAATGCATTTTTTTTTTAAAAAAGCACTTTTTATTACAGAAATCTTCAAACATACACAAAACAAGAGAGATCAGCATAATGAACCTTTTCTTAACTATCAGGGAAACCATCACCAATTCAGATACTCTCCACAGCCTAAAACTCAGGTTTTGAGTCACATCCATGGCGGGCAGCGCCACTGTGTTGGTCCTGCAACACCTTTGTTTTGAAAGCTGCTCAGCTCCAACTCTTCACCATTCTGGAAGGTCTGTCAACCAGGATGGCCAGAAAACTTCCACTTCTTCGAAAAAATCGTTAGTCCAGGAATGGACACATGATGCCTGAAGAACAACTCAGATCTCTTTTTTAAAATGGACACTGGACAAGAGTGTCTTCTTCAGAGATGAGGAGCTATAAGCGCCATGTAAGCCTGGAACTGCCATCTTCCCTACCTTAGAGAATGGAGCTAACATGGTGGCTTCAAGCTGAAAGACAGGGAGGGTGGGCTTGCTAGTGCCATCATCTATCTGATTCACCTGGGTGCAGCTGTGCCTGATACCCCCAAATTTTCCATTATGATAGCCATATTTGTAGTTTTGCTTAGTCTAGTTTCAGAGACGTTTCTCTTCCTTACAATAGAAAGAATCTTGAACATAAACGCTCCCAGAAAGCTTTCTTTAAAGCAACAAGTGCAACTGTCAATCTTTCTTGTGGAGATTAGAGGTTGGCCTCTTTAATTTAACAAAAGCAATCTATATTCCTTAAAGAATGTTCCTAACAGAAACAATAAAAGTATGTGATTTAAGAATACTTCCGTGACAAAGGAGAACTCTTTTTTTTGCTGTTTTAAATCAGGACAGCAATTCATCTATGATATCTTAGTATTATGTGAGGACCACCACCCACATCCTCTCTCACAACAAACCCCTGCTGGCGCAGGGAGTAGTCCTGGGCTGACCTGGGAGACTACAAAAACTGGGCTTTGGGACTGAGCCTTCTAGGGTGTACCCTCTGCATGAAGCCAGGCAAAGCAGGGTAGGACCAGATTCCAGTTTCGCACAGGCGGCCCGAAGTGGTAACTGCCACTAAGAAATGCGATTACAAGGGCAATGAGATGAGGTGGAACAAGGCCACTCAGGTGCCGGTACTTGGTCACCTCCTCTGCTCTTCCTTCCTCCTCCCTCCTTGCATAAGCTTCCTCTACACCATGTGGACACATAGCTTCCTGTGCTAGGCAGTGTGGAAATAAGCTACAATGGCCATGGTCTGTAACCTCTGGGAGCCCATGGTCTGGTGAGAGGAGGTGTGGTGGGATGAGGTGTAAGGCACTGGGGCAAGAAGGATGCCCACAACTGGCTGGGGCTCTTGGAGAAGGCATCCTAATTTATTCTCTCCCATGCAAGATGGCATATGTGTGTTATTCACTGCAGCACTGTGTGTAGCAGCTCAGTGCCCACCCACAGAAAACTGATTAAGTGATCTAAAGTAAAGCCACACAATAAAGCAATAGGACACTATGCATGAGAGAGAGAGAGAGAGAGAGAGAGGGAGAGAGAGATTGATTCTGTGTACTGATAAGGAAATTATGTCCAGATATATTGTTAAGTGAAAAAAAGGGAAAGTGTAGAACAGTATATATAGAACACTGTTTTGTACAACAGGGTGATATATAAAAATATCTACAGGCCGGGCGCAGTGGCTCATGCCTGTAATCCTAGCACTCTGGGAGGCTGAGGCGGGTGGATCGCTCGAGGTCAGGAGTTCGAGACCAGCCTGAGCAAGAGCAAGACCCTGTCTCTACTAAAAATAGAAAGAAATTATCTGGCCAACTAAAAATACATATAGAAAGAAAAATTAGCCGGGCATGGTGGCACATGCCTGTAGTCCCAGCTAATCGGCAGGCTGAGAAAGTAGGGTTGCTTAAGCCCAGGAGTTTGAGGTTGCTGTGAGCTAGGCTGACGCCAGGGCACTCACTCTAGCTTGGGCAACAGAGTGAGACTCTGTCTCAAAAAAAAAAAAAAAAAAAAAAAATCTATAAACTCTGAAAGGATATGAAAACATTTAACAGTGATTGGCTATGGAAAGTAGAGGTAGAAACTATGTTATGAGAGGGAATATTTTCATTGTGCATATTTACATTTATTTTTCCTAACTTTTGAATCATGTAAACATGTTACCTATAAAAAAAATCCACCTAAACAGAACCTGTGGCATTTAAGGTAGTTCTCGAGGGAGTGCTTAGATGTGTTGGGGGCCTGTGGCAAAATGTATTTTCCAACACAGGCACAACAGTATCTCCTGTCCATACGCTCTTCTTACAATGTGACTGTGACAAGTCTCCCATCAAGAGGTGGGTCTATGTCCCATGCACTTGAAGCTGGGCAGGCTAGGAAATACGGCAAAAGTGATGGTATGAGACTTCTGAGGGTAGATCATAAGAGGTGATACACCTTCCACCTGGTCCTCTTGGTATACTTGTTCTTAGAACCCAGTTGCCATCCTGTGAGAAAATTCAGGCCACATGACAAGGCATTCTAGACAGCATCCCAGCTGAGGTCTCAGCTGCCAGCGAACATCAACTGCCAGCCACTGAGTGAGGAAGTCTTTTTAAGAAAAAAAAAAGTATTGATGCATGTTGCACATATTTATGATTTTGTGATATTTTGATACATGAATACAATGTGTAATGACCAAATTAGGGTAATCAGGATATCCATTACCTCAAACATTTATCTTTTCTTTGTGCTAGGAACATTCCAAATCTTTTCTTCTAGTTATTTTAAAATACATGATAAATTATTGTTAACTATTGTTACCCTACTGTGCTATCAAACACTAGAACTTATTCCTTCTACCTAACTGTATTTTATACTCATTAACCAACCTCTTCTCATCTCTTTCCACCTACTCAGCTTCTAATATCTATAGGTCTACTCTCTACCTTCATGAGATCAACTTTGTTAGCTCCCACATGGATAAGAACATACATTTGTCTTTCTGTGCCTGGCTTATTTCACCTAACATAATGTCCTTCAGTTCCATCTATGTTGCTGCAAATGAAAGAATTTCATTCTTTTTTATGGCTGAATAATATTCCATTGTGTATATATACCACATTTTCTTTATCCATTCATCCACTGATGGACACATAGGTTGCTTCCATATCTTGACTATTGTGAATAATGTTGTAATAAACATGGGAGTGCAGATATCTCTTTGATATGCTGATTTCCTTTCTTTTGGATATATACCCAGTAGTGGAATTACTGGATCATACGGTAGTTCTACTTTTAGTTTTCTGAGGAACCTCCTACTCTTTTGCATAGTGGTTACACTAATTCATATTTCCACCAATTGTGAGTGTACTAGCATTCCTCTTTCTCCTCATCCTTGACAGCATTTATTTTTTGTCTTTTTGATAACAGCCATTTTAACTTGAATGAGATGATATCTCACTGAGGTTTTGATTTGCATTTCTCTGATGATTAGTGATGTTGAGCATTTTTAAAAATGCCTGTTGGCCATTTGTATGTCTTCTTTTAAGAAACGTCTGTTCAGGCCTTTTGCCTATTTTTTAATATTTGTTTTTTTTTTTGTTTGTTTTTGAGTTGTTTGGGTTCCTTACATATATTCTAGTTATTAATCCTTTGTCAGATGGATAGTTTCAAATATTTTCTCATATTCTGTAGGTTGTCTCTTAAGTGAGGAAGCCTTTGAGGTGGCTCCAGCCCCAGCTACCATCTAAGTGCCACTGGATGAGAGACCGGGGGCGAGAACTGCTTCACTGAGTCCAGTCAACCCCCAGAATTGCGAGAGATAATCAAATGATTGTTTTTGTTTTAAGATCCTTAGTTTTTAAGGGATAGTTTTGGTATGAGCCCTTGTCTTATATTTGATTCCCCAAGACAGAGCTTTCTCATAAGTTCAGAACAGCGTACCTGTGACTCCAAGGAGGTAGCAGAAACAACCTGACAGGGACAAATATTTAGTTGGCCCTGCTAAAGGAGAAATAGTCTAGAACAAATGAAACATGTTGACTTTGGATGCCTATGGCAGCCACAAGAAGAAACATTCAACAGGCTGCTGGACACAGAGGTCTGGGCTCCAGAGAGGGGATGTGATGGAGATAAGAATATGAGAGGTATCTGTGTAAAGGCTATAGCTAAAAACCAAGTATGTGGATGAAATCTTCCAGGTGGAGTCCATGGATAAGAGGAGGCGAGGGAAGAACCCTGGGGATATCCCACTGAAAATGCAAGCAGAGGAAAGAGAACAAGTAGAGAAGTCAAAGAAGAAATAATCAGGGAGGAGGGAAGAAAATCCAAGAAACCAAAAGGTGGATATAGTCAGAGGTATCAAATGTTGCACAGAAAATATGGACAGAAAAGCCTGTAAGATTTGATAATGTGGAGGTTGCCAGTGCCCTATAGCAAAGCATTCTTCCTGAAGTGGTAGAAAAAAAATCACAATTTCAATGCATTTCCATTAATACAAATGACTTCAAGTAAATTTTATGAGAGAGAATAACAAATAATTTTGGGCTTCCTGCTTTATCTTCTAAGCAACATTTCAGTACACAAAGAAGAAAGAAAAAATCAAAATGCACATGACAAAAGGAAAAATGGAAGGGAGACAATCATTGACAAACTGAATACCTATCATCTGCATGGCAGAAAGGTGACTAAAAAGGCACTAGGTGAGCAAACCACCTGACTCTTGAATTCATTTTTTTTTTTGTAGGGGGACTATGAAAGCTTCCTTTGTTGACTATTCCCAGCAACGGCAGGAACAGGTATTATAAAAAGATATGCAAGAGCATGGGGAGTCCCTAGGCTTCATCTGGTGAACCAGTTCTGATGAATTGTAGCAGCTGGCTGCGTGGAGCACTTTGTAAAAGAGGATTCAGGCTTGAGTATAAGCCAATGATGCCTGCCATGTGCACAGGGCACGGGAATGAACACCAGATATTTGTCATCTTAGTCTTTATGAAATGCATCTTGGACCACAACTTAAAAGAAAATGGCTTCATTTCTCTAAAACACTGGGTTCTTAAAATCTTTCTATACAAATTCTAAAATGCCCATAAATCAAAGCATGTGAACTTTAGCTGCTAAACCCTATTGTGCTTTCTACATGATTTACAATTTTAAATCATTTCTTAGAGAAAGACCTTCATTTATAGTGACAAATGTTCCAATATACTTAGTAAATACATGGAGAGTGTTTCTAGAATCTGCATTAAGCCCCAAATTTCTGCTGCTATTCCTCCTCTATGCATAGGAAAAAAAATATATAAAATGGATTGGGACCCAAAAAACTATAGAGTGAATTAAGCTGAAATGTCAGCACAACCATCTCGTATGCCTCAATTGTGAATAGATACTTTGATGAAGAGCTTACTAAATCTTTAATTGGAGATGGAGTGTTTCTATATAAAGGCAATGACTACAAAACATTTATCACAGCGCCTAAAGCTGTAACTCTGTAACTACAGAGATTCTCTGCCATCCTCTGGTGTTAGTGAGTACAGTAAATCCAGTATTAATATTAAAACATGGCACTGGAGGTATAATCATGGGTGGATACAAATGAGGTTAAATATTTTACCCAGTGAATTTTTCTTTTAAAATCATCTCAATCAATAAGAGGAGTAATCAAGCTACAGCAGAGGGGAAAACATTGCCACATTAAGATAAATCTTATATATTCAGGCCCTCTTTTAAAGTGTTGGGTCTCAAACCATACAGCTGCAGAATATTAGCATTCTGCCACTTAAATCAAATATTGGTAGTCTATTCCAGTACCCTGGGAAAATATGGTAATGTTTTTCTTATTTAAAGTTTTCTTCCCATGATTTTTTCCTTAAATTTTTGGGGTTGGTTATTACTTAATGCACTCTTCAATTTAGCGTAACCAGGTCTGAGATTCAGTAGGGAACTGTGGATTTGATTATTTTCAGCATAGTACACTGTTAATGTTCATGGCGGTTAGGGAAGGACAGTACAGCAGACACTGAATGCTGTGCCCTTAGCTCCAGGCCTCGCCATCTTAGCACAAACCAGCTTGACTTCCATCTGCCAGCATCTGTATCTCTTCGCCCAGGTGCTTTACCTAGCGACTGGAACCTGCCAGAATTCAAGAATTGACTCCCCATAAGGAATAATGCTCAACTAATGACTGACAGGAATGGTGTGTACACACCCAGCCCCCAACCCCATGAGGAGATAACTCTGGGGTGGGTGTTCTACACAGACTTTGGAGATCCAAGCAGGATTAAAGTTCAGTTGCCCACAGCGGTAACCTGGTAGCCTGCTTGAGAGTGCGCTCCTCTGGCTCACCTCCCTACTTCTTACCAGTGCTTTCTGCGATCTCCTTCCAAATAAACTACTCAGACTCAAATCTTTGTCTTGTATCATGATTTCTCAGTGTTTGGCCAACTGAACAAGTTCAATTTAGAGCATACCACTGGCCATGCACTAGGCTTTGGCCAGCATCAGGGAGCAAAGGATACATGGGTATACAGCTGTCACAGGGAGAGTCGGCATTAAGTTCCAGGTTGACTGACGGACATATTTACTTCTCAGAACCTTTTCATAAATATCCACCACCACTGGTGTTCTGTAATTTGACTATCGTCTTATACTGTATATTCAGAGCACTTCCAAGTTTTCACCGTTAGAAATAATGATGCAGAGAGTATTTTTTTATATAGTGGCTCTTTCCATTTTTCAGATTATTTTCTTTTCAAAGCTGAATCCCAGAAGAAGCCAAGAGATAGTAGCATTTCAGTAGCACCTGAAACAGGCAGCCCCTCTATTTTTATCATCTATCATCCTTCGATTACTTACAAAATATAAAGTGGGTAACAGATACTAGCATCCTTTTTCTTACAAAAAACACTAAAACAAGAATGGCCAATAGTATCATAAAAGTTATGGAGAAGACCAGATGGGGAAATTAAAAGCAAAGCAGTCTTTGATACTAAGTATAAGGCTCATGCAATAAACACCTATTTCTGATCTTTAAAATGAACATTTGAAAGTCAATAATAACTTCAAATTAGGCTCCCACACACTAATTCCTGTAACAGGCATTCTGTCCTAATGATCACCTGCTCACAGAGACATCTCCAGCCTTCTAAAGCTTTCTCTTTACTTGACCTAGTGTGATTCCCTCACTGACACTGACATTCATTCTCGCCCATCTGCCACTTACTGCGCCCAAATTCAGGTTAGTTTGCACCAGTTGTTTTCATCATTCTTTTCCCCTCCAGTTGCAAACCCTTTTCAGTGAGCAGCCGCGCTGACAGTAGAGTTGCTGATGGCGGTAGTTGGGATGCAATTAGGCTGTACCATGTTTGTCAGCCTCGCTCCACACTCTGCTCTCTTCAGAACACTGTGACTAGAGAAGTACCAGAATCAAGGCACTAACCCCCACACACTCGTCTTTAATACAGTAGCTGTGCTTCTGCAAGGCAGTTCCAACCTCCCCCCTGGGCTCTGTCCTGCTTTGACACTTCATTTTTATAAGAGGCAGCAAAGGGGGCGGAGGGGGGGAGCTGATGGAAGGGGGAAGGCAGGAAGAAGATTGGCTCTAATTTAAAACCATCTTAGGAGCTCTAAAAAGTTCCAGGTTGACTGATGGACACATTTACTCCTCAGAACCCTTTTCATAAATATCCACCATTTAACATGCACTTTCAAGAGGCATAAATACCGTCACTGTGTCAGCCTTTATGGAAGGGAGATTTCCAGAACCACTTCTTTAATCCATGGCTAAGAGCCACACAATCACAACCCTATTAAAGCTGTACCCTGAGAATACAGCCCTTCCTCACCGGCCTACGCACGGCAGTCAAACCCACCGTGGTTATGCTAGTAACCTTGCCTTGTGTGGAGAAGACAGCAGCTCATCTCTCGTAATAAGGTCTACATCTGAGACTGGTGCAGACTGGAGATGTATTTTGTTAACAGTTCTGGCCAAACAAACAAAATAACTCTCTAATAACATTCAGGCATGCAGAGAGAATGTTTCCTGGGGCTGTCTGGATTACGTCTTATTTAAAACAGGCCTTTTAGTGTTATTTTCTCCCTGTTTTGAGTGGAACTGAATGGGCTGGAAGGCAAGCATGGTGTCCCTCATGAGGGACCATGCTGAGATGGCACAGCTCTGCATGGGTGGGATCGCTGCCAGCTCACCCTGCCACCGCTGTGTGCAGACAGCAGGCCCACCCTCTGGACGACAGCAGTCAGCTTTGCCTTTCTTTCCTCTCAGAGGGCAGGCCCCTAGCCACGGCGTGATAAAATCTATGCTGGAATCTCAGCCTGGTGTGCCCAGCGTATCAGAGAAGGAGAAAACAAACAGGTCCCCAGGTGGACTCTGTCACTTGGAAGGGAAAGAGCTCCAGTGCTCACCCCTACCAGATCTTCCCTCAGGTGAGCTGGGTCCCTGTTTGCTGCTGCCACCCAGTGTGAGACATGACGCTGAGAACTGAGCACCCAACCAGACAACAGCTGACGACGGAGCTCTGTAAACTCTAAAGCGGCAAGCAAATTACAGCACTAGCATTATTCTCCCATTTGGAAGCTGAAGCACAATTGCTTTTAAAAATGCACAATCTCAATAAGATTACATTGGCAGCATAAAGCATTGTTTACCAGAATTTATAGAAAAATACCATCCAATGCTCTTCAAAGGTGTATGGATAAATGAACATAAGCCTCCAACCACCACTTACAGGCCCACTCTAGCCATACTGATACTGCCTGCATTTCTGTATCTGCCCCGCTTTTGCACACTGCCGGGGCACACCAGGCTCCTCCTTCAGGGCAGTTAACCCAGTTTATAATCTCTTACTCTGCGTGCTTATGTGCTTAATTCTGTCTTTAGTAAAACTGTCTCATGATGTGTGTGGGCTCCACAAGGGTCAGGACTGTGTCATTTTGACTCACCATTCAAATCCCCAGGACCCTGCCTGAAGTATCTGTAGAAGAAGGGAAGAAAGGGAAGAAAGGGAGGGAGGGAGGACAATGTGCCAGGCACAGTGCTGGGTGCCAGGAACACTTGGTCCAATAGCTGTGGAAGAGCTCACAGCCCAGCAGAGGAGGTAATTCAGGGCAGCTGGAGAAGGGCATGCTGACAGGTGTCCACTGGTACTATGGGAAGGCACAGGAGTTGATTCAGGGAGGCTTCCCTGCAACAGGTTGGGCCTCTGCAGCTGCCCCAGGGATTCAGGCTTTAGGGGCAGGTCTGGCCAGAGGCAGGGACAGCAGGGAGGCACAGAGATCCAGACCAGGCATTCACTGGGCAGGAGGCCAGGCCCAGAGATGGCAGTCCTGGAGGAAGGAGCAGACAGCTCTGGCTTGCAGAAAATGCGGTCGCTCTTACCACAGAAACCCATTACAGAGAATCTTAGATTTCCCCGGTTGATTTCCCAGATTCACACTAGCAACAGAATGCCTTTCTGTTCCTAATTCCTAATCCCTAGACTGGCACATGGGTCTGCGTGTATGTGAGAGAAACAATAATGAAGGAATCATGAGTCCACTGTGGTTTGTTAAACACCATCATGAAGAACTGCATGGCTAAAACAGTGGGGCAGGTGCTGCCATCCTGAAGCCTGCATTGCAAAATGGGATCTGTCCATCTTTACTGGGGAACTATGATAAATGAGCAAAGACAGACACTGGTCAGGATAAGCCACTTTATTTAAGAGCTTCGACAGCCCAAAGTAGTTTAACATGGATGCATGGAAGATTTATCTAGATGATAAAATACCTGAACTTGAAAGGCACATAAATTATAATTTTGCAGTTTCTCTCTTTTTTAAGATTTCACATAGTCAAATGCTTTAAGTAACGAATGAAATGCATATAAGGTTGACTTCATTTCACACAAGCTATCTGGCTGGTGTCCACAGAGTTTGACTCCAGAGGGACTGAGTTCTGAATCAGTGCCACCCATCTGTGCCTGTGGCCATCAGTTTCCTCATTAGAGTGGAGATCATCGGGAGGATTAATAAATGTAATAATAATACAGCAGCTATTATTCTCTGAGCAATTACCACACTACATGCTGTGCACTGAGGGCAGCACTTCACATACTTATCCTGATTAATGCTCCTAGCAGCCCTATGAGTTAGGCTCAAAGATTACCACTTTACAGATGCAAAAACTTAGGTTTAGAGAGCTTTGTTGATGCATGGGAGGTCACACAAGAAATTTTATCTGACTACACAGCTGTAGTGTTCACCACGTAGCTGCAACATACATGAAAATGCTTGGCCCTCAGCAAATGCTTAAATACATTACTTGTCTTTCCCTATCTTCACATTCCTTTTTTTAAAAAAAAAATATATACATAATACAGAACAAAAAGTTTGCCTCTTGGGCTTCTGTTCATTTATTTGTTCGTTCATTCATGCATGCCTTTTGGCTTGCCTGGTTCTCTGCTGGTACAAGGGTTACAAAATCAGACTCCACAGCTCCCAGGCCAGTCAAACAGGCAGGCCAGTGTCAGGCAGTTACCATGCCCATAAGGATGGCAGAGGCCAGCAAGGGACAGTGGCAGCCCCTGCAGGGGACCCACACCCAGCACTGGGTTAGAGAAAATATTTTGAAAAAGACAATTTTAGACCTTTTCAACACTAGCTTTCCCCCACAACTTTTGCTGGCTTTTCTTTGGCCCAAGTCCCCAAAGACACTCAAACTGCAGGACCTTCTGACAGTGTGGCTGCCCAAGAGCCCTTTATCACGCAGGACACCCCTCTCTGCTTCCAGGCTGATGCTTTCTGGCAAAACCACTGCAACAGATAACTCAACTCCCCAGCTAATCGCCCTGCCCTCAGCTGCCTTGTTCCACCAATTTTTGTCCAGACTAAGGAATAATGTCAATTGTACTACTAGTAGTAATATCCTACATGTCAGACGCTGCTCTACATATTGTAGGTACTCATTAAATCCCCATAATAACCCTCTGAGGTAGGCACTTATTATTCCCATTTTAGTTCATTCAGGGAAAGAAGAGGGTGGGAGTTAATATTTCTTCAGGGCCAACTACATGCCAAGCATCTGTCAAGTATGCACAATCCTTGTAACTCAGATGGTAAGTGGTAAGTGCCCAGGGTTAGTCACGCGGCTGGGAAGTGTCAGGTCTGTGACCATCAAGCCTTGGAGCTTCCTTTCGCTCTTTGGCGGGGACACTGCTGGGGTCTGAGAGGTGAACAGAGGGGCTGCACAAAGGCTGCCCTCTCCCCTTCTCCCTCCAGCACCCTTTGTTAACACTTGTCCTCTGTTTTTGACCACTCCCCATAAACTGTGCCAGACTCCACCCTCAACTAGGGTTCCTCACTTTCTGGGCCTTCCAGCCAGGTTTCATGGAGCAAATCCTGTGTCTACACCAATGGTGTGAATAGAGCCAAAGAAGAAATTGGGATCACTCAAGCCAATAAAATACAGAGAGCAGCTGATGGGTATTTCCTAAAGCCTAAAAAGGTCTCCCAAATTCATGGGGTCTCAAGGTCTTAGGGGTCCTCAGCAAGGGACTAGCAGAGTTGCTGCCTCTGGGGAGTCTGGCCAGTTTTAGGGGGTGACACCAAAAGCTGAGAGTGACCAGTGAAAGTCAGGAGGTAAGCTGTGTTCAGTGGAGTAGCATGAACCATACATTCTGGGGACTCAAAGAGCTGGCTTTCGGGGAAATGTGTACTTGGCCAGAAGCAGAGGGCTTTCCCTGGCAAGGCTAGAGGGTCGGACCCCTTCCTTTGGGCTCTGCCAGGCTGGAACTGTCACTTTATTTCACCGGTTCACCCCACCTGGGCTCCAGGAGGACAGGGGCCTTGTCTGACTTTTCTCTGAATCCTCAGAGCCAGGGTAAAGGGGTACCAGTTAAATGTTCCAAGAATGAAGGACTAAACCAGTCATCATTTTAGTGAACAGGCTGTTTGAGAGATTCTACTCAGAACCCCTTATCTCACAGAGGAGGTAATGGGCCTCAGGGAGACGGGTGAGTTTGCTCAGAGGCAGGCACACTATGTTTAGCTCACAACAACATCCAGCCTCCATCTAGAACATACTCATCTTTGCTTCACTTACTGCACACCTAAAACAGCGCTAGGTCATTTACATGCAACGTTTCCATCCTCTATGGGCAAAACAGTTCCATTATACAGAGAAGGAAGTCAAGGTTAAGGAACTTGCCTTCCCCCAGCTCTCTGCAGCCAGCCCCACTCACACTCCTTTCCTCAAACAAGCCAACATCCTCTCCCAACAAAATGTGTTTGCTCTGTTGTTCTCCACCCTGGAATTCTCTGAAGTTTTAGTTCCAGTACACTTTTATAGGAGGGGACCCTGATAAAAGATCTCCAGCACCCTGCACTTTCTATCTTCAGAGCTCTCACCTTAGTTTTAACGTTTACAATTTGTTTGTATGGATCCATTTGGTGTAAATTTCCCACGCTGGATTGTGACTCCACGGGGCCGGCCCCACGTTAGCTGGCCCACCAGTTTACCCCCAGCACTTAGCCCAGTGGTGGACAGTCAGTGGCCCACGGTAAGTATTAGATATTGTGTTTATTTTTAACACATTGACCGCCACACTAGAAAAAGATGTTTTTTTCCTTGGGGCCACAGTGTTTTATTATGAAAATAGAAAACTTCGAAAACAAAATGATCCTTTCTAATTTAATGAAAATTTGTTATTTTGTATTGTTTTCCGTGCGTGAGTTATATGCAAGTTGAAAAATGGTTTTCGCGCTCTCAAGGTGAAATCTGCGAGTTACATATGCTTCACGAGGCCCCGGGCTCAAACCTAGCGTGAGTTAAACACAACTTACGTGGCAGTGGATGTGTTAACCGCGAGTGCATAATTGCTGAGGGTGGGATCCGAACTCATGTCTGCTGGGGCTCGGGTCACAGCCAAGGGAGTACTGAGGGTTTGGTCGATAACGCTGCAGCGAGAACGCGCGGCGCGCAGAGGCAGGAGGGAGCGGTTCCCGGCTCCGTCCGACCCGGCACCCGCGCGGCACTCCGCCGCCACCTGTCGCCCGGAAGCCGGCGCCCAGGTCTCCGCCGCGGCCCGGTGGTGTGGGCCGGGCGTCCGGCCGCCATCCGGGTCCTCGCGGGCGCCCGCGCGGGCGGGAGCGGGCCGACCAGGGCCCAGGCTGCGCTTACCTGCGCGTCGCGGGCTGAGCGGCGGCGCTCGGCGGGGCTCGGGGAACTGCAGGGGACTGGGGGGACCGGAGGGCCGAACCGCGGCTGTTGGCCAGCGCGGCCCCGCACGCGAGGACTGGGCGTGGGTGGCACTGGGTCTCGGGACGCCAGGCCACCTTCCGGGGGGCAGCCCGGGACTAGCCCGCCTTGCTCCGGCGCTGGGGGGGGCGGGGCCTAAGGCGAACTTGACCTTGGCCTCCCCCAGATCCCCCGGGAAGACCGAGTGTGAGGGAAGCAGCCTGCGCCCCTCCTCTCGCTGGGGGCGGGCCCTAAGGAGACCCGCCCCTGGCACCAGCCCCGCCCACTGGCTCTCAACCGCCGGGAACCGTTCGTAGTGCGTGAGCGTTTGCTTTCTATTTTCCCATGTTTTGTATTGCGTTTATTTCTTATTTTTATTTAATTTTACTTTCTTTTTTAACAACTGGATTAAAAAAATATATCAAAGTCATGCACGAGCACCTTTTACAAAATAAAATTACCTAGATTTGCTTATAAGGAAAGCAACAGGCCACTTCTCCCTTGCTCCTTTTTAAGTTCCTCCGTGTAGTTCTGGTGGTCGCCCCTTTGTCGCTAAAAAAATAAGCTTACATAGCGAGTTCTTGATTTATCTATTGACTTCCTGCCATGTTAGATGAGGATTTACTCTCTTACTGCGCCGCCCACACATCCTTCTGACAAATTTACACCTCTGTTCCCAAGCCCTGCCCTGGTGAGCGCTGAGACCTCAAACCAGGAGTGGATGAAGGTTTTCTGGAGCCTGAAGCTTACACAATTGTGGGAGGAGAGGGGAAGGGACTGTTTTAGAAAGAGAATACAGAATTTATGGCATACAAGTGAACATTTATTTAGAATGAGAAAAGAAATCATAAAATCCTGGAGCCTTGGAGATTGGGTTCCCTATCCCTTGAGATTTTCTCAGGTAATTTAGGTCCTGAATTTGCTTCCCTAATGCAGTCTGGCTTCCTTGGCCTACCCAGACCTCTCCATAACTCCTAGCACTCACATGGCTTTGCAGGGAGGGGCCCTGAAGGTCAAGATTCCACCAGCTTCTGCCAATAGGATTTCCTAATGGAGTGAATTGCAGTACAAAGACAGAGAGACATCAAGGATGATGTCAAGGTTTTGTGATTGTTAGGCAATCAGTTTCCAGCTTTTCCTAGCCACAGTGACAAGTCTTCACCTTAGTACTGCGAGTGATTTATAAAGCTGACTCTGGACCTTGCCCCTGTCGCCAGAGCCTCGCAGTTCTCCCATGAGGTTGGCTGGGCAGGCACACTGTCCACACTTAGAGGAGGGCCCATAAACTTGTCCGTTTTATATCAGTGCAGGGGGCATACAGCTAGCACCCAGTAAGTGCCCAGGTAAAAGGTACTTCCTTCCTCACGTGGAAGACACAGCATCCATGCTCTCTCTAATTCCTTTTTTCCTGCTTACCATAAGAAATGTGGCTCTACAAGGTGACCTTGGGCAAGTCAATTTACCTCTACAAGCATCAGTTTCTTTTTCTGTAATTTGAGATAACCCCTACTACACTGGTTTTTGGGAGGATTAAGTGGTTTAATATCTAAGTGTGCAAGAATAATTATCTTTGGATATTCTCTTATTAATTAAGTCAATTTGTCTCCCAGCAGGATGGGAGGCTTATGAGAAAGTTTAGGAATTTCTAAGTATCTGTGTGTGGCATGTGATACCACAGGTTGATTAGAACCCTTGTATTAAAATCAAGGGCCAAGTCATAGAGCAAGTGAAGAGGCTGGGCGATGATTTCCCCTCCTAATGGAAGCTTTCTTTTTCTGGGGTAGGGAAGACTAAGGCTTGGTCTAGGAGGAAGCCTGGTTTCCTGGGCAAGAAGTAGTGTCCCCTGTGGTGGGAGGTAAGAACCTCACACAATAGCCAAGCTTTACCTAACCTAAGTGGAGGAAGGGCAGTGGCTGAGAAATTCATTCTGAAGAGGAAACTAGCTCCTAATTGTGTAGAAGGGGGAATATCTAGATGCAAATCATGTCCTTTGCTTAAGCTCACAAAGGGCTATTGGATCATGGGTATAATGGGAATGATATTTTTGGATCTCCCCTTTGTTTGTGTGTTTCATTTCTTCTGGATCCTATCTGCCACTATGGCTCAAGGAAGGTGGCCAGGTAATACCACCTCAGGAAGGAGGAGGATTTTACATAGAGGATGTCTCAGTTTGAGTCCCTCAGAAGCAGATCCCAAGGTGAGAATGCTAATGCAAGTAGTTTATGTGGGTGGTTCAGGGAACACCAGCAGAGGAGTGGAGAAATAGTACAGGGAAGGAAAGGGAGCCCATAAGGATTGTTAAACCAGCCACTATAAAAGATGATCAGAGTTTAATCCTGGGGGGAATGTCTAGAAAGTAGTGTGAATGGAAAACATGCCTTGGAGTTATCCCACCCAAGGAAGTCACTAAGGAGAAAAAACTGGAACTGACAGATTAGCTCATATTTTTAAACAATTAAGACATTATTTGTAGTCACAAAAAAGTGTTTACCAAAATGAGATTGAGCTATAAAATAATACTATTCTGCAGTTTCCTTATGAAGTTTCAGCAGGAACACTTGGGGCAGTAAGCAATGTGCGGATGGCCGAGTCACAGTCTTGGGACGAGGCCTGAGGACCTTCTGGAAAACTCACTCGTGGAAAGTTTGTGATGAGACTGTAGGCTAGGTCAGCCTCTGTGTTCGAAGAGCACATTCTAACCTTGACTTCTGAGCTTTCACTGAGAAAGAGCAAGCACTGACTGTGTAAAAATAAAATGTGAGAGGGAGACTGGTGGACTTTTCAAATGACCAGAGAGGGCGAGCTTTTCAATCACTGCAAGTACTTTAGAGGGTGGATGTTTTCTTACAAACCGTGAACAGATAATGCTCATGTGAAATCTTTCTTATGGAGCCATTGAAGCAGCCCCCCTAGGAAGCCTCCATTCTGTCACCCTGGCTCCATTGGCCATATTCACTATTGTGCTAAAGTGATCCTTTTAAAATATAACTCAATTCGTAACATTCTCCTGCTCAAAAAACCACAGTGGCTTCCACCACCATTAGGGTGAAACCCCAAGTCCTCCCATGGCCTGCAAGGCCCTCACAAGGTTGGCCCTGACAAGCTCTCCGACGTTGGCTGTCCTCACCTCTAGTCTCCTTGGCTTTGTTGCTGTCCCTTGAACACACTGTACCAATATTTGCATCCCAGAGCCATTATGTTGCTATTCTCACTGACTGAAATGAAACACTCCCTCACTTCCAAGGTAACTCTCCCAATTCATTAGCTTTCTAATAGGCCACCCTTCCAAACAAAGAAACAGACACTCCCACTCTGATACCACCCCCCTCACAGTACTTCTTACCTATCATTGCAGTATATTTTTATTAATTATCTGTCTCCTTCACTTAAGTGTAGGATCCAAAAGAGGCTGAGTCTTTATATATTTTGTTTTGTGATATATCACCCTACCCAGAGCAGTGCCTAGCACCCAGTAGGTATTCAATAACTATTTGTTGAATGAATAAGTGAATTGAATTGAGTTAATGAAAAATATAATCAGTAAATATACAGATAAAAATATTCTAGAATGCAGACTTTCAACTAATCTAGATTGGATTCCTCTCAAACTGAAAAGAATTGTTAAAACACAGAAAGAAAAAATAAAATGAAGTGGCCAAGTTGTATTACATAATCTTACTTATAATTACAGTTGAGTATTAGACTGAGAACTTTCACTTTTTTATATCTGGCCCAATGTCTGTGTTAAATATTTAAGCGAAGGTTAGTTTGAAAGGCTACATACTCATTTAACAGTAGTAAAAACAAAAAAGTTTCCCTTAGTCATTTCAATAATTCAGAATGGTGTTCTGTGGCTTCTGTTGGGGTTTGAGGGCCCAAAATGGTAACTAGTTACCTGAATATAGAGGCCTTGATCAAATATTTTAAGATCTCATTTATTTTCATTTTCTGCATATTTTGTATTCCTATTTCTCACTTTTTTACCCATTCTTCAGTCACACAATTCAGACACTAAAGTTAACAGAAATATTTCATGGATTATTAAATGCAGCTAAGCAATGAAATTTTGCTAGAAAATAAGGCCAAACTGGGGCCACTTTGCTGTTCTAACAAAGTAATTTTTCCTTAAGATACAGACTATGAGTTTACAAAGGCCTCTACCCTTTATTCTGAAGTTTTGTAAGGCACATGCATGTCTGCTGCCGAAGAGGCTTTAAAGTGGAAAACAAATACTCCCTAAAAACAGGTTTTATGGTGGTGCAATTAAGAAGTCTTATAAATAAGAACAATTGAAACTATAGAATTGTAAGTGGACCCTTGAAATTATGGCAAGAAGACACTAAATAGCACCTGCTTACTAATGAAAACTTTGCACTCTGGTGCCACCAGCAGTGGAGTAGGTTTTGGTTAGCATCTATCTAGGCTTAATTGTCTAAGGAGTGCTCCGGTAGCAGCACCCAATGCTGTAAGTTGTCTTTCCTGATGGAGTTTTATATTCCACTCTTGTAGCTAAAACCATAATCCAGGCTTTGAAGTCCATTTGGGCCTCCTTGGTACAACAGGGCCTTCTGGAGGTATTCAAAGCTGTAATACATTGTTCACAGTGGAAAACACTTTAGTGATGACCCATCCTTTCATGATGAGGAGAGAGTACCCAAAGAGGTTAGATGATCTTCTTAAGATCACACACAGCTGGCCAGTGGTAGCATTGGAGTATAAGTCAGGATGTTTTTGTTATAAGCAACAGAAACAGTCTCTGTTCACTGAGTAGAAGGGAGTTCATTGGTAGGATTGGGCTTTCAGAACTTACAGGAAGATTGGAGATCCAGGATTAGAAAGGGGTGGGACAAAAGCAGCTCCAAAAAGTGAGAAAGCAAAAACCCCGAGAGTAATCTCTTAGTAGAAATGGTCTAGTGAGGATGCCACTACCGGGATAGATGATTAAATTCCAGACACTTATGCCCTTGTTTTACTCACACATGAGTCAAGTCTTGGGAGAGGCCTTCTGATTGGCTCTGGTTGTCCTGGGGAAGGTGTTGGCAAACTCCTTCAACTTCGGATATTGAAGGGAAGGCATCTGAATTTACTCTTCTACTAGATTCTCATAATGGAGAGAGGCAGTTCTCCAAAAGGAAACCCCAAGGCTGCTATAAGGAGGAAGGCAGGGATGCAATGGAATCCCAGTGTTCTTTAGAGCCATAGACTACTGTGCAGCTAGAGGTGGCAATTAGAAGCAAACAAGAGTCTGCTTGGGATCACTAGGAGGGTTTTGCTTTCCAAGCAAAGGAGCTTCCTGTCCCTCCCCTCTATCCTTCGTTTGGCCTAGAATGTGGAATGAGCCTGGAGGCCAAGAAGCCATCTTGAGTCTATGAGGTGACAAGCATGAACTCCAAAGCCACTTGCTAAGGACAGCTGAATGGATAAATAGGAGGAGTCTGATATTTGAAGTACATCACGGAACTGCTGTACCAGCCCTGAATTGCTTACCTTCCGGCTTCTTATTTGATAAGCAAATTAAAAACCCATTTGTCAGGCTACTGTAGTTGAGTATCAGTAACATTCAGCCTGGGACAATCTGATAGTACAAATTGGTCCTAGAATTCTGATTTCTCGATTCTCTGTGCACAACCATTCCTGTTCCACTTACAAAGACCTGATTTCTGCCTTCAAGGAGCTTATGGTTGAATTGAGGTTGTATTAGTTAGGGTTATCTGGAGAAACATAACCAATAGGATATATATAGCTATATAAGCAGAGATTTATTAAGGAAATTGGTGCACATAATTATGGAGGCTAAGAAGTCCCACAATCTGCCATTTATGAGCTGGAGAGATAGGAGAGCCCATGGTCTAATTCGCTGAGTTTGAAGGTCTGAAAACCAGGGCAGCTGATGATATAACTACAGATTTGAGGTTGGAGGCCTGAGAACTGGGGTGGAAGCAGAGGAGATGCTGGTGTATTTCCAAAGGCCTGAGAACCAGAAGCTGTGATGTCCAAGGGCAGGGGAAGATGGATGTCCTAGCTCAAGGTGAGAGGGAGAGGGGAGGAGGGGTGTGTGTGTGTGGGAGAGAGAGCGAGAGAGCTCTAACCTGCTCCACTTTGCCAGAAACTTTGGCCCAGAGCTGTGAGCTATGTTCAGAGACCTAGGCCACTCCATGAGCTCCTGTCAACAAATACTGGTTGGCAGAAGGTGTGGCTGACATGAAGATGTACTGCTCAAATCTGCGTTCAGAAAGGACTTGCTTCCCTGGTGGGAGGAGCATGGTTTTATGACAGTCTCCAGCTGTTAGCTTCTCCAGGGTCTGCCTCAAGTTTTCAAGCCTAGGACAGGCTATCTCAGGCCAGCCAGTGACTAAGCAATGTGGAGATACAGGGGCCCAGCTAGGAACACATTTTGTCTACATCCCAGATCCTAAAATAATAGTTAGGAATGAAGACTTCACCACTGGGTTTTTGAACCTAGTAGCAAAGGCTCAGTTGTGAACCTAGGCTCTGTCTCCTTCCTCTGCCCACAGAGCGCTGGCCTGCACACTTGCCGCACCTCCTCCATGTGCTGCTCAGGCTGCTGATGTCTGGACCCGAACTGTGCTCAGAGGACCGATTGCCTGAGTGAATGAGGGAATGAATGAATCACAGAATGCGTTAAGGAAAACATGATAGCCCAGGTGAAAGAATGCAAGAATCATGAGAACAAATTAAATAAAGATACTTCAGCAATAGAACTACCAACTGAGTCACTTAGGGATGAGATGATCGTCTTCACCCCCAGGGATTCTTTGAAAAATCACTGGACTGTTCATTCGGTGGCAGGGGAGTGTCTGCTTTCTTTCCTGCCTGTTCCCCAGTGTTGACAGTTATTCAAGAGCTGAACCTGCAGCTGTTTGGCTAAGTTGCCATTCTTCCCTTGCAGGCAGCTTTGCTAAAGGCATGGGGAGCACAGATTGTCCGTGAAGGCTGTGTGGCTGTCTGGATCTCAGGCCACAGGCGGTAACTGACTGCACTACCCCTCCTCCTGTCCGTCTTTATCACATCACGCTTCGTCCAGATGGTACCCAAGCCTCGAGCCTCCAGTTGAGCCCACAGTTGGTTGGAGCTCAGTGCCCTTCGAGGGTGGACAGCAGGCCGAATGCTCCCTTCCTCGTGGTCCTATAATGACGTAGAGCCATGCATTATTGGCCTGCCTTTCCTTGGGCAGTTCCAGAGCCTGCGATTGGGACTGGTCCTGACAGTCTGCCCCCCCAGGACAACACGCTGTGTGTGAGAAGACACTCTAGAGGAGGAGGTAATCTCCCCAAGATCATGTTCAGATAGGATAAGTGGAATTTTACACTAATGCTTTCCTCAAGACTTCCCTGTTTTTTCCTTCCAAGAAGAGGAAGTAGGAAAAGTATCAGTAACTGCTTATACATTTGCAGTTTTACACATATGGAGTCAGTCAGCTCCGGTTAAGTTATACTGTGGTAACAAACAGGCCTCACCTCTCAGTGGCTTAGGAAAACAAAGATCGTCTTCTTGCCCTGGCCACATGCCCACGTCCTTCATGGGTCACCCTCTGCTCTGCTCACTCCATGTTTACACACTGACCTTCTTGGGGACACGGCATTATGGCAGAGAGAAGAGAGGGACATGGAGAACCATAAGCTGGATCCTAACACTTTTGTGTGGAAGTAACATGTCATTTTCCTCCATGCTTTGTTAACCAAAGCAAGTCACATGTCACCTTAGGTTCAGCAGGCTGAGGATGTACAGTTCCCCACCCCAGGTCGCAGGTCCAAGTCCGATGTCAGTGGGCCAAGTGTGATGTCAATGGGGTGAGAAAGTAGAGTCCTCCTCCAGGGAAAGCTGACCTTGTGAATCATAATGTACTAACGTACTGAACCACTTACATTACAATGAGGAGTTGGACGAGAAGTTCAGATGATCCAGTGAGCTTTCAGGTACGTGCAAGCCGCACCTGCAGATGAAGTAGAGGATGGCCTCTCCACCAGCAGCACGATTTAGTGGCTGAGGGCCTAAGGTCTAGTTTGATTTCCACCTCAGCTTGTGTGACCTTGAGCAAATTGCCTAACCTTTCTAAACCTCTAAATGGGCATATTAATATCTCCCTCTTAGGGCTGTTGTGAAGATTAAATCATATATCTGGCAGGTGCATAATACATTGGAGATTTTATAATAAAGTAGTTCATGCTTGCTGTGGACAATTTGGAACATTCAGAATAATAGGAAGAAATAAATAACACTAAACCACTTCTTTCCACCCGAAGACAACCAGTGTTAAAATTTTGGCATATTTCCTTCAAAAGATGAAAACATGCTATTTTTAAAGCTGCAGCTGTTTCTGCATTTAGGCATAAGGACAAGGAAGACATTTGTTTGGGAAGACACCTTAATGGGCCTATTAGCTTCCCTCTCTTGCTCTCTTGGGCTAGTCTGGTTGGGAAACTTTGAAACAAAAGTTTTCTCAATTCTCTGCATCTAATCACAGAGAAGTGCTTTGCTTTTTTTTTTTTGTCCTCTGTTAAAAGCAGAGAATAAGGAAGGTTCCAATGTGGAACTCTGGAAATTGGAAAAGATAGGATGTGAACACAGTGAGAAGCCTAAGAGATTATCTAAGAGAGAGCTCTGTACAGGGAGAAAGTGAGGAACAGAGTCAGAGGAGCTGGCAGAGATGAAGACAGAGACGGATGAAGAGGAAGGGACACAGGAAGACACAGAGAAGGACACACAAATGGCAGAGATGAACAGAAACACATACACAAACACATATGCACACAACACATACATGCACACAGAGGCAGAGCAGGAAGCCCAGAACCAGAGTCAGCCTGTGTCCTCAGTAAAGATGTGCCTGGCAGATCTTGCCTGGGCCCAGCATGTCTTGTCAACTTCAGAGACTGAAGCCTGATGTTCAGTCTCAGACATTTCCTGCCCTGCGCTGCAGCCCCCACTTTTATTATCCTCAAAGCTTTAGGATAAAGACTGTTCCTGGTGCCATGGGGGATACAAGAGAGGGGTCTTGGTCCTGAGTGGGTGAAAGTGGTTCAGGGAGAAGAGCGGGGCACAATGGGATGGTGCTGAGATCTCTCAAGGGGATTGATAACCGAGCTAAGAGGAGGGTTTGGAATAAGAGGTGAGAGGCCATCCCTAGAAAGATGAAATGTCCTTTTCTCAGAGTGCCCTTGAAATATCAAGGGGAAAGCCTCGGATTCCTGCCTTTCTGTGAGATTGGAGTTTGAGTTATTATATTTGGATATTAAAGAAATCTATTAATTGATATGAATTAAATATAAAATATGATAGCTATATTGATATATGTATATATGTGTGTATATATATGTATATTTAACGTAGTTGAAATCGTACTGTCCACTATCATATAGCTTGCTTTTTCTCCTAAGTATTATATTTCAAACATTCTCCTACATCATTAAAAACTCTCCATAAACATCATTTTAGGGCTTTTACCTTTTAACAGCCATTCAATTGCCCTCCCTCTGCCTCCCCCTCCCTGGACCCCCTCCAGGTTCCTGCCGCCCATCCACTTTGTTTTATGAATTCTCTCTGCTGAGCTGGAGGAGGGGACTTTGACAAGGTCCTTGGTGGCTCAATTATGGAAAACATGGACTGAGTCACGAGATGGGTGATTGCTGTGTCCCTCCCTCCTGTTACGGGAGCCATCACCCAGATGCTTCCAGAGTGCAGGCACAGTTTTGTTATTTGCCATTGTGATTAATGAAAAGATGAAATTGGAGCCTATGAACACAACATGTAGGCAGTACCATAATTAGCCCTTTGGAAGATGAAGGATCCACTTTAAAATAAAAGAAAATAGCTTTACTCCCACAATGAAATGGCTGCAATTTTCCAGCTAATGCAAAACCTGTAGTATTTCTGTAATTATGTTCCCTAGGCCTATTATTTACTATAATTTCTTCCTTTCTTTTTCTTTCTTTTTCTTCTTTCTTTATTTTTTACTCCTGAGTAAATTCCCTTCAGTACAAAGAAGGCTAAATAATATTATTTGCAAACAGAAGGAAAAAGCTCTTACCCACATGATGAATGCATTTTATTTTGAAAAGTAAAAATAAAGGGCCAAATAATTAAGTTCTTAACATAGTAGAGCTGTGCTGTCTGAAATTCATCCAAACTTGTACAGGCAAGACTTAGCCTTGTTTCCTGGTGAGAGGGCAGGTGCTCTGAACAAGGAAAAGTGGTTTTCTGGGAGTTGATGGATTACTATGGCAAATGACAGGCAAGATGTGAAGGAAAGGAGAGGCGGGGCCAGAAAACCTGGGACGACCCAGATCACCTCTGTGTCTCAGTTTTCTTACCTGTAAGATGCATAAAAATCCCCACCTTGCAAGCTGCTCTGAAACACGAGAAAGTGCCTGGCATAGTGCCTACAATGTGGTCAGGGCTCAGTAATGGTAATTCTTTCTTTTATCCTGTGACCATTGAATGAACAGACATTTAACACAGAGAGAGCCTGAGCTGACAATGACTCACCAGCTTCTAATGACTGATGGCTCCAGAAATGTAGAAGGTGGCCAAAGTGAGAATCTTTTGATTTTCTTGAAGCAGCACTTTGAGGGGTTTGGCAGCGAACCATCTTGCAAGACGGTGTTCTTATCCCCATTTTACACTTGAGGGAACGGAGACTCAGCAACTTGCTTAAGGCCACGTTATCTTGTAAGTGGCTGAGCCAAGACTTAAATTCCATTCTGTCTGATTCCAGAGCCTATGCTCATTTCTTTGCTCAAATCCTGTCCTGCTTTACCGTGTACTAATTTTTCATCTGTGAAATGGGCGTGTTGCTTGTCAAAGAGGTCAAATGCATGGCTTTTGTTATCAGACAGACCTGAATTTAAGCTCCAGACCTCCCATCTCCTAGCTGTGTGACTTTAGGCAAGAAACTTAATATCCCTGAGAGCACTACCTGTAAAATAAGAGAAAGTATCTCATAGATGCTGTGGACATAAAAGAGAAAGTGTTTGTAAAGCAAATGTGTGCAGTGTCTGGCATCTCATAAGCATCCAGTAAAAAAAAAAAAAAAAGCTTTTATGATATCACCTTCTATGTTGCTGTTGTGAGGATTCATTGAGGTCACAGACATGAAAGCCTTTATAACTTGGGAAGCCCTAGATCCATACTGGTCCCCATCACAATTTTTTTTATCGCTGGCTTCCATGCCTCTGCTGGTAATAATGGCCAGGGGGCCCTTATAACCCAGTGTGAGCAAATAATCCCCACACCTACGCCTCCTAAGGCTCTCAACTCTAAACTGTCCCCAGATCTGAGGGGACAGTTACCAAATGAAAATGTTTGCATGAGGCTTCAGCAGCCAGTGCAGAGGCTTAAGCAGCAATCCCCCCTTCCTGGTTAGTTTTACTGCAAATCTTAGTCAAATAGAGTCCCTGTTCTCTCAGCACACAGTAGCACCAAGACCTGGCAGGGGCAGGGGGAGGGGGAGGCGCTGATCTGTGATTAAAAATTCACTGTGGATCATCGGCCAACAAATCGTGCCCTTCGGGAAGACTAAAAATTGACTGCAGTGTCAATTTACTGCCCCAGCCTGGGAATCTATGCCCCTGATCTGGGGACAGAGAAGTCACTGTCTCTGTTGGATCTGAGGGTGATGGTGGGGAAGGTAGGGCTGGAAGGGAGGCGTATGATGGTCCTTGGGGACCACGTATTTCCACATCCTTTCCCCTGTCCCTTCCTCTCTCTCTTCTCTGTCTCCATGCCTCCCTTTTCTCCTTTCCACAAATAATTACTGAGTCTGTGTTGAGCCACGTCCTGTTCTAAGCTCTGAGCTAGAGAATGAATCTCAGCTAGCTCTGTTCTCAAAAGCTACAGAGAAGTAAAGGACGATGACACTCACTGATCAGCCATGAGAGGGAAGTGCAGGCGCCATGGGAGCTCATAAAGAGCTCAGCCTGGGGACAGTGGTGTGTGGCTGTCCAGGAAAGTATTCCAGAAGAAATGGCGTCTGAGCTGAGCTTTTGGGAGTGTTGGGGGTGGAATTTAGAAGAGCCTCAGCAATGACCCAGTGACACTTGGGGGATGCAAGTCATTTGGCACGAGTGAAGGTGGAGTGGTAACACGGGGAGGGCAAGCATGGGAAGGTGAGGCCAGAGGGCAGCCTCCTATAAGCCAGGCTATGGGACAAGAATGCATCAGACAGGCCCGTCACATGTCTGATGGCCTCAAATCCCAATCCTGCCATTTAGCAGCTGGATAACTAAATCAGTTTCTCATGGGAAGAGACTTGGTTTCCTCACCTATGTAAATGACAATTTTAACACCCACTTCATAGGGGCAAATCTCTAAGCCAGCGTCTGGCTCACTTGGGCACTCAGGAAATGGCATTTCATTCTTTCCCCAAGTGTGGGGATTGGAGAGCTGTGGGTTAGGACAGCAGGCTTGCTCATGACTGGCTGGTAAACCTTTCCTCTCTGGTGGAATTATCTGTTGCCAAACTCTTTCAAGTTCATACTGTAGCTGGAACCATAGAAGCCCTCGTGCCCCAGTGCTCTCCAAGCTCTAACGTCTCTGTGGGTTGTGAGGTTGAAGGGGAGCCCTGTGTGTGCATGCCGCCTAGAGGCAGGCATAACCATTGGCCAATGTGGTGTGTGTGCCACATGGTAGAGGCCCTCACCATAGGGAGAATGGAGATGTTTACAGGTTGAGTGCATGTCTATGAACCTTGGGTTTTATTTATATACTCCTACCGGAACAAAAGATCTTTGAAGGGGAAGCAAAGCACATTTCAGCATCTAGCAGGGCCTGGCCCAGAGCTCAGTAGGCATTTGTTGCGTGGGTGCATGAACTGTCCTCTCCTTCCCATGTTCTGTTTCTCTGCAGTAATGCCTGCCCCACGCAGTACTGTAGGAAGCCTCAGACCATGGGGTCTGGGAAGTTATCCTAGAAACAGGTCTTCCTATTGCCTCCCAAATGTCCTACACCCATCTGCACCCAGATAAAATGGTTGGTAGGCTTGGCCAGGTGTGTCAGGGCATGCTCCCTCTTTTCAGAAGGGCCCCTTTCCACACTCTAGGTAGCACAGTGTCATCTTGTCATGCCATTGAGGCCTGGGACAGACAGGTGGTGGGGTAGAGCTTTCCCAGGGCACTCTGTTTCACAGCATAGGACAGCTGTAGCTCCGAATATTCTGAAAGCCATCTTTACTCTCGTGCTTCCAGTCAATTCATCCACCTGTTCTAGGAAGTCTGTCCTGAACTCTCCTTGTGCCTTTCTTACTTTCTGTAGCATGGGTTTCCAGACCACAGTTGCATCACTACTTTGTGTAATTTAGAAGTAAGCTCTATGGTAAACACCAAGGGAGAGTCTGGACTTTGCTGCTCTTGCTGAAAGACCAAATTTATCATGTCGTTTCTACCCTTCCTATCAATCTCTTGTAAAGCAATTCCCAAGCCCAACTCTGAAAAGTGCTGACAAATGGTGTGGCTTTTGCTGCAGGTCTCATAGGGCGATGGAGTGGGAATTTACATCACATATATCAAACTTTTTTAAATACCTTCTTTAAAAAATTCCTTCAGCAGTTTCCCCTCTCTCTCCTTTCTCTAAATCTCCCTTCCTCAGCTTTTTCAGGCATGTTCTTTCTCTCCCACTCCAGGGTCACCACGCAACACAACTCCAAGGGTGCTATGCACATCATTGTCCATGTGTTTGGTACCCTGTCCCAAGAGGAGGCTATACTTGGTTGTCCTGCTACACCTTCTTCAAAAACCCAGCACTGGCACACCAGCCCCAGCTGACCAAAGCTACACAAGAACATGTTTGCTGCCCCAAACCTCGGCCCTCCATCATCCCATCTCAAGCACTTTCCAACAGTGACTGTTTGCCACAGGCCTATGGGAGCACAACCCTCCTGCAAGGCAGTGGGATGTCTGGAGGCAGTGCCTAAGGTCTCCATTTTACACATGGGCGGCCTGAGGCCCCGGGAGGTAAGTTACACTGCCAAGTTGACACAGCTGCGGAGGCATAGCTGGCAATCACTCTCCTCCAAGCCCATGCTCTTCACCATTGCACAATACTCATCTTTTTATTTGGATCATGGAGGGAAAGACTGTGCTCTAAATTTATATTTTATTATTCCTTTAAGGTTAATTGCAATGCTTACATCTAGAGACTGAATGAAGGAATTCATGACAAAAAAGATAAAAACCTTTTAGATCATTAATGATATAATACCATGTTGCATTTTTATTCCAGGCAAGGCAGTAGCATGGGGATTTAGTACATAGACTATGGCACCAGATAGCCTATGTCCCACACCCAGCTCTACGATTGGCTGGGTGACCTTGAGCAACCTCTCTGTGCCTCAGTTTCTATATCTGTAATTTTGAGGTAATTACCTAATATAATTTTTGTGATTACATAAGTTAATAGGTACAAACACTTAGAAAAGAGCCTGAATTTTAGTAAGTGCTGTGTAAGTTTAAGTTATTATTATAGCTAAAAATATTGGATGTTCCTTCTGCAGCTTGACTATTCTGCAGAAGGATAATAAAGCAAAAACAGTAGCTGGATCCTGTTCATTCAAGAGGCATTGAGGTCTGGGCAATAGTTTTGAGGGTGTTTTAACAAGTTTGCTGATTAGTGAAAAAAAGAATTGATTAGTTGGCCAAACTGCACCAATCTTGACCTAGGTGCAGATTCGATTATAACTGCAGCTTAAATCACAAGCTCTGGCTGCCCGGGGGAAGCACAGGCCCTGGCCCCTGGGCACATACTAATTTGCATGCCTGCATTCAAGTCAACAAAATAGTCAAAGCAATGATGAGGGCAGAGAAAGTCAGGAAATTTCTTTCCTCTCCTGCATCTGACAGAGGAGTAGAGTCCTTTAATGGAATGGATGAGTTTAGGCATTCATTACTTTAGCACACCCACTAAATAAAAATCATAGATCCCACATCCCCAAATAATGGAAATTCCACTGACAAACTCAAATACAACAAAAAAGGGATCTAGACATCTAACTTTGTGGCTAGAATTTTGAAGTGAATGGATAATTTTAGGAAGTAATATACTAGCTATCAAATCATATGCTCTACTTCTACAAAAGATTGAAAGAGATGTTTCTTCTATAACCCCATTTCCAACTATTTCCCCATTCTGGAATACTATTTCATAGCTGGCCAGAGGCCCAAGCAACCAGACCTTCTGCTGAGGGCCCTTGCGCTCCAGCCAATACCTGGGCTTCCCTGACAAGGCCCACACCAAGTCCTCTGTTTCTGGTGTGAAAACAGCCAAAATAATTGCAATGGAAAAGAATAACTTTGAAATAAGTTCTTCTCTTCCCCTTTTTAGATTAGTGGCATTCATACCACACCACCACTGCTCAGCATCCAAGGCCTGGCACAGAGCTGGTCCTTCCCAGGAGAGCATGCTGTAGGATGATATGCCCAGTTCATCACAAAATTATGCACCATTTGTGCTGTTTGCAGTGCCGCCCAAATTCATAAATCCAAACCAATAAAGGCAAGGTGGAAACTCTTCAGGAGGAAGGATTTTCCTTTCACTACAGAGAAGTCAGTACATAAGCATTTGCTAATACCTCCTTCTCCTGTTAACACATCTCAGCCTGATTTCCAAGTGGGCTCCATGGCCTTAATGGGTAGGCTGTAAGGGCGTTCATTTTTGTTAACTTTGTAGCCGACAATTTCTTCACTGGGTTAGACGGCCTGCAGACTGTGATTTGTTAGTTCTCATTAGAAGGGAAAAGGTGTCGTCCTGCACTCCCCGGCTAAATCACGTTTTCAGGTGGTTTTAGCATGCCAGAACATTTCTGAGCACAGGGCCTGACATGAATAATCCCAAGGATGTGGGTCTGTGTCAAGCAGCCGGCACTCAGAGCACTTCTATGATCTGATCTGTGATTCACTGAACATTCGCGTGGAGGCACAGACAAAGGTGAATTAGTTCCAGACAAAAATGCATCAATGCTCTATTGAATAGTCAATTATTAAACACATAATGGAATCTACGGTTAGCAAGGCATGCTGAAGATGTGCCATGTTTGCACAATTTCTAAAAGGAAAGAAAGGCTGGTTTATAATTTTTGAAAAATGCAACAATTCAATGGTAAACTTGGAAACACACATCTTTCCTTAGAGATGAGTGTGAGATTTCTGTTCATTATCCAGATTTTCTTCCATTCCTCCCCTTAATTAGGCCTTGGGGCCATCAACTCTTGAAACTCAACAGTCAGCAGTTCTGGAGGGAACAAATAGGGGTGAATTGTCCAGTGCAGTAAACCATCCAACAATCTTTATATTTTTGGTTGGTTTTAGCCTTTATTCAACTTATGTGTGATTATGGATGTGTGTGCTCCGTAACGACAGGGCTCCAAGCAAAATAATGCATTGTTGAAGCTTGCCTACCTACCATATATCCTTGGCCTCAAAGTCTCAAGTGGATGCAAGTCACCATCTAAGAGGCATTCTTCTCTTCAGTCTAGGCTTGCTTCCATACCGCCTCGGAAGTGTCTGGGATGGAAGAAGCTGGTGGTTTGGATTCAGAGCACCACCCTTGAAGCCCCAGCTGTATTATCAAGGACAATGCTAGGCACAGATGCTTCCTTTGACCTTGTCAGGAGTCAATGGGTGTGAGTCGCTTTAAGTTCTGCTACTAGCTATATGTGTCTTAGGGCAAACCACTTCCACTCTTGTTTTACTCATCTATAAATTGGGTTGAATTTAAAAAAAGATTACTTAAAAAATATTTGGTGGTTCATAAATACATTGAAATCAGATGCCAAAATTAGGATGCACATGTGATTTATCGGATAGTCTTAACTCAGTTGGGGTATAAACATGACTTCATTTTCTCTAATCATTGCCTTCAGCTGTGCATGTTGACTCTTTTCTATCCTTAACAACATCTTGGGCAGATTCCATCACTTTTCTGTCACTCTTAGTTATTAGAAGTTAAGTCCAGTTTGAAGTTTCAATCTGAAACTCAATTTAAATCTCCTCTCCTCTCCTCCCCGAGTGAAGACTTTACCCATGACTCTGGAAACTTGTAGAAGTTAGGTAGTATGGTTTGCTCCCTAGCCTGCACCTTAGAGTTGGGAGTCTGCTTCCCTCCAATCCTTGGGTCCAAGCCCTCCATGGTTGAGGCAAGGAGGATGAAAAGGATGAGCCGAAGTCTTTCCTAACACCTGAGAACTTATCAGGAGAGGGGAGGCTGGTGCTGGTGGCTCTGAGGTTTGGGGCAGTCTTGACTCTGGCTGGTGGCCAATGTGGTGATCCCCACATCAGTGGTGTACATGGGCTTCAGGGGCAGCATTCAACTTTCCGCCAGCTGAGAACTTATCCATAATGAGATAGCCAGAATTTTATTCATTCTATCCCTTAGTACACATTGCTAACTCCTTTTCTGGGGGCCATGGAGAAGAGGGGTCCTTTCTTGTACCAGCTATGAATCACACGCAGTGGTGACAGTGGTAGGGAGCTCCCTACACTATGATCCTCATTTTTGCTGCTACAGCCAGCCTCCAGTTTTAGAAATTTCTAGGAGTGAAGCAGGCCCCTGCCTCTGTCTAGACATATACTCCAAACTGCCAGGAACATATATCAGACTTTCCCCAAAATGCATTACCAGCCTTTGCTCCATCTGGCAACAACATTAGAGGGCCCTATGAGTACCAAGTTTACCAAGGCATGTGTATGAAATGCCAGCCCTCTCCTCTTTCAGGCTCCCTCAATTTCTGTGAGTTCACCTGTTGGAGCCTCCTGTGCCTGGCTCTGGTGAGGAAGTGTGATGACCTCCACCAACCTCCCTTCTTCTTAGGACATTGCTTCTCAGTTTTGCCACTTCCCCCCAAGCCCTGCGCTAGGGTTAGAATGTCTGGCTCTAATTGCTTTGGGCTCTCCATAGAATATGTGATACATGGTGACTCCATTTCCCCCAGTGTTAGGCTTAGCTAATAATCCTGGAACCACTAGAAAAATCCATATTCAACATTTTGTTACAAGTCTGTGTATTTGTGTTTGTGTTCATTGGATCCTCACAGGGCCACATGACTCAAAAAACATTAAGAGCTATTGAAATAGATGATGTCCAAGGGACTTTTGGATTTCACAGCTTATGACTTTAGTTGGAAGTAAGGTTCATTTGTGTTTTAACATCAGGAATGTTGGCGAGACCAGGCCACCCTTGCTGCCCCTGCCTCTGTGGCAGAGCATGAAGGATGAGTGACTGTACCATCCTCTGAGGAGGACCCATGTGGAAGGGAGACCCCATCCCTTTGGGCAGGGAGGCCATGCTGAGGGTGTGTTTCATTATAGGCCTAAGAAATGGTGCTGTGGAACCTGCCATATGGGCAGAGACCAGGAGACAGAACAAGGCACCTGGAGGTAGCCTCCTCATTGAAGAAGTAATGTCCTATGAGATGAATTGTCTCCAGTCCTGCCACTTCTTGTTTATTTGCCCTGGGATTGAAGCCTAATCCAGGGGGCCCTTTATGGTTTCAGCTCTATCTCCAGGATGGGCCTTTGCATCTGATTAGTCCTCTGTCTTCTTTCATCACCACACACCTGCCTTAGACTCTAGAGTGGGGGCAGCAGCCCACCTTCGTCCAGGCTTCTTAGTTAGGGAGGCTGGGCTATACTGTGGTAACAAATCAATTCTCAAGCCCCAGCGGCTTAGCTTGGCAAGAATTTATTTTTCACTTAGATAAAGTCTGGTATGGGTCAGCAAGGGCTGGCCTCTTCCTGTTGACTCAGGGAACAAGACTCCCTCCATTCTCAGATACCACTATCTTTATCCATGTCCTCTAAGATCTCCATGGCAGAGGAAGAGAGGGATGGAGCAGATCTCTTCCTGAGTCAACCTTGGATGTCCTGGGCTTTAATTTCCTTAATGAATGCCACATTTCTTCACAGCCACTTCCAGGCATTTGTCATGTCCAAGGGATATTTCTGTCTCCACTATAGATTATTGTAATGTACTTGCCCAATAATGTTACAGTGAGTTAGGACCAGACTTGTCTGGGGCGCCCTAGGTCTAGTAATGACACTGTGCATTTATACAGCCCTTTTATTTTCCAAGAGCTTTCAGGTTTATCTTCTCATTTCACTCTTTCAATATCTTTCTGAAGACTGATGGCTCACTTCTTCCCTGCACTGTCCAGTTGGAGAAGCCAGGCACAGCAGGGGTCAGTGCTTCACTTCTACCCCCACAGGTAGATCTTGCAGAGACCTGAGTGTCCAACTTAATGATGTGGTAATAATGCAGTTGACTCTCATCAATGCCGATGATTGGATCCTAAATGGAACATATGAGATTCTGGTTGTGGGGCAGGGTTGGGGGGCAGCTGAATGTATCGGTTCTTGAAATCTCCAGAAGAAAAATTTTAAAGACGCTTGAAAATGTGTTACAATTGTCAAGAAAGAGATTTGGCATTTTAAATTGTTAAATACAAATCACAGCTCTGTTTGGTATGAAACAACATAAAATTGCAATTTTTCAAACAAAAGAGGAAATAAAAATAGAGACTTTGAGTTAAACAGGGTGATTTGCACACATGCATTTATACCTACTGTCTCCTGAGATATCAAAAAGATGGCAGGGAAAAGGAATAAAAATAGTGTAAATCTGCAAAGACAAAGAGAATAGGAGCAAACATACAGTGAGTAAGAGATCCACACATTTGGGAAAGCAAGACATGGGTGGAGGAGACAGCTGGGATGCATTGTCTGTAGCAGGGGTGCAGGGAGGACCCGACCACTTCACACCAAGAACTGGAGGGCTGGGGACAGGAAGGCCCAGGTACCTCCAAAGGCAAAGGTAAGACTCAAACAGGCAGATAGAATGCAAGTCTGTATGAGGTGCAGATAGACCCAGACCTCCTCTTCTTTGTCTGTCCATGGGAGCTCTACTGGCAAGACCCTGAACTCTGGACATTCAACACAGAATAGAGGAGGCTCTGGGGGCACGGCAGTGAAAACAGGGATTGAATGAAATTATAATTGACTGGGGAGAGCCCAGCCCCTTTTCTTTGCTCAGCTCCCACAAGAATGCTGACTACCTACTTATCACCCGCAGTAGGAGCATTCGAGATCAGAGGATAAAAAAGTAGAAATAGGACCAAAAAAAGAAAAGAAAAGAAGAAAGAAAGAAAGAAAATAAATTATAGGCTCAATCTATGAGGTATAAACCTAACTAATAGCAGTTGCAGAAAGAAAGAACAGGAAAGATTGGTGGGAGGAAATTATCAAAGAGATAATAAAAGTATATTTCCCAGAACTGAAGGACTTGCATTTCAGGTAGAAAGGGCCTGCCACATGCTCAGCACAGTGGATGAAAAATGACCCACCCCAAGGCCAGAGCACCAGAGATAAAGCAAAGATCCTACAAACTTTCAGGGCAGTGGAGGAGAGAAAGAGCTAGACAAAAGTAAGTGGGAATCAAAAGACTTCTTAGCACAACCAGAGTGCTTCTTTCACCCTTCTGTCCCCTAGGTGCAACCATGCATGACTCCTTGACACAAAGACAGCTCACCTTAGCCCTTGCAGCCATCACAGCTGTTGGGCCAGTGCCTCTAGGAAGTGGAAGTCCCTGTGTCAGGAGAAAGCTCAGTTGGCAACTTGGATGCTTCATTTCAGGTGGCAGGGCTCAGACCAGAAGTCAGGTTAGAGGGCAGGGAGAAGGCATCAGATTGCTGCAAATTTTGGCAGGACAGAGCCTCTCCCTAAGCACTATTGCCAGCCCCTCTCCTTCCCCTCAAAGTCATCTAAAAAGAAGGCTATCATTCTGTCAAAATGCTTCAGTTGTATTTGACCATTCAAAATGTTTCAAACACATTCAATAGATATGCACCAAACATCAACTGTGTTCTGTGCACTGGACATTGTGCAAGGCTCAGTGTTTGAGAAAACCCAAAATGAGTATTGGAGGGTTCCCCGGATGAGTTACACCTGGCCCTGCCCTTAAGGATTCCATGACCCAGGGCTCCTCCTCAGTTCACTTCACCTTCAATGTAAGGCCCATCTCTCATAGACCCTTTATGTGTTCCAGGCTCTTTTCTCAGAGTTGGGATTCAGACACAGGTTGAAAAGACACAGTTACTGCATTCTGGGAGATCACTGTCCTGCTAGGGGCCGTGGAAGACAAAAGAGAAATCTAAGTCTCTTCTGAGAAAGTTATAGTCCATCTGTGAACATAAAGCACACCTTTATGTTTAAATCTGGAGCTGGGTGAAGTGGAATTCAGGGTAAGTGAAGGAAGTGATTATAACTGGAAGATTTTTGTAGATAGGGTTTTGTCATTTCTCTTTGCTTTATATTTATTAAATTTCCAAACAAATGAAGAAAAAATCAAGAGTACAGATGTTCTCTTACTATAAACACTATTGATCTAATAAACCTGAACTTGCAATCATTGAAGTTTTTCCCTTTCCTGGGGTATGTACATGTGCTATGTCCTGAGCCAGAGATACCTGAATAACTTCTATTAAACCATCAGAGCAAGCCTGGGGTCTCTCTTCCAGGAAGCCTTCCAGGACACCCAGGCTGACTGAGGCTCTCCCTCTGTGCACCAAACTCCCAGCAAGTCCCTCTGGCAAAGCATGTCACATGGGACAGGAACTGCCTGTTTTCCCACCAGACCAAGATTAACTCAATTAACTAAGATCATGGAATGGTTTGCTGAGTACTACTGTGCTGGGCCCAGAACGTGGCACGTAGAAAAGGTGATGTTCAGAGGATGCTTCTTACAGTGAACGAGGCACCTGCTCTTGCTGACATAATTGGCCACCTTCGGGCTGCTGGGTTGGTGTGCAGGGATGAGGGAACAGATGAGTGGGGAGTGAGGAGCATAGAATATCATCCCAGGTGTGGCAAATCATTTCCAAATTCATTGCCTCTAGGCCATATGGGCCCCGGAGGTGGGGGCCACTTTTCCTTGATCTCAGGCAGGTTCCCACTCGCACAGTTGTAAGACAGATGACCACCACCGATCCTCCTCACATGTCCAGCGCAGGCCTATCTGGCAAGAAATGGGCATTCAGAAACTCTGGTTTGAAAACAGCATGCTTCAACTTGTCTTCCTAGCAGTTCACCTTTGTCCCATGGCTATCTGATGATCTGTTTTCTCCATTTTAACTTTGGAATAATGTAAAAACTGTGACACCCATTTGGGCACTGGAGCCAATAAACATTTTAAAATGAGTACTTCTAGATTTGACTGGATTAAAATATTGACAAATCTTAACATAATTGAAAGTCAATCTATTTGATAGGCAAAGGATTAAAATCCAAGCAGGCAAATAACACAATTTAAAAATGGGCAAAGAATCTGAATAAACAGTTTCCCAAAGAAGGTATATACATGGCCAAAAGGCACATGAAAAGATGCTCAATATAATTAGCCATTAAGAAAATGAAAATCAAAACCACAATGAGATACCACTTCACACCCACTGGGATGGCTATAATCAAAAAGACAGGTAGGTATTGGCAAGGATATGGAGAAATGGGAACCCTCATACACTACTGGTGGGAATGTAAAGTGGTACAGCCACTTTGGAAAGCAGTCTAGCAGTTACTCAAAATGTTAAATATAGAGACACATATGACCCAGAAATTCCACTTTTAGATATGTACCTATGAGAAATGAAAACATATGACCACACAAAAATTTGTGCTCAAATGTTCATGGCAGCATTATTCATAATAGACAAAAAAGTGGAAACAACACAAATGTTCATCAGCTGATGGATGGATAAACAAAATGTGGTCTACTCATACAATGGAGTATTATTTGGCCATAATATTTTGGCCATGCTACAACATGGCTGAACCTTGAAACATTATGCTAAGTGTAAGAAACCGGTCACAGAAGACCACATGTTGTGTGATTCTATTTATATGAAAAGTTCAGTAGACAAATTTATAGAGACAGGAGGTAGAGTAGTGGTTACCTAGGGCTGGGGGAGGGAGAATGGGGAATGACTGCTCATGGGTACAGAGTTTCTTTCCGGGATGATAAAAACGTTACAAAATTGATTGTGGTAATGGTTGCACAACTCTGTGAATAAGCCAGGAAACCATTAAATTGTACACTGTAAGCGAGTGACTTGTACGGCACGTGAATTATATCCCAACAATGTCGTCATAAAAAACCTTGAGCAGGGAAACTGCTAGTCTCTCCCACCCAGATTGTGAGCTCTTTCAGGGTAAATTTGGCACCTTCTTCCTCTGTGATTCTCCCGTGGAAGTAACACAGTGCTGAGTACCAGCAAGTTTGCTTGTTGACTGATTGTATGATTGATAAATATCTCTTAAAATGTGAAGAGGCAATAAGGGGACAATCCCCCCACCTGCCATTATCAATAGGTGGGGTGTGTATGTGTGTGTACATATATACGGAGAGGCAGCAGGGAGAGTTGAGTGCGGGTTATTTATACCTTCCAGTCCTTCTAATGCTGACAGGCAAGTGGGTGAGGTGGAGAAAGAGAACAGGGAGGAATGGAGGGACCTGCACTTAAATTCCAGCTGGTACCTGGCCTGAAGCTTGAGTTCTGGGACTCAGCTGCCTGCCTGTGAAAGAAAGGGCTGGAGGTTAAGTCTCAAGGACACCTTATTGCCTGGACACCATGTGGCTGAGTCGAGGAGAAAAATTCTGATTTGGGTCTGGAATACTAGCTCTGCCACAAGCTTGCAAGGGTTTAAATCTCGTTCTGCCCTTTGGTTATCATATTTCTGCATGTACTAAGTCAGGTTGGGCTCTGGGACATCTACATCATCTCCCAGTGGAGCTTGTCCAGATAGGGGCACACTTAGACTGGGGCCTTGACCCTAGCTGTGCTGGTGGCCACATTTACTGGAGTCAAGGATGTTCACGGGTGGCTCCTTTCCCTTCCACTTCTCAAGCCCAACTTGATTTTCCACTTTCATTCTGGCCAAAATAAGAAAAAGTAGAGAAGTGTGATTAGGGCAGACAGAAGAGAAGGAAGAGGAGGAATAAGAGGAGGAACAGGAAGAGAGGGAGAAAGGAGAGGAAGCACCAGTGGCCAGGGCTGCAGAGGGGTAGGGGAGCGGTTCTGGAATTAGCAGCAGCCTCTGCTGAGGGATTTGAAGAGGGATGGGGCAGTGGCAGGCATAGATAGAGTTATAGGCACCAGTTAGCTGCCCTATAGGAGCCACTTTGGGCGGGGGCCATGACGGTGGCTACTTTGGGATACTGGCTGGCAGCAAGTCTCTGTCTTTTTCCCCAGAATCAAGCATCTGCCCCTCTGCCTGGGGTAGTCTTCATGTGCAGAGACATATCCTGCCTCTACTGGGTCTTATCTCCAGGTGGTAGCATAATCATAGCAATTGCCCCCATATTTGCCTAGTAAGTGTTGCAACTCCTTACCAGATCTCCATGAAACAGCTATTATCATCACCACTTTACAGATGGGGACCCAGAGTGCACAGAGACTAAGACACTTCCTACAGCTCCACAGAGCCCAGGTATATCTACCTGTGAAGACCCAGTTTTTTCTACCCCATGATGTGGCTCTTCAGTGACAATCTGAACTTCTCCCTCTCTGCACAATGCCCTCCTCCCAGCCAAGCCCATTACTTATGTATGAAGGCACTCAATCAATATTCACTGACATTTGAGGTTTGATCTGGACATGATCTTGCAGAGACAAGGCTCTCACAAAGAAGCACCCTGGAGTATGTCCCTGAGGGTCTCATTTACTGCTCCCAACAGAGCAGTGGGCATTGTGAGATGAACAACCCAGCTGGCTAATCCTACCTGCACTCCCGGGAGTGAGTGTCAGCCGTTGGGAGGGAGGCATTTAAAGCTTTAGCATCAGACCAATACCATAGTCCCAAATGGTCCTCTTGAGCCAATGTCCCTGCTGCCACTGGACATGTCCCCTGGGGGAGGGCCGTGTGGCCACTAGCCATTTGGCTGAAGCTGGGTCAGATTTCACACATGCTGCCTTTCCACTGCCACATCACTCTGGGATCCGTGATGGAGTCTCTGTCAGAATGCTTGTTAAGACTATTTTTAAAAAGTCTTATTTAGCAACAAAGTGATGCCAGAAATGCAATCTATAAAGAAAGACGACAAATGATCACTTCCTCTTCCAATTCTGTCCGAGGCCTGAAGCTGGAAGACTTACTGCAGAGTCTATTCTTGGAAATTCAAGACAGAAGGATTTTTTTATATTATTTTTTAAAATGCCAATCAAAATGTAATGTTATCAGCACTCTTTCAGAGTCTATGTATAGTGAGTGAGCCAATGAGATAGAATAGAATTGCCTTTATGGAGATAAAGGCAGAGTGTTATTATGGTAATATATATGTATCCATATAGATGAAAGTCAGTGTCTTCCTGAACACCACCTTCCAGCAGTGTTTACGGGGCAGTTCTGGTGTGCTAGAGAAGACACACAGGCAGTATGTGTGTTATGAAGGCCCCACATAGTAATAGCAAACACTTCTGTAACACTAATACCATGCCAGATATATATTTATCTCATTTTATCCTTTTAGTCACTCTAGTGGGTGGGTACTATTATGATGTCCATTTTACACATTAGGAAACTGAGACTCAGAGGGGTTAAGTAACTTTCCCAAGGCCACAGAGCTGGTAAGTGATAGAGTTGGGATTCAAAATTCCGGCAGCCAGGCCCCAAAATAAGGGCTCGTAACCCCTGCATTGACTGCCCCTCGAATGTGTGCTCGAGGCCATGCCAGTAGGATCAGGGAAGGCTGCCTGGAGGTGGGGGAAGGAGCCATGTTTGGCACTTGGAAAGAGGCCTCCTGCTTCTCCTCTTGCCATTCCCCCATGTGTGCCCCATTGGTGCCATGTGTTCTCCCTTACTATTCTGCTGAACACACCGTGTTTCCAGTACTTTTGCCTTTTCTTTCACCCTTACTAACTCTACAAGAGCAAAATCTCTGCTTTTGTCATCTCTGTGCCCTCAACCCCCAACCCATGGTCTGGCCTAGAGTAGGAGGTCAGTAAGCTTAGGCTGAATGGGGTTGCTGATGGGAGTTGGGAAGGAGTGGTGAGGGCATCTCAGTTTGGGCAGCCACAGGAACCAAAGTTTGGTATTGGGAGGGAATGTGGCATCTTTTCAGGGCTTGGAGAGTCCATGGGGGGTCTAGGTTAGAAAGAAAAAATTGTAGAGGACCTTGAATGCAAGGGAGAAATAAAATCCAGAAAAATGTAGAGTCACTGTCTGGCAAATAGGCTTTAGGTGTGAATAGCTTGGAGGACTTTGAGACCATGGAGAGTGTTAGAGGTCTCTATCCCATGGACCAACAAATGCAGACAAGAGCTTTAGGAGGATTTCTGACAACTGTGAAGGGAAGGCTCAGAGGGGGCACAGACAGGAGGCTCAGAGGAAACATCAGAGAATCAGCAAAATCAGAACAAATTCTAAATCAATTAAAAACAAAAACTAATGAAAATGCATTATGCCGAGAGCCAGGTGGCAACTCCAATGGGTGTGGGGAGCACTTGGCCCTTCTTCCCTTCCCCAAGGTGCTGCCTTGGAGAGATGGCCACGGGTTCTGTCCAAAGTCACCAGTTGGCTGTGTCCTGTTGGACACCATCAGCCCCACATATTGTTTCTCATCACAGCTATCATTCCCATCACCAGGGCTCAGCCTACAAGCTTTCATCTTTTCCCCAGGATTGTAGTATCAAACATATTTTTCTCTCGTTCAAGGAATCAAACTCTTTTATCCTATCCCATCATGTAGGAGTGGGAAAAAGGAATTGCTCACCCTCAGCAAAATTGATGCAAATGCCAACTCTGATTTGAAAACAGCCTCGTCACGGGGAAGCTGAGTTTCTCTCTTATATGCTCCTCTTGAGTTCTCAAGGGAAGTAGAATAATAATTTATAAGAATAATAAAATCATTTTCCTGGTTTGACAGTGTCTGCTTTCCAGCACAGTTGGCTATGAAGCAGGTGCTGATGCTTGGGGCTCTGTCTTGCTAACAGACACTCTCTCTTAAGTCAGCACAACTGCTGGGGCCTTTCAGCTCTAGAAGCCCACCGCACAATCCTAGCTAGTAACTCAGAGGTAGAAGCCGGGCTAGTCAGGAGAGAGGCTCCTCGTTGATGTCACACACACTATTCCCTCATCTGTTCATCTCTGCTAGGGTGTTCTCACCCAATATAAACATCCCTTCACTCCCTTCAAATTCACTTCTTTCTTCCAGGCTGTGATAGTTAATTTTATGTGTCAACTTGACTAGGCCAAGGGATGCCCAGATAGTTCATAAAACATTATTTTTGGGTGTGTCTGTGAGGGTGTTTCTGGATGAAATTAACATTTGAATTGGTAGAATGAGTAAAGGAGATCCATTCTCACCAGTGTGGGCAGGCGTCATCCGATCTGTTGTTGAGGGTTGAAACAGCACAAAAAGGCAGAGGAGGGGTGAATTCTCTTCTCTCTTGGGCTGGGACATCCATCTTCTCCCGAACTTGGACATTGGAGCTCCTGGCTCTCAGGCCTACAGACTTGGATTGAATCACACCACTGGCTTTCCCGCTTCTCTAGCTTGCAGATGGCAGATTGTGGGATTTCTCAGCCTCCATAATGATGTGAACCAATTTCCACAGTAAACCTCTCTACACATGCACACACACACACACACACACACACATGCACACACATTCTATTTCTTGTTTCTCTGGAGAACCATGACTAATACACAGGCCTGGAGTAAGTGCCAACTATTTGGTGAGGATGTCCCCAGGTTTCCCTTTATCTGCTGAAGTCCTATATGAGCTATAGTCTGAACCGTCTGAATTAGCCCTGGGAGAGTCGTTGATGCTGCCTTTTGATTCTGCCATGTTAGTTCTCTCTTCTCACCCAGGTGTGGCTTACCCCAGGGCAGAAGGGGGCCATGCAGTGGGGTGTTAATAGCCAGCTGAACCTTGCTCTACCATTTACTGCCTTATGTAAGTCACTTAATCTCTCTGAGTCTCAGTTTCCATATCTGAGAAACAGGAAAATAGAAATGACAATGGCAACCTCACAGGGTTGCTGAAAGTATTTAAAAAAATAATTTGCGTAAAGTCTTTGTCATAGTGCCTGTCATATAAGTAAGCTCTCAGATAGTGGTAATTACCATTATCATCCTTCTCCTCCTCCTTCTCCTCATTATCATCACTCAATCTGTCCCCAAAGCATCTAACAGTCTGAAGCATACATCAGATGCCCCAATATTGGGTCAACCCAACCACCCAGGCCCAGTAGGCACAGAGCCCAGGGCCCATGATAATTTCAGGGGCTCATGAAATATTTTAATTTCTTTTAAAATCAGAACAAAACATGAATATGATAAGTAAGTATATAATAATGAATGTACCCTGGATTCTATTCATCTTTATACCAATGCAGTCATAAAATATAATTTAAATTTTTTTTAATGGAGGAAGTGGCCCACAAAGGCAAACGTACTTAGGGCTGGCTTGTGAAAATCATAATGAGATTCTGGTTAAATAGACACGAGTGAGGAGGCCCATCGTTGGAGTTGCTGGGAATGGGACAACAGTATCTCAAGGGCAGGAATTTGCTAGAGCCTCACGGCCTAGTGCAGGGCTGGGCACCCAGTAGGAGCTCAGGAAATGTGGGTTACTCTTCAAAGACAGAGGTTTTAGGTATAAACAGTTTTGGAAATTTAAAATATCGTTTCCTTGGACAAGGATGAATAGCTTTATTATGGGCAGTGCCAGATTTCTCCAGAGCCTTTACAAAGAGCTGCCTAAGAAACTCATGGCAGAGTAACTCCTAGAGTCCTTTCTGGGTATTTAATTCCACAAAGGGAGGCCACCTCTCAAACCTCTCTCCAGAAACTGCCTTTCATTTCCATGGGGAGGGCAGGGAGGGTGCTGCAGAAAGAGGGTGTCCAAACCTGTATGTATCCACTGAGCCCCTTCCCTGGGATGCAAACCCCAGAGATCTGGGATTCCTGCTACTCTCTTGGCTCCAAAGAGGTGATGCCATGGATTAGGTGGTGGACTCACCCATGGGGCTGTGCCTGGGTATCTTGGGAGGACTCTACCACTACACAAGGGTGTTTGGGGAAGGGCTTTGACATAGACTCCTCTTTCTGTTTGAAGATATCTGGAGGGGATCCCTACCACCTCTGGCAATAATATTACTAACTAATATTTACTAAGCCTTTGTTATGTGCCAAAGGCTTTCTACACACATTTAACTCTCCTAAAAACTTTGTGGGGTTGCTATTTTTGTCTGCTGATGGAACTAAACAATTCATGCGATGGCTGATTAAAATATTCCATGTATGTCCTCATTGTAAAGTCACTTTGGTTATTTCAAAGTACCTGACATTACTATTAACACAGAATTGATATAGAAACAATCATGGCCAATATTCACTGAGTTCCTACTACTCATCAGGTGCTTTGCATGCATCTCATTTAGCCTTCAAAAGATCCTTTGACGTGGATACTGTTGGCATTTCTGTTTTGCAGCTGAGTAAACTGAGGCAGGTTCCAGTGAAATAACTTGCTCAAGTGGTAGAGCCAGGATCAGAAGGCAGGCAGTTTGCTCCAGAGCCACTGCTGACTCTCTGGTCCCCATGCTCACGCTCCTTCCTTAGTTCTTTCCTCCTCTACTCCTCTGCTAGGACCTGAGGTGTCAAGAAGCTCCTCATACTCCTCGGTCCATGCCTTGCCATCATCTTTTGTCCATGCAGGGCCACTCTCTGCTAGTCTTCTGTTTGTTAACTACTTAAGTATCCATTTTCTTCCCACCTCTGATCACCACACCTATTCCCCTACTCTTCACAGGCTCCTATTCTAACAAGTTTTAGTTAAAAAAAAGGCATGCCTCCTTATAAAATCTCTGGAGTTGTTTTATGCATGTTTGGGTTTTAATTTATATGAAAAGTATTGCCCCGTAGAACCCACTCTGCTTCTGACTTTTCCCACCGAAGTCCATGGTTTTAAGTCTATCTGTGTTGATTTATGTGCCTCCAGTCCACAGCTTCTCACTGCTGCCTGGTATTTTATTCTCCAGCACATTTGACTTAATTATCCCTCCAATGATGTACCCTCAAGCTTAACTACCTGCTATTAGAACTAATAACACTGTTGAAAAACATTCTCACACTGGTTCCCTTATTAGATATCTGCCAAATCTCTGGATATATAAATGGGGGTGGAATTGCAAGATTATAGACATAAATTCCCATCATTTGACTAAATCCTGCTAAATTGCTTTTCAAGACAGCTGTACCAATTTAAAACTCCCAGCAAGCAGTGCACAGTGTTTCCAATTCCTCACATCCTCACCTCAACTATGAATTACCCACTTTTCTAATTTCTGCTTCCCTGATGGGTATAAAGCACTGTCTCATTCATGATTTAATTTGCATATATCGATTACTAGGGAGTAAGAGCATAAACGTGTTATTCATTTGGCTTCCTATTCTGTGAATTCCTCTTCATATCATTGCCTCTTAAAAAATATTGGGTTTCCCTCCTTTTTATTGATAATTTATAGTTCCTTGTAGCATTTAGAGTAGATATTAATTAATTATTGTTATATCTCCCTATCTCCTTCCAGTCTGTCATTGATCTGTTAACTTTGTCGTGCTCCTTGCTAAATCCTATGACTGCTAAGCCATGATGTTTATCTATTTTTTTTTGCCTTATGATTTGTACCTTTGGGAATTTGATTGTAGATGGTCAAGTACATTTTCTACTGTGAAGTTTATATGTTTAATTTCCATGTTAGAGTTTATTCCATTTGGAATTTTTCAGCATAAAGTAACTGTCCAGCTTTCTCTTTCTCCTTATGACAAGTGAGTTTCCTCATACTACTGACTAAACAACCTTTTTTTCCCCATTGCTCTATGGTACTTCTTTGATTATATATAAGTTCCCATATATACATGGTGCCATTGCTCTATTGGATGCCATCAGTCAATTTCATTTCTATGCCAGTATTTACTATATACTGTTGTTATTACTATGGCTTTTTAGTAGGTCGTATCATCCTATGGTGAGTCTCTTCTTTTGGCTCTTCAATTTTTATAGACTTAGCTAAATATGACACTTATTCTTACTCTAAAAATTTGGAATGAGTTTGTCAAGTTCTTAAAAAAATCTAGCTGCAATGTTGATTGGAATTGCATTGAATTTTTTATATTAATTTGGGAAACAACATATTTACTATATTAAACTGTCACTGAACATGGTATATATCTCTAATTACTCATATTTTTATTTATGTTTTCTAATAGAGTTAAAAAAAACTCCATACAGGTATTGTTAGATTTATGGATACTTTAGTGTTTTTGTTTTTATTTTGTATGCTATTTTTTACTATTGTGTATTCTATTTTTGATTATGTTCTTTAGTTGGTTATTGACAGTATGATAGAATGTATTGATTTTTGCATGCTTGTCATACATATAGCTGTCTAGCTGAATTATTTTAAAGTTATAATAGGTGGCTGTAGATTTTTTGTTACTTTTGTAAGGAGTACATTATCTTCAAAAAATAGTTGTATATTTTATTTTTTATTTGTTCTTTCACTTCTTGTTTTCTGGTCTTATAGCACAGGCAAGGACCTTCATTTAGGGCATGGTTAAATGGTGCTGCAGAGCCTACACTCTTTGTTCCTGTGGATTAAGTCTTAATGGAATTGACCCCTCGTGCCTCTCTTGGAGTTCACAGCTGAAAGTTTGTAGAGTATCAAGTTGCTTATCCTTCCCTTAAGATTTATTTGTACTTTTTAAAATAAAAGTTTAGCATTTTTATTGGGAAGATGAATGTCATTTAATTTTTTATTTTAAAACACTGGCCTTACATATAAGCAGCATAGTACACTTACCAGGAAGCCAAAAAGGGGAGAAGATGAAAAAGGCACCAAACAGAGAAAAGGACAAGAGACAACTTTCTTGCTTCTAGAGAGCTTTATATCAATCCCTGCTTGACCATAAACTTTGTCCAAATCTCTGTTTGCTTTCTTAGGATAAAGTGGAATTCTGGGATTAAAAATGTCTCTGGGTGCATTTGACAGACTAAGCACCATTCATTCATTCAACATTTATATATTGAATGACTAAGTGGCCAACATTGTGCTAAGCATGGAATCCCATTTATTTCAAGTTTTCACTGGAGTCACTTGTTCCTGTAAGAAAAATGTTCACCTACAACCTTGAAAGCTTAAGTGATGCAAATGTGGCTTTCTGAAAGTGAGGCATGGGAAGCAAAGGAATTTACTTACAAAGAAGACAGACCATACAATAAATGTGCTGCCCAATGACAGTAATTTGATATGGGGTAGAGGTGATGGAAGCTTTTAACACTTTGGTTCTCTTTCCTCAGAGCTCATGCTGTAGTTAGGGGTGGGGGAGGCACAAAACACTGCAGCTTCTGCGCAGTGTGGTTGATACCCAACTAGAGGTGTGAGCAAGGCATGGTGGACACATGGAGAGAGGATGGTTGGCTCTGGCTGGGGAGAGGTGGGAGTAGCCTTGCTGGGGAGCTGAGTCAAGTTAGGCCTTGAAGGGTGAGTAGGAGGCTTGGAGAACACTTGTGTGTAAGGAGTTATGGGATTTCATAAAGGGCTCAGGGTTTTAAGTCTGGCAGAACCAGGTGTGAGTCCACTCCTCACTTATGCTATATGTTGTCAAGCAAGCTATTTAACCTTTTTGAGCTTCTATAAAGCACAGATAATAATATTAACCATTAGGGGTTTTAGTGAGGATTAGATATGGAAAGAATTCAATATATTCTTATACACACAAACACACACATACACACATGACATGTACACAGGCACTGGGGACAACTGGGAGTTCAGATGGCTGGCCTTGTGAACAAGTGGCTGGAAGATGGAGCTGGGCACAGCTTGACAAGTTCCTAATTGTGTTTTGGAAAATGAAGGCAGGGAAACATGGCCTTGGTCACTGCCCTGTTGCTAAAAGAACAGACTAGATGCTTGCCTTTTAACACCTAACTAGAGAAGCAGAGTGTGTGGTGTGGTGGCAAGATCTGAGCCTAAGTCTTGTCCTCCTTCTTAGCTCTTCTGTTGCAGGAGGAATCTGGAGAATTCTGAGAACTTCTGATAAGCAGTAGCTGCCTTTTGGCAGAAGGTGCCCTCCTGATGCAGACTGGCACTTGTGTGTCCTTCCCAGGCAGTTCCAGAGAGAGCCAGACACTGATGGGTGCCATGCTTAGAAAGGACTGCTCTTAGGTGGAGTTGCTGACCTCTAGACTGCTATGAAACCTATCAGGATGCTGGTAGGAAACACAGGGTGGCCTCAGTCTCTGACTCAGACCTGGCTTCAGAGGACCAGTCTATATTTCACATATAAGTATCTATAGAGCTAGGTTTTGATCACAATGGTCTGAGTTTGAAGCCCACCTGTAGATGGGTGACCTTGGGCAAATCATTTAATTTCTCTGAACCTTAGTTTTCTCACCTGTAAAAGGGGCTAAGAGTACCTATGGCACAGAGCTGTCAAGAGGATCAAATGAAGTACCTTGCATATTTCCTGGAATATGGAAAATACTTAATAAATAGTGGCTACCTGGATGTCAAAAGGAAAACTTCACCGAAAAGGTGGTGCTTGAAAAATGAATAGATGTTTGCTAGGCAGCTCTGCTGGCAGGGCTTCCAGGTGGGAGGGAGCAGTTCAACAAAGGCCCTGAGGCGTGAAATAGCCTGACATTTCAGGAAACTGTAAGTGGTTTGGTTTGGCTGGAGCATAATGTAGGGAAGAGGAGGGACATGCATTGTCTGTGGCATACATATAGACAGTTAATTATGGAGAGTCTTAAGTGATTCTCTAATTGCTTTGCATGTGTGTGGCCATTTGGAGACGACAGCTATTTTCTTGTTGTAGGAGGCTCCTGCCTGGTGCTCTGCTTGGTGGCGAGACCAGGCAGGGCATCCCTGAGAAAGGCTGCCTCTTCAGACTCTAGGTTTAGCCATCAGCACAGTAAGCCATGGCTGCTATAAGGCATGGTTTGGGGTAATCCACCCAAACCCCTGGCCCTGAGGCACTCCTGCCCACCCCCAGCCAGAGCCTTGTGCTGCCTCTTTGCAGGCTAGAGGCAGGGAGAAGTCTGGGGCATCCCCTGACCTTGCTACTTCAGCCACGGCCTGCCATCTGGTCCCAAAGCCCATGCAACTTCTTTCTGTTTTCTTCTACAGCAGCAGTCCATTCCTAGTATCAATTCTGTATTTGTGTTCAGTCAGGTAAGAGGAACCTCTGTGTATGTCATGAGATAGGGGATTTATTATAAGAATTAGATTTTCACAGTTGTGAAAGGAGTTGTGAAGTGAAGGTCTGTGTTATGGGCTAAATTGTGTCCCTCCCCAAATTCATATGTTGAGGTCCTAATCCCAAGCACCTCAGAATATAACTGTATTTGGAGACAGACTCTTTAAAGAGGTAATTAAGGTTAAACAAAGTCACTAGGATGGGCTCTAATCCAATGTGACTGGTGCCTTTCTAAGAAGAGGCCATTAAGACACAGACACACACAGAGGGAAGGTCATGCAAAGGTAAAGAGAATACAGCCATCTGCAAGCCAAGGGGAGAGGCCTCAGAAGAAACCAGCGCTGCTGGCACCTTGATCATGGACTTCTTGCCTCCAGACCATGAAGGCTACAGAAAATAAATTTCTGTTGTTTAAGCCAATCAATCTGTGGTAGTTTGTGATGGCAGCCCTAGCAAACCAATACAGTCTAAAAGGTGAAGTTGGAGAATCATAGTCACATTCATCCCCCTGAAGACCTGACTTGGCTGGGCAAGTTGGAGCTTGCAGGAAAAATCTGAGAAGTTGGGCTGGACCAGCTGCTGAAGTGGAGCAGTGAAGGTAGGATTCGTGGAAAGGCACGTGGGAAGCTGTTGCATCCCTATAGCTGCTATCTCTGTGGTAACCAAGCATCTGGTGGTGGGTCTGGAGCCACTGCGGGTGATTAGGGCTAGAAATTGGGAAGAAGAAAAGGCACAAGGCACACAAGGCAATGAGAACAAATTGGAACCCCTCAGGCACTTCTGTGCCTTTCTATCACTGTCTCTGACCTCAGAAACCTTTAGATAGAAATGGTTACCGCTTTTCCACTTCCCAAGTCTCATGCAAGTTTCACTTTTAGGCAGCTTGAACTTGGAATCGCAGAGAGAAGGAGATTCTGAGAAATAAAGCTTTCAACTTGACCCAGCTGAAATAGAATGGTGCAGCTTATTAACCCTTTGAGATGCTCTCAAAAAAAAAGAGAGAAAGAATCTAAGATCTAACAGGTTGTTTAAGTACCGAAAAACATAATCCTCATCATTTACACATTAAAGTCTTATTGAAAAAGAAACCCATTTAATTTTGATCAAGCATTTCCCAGATTTTTCCATCAATCAAACTTCTTTCTCACTGCGCATAATAATATTAACAGCCTGTTAGCTGCAGAGTGTATGTTGGGAACCGCTGCTTGGTGGCAGCCCTGACGGAGTTACCTACCTTCCTGCTCAGCCCGCTCATGACCATGCCCCCCTGCCAGCAGCAGTTCCTCCCTCAGAGGGCTCTTCTGCCCAGGAGTCCTCCTCTGCCTCCCCTTGCTAGCCCCTGCCCTGCCCAGGGCTGCACAGCCCCACCCTGAGCATCAAGCCCACTGTGCTCTCCAGCCACGCTCGGCATGTTGAATGGGACAGGGTGGAGCAGAATGACACTCGGCGTTGATGGACAGATCAGGTGTGATGATGTGTGTGAAGGAAATCTGAGGAACTTGGCCAGTGAGTTCCTGGCTGCCTGCTCTTCAACACAGTCTGTTCCTAAAAATTGTTATTTGTGTGACAGATTCACTTTTTGAACAAATTGGGCAACTTTCTTGCTATCCGCATAATAGTGTCATGCATACCCCTTGTATGGCAATATGCTTCCTTGAGCTGGAGAGGGTGGCGTGGCATGGAGTCAGGAAGGGAATCTCGGATGGCCTAATGAAAACCCTTGGAAGTACAGCACACACATGACTCTGATCCATCACATGGATCAAAGCGCATACATACGGAGCACAGCTGTTTTAGACAAATGATAGGGATTATTATTTGTATAACACTTTAAACAGTCAGCCAGATGTTTCCAGATCTATTGGCTCAGGATTCAGGGTATTGTGATGTTTACACTTTGTCCTACCAGGTCCTATGGATCTGGACAAACACATTCTCCAATACTGGAGATGCCAGGAATCCTGGCTGTCAGCCCAGACAGAAACCAGAGCAGAGGTGGGTTTTGCACTGTGTATTGATGCTCCTTTTTTCTTTGTCAATTCAAATGTTTGTTAAGGAATTTAAAGCTAAGTTTTACCCAATCCAGATCTTGGAATTGGCAAAATAAAAATAAAAAGACAGACATATTGCTGACAAGACTGCAGCCATTGGTTAGCTTGACAGGGCTTTAAATAGCTGTTATTGGGAAAGGGCTGAGGAGCCTAAAAAGGGTGCATTCCGTTTCTTGCCTCCTGTGCCCCTGCTCCCCAGGGTCAGTGGGCAGAGGAGCTATAATTACATCTCAAGTGGTTTTAATGACATGGAAGAGAATTCTGAAGCCTTAGGTTGGAATAAAAGCAGGCGCCTATCTTCAGTTGGGCATAGTTCACAAATCTCCTAGCTTTCTCCAGATAAAAACAGTCTTGAGAATTCCTGAGAGACAAGATTCCCTGGAGGGGGCCTGGAGATGGAAATAGATGCGTTTATTTTAAGCAGCTTGTAACTCTGGCCTTAAAGGCCACCTCTTCTCTACTCTTTAACTCTGCATAAATTAGGGCTTTGAAGACAGAGGTATTTTGGGTCACTTTCCATATTCCTTGGGAAAATGGCTCCGTGGATGAACATTCCTAGGTTATTCCTGAGGAACCAGTGTCCCCAGAAATGCTGTGTGTTTGTGTGTGTGCGTGTGTGTGTGTGTGTGTGTGTGTGTTGGGTGGGGGAGTGTCTAAATCCTCACACTGGCTCAAAATCACAACTCCAGCTTCCCTCAGCCTTCTGGCTCTGCTGCTGTGGGGCCAATCGGGAAAGATGGTCGCCTCGGGACTTGGTGAAGAGATGGAAGAGAAGGAGGATGTTGCGAAAGCTAGCTTTCTAGCCTGCAGTGTCCTCCGTGAGGCCAGCTCCACCTGGAACATAAGACACTGGCTAAGTAGATGTATTTTCCCACGAACCAGCAGAGGGAGCTTGGAGTGGAAGCCAAGAGCCTCCAAGGGCCTTAGATGGAGCATTAGCAATTCTGATTTCCATCTGTTTTTCTCTGTTTATGACACCAAACAAATAACAAAGAACCCCTCCTTGAAGTTGCAGGTGGATTTATGCTCCTCAGTTGATCAGAGGCACCTGTTCCCCATGTTGAGGGGCCGGCTTCCCACAGAGACCCACAGCCCTAATGAAGGGCAATCTGCTCCCTTGTGTCCTTGTGGGAGAGTCACCCGCCCCAGCCCTATGAGGAGAAAGCCCTGGAGGAGTGGGAGCAGCTGCGTCCACAGTGAAGACACCAGCAGTGGCAGCGACGTGCTGTCAAGACCAGACACCTGGGGAATAAGGTGGCCTCCCAAGAAGGCTGCTCTGATAGAAATGTTTTCCAGGACCAATTTGAACAGAGCCAGGTGAGAAAGGCTCAGACTTTCATGGCAGGGATGACAACTTAGATGAGAGGATGGGCTTTCTGGCCATTGAGGGTAGGTTGGCATAGGAAGAAACTTGGGAAAACTTTCAGGAGAGAGCTTTATTATTACTCATTCCTTTTTATTTGAGGTTTAATGCATGCCATAAAATGTATAGAATGCACAAATCTTGACTGTACAGTTTGATGACTACAGTCACGTGCTGCTTAACAAGAGAGATATGTTCTGAGAAATTCATCATTAAATGATTTTGTCATTGTGTGAACATCACAGAGTGCACTTACACAAACCTAGATGGCATAGCCTACTACACACCTAGGCTATATGGTATAGACTATTACTCCTATGCTACAAACCTGTACAGCATGTTACTGTATTGAACACTGTAGGCAACTGTAGCACAATGGTAAATATTTGTGTTATCTCAACATATTTAAACATTAGATAAGGTAATGCATTATGCTACAATGTTACAATGACTAGATGTCACTAGGTATTAGAAAATTATCAATTTCATTATAATTTGAAGGGACCACTGCCATATATGTAGTCCATTGTTGACTCATGCAGAGCACGACTATATTTACCTATGTAGACACCCATGTGACACCATCCAGATCAAGATATTGAGCATTTCTAGCCCCCTAGATGTTTCTTTTGTGCCACTTCTCAGTGCCTACTGTCCAGAGATAATCACTATTTTAACTTCTGTCATTATTGATAAATTTTTGCCAGTTGTTGAACTCATATAGTGTGTTTACCTTTGTGCCTGGCTTTCTTTACCCAATATAATGTCTGTGTGATTTGTCCATGCTGTGTTGGGGACCAGTATTTAATCCTTTCTTGATGCTGGGTAGTCTTCCCTTGCATGAATATATCACATTTTGTTTATCTATTCTTCTAATGAGGGACATTTTGATTGGTAGCAGTTTTTGGCTATTACAAATAAAGCTGTTATGAACATACATTCTTGCACAAGTCTTTGTGAGGACATATGAATTCATTTCTGTTGGGCATATATGGAGAAATGAAATCACTGGGTATAGGGTAGGTTTATGTTTAGCTTTAGTCAATACCACCTAACAGTTTTGTAAAGTGTTGAACCAATTTACATTCCTGCCAGCAATGAGGGGAGTTATACTGGAGAGCTTTTAAACCAGGATAGTCACAGCCACACCTCCAGCCTGATGCCACACTGTTTTGCTTGTTCTGCAGGTTCCACTTTCGGACAACATTCTGCCCTGGCGATGACCAGGGTCATGAATAGGGGGCTATCTGAGCAGGACTGATAGTCTAAGTTCAAGGCTGGAGTCAGTCCTTGGACAGTCCTAGGGATCAGTCTGCGGGTAAGCAAAGAGCAAGACCATCTTCTGATCCTTTGTGTGATGCTTAGTGTGCTTTACTTGGTGCAATATTGGTAATTGTGATGGTGGCAGTGGATGCCACTTACTGAACCCTTAGCACGGGCCACTGTCTTCTCCAATCCTCACAACAATCTGACATGGTAGATAACATTATTCCTATTTAGAAATTGAGAAAACTGTGTCTCAGTGAGGTCAGACAGTGCACCCAGGCACGAAACTGGTAAGCAGAAGGACTCAGATTCACACACTTGTCTACTTACAAAACCTTTGCTTTTCTTTCCTTTTGTAGTGTTACTTATTCTCTAAAAATATGCATTTGGCACACATTCAAAAGTATAAAAATAGGAAACACAAAGAAGAGCAAGCCATCCTTCCAGCCCCTGTTCCACCCATTTCTTCTCCCCAGAGCCAACCACCGTTACCAGCTTCCAGAGATTGTGCTTTTACAAACATCGATAGACATTCAGAATGGTCTTTTCCCCCCACACACTGTCCTGCACCTTGCTTTCTTCCTTTAACAAAATATGTCAGATGCTTTTCATTGTGGTATACACAATGCCCTATTTTTCACAGCAGTAATAAATTATTTAACATTCTTCTTTTGATGGACATCTAGGTTGTTTCTAATTATTTGTTATTATGAACAATGTGGCCATAAATGTCTATGTATACATGCCACTTCCCATGTGTCAAGGATATCTGTATGATAAATACTTAGAAGTGGGGTTGCTGGGCCACAGAGTTCCCATAGTTCAAGTTCCATAAATATTGCCAACCTGCCCTCCATATAGCAAAACCAGTGGATCAAGTTCAGAGAGTCCAGGAGACATCAGAGAATTTAAATACTCCTCATTACCCTGACTGGCAGGCCTGGCATACTAGATTTGCTGAATGTGAGAATGAAGGAATTCTTCCTTTTTGTAAATATTGCAGATAGTTCCTGTGGGAGCTGTCAGCTTCCCGCATACTCCTTGGCACCATGGCAGTTCCTTGACTTCTTTCCGATGGTTTTGCCCTGGTGGTATTGTCTCCCAGGTTTAAAAGGAAGATCTGAGGATAGGAACTTCTTTTCTATAATACTTTCATTCATTACATTTTTTAGCTTTGACAGTTTGAGGCTGGGGTTTCTGATTGAATGTGTGACTGTTATTTAATTGTTGAACTATTACCATGTAAAAAAGACAACTTTATTAGGCTCTTAGAAAAATGGAGAAGTTCCTGGTGCTTTTTCTACTCACCACTTAAATTCTTAAATTCTCCCAAACTAGGGACAGGCTAGTCTCAAAGGCAATGTTTAGTCCACCTGTAGATGGTGGGATGAATTGAGCCATTAATTGTGGGATTTCAGGCACTGTACAGGATGAGTGTCAGAGGCACATAGGGCTTGGAAGCTTCTCAGTCCTCTCAGACCTCACCTACAGATGGCTTTCTAGCCACAGAGTTTCATCCCTTCCTCCATCATGAGCCCCTAAATAGAGCAGGCTGCAGGTGGAAGAGATGCCTCCTTTTCCAGGACAAAAGACTCCTGCCAACCATGGTCCTCATTTACATTTTGTTGACTTATTGAAGTGAGATCCAAATGTTTCATTGCTCTCAATTACATTTATTAATGGAAGCTAAAGGCTTCTGAGGGTGAAGCTTATTGGAACATATGGTCCACCTTCTACTTCTGAGAGCCTGGGGCTGAGGAACAGAGGGAGGCAAGAGGCTGGGATTTTTATAGCCATTTGTTTTTTTCTGTTACCCCCTCCTCCAAATAATTAAACACAAAGAGCTCTTGCACTCTTTCTTTCCTTATGTGGGAGAACTGGGCACTTTAAATCATAAAAATCAAGGAAAAGCTGGAAGACATGCTCAAATAATATTAATAATGTCTATAGACATAGACTGTGGAGTTTCAAACTTTACCTTACTCTCAAGGTTTCTTTCTCCAACTTTGCCTTATTTCTCAATAGTTTTGATACTTGGTTGGAGAAGGATTATGGACACTGGAATCCATAAAAGACCCTATCAATTCCTGGCTTAAAGGTGAAGAAAGTAAGTCCCAGAATTATAGGCAACATCCCCAGGGTGACCATGTCCAGAAGAGAGAGAGGTGAAGAAAGAGAGAAAGAGAGAGAGGCTGATGGGCTGGGGTCATCGGGAATCCGTTTTGAGCAGAGGTGGGTTTGGGTTTTGATTTGAAAAATGGATAGGATTTGGCCATGTGAAGAGTATGTAGGGAGAAGGCACTGATGTGAAAACGCAGAAAAAAGGTGTGAGCTTGTGTCAGGACGTTTGTGTTGGGGATAGGAAGAAGAACATATGGGGGCCAAGGTGAATGATGAGATTTTGATCATGAGGTGAGGAAGAGCCGACAATCAATGAATCTTTTGTAATAACCCCATGAACAGGGTTTCTTAACCTTGGCACTGTTGCCAGTCTGTGCTAGATAATTCTTTGTTGTGGGAATAGTCCTGTGCACCACAGGATGTTAGTAGCATCCCTGGGCCTCTATCCTATAGATGCCACTAGCATTCCTTCCCTAGCTGTGACAACCAAAAATGTCTCTAGATACTGCAAAATGTCTCCTCGAAGCAAAATCACTCCAGAAAATGGTTGAGAACCATTGCCCCATGGGTAGTTGTATTATAATCCCCACTTTATAAGTGAGGAAATTGAGTCTCAGGAAAGTCAAGGAACTTCCCCAAGGTCCCTTAGCTAGAAAATTTTGCAGCCAGGTTTCAAACAGAAGCAGTCTGGCTGTGGAGCCTGTATTCTTCACCAGGGTCAGCTGAATGAGTATGTAAACGAGAATTAATTCCAGCTAAGAGGTGAGGAGCAAGGGCTGCTGATGCCATTCCCTGCCAGTGCTGGTGGAGGGGGCCGGGTAGCAGGGCAGGCACAGCGCAGGACAGTAGGAAGTGGCATCTGGTTAATTACAATTCTCTCAAGCCAATAACTCTCTGAATATTAAAGAGTCAAAGAGGGAAATATTTATCCTTCCTTAAAGCTAGGCCCCCAGGCTCCAGGGGATCTGATACTGATGTTGTAATATTTCAGAAGTGATTACCCAGCCTGCTTTGGATTAAAATTCATTTTGTGGTTAAAAAGTTGATAGGCTAAAAAAAAAATTCTAAATCTAGAGATGATGTTTGTTTCTCCCCAAATTTAATTCAGGCCTCACACTGCCACTATAAAATCTATTGATCTGTCAGTTTGTCTCACATTGAAATGATGTAAAGTAAATTTATAAACTCAAACACCTGGCGAATCAGTGAAAAAAACACGTTGCTTCTCAAGGCATCTTCTTTGCCTCTTTCAGCTGGTTTCTGCTGCTGCTTAGCATTCAGTTATTTATATAACATATGTGATATTATGAATTTAATAATATTAAATTTGGATCTGGTGATACATAGATTATGCCTTCAAGGAACTCACAATCTGTGATCAGTCTAGGGCAAGCGTGTGCATCATAGAACATTTCTAAGAGGAGCTTTGGAATATGACAGGACTTGGGTACATGAAGGGGTGTGAGGCACACTAGGCAGTGGACACAGCATATGCAAAGGCCTGGAGGCATGGAAGCTTGGCATTTTAGAGGAATTGCATGTCATCTAATATGGCTTTAAGGGAGAGTGTAGGTAGGGACACAGCATAGATTCCAGCCAAGTTGCACCCCCCACAGGGCTCTTTTTCTTTCCATTCTGGCCCTTGTTTCTGTTTTGTGAACCCCACCCCCAGACTGCTTCCCAGTATTGTGTCACCTTTCAAGCATCACATTCCCACTCCACAAACCTCCCTTAAGTACTGCCTGCTCCCCGCCCCCTTTCTGACCCCTCCTCATGGCTCTCAGTGTTCATACCTTCATTTTGGTTAATAATCAGATTTTATCAATAGGTTGATGTGCTTTGAGAATAAGAGTTGCATCTTATAATTTTCTGTTTCCCCAGAAGACCTTTAGAAAAGGTCTGGTACTCAATAAAAATTCCATTGTTCATTTCTTTTGGAATTGCAGAACATAAACTTGAAGACCTGGTGTTGCTAATTCTGGGTGAATTTGACGAACAGCTACCTCTGGCTCTGCATGGCATCACTTACTACCTTCTCCTGGGTTTCTTCCCACTTCTTTGGTTGGTCCTTCTTGGTATCCCATGAGACTTTCTCTTCCTCTGTGTATTTTGGTGTCCCCAAGGTTCTGACCTTGGGTCTGTGGTTTCTTTACTGTCCACATGCTGCCTGGCCAAGCCATACTCCATGCTTTTGATTCTCTCCCACTTGCTGACAACTCTCAGTCCAGCCAAGAACTCTCTCTACCAGGATGCCCCTACCCCTGGGGACTCCAATAGAATTCATCGTTCTTACGATCCCTCCCCCAGCCTACTCTTTCTCCTTCTATATTCTGTAGCCTGATGAGTGGCACCAGTGTCATTTCAGATGCCAATCAGGAAATCTAGGCAGCATTCTAGAATTCTTTCTCCCTCTCCAATCCTATCAGACGCCAAACCCAGTAGAGCGTCCATCTAGAACCTGTACCTTCCTCTCCATGTCTCTTTACTATTAGTTCAGAATTTGTTCTTTTTTTGCTGAGATACCTGCCCTTAACTATTCTTCCTATCTTAAGGGGACTCCTACTATCTTTCTAAAAATCAAGATTGATCTTGCCATTCTTCTACTTAAATTCTGTCGGCAAATTTTAGGGATAATATTTAAAATTCTCAGGTGAATCTTAAGTGATCCATAACTTCACTTCCACTACCCTTTACAAAAGGTTACTTGGTGGCATAGACCATGGAATGCAGGGACTTCATAGAGTTTAGTGTATAAGTAAAAGCATTTTGACTCTCTTGGATGTGATATGAGTGTGTTTTTAGCTTGTGCTTGGATGACATTACCTCTCACCCAGCATTATCTGACCTCTTGATCAGATTAATATGGTCTGACCTGATACCTCTCTGCATGTTCTGACACCTCATTTTCTGGCCCAGAGAAGCTAAATTCCTTGTCCTGTCATTAGATCATTGTCAAATGTCCTGTCTTATCACTCCAGGTTTGCCAGGGATGAGTGTTCTTCCAAGGGGAGCTGGCCTTCTTTTTACTAACAGGCTTTGCTGATTCCACAAGAAGAGGACTTAGAGCTTTATTCTAGGCTATTTGTAAGAGAATCAGAACCTAAGAGATTTTTATTTGGTAGCAATAAATCTTTCTAACCTAGAAGTACATGCTGGGTTATTTGTTACTTTGCTAGCCATAACAATATCTTATGTGTTAATACTTTCATGATACACGAGTGCTTTCTCATATACTATCCCACTTTTATTTTTGATCTTTGTGAGGTTGGGATGGCAGGTATTACTATCTGAGATGAAGAACTTGGATTAGGACTAGAGTTTAGTGAAAGTAGACAATGGTCACAGTGTCTTCTTTGGAAAACAACCCATTCTTTAAGACTATAGTGTCCAAAATGATCTCATGTATTTTTTTCTAGTCTATTTTATTTAAGGAAAATATTTCCCATTATGTCTTTATCCCCATGATTTCTATTTTACTTTCAACACTGGTGAGATAATTGTGCAAGGCTCTCTTTCTATTCTGGCATTTACTGCTGATCAGCCAGAGAAACTGCTGTTCTGGGCATTAGTGGTTTAGCACCTTGGACAGTGCCCTCATCCACTATTCACCACTTGAGACTCAAGACTGTCTTCCAATTCTTAGCTGAGTTTCAGTCATGAAAGATGAAAAAGTTCTAGAGATATGCTGTATAACAATGTACATATATTTAACAATACTGTACACTTAAATGTTTGCTAAGAAGGTAGATTTCATGTTATGTGTTTTTTACCAGAATAAAAATATTTTCTTATCTGAGAGTATTCCAGTTGTGTTTGGGGGCCAAAAAGCTATTGCAGCCCAGAGAACAAGAACAGAGGACTACATTAGCTGTAGAATACAGTCTTGCACTTTCACATGACAAAAGTGAGTTCTCTCAGAGAGCTTACAAAGTGAGGCCCAGGCTGACCTGATCGTGGACATATCCAGTCACGTGGGACCTGAATTCCTAGGACTTTGACACACAGGCATCACCACATAATGACCAGGGAAGCGGTGCTTAGTATATATAGCCAAGAAGAACAACAGGTGGCTTACTCTGCCTTGAAAGCTTTCTCTCCAGCTCTGCTTGTGGAATCCTTACTCTTTAAAACTCAGCTCTGATGTCACCTCTCTGGGACATCTTTTGTCCTTCAACTCAGAGTGAATTGTTCATGCCTAGGGGATCCATAGCACTTTGTACACTTTTTGGTTATGTCTCTTAGAAAAAGGCAGCATAGTATAGGGCCAAAACCCCATACTTTGCAACCATAATGCTGGATTTGAATCCTGACTCTACCACTCACTACCTGTGTGACACTGGGTTAGTTAGTTCATCTCTTTGCTTGTTTATCTATGACATGAAAATGATGGTGATGATAATGATGATGATAATAATAGCACCTACCACACAGAATTGTGGCAATGAACAACACATAGTGAGTGCCCTGTGATTGCCATTACTATGGTTAGTGCAGTTTGGCCATGGTTAGAGTTACTTATTTGAATCCCCCTGCTCTGAGTACATTATCAGTTTTAGTAGGTATTTGTTGAGCCCCAGACTTTACATAATAAATGCTCAATAAGCATTTGTTGAATTGTTTATTGAATTGAAATTAGTGGAGATGGATATAGGAAAAACAGTATTGAATCAGACAATCATTAATGAAAATTTTGTTAAGTGCTGGCCAAAAAACTAGCCTGTGCAAACATTTGACACACTGACTGCTACACTAGAAATTATTTTTTCCCTTGGGGCCATGGTGTTTTATTACAAAAATAGAATAAAAACTTTGAAAACAAAATGATCCTTTCTAATTTGATGAAAAATTTGTTATTTTTTATTGTTTTCTCTGTGTGAGCTATATGCAACTTGAACAATAGTTCTAATGGCTCCCAAGGTGAAGAGACATGTGAGTTACATATGCTTCACGAGGCCCTGGGCTCAATATTAGCGTGAGTTAAATACAACTCACACAGCAGTTAATGGTTAAAGGTATTAGTATAGTATAAAACCAACACAGTCTGTAATATAATATTGTTGTATAATTATAATTAATAAATTTCTCTAAGTACCAGACTCAATAGTCTAGCATAGAGCAGGACAGTTAGTGGACACTTTAACAAATATCTAGTGATCAAGTTTCCTTACTGAGTTTAAATGACAAGGATAAGTTTTTTAAAAAATGTGAATCACCCCAACTCTCTCAGGAATTGATTCTCTATGGCAGGTAGTGACAGCCCATCATGTCATGTGCCACCCACTGAGCAGCCCAGAACACATACTTCAAAACCCTGTGTCTCCCTTTGAATATATTTTAAATTTTTATTTTAAAATAATTATAGGTTCATAGGAAGTTGCAAAGGCAGTACAGAGAGGTCTTGTGTCCCCTTTTTACCCAACTCCCCTCAATGGCTACATTTTATGTAACCCTGGCACAATACAAAAACCAAGAAATTGATAGTAGTACAATGTGTGTGTGTAGTTCTTTCTCTGAATTTTAACTTTCCATCTCTGTAAGACAGCAGGGGAAAGGGCTTCAGTGGAGACAGCTCAAAGGCCACCGCACCCCTGAGCAGGTATTGGCCCAAGAGCCACTGAATTGGGGGTGTCTCAGCCCCTCACATTCATGAGAAGCCCCTACAGAGATGGGTGAGGAAGCTTGCAGATCGCCCAGGCTCTCCACCACGAGGCAAGCAGAAATTCAGGTGTGGAGCAGGAAGGATATTCAGTCCTTAAGATTTATGTGCAGTTTTTCCAAACCCTGACTCCGTTTGCTTTTCTCTTTACTTGGAGATTACCCGTGCCCCAGGACATAATTCTTCAATGGATCCCCTATCCTAGGCTTGGTTCCTTCTGCCAGGCTCATAAACACAGCATTTTCAAGGGTCTGATCCACCTGTATGAGGAGGAACAGAGAGGTTGGGCAAGTGCAGCCAAGACACCTACCACGTAGCCTGTTTATGAAGCTGCAAATAACTCGCTTACTGAGGTGTCAGCAATGGTATTTTATAGGGGTTTAGAACACCTCATAAAGGCCTTTTATTCAGCATGCTTAATTTTAAATAGGTCCTTAAATTGTAGGGCATCTAAATGCCAGTGTTCTTTGAATATTTATGTGCTTTCTTCAAGGAGAAAAACAGCAGAAATGGCCAAGACAGAAGGAAAGACCAGGCCACCATCCCCAGCTGCTTGGAAGGGAGATGTTTGGGAATATGAGTGTTGGTGGTGGTGGGGGGTGGAGGTGGGGGAGATTTCTCTCTTATTAGCAGGGCTAGGAGAGAGACGTTGCAATTAAGAGCTCTCTGGAAGCTGTATGCTGAGTTGCAGGTGGGCAAACTTCATCGTGCAAATCACACGGCAGCTGGTGGGTGAGCAGGGTGCCTCGCAGAATATGTAATGGGATGCATGTTACCACAAAAGAGTCAGCATGTACTGAGGGCCTACTATGTGCTGGATTCCTTTCAGAAATTAATTTAATCCTCACCACAACCAAATTAGACAGATGTTTTAATTACCACTCCAGAGAAGACAAAAGTAAGGATCAATAAGTTAAGCAACAGATTCAAAGCCATGGGGCCAGTAAGCAGTAGACCTAGAATTTAATTTCTGTTTACCCTTGGGGACTTACTCCCCAATTTTCTTCATCACAAAACAAAGATGAGTAGAGAGGCAACAACCTGTGTGACAATCAAATGAGATCATCACCATAAACAGCCCAGCGCCCTATGTATAGTGTGTGATCAATGTTAACTCCCACCATTATTTTATTTATGTTGATTAACATGTACAGAGCACTTAACTATATGCTAGGCACTCTTCCAAGCACTTTAAAAGTCTCAACTCATTTGATCATCAGAACACCCCTAGGAGATGGGATCTTTATCATTTCACAGATCGCGGGGGGTGGGGGGGAGGTACAGAGAGGTTAGCTGAGTTGCCCATGGTCACACAGCTAGGCAATGGCACAGCTGGGGCTCAACCCCGGGTAGTCTGGCTCTAGAGTCTCTGTTCCGAACCACTATTCTGTGCCATCTCTCTTGTGAGGCTTCTTCCTTCTGGGATCACTGTGAGGATTGATGGTCTGTATACACTGCTGGTTCTAGACCAGTGGTTACCGCAGACAAGCCTGCATCAGCATTACCTGCAGGGTTGCTATGACATGGATCGTTGGGCCCCACCCTAGAGGTTCTGATTCACTGGGTCTGGGGTGAGACCTGAGAACATGAATTTCTAACAAATTCCCAGGTTCTGCTGATGCTGCTTGTCCAGGACCACACTTTGAGAACTAGGGGTATAGAGCAAAGGTCAGGCTCACTCTCTTCTTCATCCAGTCAGGATGGGCTGTAGTAGCCTCTCTCAACTCTCTGCTCATTCACATCTTCCCAGGCATCACAGTGAAGTCGGGTTTCACCTCGTCCTTGGTGTTATCTCTGGTAACCCCCGTTTCCCCTTTTTTCTTGACCCTCTAGGGATCCCATGGCCAGTGCTAATGTTTGGATGTGATTTGTCTCCACCAAAACACATGATGAAATTTATCTGTCAATGTAATGGTGTTGGGAGATGATACCTTTAAGAGGAGATTGTGATTGTTAAGGTGAATTAATCTCTTTTGCAGAAACTAGGTTCATTCTCACAGGAGTGGATTAGTTCCCATAAGAGTGGGTAGTTTTAAAGTGAGGTTGCCTCTTGTGTTTGGTCTCTCTCACATGCACTTGGTGCCCTTCCCATTTTCCGCCATGTTATGATGTAGCACGAGGTCTTCACTGAAAGCCCACCATGTGCCAATGCCATGCTTCTTGGTCTTCCCAGCCTCCAGAATCCTGAGCCAAAGAAACCTCTTTTCTTTATAAATTACCCAGCCTCAGGAATTCTATTATAGCAACATAAAATGGACCAAGACAGTCAGGGATACTCTGTCCAGCCCAGGACCAGCTTCATGGGCACATAACCTGTCACACAGGCCCTGTGTTCAGACTGGTGGTTTAATGCTCTTGGTTTCTGTCTTAAAAGTTGTAATAATTTATCTTTGGATTTGTGCTTTGTAGGTGAACTCTGAGGGGATAAAAGAGCATAGAACTGGGGCTGAGCCTTGGCTCATACATGGTCCCAATTCCTGTTGTCTCTCTGCTTCTGTGGGATGGATTCTCAGCTGCCTGCTCCCCACTCCTAGCACCCCGTGCCTCACCTGGCCTCCACCTTCCCACACCTGCCCTGCAATGCTCAGGGTCATGACCAGGTTGTGGTGCTTGGTTTGCCTTCCAGGTGGGCCTGGGTTGGGGTTCAGTGAGGGAGGATGAAGTGGGTACCCCATGGCATCTCAGGGTGGGACAAGAGGGAAGCTGCTCTCACTCTGAACCAGCAGCACCACAGCACATTTAGTAGAAACTTGCAAGAGCCTCTCATTTGCCTTTAATCCTGGTGTAGAGGTACAGTCCCTCAGGAGTGGCCCGTCCACTGTGAGGCAGGTCTGTGGGAAGAAGTGATTGACTTATTCAACCCTGGCCAGGGCTCTGCACTTTCATTTTTCTCTGGGCCCTGAAAATTATGTAGCTGCCCAGATCTAGCACTCAGCTGGGCTGTCCTGCACTGTAGCCATGGGCCCAATGGCTTCTACAGTGTTCAGTACTGAGGGCAGCATCTTCCGTATGTCCCTAGTATGGCACTGGCATACAGTAGATGTTCTGCTGGTGCTTGGAGTTTGACCTGCTTAATCTGAGATACTTGAGGAGCAGACATAACTGTCTTCTCAAGATGGCAGGAGTTGACTCATATAGACTCTTTGGTTCTTTCTTTCTCCTGTTATTTGTTTTTCTTTACAGTATAGGGATAGGAAGACAACTAAGTCAGAGTGATGTACCCAACGGGGGGCCACCTGAAATGAAAGTAAATACATGAGAATGATATACCTAATGGTGGCCACCTGGAAGAGAATTTAATGAGGGTTCTTCACTTTTGGCCATGTTTAGCAAACTTTTACTGAACGGTGATGAGGTTTAAGAACAAGCGATGTGGAAACGATAAGGCAAAATCCCTCCTTCCCGAAGCTCATGCTACAGTGAGGAGGGGATGAGAACACAGAGAGTAGAGTATAGTGTGGTAACTGCTCCAACGGGGAAGGTGCAAGGCAGAGGAGAGCAGGGGGCAGGACGTATTTATTCAGCCCTATGTCTGCCATCCTTCTCTCATTCCCTCTGTGAGAATGACAGATTTGACAGGGGAGTCATCGTTAATGCAAATTTTCTTAAGAGAAAATGGGAAACTGCTTCCCTGGACCATGCACACTCAGTTACCAGGGTTTTCATGGCCTTAGTGGTCTCATACTACTCCGGAATTATTCCATAGTTTCTCTCTATTTTTCCCCTGAGTAGCTGAAGGATGAGAAACAACATCATTAGAAACTTGTTTTCCTGTGATATGCTAAGGAGAGTAACAAGCATGTCTTTTTCTCTGAGTTAAAGATGATGGCACCTATAGAAGAAAGTCCAGGGATTTTCGTTTCCAGGTGAAGGAGCTGTGGGAGGACCCAGACAGAGAAGGGTCATGGACCTCCTCTTCATGAGAAGCTAAAGCCTCATTCAGGTGGGCACTCATGAGAAAGTCAGGGAACTCTACCCTAGACTCTTATAAAAGTCACTCCATAGGAGTCAGTATTTAAATATAGTGTTTGTTATAGCGGTTAAAGTATGCTCAGCCTGGAAAAGTGCACATCATGGCCACATACCATTCAGTCACGTGGCCATGCCTAACTGCAAAATCTGGCAGAGTACATGGGCTAGCTGTGTGCCCAGAAGCCATCATCAGCCAACCTCTGCTGCAGGTACCATATGTCATGTGAGGTTAGCACACTTGTAGTGCAGGAAAACCGTCCAAGAGAAAGTGATAGTCTTTTGAGCACAAATCTTGGAAACTCAAAAGGCATGTCAGGTATTGTGGTGATGAGAGAAGAATGTGTCACTCTAGGAAGAATGTGTTTTAGTTCCTGTCACCTTTGCATTTACTAAGGCTTGGTCTGTCTTTGTCACCTATTAATTAGCTCATTTAAAAACAACATACTGGATGCCTATAGATGTGTCAGAAGTTCTTATAAGTGCCAGGAATACAGATGGGCTGTGAGTCCTGCCCTGCCCTGCCTTGTGGGGCTCCCAGTCCAGTGGAGGGATAGAGAGTTACCTAGAATAGTAAGGGGACCATCTTAGGTGCGCTGCCAGGAGCCTGCTTGGAGGAGGTGTGGGGAGAGATAGAGGCTGTTGGCAGGTTATACAGGGGTCAGGGGATACACTGAAGAAGAGAGGAAACATGAAATCAATCCTGAGAGATGAAGGTCTAGCACTGAAGTATCAAGTGTTTAGGAGATTTGAGTTTGTGGTGAAAGTGATCTCAGGTCCATATCCTGGCTCTGCCACTCACTGTGTGACCATGGACAAGTTACTCAACTTTTCTAAATCTCAATTTCTTCATCTGTAGAATGGGTACAATAAACCAGACTTTGCAGTAATATAACAAAAAGTTTTCAATATGTGGTATCTAATGTGATAATTCTTAGATATGGGGCAGAGCAAGAGATGCATTTCAAGTGTGAGCAGTGGCAAGAACACAAGTGAGCAGTAGTGAAATATCTGGGAGATGGTGAACTGGCTGGGAGTTGGGTGCAGAGCTGAGCCGTAGGGCAGGGGTGGAAGGCAATGAAGCTGAGTGGGAGGGTGCCCTTGAAAGGCCCTGCAGGACAAGGGGGTCTTTGAGAAAAGGGGTAGCAGAGTCACATGAAGCACAGCCACCTGTGTGTGCTGAAAGGCCCCTAAAGCCACACCCGTCTTGGGACCCTTTCTCCTGACAACTGGAGTTGTAGAGAGAAGTGGAGGTGAGGGGAAGCATTGCATCTTTTCCTCTCTGCTGCTGATGACTTTTCACGTCCCATTCTCTGAGTAGAATGTGGCAGTCAGTTGGCACATCCTTAGAAGGGCAAATGACATCACAACATTGACATATACAACAGGAAAACCCTCTAATGGAACCATTTAGTTAGAAGTGAGCCAAGAGCTGGCACAGAAAGAGGAGCCAGGCTTAGTTCACTAATTATACTAACTTCAAAACAAACAGAGGATACGGGCTTAGCAAATGATGTAGGGAGATATCAACATGCATAAACAGGAAGGCATAGGAGCCATATGTTGGCCACTCTCCACCCACACAGCTTCTCCAGAAACGTCCATTCATCCTGTGCCGCCTGGGGATGATTGGCAGGGAAGGGAATGTACAGAAATGAGCATCAACTGCACAGCAACTGCTGTCCCGGTGGCCTCCAGCTCTGCTGTCTGTGCTACCTTGGGTGATGGCACATGGCATCCCCTCTTGGCCAGGTGGGTAGACTGACCCACCTCAGGGCCATTCGTGGGCTCCTTTCTTGAGAATCTCAGGGTCTTGAAAGTGCCAACCCAGGGATCAGAAGTGCTGGGTTTAATTAAGGGTTAGTTCTGCCCCTTATCTAGTTCAATCGATTACTTTGACTGTAAAATGGGGGTGATAATATCTACTCCACTAGCAATGAGTCATTCATTCTTTCAGCAAATATTTCCTAAGCACTTACTCTGGTCCAGACAATGTGCTGGGCCCAGGAGACAGGCCCTTATAGAACTCCCAGTCTGGTTGGAGACGCAGCCCCATAAACAGGTGTTCATACCTAGGGCACCATGGCAGCCAGCAGTTGGTGTCTAACCCAGCTTGAGAAGGAAGCTTCCCGTAGGGTCCCCATTTCTGTGCAAAGCAGGAGACAGGTCATGTGCTGAGAGTAAGGGGCATGAGGAGATGGTAGAAACTCAAAGAATATGGGTGTGAAACGGTTGATGAGAAGCAACTGACCAGAGATTGCCCGATGGTGGCTAGGAGGCTCATTGTGACAATGAAGGAGGCTGTGTGAATAAAAGCAAGTGATAAACAGCTCAGGGCAACAGCACCGTCAGGTTTTGCCACAGTTGTGTTGGTCCTTACTAGTACTTTTCTATATGGAGCCTCCACCTGGCACACTTGTTGGCTAAACTAGCCCCTCTACCTCTGTGTTTGTGACACATCGGTGTGCATTCTTGTCCTGCCCAATCACTCCCATGTCCCTGCTCCTTCTGCTCCCTTCTGATGACCCCACCCCATCCTCTGAGGCTCTGCTCTAGGCCTGCTTGCTCCAGGAAGCCACCTGGGATGCTGCTGTCACTGTATCTGCTGTGTGAGCACCATCCCGCCCATTTGGGGGCCAGCAGCCCTGGCCACCAGGGCCTATCACTTGGCTGAGTCCACATTCCCTTGGTTCTCTCTTAGGTATGCGCTCAGTCTCCCACCCGACTCTGGTCTGCTGACTCTGGAGGTGGGGGAGTTTGGGTGTACCCTTCTCATGGAATGGCAGGTCCTTATTCATGCACACTGCTGTGGCAGAGACGGGGTCTCTGCTGCTCTCTGTTACTCACCCTGGTTTTTAACTTTCCTACTACCTTGAATGGTATGAAGACATTCAGCTCCCACCCAGCTCTCCAATAGTCTTAGACACTGCAGATTAGAGCAAGTTAGTGCCTCTAACATTCAGACCCCGCTCCGCAGAGAATCGATGGGAGGGCCTTCCCTCACAGGGCCGAGTGTGGAGGTGGGAGAAAGACCACCTCGAAGGTGGTCACGCCTGTGCAATAAGGATGCTCCAGAATATGTGGGTCCCGCAGGAGTAGGGACCACTTCTTGTCCATCTCATGATCCTGGGTCCTGGCACTCAGTAGGACCTCTATTTCCTCTTCCCGTCCTTTCCCTTCCTTTCCTTTTGTTTCCCTAAAATGTCTGTGCCTTTGCTGAGCACAGACACTACGCAAGGACCAGAGGATTCAGAGTTGAAAAACAGTATTCTCATAAAACCCAGTCTTGGCTCTTCCAGTTCCTGGCGTATCCCAGCTACCCTCAGATATTTGTTAATCTGAGCAGAGGTTTCTGCTGGAGAGAAACATCTGACCCTCTGAGGATGACTCCCCCGCACCTCATTGCAGCCAGTGCGCATTTCACAGGAACCACGGAGCCTCTGCCCACGCTCAGCACCTCCTGCCCTCAGAGCTGAGTAACCGATGGGGGCCAGAGCCAAGGCACAAGAACCTCAGTATCAAGTTGTGTGAAGTTTCCCCCAAACGCAGATGCTTCTAGAATGCTGGAGTTGTCTCTACCAGGAGGACCTTTTACACTCCTCATCAAAGGAGGCACTAACTTGCTCTAATCTGCAGGATCTAAGACTACTGGAGAGCTGGGTGGGGGCTGAATGTCTTCATGCCATTCAAGGAAGCAGGAAAGTTGAAAACCAAGGTGAGTGACAGAGAGCAGCAGAGACCCCATCTCTGCCACAGCAGTGTGCACGAATAAGGACCTGCTTTTCCATGAGAAGGGTACACCCAAACTCCCTGAAAGGCAAAAGGATTTGGCAGGAGGGACATTGTGGTCAATAGCAACGCAATAGCCAGTGTCTACGGGGCCCTGGCAGTACGCGGTATGCTAGGGATGCCGTTATTGATTATTTTTCTATCCCTTGAGGGAGGTACCCATATTGCAGGAAAAAACGTCAAAGCTCGGAAAAGAGAGCAGACCGGGGAGTGATGGAGCTGGGACCCAAGTCTGGGTCTTCCCCAGTCTCTCTCCCATGTTCTGAAAAATGAATCCATCAAAGAATCAGATACTGGCTATTATACGTTTGCTTCCTACATGTCCAGCCCTGAGCCTGGATTGGGGGCAGGTGGGGCAGGGTCAAAAGGAGAGGAGGGTGCAGCCTCCATCCACCATTCAAGTGAACATCCCATCTGGGGTGCCACTGCAGGCCCAGCCACATGAAGGAGGCCCGTGGGCCATGCAGGGGACTACAGACTCTATCCTGAAGGCAGTAGACTGTTGAAGGGCTTGCAGAAGGGGCAGGTGGCCAACATGGTGATTTTAGGGGGACCACAGGGGCGGCGGTGTAGAGTGGATGGGAGAGGTGCAAGGCTGGAAGCTATGAGATCCGTGAAGATGCCTCAGTGGACTCTGTTCCATGGAAGGGTCTGTGCCAGGTGCTGTGGGAAAGCAGAGGTCTGGGATGTCTTGGTCCTGCCCTCACAGAGCTGGGGACCACACCTGTGCAAATCCCTGGTAGATGTTCTCATGTCAGAAGAGACCTGCAGGATCAGAATGGAGAGGGGAAAGGAGGCACGCAATCAGGGAGGCTTCTGAATGTGGGGGGGTGTTCACACTCAGCACTAAATGAAGGAGAGGGCTTTGATAGGTCAATACAGGTAAGGAGAAGCCAGGACGAGGACACATGGACGGGCAGGGCCCAGGACATAAGCTATGGCCAAGACTAGCAAGGCTTTCTCTAAGGCTGGAGGACAGCAGGTGGCAATGAAGCTGCAGAGGAGTCTGGCATCTGCCAAGGAGTCCAGGCATCGTGTGAGGACTGAGAGCCTTGGAAACGCTCGGAACTCAGAAGGCTGTTATGGGAGGATGGGCTGCCAGAGGGAGACGGGGTGGGTGGGCATGGGACCAAACAGAGTCCAGCAGGAAAGAGAGCCCATTCCACCTAGCTCAGTGGGGCAAACTTAATATGGAAACACCATTAGCAGCAGCAGGTGGCTCCAAGCACTGGTGAGGTGGGGCATTGGGGGACAAGGGGAAGAAGTTTGCCAGAGCCTATGATGGGGGCTACGACCACAGAGACTATGGTCATGGCTGGAGGTGCTGCCTGAAGCACAGAGAGCAGGGGATGAATGCCCTGGCTTCTTTTTTTCTCCTGACCTCTCATTGGCTGAGCCAGCTAGAAGCCCACTGACCTTGCAGCTTTGCAAATATAGCCTTAAGAAGTCAGCCCCTCTGTCCTGCAGGGCAGAGTAGGAAAAGAGCAAGTAATGGACCCAAGTAAAAGCAGTCCCAGGGCCAGCAGGGCCTGTAGGACATGTTTTGTGATGCCCCCACCCCATGGCTGTTCATGTGATATGACAGACCCATGGATAGTCTGACTCCCAGGCTTTGGTCTTTCTGTGTCCTCTTTGGAGGCCATAGAGTCCTGGGGTGCAGGCTTAGCAGCCCAGTGGAAACAGAGGGCACGGGGGATGACCCCTGGGGACAGGACCATCAATGAAGGCCTGCCTGTGGGCTCCAGGTCTCACCTCCCCGCCACCTCTGGCTCCCTGCTGCCCACACTTCTCACTCCCTTTTTGCCCAGTCAGCATTTCCCTGCTTCTTCATGGTAATCACCATTGACAGCTATTGACTGGTGGTGGCGGGAGCTGAAAGTGAGGGACTGAAGGATTTCCTCATGGTCTGGCTGTACTGCTCCAGATGCAGTAATGGGGTTGCTCATCTTTTGTCCAAATTCTGAAGCCTATCCCTCCTTCATTTCTCATTGCCCTTCCCTCTAAAGAGAACCTCTATGAGCTCCAGGCAGGGGTCACCTCCTCCAGAAAGACTTCCCTGATTGCTCTAGCCCACAATCTGATAGCAGGTGTGATTGGCATCAATCCCTTAATGCCAACACTAGCATATCTTAAATCAGAGGTTCCCAAACTCAAGTGTGCATCAACATCACCTGGAGGGCTTATTGAATCACGGTTTGCCGGATCTTACCCCAGTGTTTCTGATTCAGTAGGTCCAAGATGGGCTGGGAAGTTTACATTTCTAACAAGTGCCCCAATGCTGCTGGTTTAAGGTGATAATTACAGCTTGGTGGGTTTATGATCCATTTCCTTAATGACTCAGTAAGATCTTTTGGGTCTTGGAGAAGAGACCCTATTTACCAAAGAGCTTTACCTGGTGTTTTGGTAAAAGCAGGTACTTAATAGTTGTTGTTCCTATACTAACTAAAAAGAGCTTTCTCCCCCTTGTGAGTGCAGGGGAAGGGAAGAGAAAATAATTTAGGTTATTGGGCTGAATTTTATAGTGTGGTAAAATTTTGAAATTTATCAAATAAAATAGTTCTTTGTCCTGCTGGTAAATGAGTTAGTATGTAAAGTATTTAGAATAATACCTGCAATGTGTTAAATGCCATAGAAATGTTTATTATTATTATTATTAGTAATTCTGCTGAACCTCTTTACTTGCACAATTTCTGTACCATGACATGTGAAGAGACACCACGGACCAGTTCAGCTCTTGGACTACCCAAGATTTTCTATTTTCTGGGCTGAAAAACACCCAAATGTTAGCAGCACCTACCTTTTGAAGGGTAGATTATGGATGAGTTTTATTTCCATCTTTATACTTCCCTGCATCTTCCTAAGTTTCTACCACAAGCACTTATTATTATCATGATAAGCAGAAACAATATTTACAAACTCCTGGGCATCTCTAACACAATAGTACACAAGACATAAGTTCAGTACACCATGCTGAACAAATACTTTATCACCATCATGAACATCATTCCATTTTGGGCCAGGAGATACTATTATTTATTCTTTCTTTCATTTATTAATCTGTTTATTCACTTAAAATATCAATTAGGTATTTAGCACTTGTTACCTCTGTTCTAAAATTCAAAAATACAAAGGCAGTGTAGTGAGCAGTTAAGGGCATGGCTTTGGCATCAGCAAGACCTGGGGTCTGACCCTACTTCTGTCACCTGCTGGCTGGGTGCCTGGACAATTTACTCCCTGTCCATGTGTATCCGAGTCCTCATCTGCAAAGCTAACTTTGTTACATAGTCTCTGTGAGGGTGAAGCGTGGGAGAGCCCATGCCCAGCACGTGGCCAGCACTGCTGGATGCAGGCTGTTATGACTGGGGTCGTTGTTCCGAGAGCTGATTCTCATCATGGTGTCGTAGTCACCCCAGCGATCCCAGGATGCCCACATAGATGGTTCTCTCGGCTCCTGCCACCTTAGGTTTGGTGGGTTTATCATCCTTATCTTTGGGGTGGGGACTGTGAAGTTTAGAGGACTAAGGGGCCAACTCAGGGTACCACATAAGCCCCCAGACTCCTGCCCTTATGGGACCTCTGTGCCCCATCACTGGGCATGCAGGGTGACAGAATGTGGCCAATCTTCTCAGCCAGTGGCTGTGCTTCCTACTTTGCATCAAGGACCTGAGGTCAATTTGGTTGCCTTTAGTGCAAATTCTTCAGGTCCAGTGTCCACTAGAGTTAGGGAGACTTTCTTTTCTGAGGAGTAAAGGCCAAAGGAGTGATTCTGACTTAGTTCACGTGGATGGCATCTCACACCTGCTATAGCAGAAATGAGGCTCCATGTCACCACATCATGTGTTGAGCTGCAACAAGACCCCTTAGGAGCTGAAAGCTGACATGTGCAGCTAAATATCCCTAACTCGGGAGCACAATGAAGCCTAAAGCCATAGTGAAAACATCCTTCAACATTAATACTATGATTAGAACAAAGGAGACAGCGATGCCATGCGGAATGAAAAAGTGGGTGTTCTGGGAATGTGAGAATCAGTGGATTGTGGGAGGTTTGCTTATTCAAGCATGATGTACCATTTTGGAGATGATGGCGACACGTCCCCAAGGGAGAGACCTGGGCCATTGGTGTCCTTCTCAGAGAGGAGCCAACGTGGACAGGTGGAGACATGGATAGGTGCGAGGAGATGGGAGATCTAGTCAGTGGTGCCATCTCCAGCACCGACCAGCTCTGCGGCCTTGGTAAGTGATTTAGCATCTCTGAGATTCAGAATTCTCATCTTAAAATACGAGTAATAATGGAATCTTCACAGAGATGGTAGGAACATCAAATTAAAGAGCGCATAAAGAAGTTTCTCTAGAGCTAGGGTGTGCTATATAAATGGCATTTTTACAATAAACATAAAAATTTAGAGAAGTTTCATTTATGGTGGTATTAGGGGCTAAAGTCTTCCACAAATGGAAATTCTTAGATAGGTAGAACTTAAGTGGGTTTTGTGGTTCATCCCTTTATTGAAAAGGCTCCTTTTAAATACATTCTGTTACACGTCTCGGCCTTCTTAGACGTTGCCTGCTGCTTGTTGACTTTTGTTTGTTTAGACTTTATGAGGCTGTCAACTGCTATTTTTTCTTTTCTTTTTCATTATGGAAAATTTCACACATATACAATAGTAGAGAACATAGGATAATGAACCCCATTTATCCATCATTCAGCTTCAATAATTATCAATTCATGGCTAGTCTTTTTCCTACATACTCTATACTCACTTCCTTTCTACCCCACTCCAGGTTATTTTAGAGTGAATTCTGGCTATTCTATCATTTTACCTCTAAATATTTTAGGTTATACCTCTTTAAGAGAAGAACTCTTAAAAAATCATAGCCACAGTATCATTATTAAATTGAGAAAATTAGTGATAATTCCTTAATGTCATTAAATAACTAACTTGTGCTTAAATTTTTCTGCTTTATACATTTTTCTGCAGCTTGTTTCAATTAGGATATAAATAAGGTTCACACACTGTGATAGATTGATATCACTCTTACATCTCTTTTAATCCATAATTTCACTCTTTATCTATTTTTTCCTTTGCTGTTTATTTGTTGGAGAGTCTCAGTCATTTGTCTTGGAGAGTTTATCTCATTTTAGATTTTGATTGTATTTATATTGTATAGTTTAACAAGCTCCTTTGTTGCCTATATTTCTTGTAAGTTGGTAGCGAGCTATGGAGGCATGATTGTATCCAGGTTAGGTGTCTTTGGCAAGAGCACTTCACAGGTGGTGCTGTGCGCTTGCAACAGGAGGCATGCGGTGTCTGCTTGTCTTTTTGTCATGTTTGCAGACATCGATGCTCATTGCCTGGATCCTTTAATTCATAGGGGTTGGCAAAATGTTGATACACTAATTCTATCATACCACCTTTGTTTATTAGCTAGAATACATCTATAGATACTTCTCTTCAGCAACTCTGCAGTTACTCTGAGGGATAGTTCATTTAGGAAAAGGAAGATAAATGCTTGATTATTCCCCCTCTCTTCACTTAAACTAATTTAAAGATGATCAGTTGATTCACTTGTACCTTCCAATGATGACTAAACAGCATATTTTGTTTTTATAAATGCATGGATTTAAACATATTTGCCGTCTTTTAATCTATTACAGTGTCATTATCATTAGAGGCTTAAATGGACTCCCCTTGGCCAGTGGGAGCATCTTCAAATTTTCTCCTGTGTCTTTTTTTTTTTTTCTGAGACAAAGTCTCACTCTGTTGCCCAGGCTGGAGTGCAGTGGCCTTCTCAGAGCTTACTGCAACCTCAAACTCCTGAGCTCAAGCAATCCTCCTGCCTCAGACTCCTGAGTAGGTGGGACTACAGGGACGTGCCATGACTCCTAGCAAATTTTTCTATTTTTTGTAGAGATAGGGTCTCACTCTTGGTCAGGCTGATCTTGAACTCCTGGCCTCAAGTGATCCTACTGCCTCAGCCTCCCAGAGTGCTGGTATTACAGGCATAAGCCACCATGCCCAACCTCCTGTGTCCTTTTGACATGATCCTAGAAGTCTTTGATAGTTTCCATGCTTTTTAATGTCCCAGACTCATCTTGTAAAATTTCTGCCCCAGTCTAGTCATCAAACATTTCTCAAGGATTCCTGATTTCTTTTAGTAGGAAGAGGTGCTCATTGTCACTGGTTTAGTTTTTGTTTCTATGGCTTTAATGGGCAGAAATAGGGACAGATGTATATATATATAAGTATATATTTAAAATGAAATATATTGTCAGTTAATACTACCACTGCCAATTCAGTTTAGGATTATAGAATTTTACATAACTTCATTGATCTTATGTCTGTATGCCTTTTCTCCCTTACAGAAAATATAATTCCTCAGTGTCGCCAGTTAATTACTCATGTGCTTCACTGAACAACACACATGCAACAGCCTAAGAATAACAATATGAACACCGCCATGAATATTATGATTTAAACATAAAACATAATATTAAAATTTTTTGCAGTTCTTTTTGTCCTTAGGATATATTCCACTAGGGATGAATTTTGAGTTAAATCACTGTGTTTTAAAATTGTTTGGAATAATTCTGCTCTGTGTGGTTATACTACTTACTGAATACACAGTGAGGTTCAGTTGTTTCATTTTGCTTTTGATTTTAAAGGATTACTTTTCTAAAATTCGATTTTGTTTTATACTTATGTAAAATATTTACATGTTTTCAAAATTAAATCTATGAAGTGAACTATATTTAAAGAAGTCTAGCTCTGATCTATTGCACTTTTAATATAAGCAAATATGTTTATATATTTGTAAATCCTTTTTTTGTAGATAATTGGCAGCAGACTATTCATTTTTTCTACCCTACCTTTTGTATTTCATATATCCTTGAGATTCCTCCATAATAGTATACAGACTTATTCTTCCTTCCTTTTTATATCTGATATCATTTCTTGTCAGTATCACTATGCCTGTCTCTAGCAATCTAATGACTTCAAGACTTTAGTCTTTGTGTTTTGAGGAATAGATCTCCTAGCTTACAAGGATTGTGTGTTAACTAAGATTTAACAGGTTCTGAATAAGGACCCAAGGAGCTCTACAGTAAGGAATGGGTCTGGTTTTTCTGGCAGGTATCCTGACTGCTGAGTCTTGTTGCCCAATAAAAATTAGTTGAATCAAACTGCTTCAAGGTGTTTTAGACATCTTCACAATGATCGGAACAGTCACTGCAATAATAGGAACCACTGTTAATAATATTCACACCAGATATATCCATGACATCTAGTCCTTTTGGCTGGCAGAGACAGTGGTGTCTGAAAATCATTACTTTGGTATTGAAATTTCTTCTGGGAAACCTGTAATTTCTGGGGATCATGCGGGCTTAAGAATAAAAAAAAAACCCCATCATTTGGTAGGATTCATCTTAATGAAGTGTTGTTCTGTAAGCCAGGAAGGGGCTCATCACTTCTCTTTCATAGCATTATTTTATTTATTAATTGATTCATCCATTCAGGTGTTCATTAAAAATAACAGTTTTTGAGCATCTACTACATCCAGACACCATGCTGGAAATTGAAACTGAGAGTATTTTCCTTCTTCCTCTGGGCCCCTTGGCATCTTTTCTTATCTTCCTGGGATATTCCTGCATGACCTGTCCCAGACTGACAAATTCTCCTTTCATAGAGGTGTGTTTAAACCCAGGCAAGTGGCAAGGACTGGGCCAGTGTTTGCAACCACTTGTTCGGGTGTAAGGGGAACAGTGGGTTCTTCCAATCATGTGTCCTCAGTTCATCCCGCTGAAAGTATCTGTTTATTTTTAAATCTGAAATGGACTCAGGTCAAATAAATTCGGGTCTTCATAAAGTACTTAGACATTTTTAAACTGAAAGCTTTTATTGGTTAAGCATTAGTAATATAGTTGTTGTTGCATGGAAATAATTGGCCCCTTTTCTAAATATAAACTCTTCTCTGTTTTCTCACAGCTGACAGGCTGTTCAGTTCTAGGGCACAGTTTGCCTTCTTCTCTGCAGAACCTGGTTTTTTTTTCAACAAAATATGAATAGGTTAGGCATAGTACTGCTGTGCAATGCTGTAGTCTTCTGCTTAAGACAATTTGCTTTTAAAGGCTGTTACAAATTGCTCTACATAAACCTTCAGGCTGCGTTACTAAACTTCCTCTTGGGGATACTTTGCACAAAGGAGATGATATAAAGAGAGAGCTTCTGAAGGAGCAGATCAGCAGGCGGCAAAGCACACTCATGAGGTGAAAGACAAGACATCTCAAAAATGGTACACATATGCACGCACCTGCATACACATTTGCACACTCACATGTATGCATATATTTGTACTTAACAAGCATACACTCACATGTACACACATGCTCACATAAACTCATACATGCACACATTTGTATGCTCATATACACACTCACATACCTACCAATACATGTGTACACAGATATACACACTCTAATGCATCCACCCACTAACATTCACACTCTCACATACTCATGCACACTTAATGCGTAAACACATAAAACACACACTTAAACACAAGCACACCTTGTACACAGGTTCAGATAAATGCATACACTTACACACCTTTCTTCATCATTATGGAAGTTTGAAATGGTCATGTAAGATGGAAGCTATTCTTTCAATGCTACCCTCTCTGCTGTGTTCAGAAACCAGATATCTGGATGGAAAGCCATTAATTTTGTCCTGGGTGTCTATGGTTCAAACCCAAAGGCCTGTTTTTGCAGTCAACTTTAGCCCCAGAACAAATGTCTAAGAATTAAGGGGGAAAATGTTATAATCTCTGCTCCCCAGCTGGGAGAGAAAAGGCAGAAAGAGGGTCTGGGATATGTCCAAAACCTTCCAGGGAGGTCACAGGTAGCTGAGCGCAGCCCAGAAACCAGCTCCCCTGAATCCTTGTCCACTCAGGCTTTGAGCTGAGGTGACTTGCTTGACACTCCAGGAAAAGATGATTGTTTTTAGTTTCTAAACACTCTGTACCATTAATGAATCCTTTAATCAAACTCATTAGTTGTGTTTTTCATTATCTAAAATGACCCCTGGAATAAGGCCCCCCTCCATTGTTCGGAGGAAGTAACAGTATATTTTCATCTCATTTATCAAACTTGTATGAAGTAGCAATTATGTGCATGCTTCATGAGCCAGGAGTGCTCTGAAATTGCTGGGAATGTAATTTTTCTGAGCACTATTTCATCGCTGCCTGTCCAAGTGACAGCAAACAACGCTGATCATACAAGTGAGACTCTATCTTCCTTCAGAGAGAAAATTAAAGGATTGCTTGCTTAATGCAGGTCCTTTACTGGGAAGACCAGATTTACACTGAAGAGGATTTTTCTCTGGAATAAGGGGCCTAAAGTTTAAAACCTCACACCCAGCAAACCCTGTGTCACGTCACACCAGGTAGAGTCATGAGCTGTGGCCAAATTAGGCCACCTGGACCCCTGACAATTCCCTGCTCAGAGCCTCTCACTCAGCCTCTCCTCATGGGCTTTGAAGGAGCTGGAGATAGGAGGTTTCTTTGTATCAAGTATCCCTTTGTGACTTCCGGTTTCCAGTCTGGCATGTGAGAAGCTTGGGAGCTCCATCCTAAAAACAAGTAAAAAGCTCAATAAACTGAACAATTGTGTCTATTTATGAACTATGCTCATTTTGTAATAGGATTATTTTTTCCCTTTAGTTGTCTGTATATTCTGGATATACAAGGATGAATTCTGGATACTATCAGATGAATAGTTTACAAATAATTTCTTTTATACAACAGGTTGTACTTTCATTCTGTTGATTATTTCTTTTGCTGTGCAGAAGATTTTTAGTTTAATTAAATCCCATTTGTCTATTTTTGTTTTTGTTGCCTGTGCTTTTGAGATCTTAGTTATAAATTCCTTTCCTAGACCAATGTCCAGAAGAGTTTTCCCCTAGTATTTTTTCTTTCTTCTTCGTTTTTTTTTTTTTTTTTTTTTTAATAGATTTAAGAGGTACAAGTGCGGTTTTGTTATATGGATATAATGCATAGTGCTGAAGTCTGGGCTTTTAGTGTAGCCAACACCCCAATGATGTCCATTGTACACGTAAGTAATTTCTCAGCCCTCACTGGCCCCCCTCCCACCCTCCCACTCTTTGGAGTCTTTAATGTCTATTATTCCACTCTCTATATGCATGTGTACACATTATTTAGTTCCTAATTATGTATGAGAACATGTGATATTTGACTTTCCGAGTTATTTCACTTAAGATAATGGCCCCCCAGATCTGTCCATGTGTGTGAAAAAGACATGATTTCATTCTTTTCTATGGCTACGAGTATTAAAGATCCAGGTCTTAAGTCCTTAATCCATCTTGAGTTGATTTTTGTATATGTGGCCAGAGATAGGGGTTCAGTTTTATTCTTCTGCTTAAGGCTATACCGATTTTCCTAGCACCATGTATTGAAGAGTGTGTCCTTTCACCAATGTATGTTTTTGTCAATTTTCTTGAAGATCAATTGGCTGTAAATATGTGGCTTTATTTCTGGGTTCTCTATTTTGTTCCATTGAACTATGCATCTACTTTTATATTAACACCAGTACCATGCTGTTTTGGTTATCATAGCCTTGTACTGTAATTTGAAGTCAGGTAATATGATTTCTCTAGTGTTGTTCTTTTTGCTTAGGATTGCTTTGGCTATTCAGGCTATTTTTTTAGTTCCATGGGAATTTTAGGTTTGTTTTTTCTAATCCTACGAAAAATGATATTGGTATTTTGATAGGGATTTCATTGAATCTGTAGATTGCTTTGGGCAATATGGTCATTTTAACAATATTAATTCTTCCAGTGCATGAGCATGAGATGATTTTCCATTTGTGTCATCTTCAATTTGTACCATCAATGTTTTGTAGTTTTCCTTTTAGAGATCTTTCACCTCTTTGAATAAATTTACTTCTGTGTATTACATTTTAATTTTTTGTAGTTGTTATAAATGGGATTGCCTTCTTGCTTTCTTCCTCAGCTAGAACCTTAACAGGGTGTAGAAATGCTACTGATTTTTGTACATTGATTTTGTGTACAGCAACTTTATTAAATTCATTTATCAAATCTGAGAGGTTTTTGGAGGAGTCTTTAGGGCTTTATGAATATAAGATCATAACATCAGAAAACTGGGATAATTTGACTTGCTCTTTTCCAATTTGGATGCCTTTTGTTTCTTTCTCTTGCCTGATTGCTTTGGCTAGGACTTCTAGTACTATGTTGAATGGGAGTAGTGAAAATGGGTATCCTTGTCTTGTTTGAGTTATTAGAGGAAATGCTTTCAACTTTCCCTAATTCAGTATGATGTTAGCTATGGGTTGGTCATATGTGGCCTTTATGATTTTGAGGTATGTTCCTTCTATGCCTATTTTGTTGAGGGTTTTTACCATGAAAGGATGCTGAATTCTATGAAATACTTCTTTTGCATTATTGTTTTGTTCAGTTTTCTCTTAAATACTCTTAAATACTTGGACTGAGGTTTTGCACAATATATATTTGTATCTATACAGATTTTTACAGAATAAACAAGATAATAACTTGCTGCATTAAAGTCTTTTTAAATTGTTTCTCTGTGGTGTTTGGGTGTTACAGCATCTCTTAGTGGAGAGAACTGTACCACTGTTGTATCCTCTACTGATTGAAGGGAGTGCTCTGTAATATTTTTAGTATTGTTACTTGTGGTTCTGGTCCTAATCTGATAGTTTGCTTTTCTTTTACAGTTTCCTAAAAATTTGAGACTTTATTCCTCATTTCTACTCACTTGTCAACATTGTTTTCATTCTCCATTAAGGACTTCTAATTTTCTTTTACATTTAATAATACAGTTTCTATTTTTTTTCTTTTTTCTTTTGGCATATTATGGTGGTACAAATGTTTAGGTTACATAAATTGCCTTTGCCCCACCTGAGTAAGAGCTTCAAGCGTGTCTATGCCCCAGAGAGTGCGCACCGCACCGATTAGGTGTGTATATACTCATCCCGTCTTCCCCACTCTCATCTGCCCTACACCTGATGAATGTTATTACTATATGTGCACTTAAGTGTTGATCAGTTAAAACCAATTTGATGGTGAGTGCATGTGGTGCTTGTTTTTCCAGTCTTAGGATACTTCACTAGGTAGAATGGGTTCCAGCTCTATCCAGGATAATTCTTTTGCATTATTAAGATGATCATATGGTTTTTGTCCTTGATTCTGTTTATGTGATGTATCACATTTATTGATTTGCTTATGTTAAACCATCATTGTATCCCTGTCATACAATCCACTTGATCATGATATGTTATCTTTCTCGTGTGCTGTTGGATTTGGTTTGCTAGTATTTTGTTGAGGACATTTGCATCTATGTTCATCAGGGACATTGGTCTATAGTTTTCTTTTTTGTTGTGACCTTGTCTGCTTTTGATATCAGGATAATACTAGCCTTGTTTAACGAGTTAGGGAGAATTTCCTCCTCCCTGATGTTTTAGAATGTTTCAGAAGGATTGGTATTATTTATTCTTTGTATATTTTGTAGAATTTGGCTGTGAATCCATCTGACCTCGGGTGTTTCTTGGTTGGGAGATTTTTTTTAAATTACAGATTCAATCTTGCTATTCATTATTGATCTGTTAAGATTTTCTATTTCTTCCTGGTTCAATCTTGGTAGGTTGTAAGTTTCTAGGAATTTATCCATTTCCTCTAGATTTTCTAGTTTGTGAGCATGTAGTTGTTTATAGTAGTTTCTAATGATCTTTTGTATTTCTGTGGTATCAGTTGTAAGGGTCTGATTTTATTTATTTGGATCTTCTCTCTTCTTTGTTAGTCTAGCTAGTGGTTTATCAATTTTGTTTATCTTTTTGAAGAACCAACTTTTCATTCCATTCATTCTTTGTATGGTACTTTTAGTCTCAGTTTCATTTAGTTCAGCTTTAAACTTTGTTATTTCTTTTCTTCTGATAATGCAGAGTTTGGTTTGTTCTTGGTTTTCCAGTTCGTTTTTTTGTTTGTTTGTTTTAACAACAAAGAATAAGCAGAGAAATTAGTCTTCTAGTTCCTTGAGCTTAATAGATTGTTAATTTGTGATCGTTCTACTTTATGATGTAGGCATTTATGGCTACAGACTTACCTGTTAGCACTGCTTTTACTATATACCACAGGTTGCGGTATGCTGTGTTTCCATTTTCATTTGTTTCAGAAAACCTTTTTATTTCTGTCTTAATTTCTCCATTGCCCCACTGGTCATTCAGGACCATGTTGTTTAATTTCCATTTATTTGGATAGTTTCCAAAGTTCTTCTTGGTATTCATGTCTAGTTTTATTCCACTGTAGTCTAAAAAGAAAGTTGATATGATTTTGATTTTTAAAAATTTGTTGAGACTTGTTTTATGGCACAAATGTGGTCTATTTTGGGGAATGTTCTATGTGATGATGAAAAAAATGTATATTCTGCCATTATTGGGTAGAATATCCTGTAAATTCCTGTTAGACACCTTTGGTCTAAAGACCACTTTAAGTCCAATGTTTCTTTGTTGATTTTCTGTCTAGATGATCTATCTAATGCTTTGAGTGGGGTGTTGAAGTTCCCCACTATTATCGTATTGAGTCTATCTCTTTAGGTCTAGTAATGTTTGTTTTATGAATCTGAGTGCTCCAGTGTTGGGTGCATATATATTTAGAATTGCTATATCTTCTTGCTGAATTGATCCCTTTGTCATTATATAATGATCTTCTTTGTCTTTTTCTTACTACAATGACTTAAAGTCTATTTTATCTGATATAAGTATAAATACTCCTGCTCACTTTTGGTTTCTGTTACTGTGGAGTATCTTTTCCACCCCTTTATTGTCAGTCTATATATGTCTTTTTAGGTAAGGTGAGTTCTCATTAGGAGCTTATACTTGAACTATATTTTTTATCCATTCAGACAATCTATATTTTTAAGTGGAACATTTAATCTGTTTATGTTCAAGGTTATTACTGATATATGAGGTTTCATTCTTGTCATGTTTTTAATTGTTTTCTGGTAGTCCTAGTTTTTAGTGTTTCCTATTGCCTTTCTGTTGAACTCCCATGGTCTCTCTTGGATAATGTATTCAAAGTATGATCATCTACACACATTCAAGTGGGTAAGGTGAACATGAAATCCTTCTAGTCAGCTATCTTGGAGAGAGAAAAGAACCCAACCTAGAATTCTATACTCTCTGAAATTATCATTCAAAAGTGAAGGAGAAATAAAAACCTCCTCAAACAAAAATTGAGGGAATTTCCTTACTTGTTATTGGCCTGTTCGGAGTTTCTATTTCTTTATAATTCAGTTTTGATACGTTGTATATTTCTAGAAATTCATCTGTTTCTTCTAGTTCATCCAATTTTTTGGTATATAATTGTGCATAGCATTCTCCATAATCCTGTTTATTTCTATGGCATCAATTTTAATGTCTCCTTTTACATTTATGATTTTATTTATTTGTGTCTTCTCTCTTTTTTCTTAGGTGTAGCTAAAGGTTTGTTAATTTTGTTTATCCTTTCAAAATGCAAGTCTTAGTTTCATTGATTTTTTTTCTATTGTTTCTCTCTTCTCTATTTGATTTACTTCTTTTTTAAAAAAACTACAGAACAAAAAACTTTATTGCAATAAGCTAGTTCAGTAGGTATACCCGAGAAAGCATGTGTCAATTGTTTAGGGCAATAAGAGCCTCTACCATGTTGTCCATGTGTTCCCACAAGCTCTGTTCTGCTGCTGCTTCAGAGATCTCCATCTCTGTCATTATCAACTCCATGTCTTCCTTCTCAATGTGATTTTTGCCAGTTCCTTCTCCTGCTCCTGTTTGGCTTTCTGTTCCTGGCACCATCTGTTTCCAATTACAGACATGCCCTGAAGTCTGCTTAAGCCCAATCTCCATTAACCTCCTCTTAAGTAAGTGGTGGGCTCCAGTGACTGCTATTTCTCTTGGCTCTACCCTTTACCCTACTGCCTCCTCCTGCCATTGGAATTGGATCGGGACCCCAATTTGGAGCTCTGGCTTCCAGCTACAGCCTCCTCTATTTCATTTATTTCTGTTCTAATTATTGTTTTTTTTTCCTTCAGCTAATTTTGGTTCTTCTTTAATTTGTTCTTCTTTTTCTTATGGTTCCTTAAGGTCCAGTTAGGTCGATTATTTGAGATTGGTCTTTTTTTGGTGCAATCATTTATTTCTATACACTTTCCTCTAATACTTCTTTTTCTTCATCTCATAAGTTTTGGTATGTTATATTTTCATTTTCACTTGTCACAAGGTATTTTATGATTTACCTTTTGATTTCTTCTTTGACACATTGGTTGTTTAGTAGTATATTGTTTAATTTCTACATATTTGTGAATTTGCCAATTTTCCTTCTATTATTGATTTCTAGTTTTATTCTATTATAGTTGGAGAAGATACTTAGTATGATTTCAATCTTCTTAAGTTATCCTGAAGAATGTACCTTGTGCACTTGAGAAGAATATGTATTCTTGCTTTTGGCAAAATTTCCTGTATACGTTTGTTAGGTCCATTTGGCCTATAGTGTTCAAGTCTGCTGTTTCCTTACTGATTTTCTGCCTGGATGACCTGTCCATTACTTAAACCAGGGTATTGAAGTTTCTTACTATTATCGTATTGCTGTCTATATCTCCCTTTAGTTTCCATCACTGTTTGCTTTATATATTTAGGTGGCTCTGATATTTGATGCATATATATTATAATTACTATGTCTGCATGATGAATTGATCCTCTTATCATTATATAATGTACTTCTTTGTCTCTTGTAACAGTTTTTGACTAAATATTTATTTTTTCTAATATGAATATAACCATCCATGCTGTCTTTTGTTTATCATTTTCATGGAATATCTTTTTTCATCTCTACACCTTCAGTTTATGTGTGTCCTTAAATCTAAAGTGAGTCTCTTGTAGACAGCATATAGTTGAGTATTATTTTTTAATCATTCAGTTACTCTCTTTTGATTGGGTTTAACTAATTTACATTTAAACTAATTATTGATAGGGAAAACTCACTATTGCCATTTTGTTGTTTTCTATTTTGTTCTATTTTTTTCCTCTTGTTGTTTTCCTTTGTGTTTCTTTCTTTCTTTTTTAACCCCTGATGTTTCCTCTTGGTATTCCTTTGTGTTTCATTGGTTTTTTTGTACTGATATTTTTCATTCCTATTTTTTCTTTTGTGTATCTTCTATAGGTATTTTCTTGGGTGGTTACTCTAAGGCTTTCATGAACCATCCTATACTTATAACATTCTCTTTTAAGCTGATAATAATTTCAATAAAATATAAAAACTCTAACTTTTACATCATTATATACTTTGTTATTTATGTCACAATTTATATCTTTTTATATTGTGTACCCATTACTTTTCTTAGCACTTTTATTTTTTAGCTTTTATACTTTTATTTTAAAAAATTAAAAGTGATGTACATATCATCATAACAGTATCACAATATTTGTCTATATATTTACCTTTACCAGTGACTTTTACACTTTCATATGTTTTGATGTTACTATTTAGCATCCTTTCTTTTAAACTTGAAAAACACTTCTTAGCATTTATTGTAAGGCAGGTCTAGTGGTGATGAACTCCCTCAGCTTTTGCTTGTCTGGGCAAGTATTTATCTTTCCTTTATTTCTGAAGGACAGTTTTTCTTGGTGTAATATTTTTGTTTTACAGTTATTTCTTTCAGGACTTTGAATATGTCACCACCTCACTCCCTTCTAACCTGCAAAGTTTCTGCTGAGAAATTTGCTGATAGTCTCATCATGCACAGCTCACCTGTACATGATGAGTTGCTTTTCGCTTGCTGCTTTCAAAATTCTGTCTGTGTGAATTCTGCCAGATATTTAAAGAATAATTAACACCAATCTTTCTTAAACTATTCAAAAACATTGAAGACAAAAAAACACTTCCAAACTCATTCTATGAGGCCAGCATTATACTGATACCAAAGCCAGATAAAGACGCTATAAGAAAAGAAAACCACGGGCTAATCTCCCTGATTAATATTGATGCAAAAATCCTCAACAAATTACTAGCAAACCAAATTCAACAGCACATAAAAAATTATTCACAATGATCAGGTGGGATTTTTTCCCTGGCATGTCAGGGTGGTTCAACATACACAAATCAATTAATGTGGTACACTGCATTAACAGAATGAAGGATAGAATCACATAATCATCTCAATAGATGCAGAGAAAGAAGTTGACAAAATTCAACACCCTTTCAAGATAAAAACTCTCAATAAACATGTATAGAATGAATTTTACCTCAACATGATAAAGGCCATATATGACAATCCCATAGCTAACATCATATTTAATGGTGAAAAAGTGAAAGCTTTTCTTCTAAGATCAGAAGCACAAGAAGGACACCCCCTTTTACCACTTCTTTTTTGTTTTCAACCTGTGATAGTTCCAATTTCTCCATATCCTCACCAATCCTTCGTATTTTTAACTCTGATAACATATCTATTCTGGTAGGTGTAGGAGGCAGAGACTTTGGTGATTTTTGATATATAATATTAAAGGATACATGTGATATTTTGACACCTGTATACAATGGATAATGATCAAATCAGGGTAATTAGGATATCCATTACCTCAAACTTTTATCTTTTCTTTGTGTTTGGAACATTACAATTCTCTTCTAGCTATTTTGAAATATACAATAAATTATTGTTAACTATAATTGCCACTTTTATTCAAAATGGTACTGGAAGTCCTAGCTAGAGCAATTAGGCAAGAAAATGAAGTGAGTCATCTAAGTTGGAATGGAACAAGTAAAATTATCTATTTTTAGATAAGGTGATATGATCTTATATGTAGATGATATAATCTTATTTAAAGTCCCTAAAAACTTCACACACACAAACACACACACACACACACACACACACAAACTCTGTTAGTCCTAATTAGTTAATTCAATAAAGTTGCAAGATATAAAAATCAGCTGCATTTCTATAAACTAACATGAAACTATCTGAAAAGTAAATTCACCCCTGCTTTCCCAGAAGACCAACCTTCGCTGAGGCATCTGAGGCTGGTCTGACGCCTGATTCCCTGCCAACTCTCACATGCCTCAGCTGCCATCGGTTTATCTTCCTGGCAGCCTCAGGAGCCAGCTTTTCACAGAGTGCTGTTCTGGTGGGTGGGAGGTGCATACACACCTATGTCCCCAGGAGTTCCTGTGACCTTGCCAAATTCTCTTCTTCCCAGATTTCCATCCTCACCCCTTCCTGGGGAGAGAAGCACCTCATCCTTTGTTTCTTCATTTCAGACTTAGCCATGATGCTTCATTTCTGGTTCTAGAACACCTGAGCTCATTTAGACCAGATGGTCAAAAGCTATGAAGTAACATGAAGAAGACTAAAGAGATTTAGATATCTCCTAATAGTAAAATTACATGGACTAGGCCAGCACTGTGTGATACCACAAGTGCCTGTGGGTGGCGGTGGTCTAGGGCAGCTTAAAGTTAAAATATGTCATTCTCAAGTAGGAAGAATTTTGGAAAAATTTTTGGTACTTGCATTAGATATGCCACAGGTATTCAAGCAAGTCCTAGTTGGAGCCTGACCTAGAGAGACACAGCATTTTATTAAGTTATTAGCAGCCAAACTTGCTTGTTCTTCCCCAACTTTACCAACTTCCTAGCATGAGCACAGATAATCCCTAAATCACTCTTATTTGGTGACGGAATGTGGAGGAGGGAACATCATGGGAGGCTAGATACATTACCTTGCCTTAGAATGGAAGTTCCTTTCCATCACTAGGCAAGGGTATATTTCAACCTTTGAACTTTTGAAGAGGTCATTTTAAAACACCTTGGTGTCCACAAATCAAACATCCTACATGGGCCAGAAGGTGTGTGGTAGATGTCTGATTCATCCTGATGTGAACCTAGCCCTGGGCCTGGCACACACCACAGTAGATACTCAGTAAACATTATAGGAATGGTGTGCTACATGCAAAAACAATGGCACAATGGCAAGGCCATTTGGCCAAATAATTGCTATTGGGTGCCTACCTGGTGCCAAGCACTGGACTAAAAAAAAGCAGGCAAAAACAGACCATGTCTATCCCTCCAGGAAGCTTACAGCCCTGAGAAATCAGCGAGATTATCATGGGTATCATCACACTAGTGTATTTTTTCAGGGTGGAGTCTAGTCTGGTATGGGGTGGGGGTTTTAGGGAAGCCTCCTGAAATGAAATATGAAGTGAAAATTAATTGAATTGGGAGTAGGGTCAGAGTTTTCCCTGCAGAAGGAACAGTTTCTTCAAGGGCCTTGAGGTGGTAGTATGGCTCATGTAAGTTCCTTGTTGGGAGCACAGACAGCGGAGGAGAGAGTGGAGTAAGATGAAGTTGGATGGCCTTGAAGGCAATGGGTTAGGAATTTAGCCTTTATCATAGGAACCCCGGTAGCCAGTTCTCTCATTGAAGCATTCTTGTGCGGGGCCAGACTGTTTGTTTTCACTATAACCCCTTACTCTCCTGTGCATGAGCCTTGATGGTCTGTTTTCAAAATGCCTCCTCTTCCCCCAGGTGATTCTTACGCACTCTCAAGTTTGAGCCATTGACTTAAATGCAAAGTTGCAAAATTAATCTGGTTAAGCCTAGTTAATTCTTCTTAGGCTCCACCCAGGGAACTACCAAAAGAATGGTGGTACACCCATCTCCTGGTAAGTGGGTGGGTGGGTGAGGGTGACCTCCTGGACAGGGCTGAGGACAATTCTCCAAAGCAAGATGGCAGCATGAGCCATTAACAGTGAACAAGCAGCGGCTGAGGGATGGGTGCATCCTCCCACCTCCTAGAGCTAATTTGAACCTCATTTTACAGAGCCAGGTGGGGTTGTTTCACTGCTGGTGACTTTCGTACTCCATATGCCTATCTCCTCAGAAAGGATGGGGGGCTTTCTCTTTGGGATCACACCCCTCACTCAGGGTAGTACTGAAATGGGAGTTGTCACTCCTCAGGAAGGCTCCTTAAATCCTGACAGCTGCCCTGGTACTTCTCAGGATCTTGGTGTCTGTTAATGAAGAGTTCCAGCAGCCACAAGAAAGGAGATTCTGCAAGGGGAATCTGGGGTTTCCAGCACATGGTACATGCTGGGGAAGCCCAATGCCTCTGCCCAATGTCAGGAAAAGTCTCAGGATTGGGATGCAGGAGCTGTGGGCTCTAGACTTGGTTCTCTTGTCAACCTCCTGGGTGAGATTGTGGTTGTTGGAGTTGCTGTGCCTGTTTCCCCTATTGCTGCAGGCCCAGTGATGGCGTTTTCACCTTGTGTGCCATTTTTGATCCATTGGCTGTGCCTTTGTGGAGCAGTGTATTTCTGGGCTCAGTGGAAAAGAATACCATGGCTCATTATTAGTGGCACTTACCATGGCTGAAGGAAGAAGTTCTTGTCTAATGATTACATTCTTGGATGGATGGTCTTGAAATTCTCTTCCTGCCAAGGCATTTGGAGATCTGTCCATGAGACTTTTCCTGACTTTGCTAAAACTCATTCTTCTTCCCTTTCTGTCAGCTCATGAAGATTTTTCCTCCCAATTCAGGACCATTGGAAGGTACAAAATACTGCCTAATGGTAGTTCTGTTTTTATTTTGAAATATAAGTATTATTGGACTTTTCGTTATTATGTAATTTTTAAATTTAACCACTTGATTCTTGAAGTAGAGCAGAAGCTTCTCAAGGGCAAGTTCCCTGGTCACCCTACATCCCCTAGAAGGCTTCCTACAGATTGTGGTGAATACATGCCTATTGAAGAGGGTGTGGAAAGTCCTCTTGGATTTGATTTAACTGTCTGTGGTTAGTTGTGAAGTTCTTGGCGCCCAACTGGTTCTGGCCTGCAAACTTGATTTGTGACATAGACAATTTTAATGCATGCTGTTGGTGCTCTGCCAAGATCCCCTTGTCTACATAGAGGCCTTTTCAGCAGAGTCTCATTTTAGACGTCTTGTACCATAGTCCCTCTTGATTCTTGAGGTGACCCAGGAAGTTCAATAATTATGCGTCTTCCAACTTGAACCTGGCAGGTAGTCTCCTCTATGTAACTAGCTTCCAAATTCTTTGTCATACTTTATGTTGCCATGGTTATTTCCCCCAAATATGGCCACTATTGTGCACTTTCTGAGTTACAAATTAGGACTCATGGTAAACATGGAGTATTTTAAATCAGGACTGTGCAGAGAAATCCAGGGTGTACAGTCGTGATGAGGTCTGCCCCAGGGCATGAATGAGCCAATTATGAGGCAAATTTTGCTAAGGATCCCCTAAAGAAGAGATGGGTGTCCAGCTGTGGGTCAGGCACCTGGGGCTGATTTCTGGGGGAGTGGGGTCCTTTGTGTCCCTCAAGAAGCTTCCTAAGCTGATTTTGTCTACAGCTACACAACTCCCCACCTACCCCCTCAGACTCCGGACAGAGCCTTTGTTTCAGAGCGACGGCATTACACAGTTCCCTCCATCACAGATTGGGAGGTGTAAGATGAGGCCCAACTCACAGAGAATGGCTGCTTGTTTTGCTGTCTTTGGAGCCTGCTCAGCTCACGTGGCCCAACACTCTGGGGTTTGCATTGCTGACAGTCCTTGCATTCCCTGCTCATTCCCCCCCCGCAGTTGGCTCAGGAATGAAGAACGCCACATGGAATGCGGGCAGACAATTGGTCCCACTCTGTTGCTCGAAGTCTGCAGCAGCTGCTTTCCAATTAAGCATCCTGGTTCAGACGAGGCCAGTGACCATCAGTTCACCTAAATAAATCCACTTCTTCAGGAATGCTGGGGATTTCACACAAGGCCTCACATGGCTTCCCTTGGGGCTTCTGAGTTTTAGAGACTTTCTATGATTACACAGTGGCAGCACTGGGTATTGGGAGCAGCTACACCCTCTGAACCCCAAAGCTTGGAGGACACATGGCTGTTTGCCCATTATTTGCACTGTGGCAGGTTGTGGGTGAAAGTTTCTCCTCCAAGAGTGAGTCACCCTCTGGAGGGTTGTCACAACTTGGCCCTCTCACAACTTACTTCTTCACACTCAGGATTCTGGAGCCTTCCTCCCCAGACTGAGACGCCCTACAATAAGAGTCAGCAAACTATGGCCTGTGGCCAAACGTGGCCCACAGTCTGGTTTTGTCCATGAAGTTTTATTAGAGCATGCCCATGCCCATTTGTTTGCGATATTGTCTATGGCTACCTTCAAGCTGCAACAGCAGAGTTGAGTAGTTGCAACAGATACTGTATGTCTACAAAATCTAAAATATTTTCTATCTGGCTCTTTACAAAAAAAGTTTGATGACCCCTGCCCTATACTATCTAAGTAGAGTCAGTGTCAGACCCTAAACTGGGACTTGGATAGAGAGGGGATTGATTCAGGGAGAGACTGGGCCAGAGCTGCTCTTCATACCAGGAGTTAGTAATAATTCTTCTTGGAAATATCATAAACATATGGCAGAAAGAAGTGTGAGGCTGTATAATGCAGGTTTCCAAGTCATGTTCTGTTGAGCCCTAATTCTTTAAGATGCCCCCTAGTAAAGGGTTTAGAAGTCATGAACATTTTTGAAACACATATCTTAACCTCCTCTTGAAGACTAACAACATATATTAGTATATTAAATACTCTGAGAAGTCCTGTGGGTAACAAACCTATTTACATTATTTAACATAATAATGTTTTTCTAATGGAAATTCTAAAGGAATTTCTAATGGAAATTGATCATAGAATTATGTTTTATATGCATACTCCAATCACACTCCACAAAATCTAGAAATACATTTGGGAAACAATGGCCTAAGAGAAAAAGTTCATTTTATGGATTTTAGGAATATTTATTTTAACTCCAGAATACTCTCACTTTGTTCTAGAAGAGGGTGGCAGCCTTTCCCTACACAAAACCACTTTTTGTGGGTTTGCAAAACCCAGAGTGCCAAGAGTTTTCTTTTCCTTCTCTTAATGACTCCTGGGCCAGAGAGTCAGTGAGGGATGCAAACAGCATTATGGATGGTGAGGCTGGACAGCAGAGAGAGGCCTGCACCTGAGGTCACTTGGGGCCTTTTTGCTCCTGGTCTCCCCTGAACTATGTTGATGTTGGCACCAGCCCTGTGGCGGGGTGGGGTGGGAGGAAGCCCACTTCTGTGGGATCACCTCGTAGGCCCAGGCATGGAGTAGGATGGGCATCTTGAGGGCAGGCTGCTCCACTAGAGAGAGCCCCAAGAGATTGGCATGAACTGTGCACACACCCAGCCCCTTCTTGCCAGTGTCTCCTATCTCACATACTGGCGTGAGTGGCTGGGAAGTGGGGGAAAGGGTATATACTTCTAATGGTACTTCTGTTGGGAGTTTGGGATTGAACATTGCTATTATGGGCCAAGGCTCATTAACATAGGGCAAGGCAAGAAATGGTGTCCCCTATGGAGAGAGCTGATGGATACAGAGTCTCTGAAGGAGCTTGCAGTCTGGTGGGGGAGGAGGACTGATAAGCCGGCACAGCACACCGTCCTGGCTGCCAAACCCTACTGTGTGGATGCTGTCCTGGAGGCCTGGCAGGATCCTGAGACAGCAAAGGAAATGCCAGGCACAGCCACAGACAGATGGGATGAGGTGGGAAAGTGGTGGGAACACACTGAAACATTTAAACAAGGGCTAGAGAAGGAATTTTGGTGCAGTCCACCACTGTGGGTTCAGGCCTTGTCCCTCAGGAGATTAGATAGAAGACATACAGGCTTATGCAATGGAAAACACAGACACATCCGTGAAGCAGAATTAAACCCGCTGTGAAAATGGGCAGAGTACCTAACAAGTAATTAAAGAAATCTGAATGAGGCAGTAATGAGAATTTATTTTATCTGGATCAGAACAGTAAGACTTTTAAAAGGGAAAATAATTAAAAGGTGGAAGGCTGTGGGAGGTTGGCCTGCCCCACACTGTTGATGGGATGGACATCACCGTGACATTTCCCTGTGTCACAAGAGCCTTCAAAATGCTGCTACCCTTTGACCAGATGATTTCCCGCCTAGAAATCTATCTAAGGGAACGACCAGAGGTGGGGAAGAAGAAAGCTTTATGAACAAAGACGTTTGGGCAATATGAGTTACACTATCAAAATACTGGAAGTCTTCTAAATGTTCAACAAGGGAAGGATTAAAGAGATTGACACTTCCACACAATGGAATATTTCATAGATTGTGAAAATCGTGCTTACAAAAACATTTAAAATGGCATAAAATTCTTTTGATAAAGCGTTAAATGAAAAAGAACAATACAAAACTGTAGAAGATTATCTAAACCGTTTATATATGTGTAATGTGATAGATAAAATGTTAAAAATATTTATGAATGGTAGAATTCTGAATAATTTTAAATTTTTTATTTTATGCATTTTCTAAGTTTTCTATAATGATCATGCAGTGTGGTTATAACCGGGACTTTTGAGCAAATTCTTTAGAGGTTCAGAGATGGAGAAAACATTGTCCTGGAATAAGCAGGAGATGCTTCCTGGGAGAGCTGAGAGTTGAGAGAACCCTGCTTAAAATGACCAGAGCTGCTGCATGAGGCAGACCAGGTGGGTCTTACTATTCCCACCTGACAGCCTGGGCCTGACACCTGTGGGTCCATGCCGCACTCAAGGTTATGCAGCCAGCATTAGCAGGCAGGGGGAGAACCCACCTCCCAATTCCAGGCACGTGAGCTTTTCATTAGGCCCAGCTGCCTGTGACCGAAGGAGCTCGTGGGCATCTGCTCGTTATCTCTCAGCCCTTGTCCTCTGATTGTTTATCTGCTGTAGCTCAGCAGAAGCAAGCCTGGGATGCCTGCCCTGGCCATGCCGCCTCGCTCCCATCTGCCCCCTGTGTCTCAGCAGCAATTGCTCCAAATCGGCTGGGACCACTGCTTGGAGCTGGCGGCGTTTTGGAGACCACTACTCCTAGGTTCACTGAGACTAAATCTCCACCAAGGCAGTGAGCTCAGACACGAGAATCGTCTGCTCCCACTCAGCAGCCTCTCATACTGGGAGTGACTCAGCAGGCCCTGAGGTGCCTTCCAAAAACTGCTATTTGTTTGAGCAACACTTGATCAGAACGTGCACACAGGGCTCTTTGCTGGTTTCCTGGGGAAAAGCAGCAGCGGGGGCTGTTGCCAGGAAGCTGAACATGTGCTAAACCAGGCCGCAGAAAAGGAGTGGGTGGCTTGGTGTGAAGAATAGGAACACTGGTGTCAGACAGCCTCGGGTTTGAGTCCTGCCACAGCCAGCACCCAGCCAGGGTGCCTGGGTCAAGTTACTGAATTTTTCTCAGCCTTAATTTTCTTCTTCCATCACAGGCATGATGATACCTCACAGGGAGAATTAAACAATATGACAATGATGTGCCATAAATGTACTATTATGACTAATAAAAACGATCACTTTATTTTAAACAAACTTTACTACTTACTATTAAATGTAATTGGGTGATATTTTATTGGATTCTAAACATGTTCTGACTGAATGGTGCAATATGGGACATGAAGGAGAAGTTTGGAGCAACTGGAGCTTTTGTCTGAGACACTACAAGAAAGATGCGCACACTGCAGTGGCTTTTAGGAGGACGACATTGCCAAGCAGAGGCCAGTGTGGATTTGAAGGCAGGCTGTGGCAGGCCCCACAGCTTTGCCAACAGTGAGAGAACTGTAACGCTGGGTTGGGTCCTTGCTGCAGGAGGGAGGCAGCCATCATGGCCCCCTCACCTGGCCAATGGGCCACACGCATTCCCATCCTTGTGCCTCTGCTCACTTCATTTTGCAGCCTAGAGTGGCTTATTGGCTTCTCTGGGTCTCATTATTCTTCCAGATCTGCTCAAATATTCTCCTCCTGCTCCACCTGTCTCTCCACCTAGGAGTCACCAAGCTGGTCAACAATGTTTCCTCCTCTCTGCTGCTCACCTGTGCCTCTATCTGAGAGGCTGCGCAGAATAGTGGGAAAAACAGTGGTACCAGACAGAACCAGTCTGTGCCACATATCAGTTCTGTAGCCAAGGGCAAGCTATGCAACTGCTCTGAGTGTCATACGAAAATATGAAGCATAATTACAGTTACTGACTTTTGAGCACCTAAGTGCAGGCATTATTTCAAGAGCTGTAAAGACATAACTTCCCTTAGTTTCTACGTATGAGGGAGGCAGTGGGGTGCTGGTAAATGTTTAACAACTGGCTCTCTAAAAAAAAAGCAAGCCTAGATTTGTGGTTTATCCATTGCTGTGGTGTAAATGTTTTCACTGTGGCTGATTTCAATCTGGCAACTTGACATCACCAAACACAAAGTTGGGAAGAGGTGTGCACAGCCAACTGCCACACACCATAGGAACGTGTGTCTAGCCTACCTCCGAAGGGGGGAAGGTACTGTCATCCCCACTCTATGGGTGCGGAAACTGAGCCTCAGAGCTTAGGTGCCTACCTGAGCTCACCCAGGTGGTGACGTCAGAGCAGCACTCTAACTCGGGCTGCGTATGGCCACAGCCCAAGTTCTTTCTGCTTCACTCAACTGGGTGACCGTTACAAAGATCACCTGTAACCAGGGCGTGGTGCCTGGCACACAGTGGGTGCTCAAAAACGATGGTTGTCATTGAAACTTTTGTGAATGATAATGTCAGCAGCTAGTTTTCCAGGCCATCCTCTGGGGCCCAGCACAAGGAACTCTGGAAGAACTGGGGTGGAGGACCCGGAGGCCACTCCTTCCATCTCTGTCTCCTTCCTCCAGGCAGTTTAGATCTTCACCTATTTTCCTGTTGAGAACATTTGAAAAATACCTTTTCTGTTAAATTATGACCTCTGCAGCTACTGGAGGGCAGTTTGTTATTTTACACTATTTAGTACAAAGTTTCAGAAATACATTCGAGATGGTCCATGTCCAAAAGGAAAGGACTGGTCAGCAATCCTGAGCTGGTCACTGTGAAGGGCGGGGAGGGAAGAACAGAACTCATGCTTCCTTTGTGGTTATCTGCTAGGGACAGGTATTTCCAGTGAATACGTGTGATCACCCCTTGGTTATTTAAAGCAGCAGTTCCCAGCTTTTTTGGCACCAGGGACTGTTTTCATGAAAGACAATTTTTCCATGGACCAGGGGTGAGTAGAGGTTGGTTTTGGGATGATTCAAGTGAATTACATTTATTGTGCACTGTATTTCTATTATTATTACTATTATTCTATTCTATTATTATTTCTATTATGTATTATTCTTATAATATATAATGAAATGATTATACAACTCACCATAGGTTGGGGACCTCTCAAGCCAAGTACGTGTGTATGCATCCACACACAAACACATACCCAAACTCCCAAACGCTGGAGGTAAGAGTGCTGACTGCAGTACAAGGAAGAGGGTTATGAACATAGACTGAGGGTTCCTTTGGGTATCACCAAGGGAAATACTGAAGGAACAATATGTTTCCTCATATGGGGGCATAGATGGAGGGACACAGCTTCCTTCAGGGCAATGGGCTGCAGGTGGGATTCTCCCCCATGGACAGGGCCAGCACTTCCGCTGACATCTGCCCAGTGGGATCAATTTCACCATGGAGATCAATCTCAGGGCAAATGGTCTGAGTCAGGGAGCCCAAGCAATGACGATAACAACAAAAATAAACACACCGTATACTTACCCTGAGATCATCTGCTTTGGTCCTCGCAACCACACTAGGATAAAGTGCCTAAGTTATATCCCTACTTCACGGTCGAGCAGACTAAGGCTTAGGGAGGTTAAGCGGCTTGCTCAAGGCCAGACACTGTGCTAAATGTTTCGCAAACATAATTTCTCATCTGATTCACCCAGCCCATCCATGCAGTTGGTACTATTGTTTTTAATTTGATAGAAATGGGGGCTCAGATAGGTTAAGCAGACTACTCAGAGTCACAGAACTAATAGTGGTGCAGTGAATGGGCACTTTGGTGTCCTTGACTTTGGAGTGTGTGCTCATAAAAAATACCCCATAGGCTTCCCTGGGAAACCTGAGATTATTGACCCGGCCCGAGTCCAGGCCTCCAGGCTGCCTTCCAGGAGCTGCTCTGGAGCTGCTGCCCAGCATTCAGCCAATGGTTCTCGAGAGAAAAGTGTTCTCACTTCTCGATATTAAAACTCCACGTGCCTTCTCATGGCACACAGGTGCTGCACAGGTTCCTTCTCTTTCTTTCCCAGAGCATGACAAGTGGGCAAGAACCACCCCTTCTTAGTTGGGAGTGTTGTTCCAGCCTGGCTAGAGGAAGTCCGGGCATTTCTTTGGCACCTGGACCCCCTCACTCAGTCTGCCATGGATTATACGAGACCCACAGAAATCAACTTTCTGCAACCCCAGCCTCTGTTTTTAACTGGCTGGTGCCCAGGACTTTGGGGAGCTGGAAAAGTGGGTGGTGCTTTCCCAACGAGAGGGATGGCCTATCTGTCCTCATTGCTGCTGCCTGATTCAGACCCTTGTTATCTCTCTGCCCTGATTCAGGCTCTTATTATCTCATCCAGGAATGGCTGCATGGAAATGCAAGGCTCCTTGTTCAACAGTTTTAAGAATTTCAAGACAGTGACAGGAAAGCACTAAATCAAGCATAGACCCCAAGCGTGGGGCTAGTGTGACTGCACAGGCCACATGCCTAAGCCCTGATCTCACCTGGACCGTGGCATTTGCCTCCTAACTAGTCTCCCCGCCCTTCCTCTCTTGCCCCTCTATAAGCCATTCTCCGTGCTGCAGGCACAGTGACCTTCCTTGACTATAATTCTGTAAAAATCAGCGCACTGACTCATACCTCTACAGAGTGAAGGCCTAGCTGAATGTAGCAGGGGCTCCAGAACCGGTTCCTCTAGACTTGGATTTCTCAACCTCAGCACTATTGACATTTTGGACATTCTGGAGTCTGGACAGGTCTGCAGGCAAACAGACTGTTAGACTTTTCAGTTTTGTGAGCCCATAAAGTCCTTTCTGCCTCAGATTGTCTGAACTGGGTTCCTGACACTTGTATCCAAATGGATCTTGACACATCTGGGGTTGTAAGTACACTGAAGGCCCCATGTCTAGGTCTCCCCCAACCCCAAGCTCAGGGCTTATTTATAGCAAGATGCTGCTTGTAAAGACTTGTGCAAGAGCTTTGACATGGCCAATTTTGTGTATGACGGCCCCAGGAATCATCCCCCACCCCGGCAAGGGTCACAATAAGACAGTGCTCTGGTTCCTCGTGGCATATACTTACCAGGCTGCTGTGAGGTTTCTTTACCACTCATTAATGCATTCATAGGGAACATCCACCCAGAGACACAGCAAGGAGCAGGCCTCATAAATCTTTTAAACGGACATGAAAGAAAGGCTTTGATTTTTCCAAATCCAGGGTAAAAAGGGTAGCTTCTCTGTTTTAAAAATATTTATCTTTTAAGCATCTTCAGACCCAGAGTTCATCAAGTGAATCTTCCTTTTAGCCATTAAAGCGAGCTGTTAAAAACAGCCAGAATAGAGATCAATTTCTCTTTCATTTTGCTACCCCATGGCTCTGGCTCTTACAATGGGGTCTCTCCTTGGCAAGCCCAGACTCCTCTGGCTGGTGGTCTGGGCTTTGCAATATTTTGTCTGGTCCGGGAGCAGCTCCCATGCAGTGGGAGAGACCGATAAGTAAATAAGAAATTATACTATAGGGGGCTAAGTGTGTGAGATAGGGCTACACTGTGGAGGGGTGTCCAGTGCAGTTTGAGGATCAAGAAAGACTTGACCCTGGCAGAGGTGACATCTTACATTAGTTTTTGAGGATAAGAAGGGATTAGGTAGCTGGAGAAGGGGAGGAAACATTCTAGGGAAAATGAATAGTAGGCAAGCACAAGGCAACATAAGAAATTAGTGGCACTTTGAGATGTTTGATATGGTGAGTGGTCAATGATCAGTGAGTGCGTGTTCAGCTCACAAGTCACCTCCTCAGAGAGGCCCTCCCTGACTGCTCATGGAAAGAGCATCTCCTACCAGCTCTCATCCATTTGTACTCTATCCTATCAACCTGTCATTTCCTTATAGCAGTTGTCAAATTTTCAATCTTTCTCATTTGCTTTTTTGGATGGTTTATTTTATTTTATTTTAAAATTTTTTATTTCAGCATATTACAGGGGTGCAAATGTTTACATTACATATATTGCCTTTGCCCCACCTGAGTCAGAGCTTCAAGCGTGTCCATCCCCCAGATGGTGCGCACCACACCCATTAGGTGTGTATATACCCCTCCCCCTTTTCCCCCTCCCACCTGCCTGATACCCAGTGAATGTTACTGCTATATGTGCACTTAAGTGTTGGTCAGTTAGTACCAATTCGATGGTGAGTACATGTGGTGCTGGTTTTTCCATTCTTGTGATACTTTGCTTAGGATAAAGCTGGAGCCCATTCTACTAAGCAAAATATCACACGAATGGATGGTTTATTTTTTAATTGTATCTCTTGCCATTTCAGAGAAGGGATTTTGTCTGTCTTGTTCATTGCTGCATCCCCAGCACCAAGAGCAGTGCCCAGCATAAAGTGCCTCAGTCGACACTATTGCATGAATGAGAGATGTGTGTGTGCATGTGTATCTGTGCCCACAAGCCAGAGATGAGGCTGGAGAGATGGAGGAAGTTCCCCCACACAGTGCCTTGAAAGACATAAGAATGGGTTCACATGGCAGCAACGTGGAGAGTGGTTTGAAAAAGGGGAGGGCCCTGGAGGCAGGAAGAACTATTACGAGGCTGTTAGGGTGGTCCAGGTCAGAAAGCAGAAGGCAAGGACTGGGGTGGAGCAGGAAGGATATGTCTGAGAATGTGAGGAGGTAGAAGCCACAAGAATTGGTGCTGGGCACGCCGTGGGGAGTTAAGGAGAGGGTGTTGCTGACAGTGCCCAGGCTGTGAACTGGGCTCCCTGTCCCATATCCCACAAGCACTGGGTCAGGGAGGAGATGTGTGTATTCAGAAGGGAGTGTGCTCAGGAGAGAAGCCTGGGTTGGAGGTGGGGTATTGGGTGTAGTCAGTGACAGTGGACAGTTGTAGCCACGCAGGTGGAGAGAAGCAGAAGCAGTGGGTGGAACCCTGTGGAACATCAACATTTAAGGTTACAGCAGAGCTGGTGGCCATGTCATCATTTGTGCCAAGGCAACTAACCCTGGTCTCGTGCTGTCTGCCTTTCCCACAAAACATCTTTTTAATCAATGGATGGCAAAGAATCCTCCCCCAGAGGAGAAAGCCTCAGCCAGGAAAGTGGGACCGTGTTAGGTGAGCAGAATGGGACAAATGTGTAAGCGGGAAACTAAGGCAAGAAGTAAAAGAAAAATCCTTCCCTACCCTGGTCTCCCAGAGATATTTTATCCATGACACAAGCAAATATGTGAGTGTGTGTATGTGTGTATCTACACTCACAAACACACACATATACATATACATACATACATAAAATATATATCCTGGAGAACTTCCCAAATCAGTACATAAAGAGTTTCTTCATTGTTTCTGCAGTTGCATATATTCCTTTGCATACATTTGCCATAAATTTACACTGCCCAGTCTGCTATTGATGGGCATGTAAGTGTTCCAGTCTTCTGCTACTAGAAGCAATGTTGCAACAAATACTTTGGCATGCATGATTTTGTTGTGCGCATATATGCGGGTGGGATTCCTACAAGAGGAATTGTTCTCCACATTTCCGGTTTTGATACATATGGCTGATCTGCTTTCCATCACAAGTGTGCCAACTTCTACTCCTACCTGTGTGTGGTGCACGAGGGTGTCTATTCCTCACACCCTCATCAGCACCATGCGTGGGCAAACTTTTTGATCTTTGCCAATCCGATAGGTGAAAAATGGAATAATTTTCATTTTTAAAAAATGTGAGGCCAAGCATGATTTTATTGTTTTTTCTTTAATTATTTCAAAAAATTGAGAGGTTACAAATGTTTTTGTTACATGGTTACACTGTATAATGTTTAAGTCAGGGCTTTCAATGTGTCCACCACCAGGACAGTGCTCATTGTATCCGATGGGTAAGTTTGTAATCCCTACGTGCTTCTTAGTTTCCAGTGTTCTTTACGTCTTTTTGTGCCTGTGTGTACCCATCATTTAGCTCTCATTTATTAGTGAGAACCTGCCAAACACCAATTTAAATGTTCAAGAACCATTTCCTCTAAACTCTTCCTGGACTTTACCCCCCTACTTTTGAGATATGATTATTGTGGTCTTTTCTTACTGATTTCTGGGGGATCATTTTATACTAGGAAATCAGCCTTTTGTCTGTGATATAAATTGCCAATATTTTTTACCAGTTGGCAATGTATCTTTTGACTTTATCCTTGTTAAGCGCCCCTTGTCTTGTTCTCTACAGTACCCAGTGTGGGGCTGGGCCATCAGCTGTACTCAGCTGAAGCAGAGGAAGCCAGAGGAGTTTAGAGGTTTAGATTGAGCCAAAAAATAGAATAAGTACATCTTTGTTATAGGGCGGATTCCAAGTATTCCCCGGGAGCAGCCTGCAACATGAATGCTGCAGAGACAGGCAGCCCTGAGTGTGTGTGGGGAGGAGGGCTGTGTTTATTCAGCCTCTTACAGAAAACTCACCACGTCTAACACCTTTGAAGCCAAGTGAAATTAATATCATTGAAATGGACTGAGACAAGTAGGGGTCAGAGCTTCAGGCCCTGGGCCAGAAATAGCGGGGCACAGTCTTAAGACAAATCTGATGGGGGTGGGTGTGCAGGCAAAATGAACAGGTGACAGCTGGAGGTGCAGGTGGGTGGCAGGTGATTTGCTTGTTACCATTGCCAGCTTACATTTGTCACTGTTCACTATGAGCCAGGGCCCGGGGACACAGGATCTTTCCTTCGAGGAATTCACAGATCAGATGAATGAACAGATGATGCCAGAACTATGTGATGAGAACTCTGGTAGAGATAGCACATGGGGTTGGAAGCCTCAAAGAAGGCAGCCTAATCTGTGTGGAGAAGTCAAAGAAGGCTTCCTGGATGAGAGTCCCAACAAATGAGTAGTACTTAGCTAGTCAGAGAAGAGTGCATGAAGGGTCATGTACCTGGTAGAAAGAGTATCTAGGGTGAAGACCTGGAGAGGGGAGAAAATTGTCCCTTCAGAAAACTGAAAGTGGCTCAGTGTAGCTGCAGGGCAGGGTTCTAAGAGATGGATGGGGGTGATAAAACATAGACTAGGGCATACCATGAGTGTGGGAGCAGAGATGGGGGAAGGATTGAGAAATATTACCAGGTGTTAATAGAATCTGCAGGACTAGATGGAATATATTTGATGGTGGGGAGAGGGGCATTTCAGAGTGAGAGATGAGCCAAAGAGTTCTATGTTTGGCAACAATGAGGGGGATGTAGGAGGAGCAGATTTTGGGAAAAGGTGATGAATTCAGTTTTCTCTGAATGTGGAGCTGAGAAGCCTGTGGTATATTCGACATGATGGTTGGATCTGTGGGCCTGAAGCTCTGTGGGGAGGCTGGGGATGGAGGACAGGTGTGTGAGCCATTGGCAGGCAGTGGAAATTGGAGCCATGGGGTCAGCTACATTCACAGGGGGTAGGGGGTATGCTGGATGAGATGACCCCTGTACTGCAACCAGATATTTGGACAACAGCAAGAGTTAAGAACTGGCCAAAGATGGTCAACCAGAGAGAGAGAGACGGGGAAGGAACCAAGAGCAGAGGGACAGAGAACGAAGAAGGGAGTGGTCTGCAGTGTCCACAACTGCAGAGAAAGGGGTCGTGGGGCCTGGCCTGGGCAGCACACATCTGCTTAGTGGACAGGGCAGCACTTGGAAATTAGAGGGTCTGTGTCGGGCAGAGAGGACCTGGCTTATGGAACAGAGCTTGGTCATAGGACGCGAGACAGTTTCTAGAATATGTGCAAGGATAGGTGTTTAGCTGATCTAGAGCTGAGTTACTGTGTGGCTGTTGTGGGGATAGGGAATGTTTTAGTGGGGGGGAAGTTTATTGCTTTATCACTCTTTCCATTGTTCTTCACTCCCACATCATGGTATCCAGATGAGCTACCTAGGCTCACTCATTCATTCATCCATCAGTTTTTTACTTCATTCATTGATTTGATAGTGCTTATAGAGAGGGCTTAGAAGAGTGCCTGGCACATAGTAAAAGCACAATGAATGATAGGTCTTTTCTTTTTTATCACTTGCCATTTTGAGTTGTTGACTGTGGCAGACCACCCAATGGAGGTGACTCCATTGAGTCATGTCCTCATATAACCCCAACCCCTTGGGTGCAGACAGAACTTGTGACTTGCTTCTAACCAGTAGAATATGGCAATCGGAAGTCTTCCCTTGATTAAATTGCATTATACAGCAAAGGTGATGGGATGTAACTCCCACGGTCATGTTATGTTATATAAGACTCCTTAGCAGACCAGAGAGACCCTTCTGCTGGTCCTGAGGATGAAGCTTGCCGAGATGTTAATTCCCTAACACAGCCGGGAAGTGCAGCAGCCTCTAGGAGGCCCTCAGACCTACAGCCACAAGGAACTGAATTCTGCACAACCACATGGGCTTGTCAGAGGACCTCCGCTCCAGAAAGGAGCAGAGATTGGCTGACACCTTGTTTGCAGTCTTAGGAGACCCTGAGCACAGGATCCGTCTCAGCTGTGCCCAGACTGTGGAGCCACAGAAACTGTGAGATAATAAATGTGTGTTGTTTCAAGTTGTAGTAATTTTTTAATACAACAATAGCAAATTAATACACTGCTATTCACCCATTTAAAAAATGATTATTAAGTGAGCACCAGCTGGTACAGTGTGAAGCATCGGGTAGAGGAGTAGATACATGAGACATGGTGCTTATCTTTAAGGGCTCCCAGGGAGTTCCTGAGAGAGTGAGTTCCCAAAGCAGGAGTTGGCCTGTTGGCAGCGAGGGTAAGGGGCTAAGGAGAGGCTTCCAGGCAGAGGGAACAGCATGTGGCAAAGCCCACAGGCCTGAAAGGGCTCAAGCATGCTGGTTGGTGAGAACTTCAATGTCTCCTATGGCCATGACAGCCACACACGCAGAACTGCAGAATTCTGAGCAGAGGAATAACTGTAGGGAATAGATACTGGGCTGAGGGCAGGTACATTGGTCTTTGCTGTTGGTACAAGGCCAGCATGGCACTGATGTGCTTTCCCTGGGATGTGAGCTGTCATCTCAGCCATGTCCTTGGAGTGCTCTAGGGAGGAGGTGGTAGACTAAAGTGCTACCTGTGCGGGTCCTCAGAGCTCCTTGTGTGGATGGTCCCTCCTGTAGCCCAGGCATTCTGGGGTTTCTGACCATTCTCAATTGCTGGAAAAATGCTCTTGCTTCATCCCACAGAAAGGAGGAAGGGAATAGTTTAAAAAAGACTTCTAGAGGAGATGGTATGGGTCATTGCTCCACCGGCAAAGACACCAGGAGACATTTTCCTGTTTCTCCCCTCAGCAATACAAAAACCTGGAAGCAAGGCATGGGTTTCCTATGTAGGTACACAGACTAACTTCTGAACCCAGCCTTTCTTCTCTGCCCCGAGCCTCCTGCTAAGAAGAAACACTGATTCCTATATTTTGAATGCACCACACTCTGATTTCTCCTGCAAAGCAAACTTTTATCTCTTCTCAGGACAGAACTGGAGCAGGGCAATGTTTCCTGACGGGCTTTTTATTGGAAGGAGGTGAGTGTTTGCTCTGCTCATGGATCAGATGTCTTCTCCTGCCTCTCCTAGCCGGCAGCTGTGCCTGGTGGTGTCTAGTGGCTCAGGCTGCCCTGGAATGCAAGCAGGAGTGCCTGGGCTAATGGCCACAGTCTCACCAGCCTGGAGACTGACACACAGTTGTTATTTTTGTTTGGAGGTCTCAGTGCTGTGAGATTGGTGTCTCCTTCCGTCTCAGCAGGAGCCTTGGGAATCACACGCTTAGTGGCAGCTGTGTTGCTGTAGATGTGACAGTAAATATCCAGAAAATTGAGTGCTTTCTTGGTCTTCAATTTAAGAAGTCATTTGCTGGATGGTGCTAACTAAGAACATCATTAAACTTGAGAAAGCACCCTTCTGCCTCACTCCTTAATTAAATGAAAGAGAGAAACAAAATTCTGGCTTTGCGAAGCTGCAGGCTCAGAGCGGAAATGCCCTCCAGGGAGGAGACTCGGAAGGAAGCACGGTCTGGCTGTGATCTCTGTCATCCCAGTGTGGCTGAGTGGGTACATATACACAGAGACCTGAGTCCTGCATTATCTCCTGGCCAGAATCAAAAGGCAGGAGCAGGCTGGGAATGGGGCAGTTAGAAAAGGCCCGAAGAACTGACTGCTATGGATTGAAGTATTTACTATATCCCTCACCCCAAATTTATATGTTGAAGTTCTAATCCCCAAAGTGACAGTATTTGGAGATAATGCCTTTAAAGAGGTAATTAAGGTTAAATGAGCACAAAGGGTGGGCCCTAAGCCAGTATGACTGGTGTGCTTATAAGAAGAGGAGGAAACATGAAGGACACACAAACACAGAGAAAAGGGCACGTGAGGACACAGCAAGAAGGCAGTTGTCTGCAAGCCAAGGAGAGAGGCCTCAGGACAACTTTGCCGGCACATAGATCTTGGACTTCCAGTCTCCAGAAGTGTGAGAAATAAATTTCTTCTGTTTAAACTGCCCAGTCTGTGGTACTTTGTCACGGCAGCCCAAGCAGACTGATACACCGACCATCCCCTGAGACCAGAGCAGGCAGTGGGGCAGGCAGGGGGGCAAAGTTTAGAAGGAGGGGCAGCCCCCAGAGGCCCCACCCACCACTGCACCCAGAGGAGGGTGGCAAAGGCATGGTGCTGGGGTGGAACTGTCCTGCTGGCACGGGCTTTCGGGCTGTGCTGTGCACGAGGCATTGCCTTCTCTGGCTTTCCGTTACCTGTAGCAAGTCCTCCATTAGAACTGCCTTCTTTGGGCACTCTTCTCCGGTTTGGCTAGTGGAGTAAGAGGTCCTAGGGTCCCTTCCCAAGGGAAGACACACCTTTCCTTGCTTCCTTGTGGAAAGCCATGGAGGCCTGGGGCACTTGGCTTAGGCCTGTGGCCTTGCGCCAGCGAGAGGGTAAGAAGGTGCTGAAGGTCAACGTTAGGCCAAGGGCTGGGGGAAAGGGCTATGGAGCTGCTGGAGTTGGCTCCTGTTGATTCTGCTTATGCCTCCAGTCCCTGCAAAAGGAATCCCCCTGCTCCATGGGGCCAGCCACACAGGGGCTTGAGGCCAAAACCCTAGCATGATAATGTGAATTTGGCTAGAGGGGTCCCTCTGCCCATCTTCCTCAGGAGCCCTTGGAAATGGTGGGCCACTAGGGGAGAACATATGTTAAGGGCCCAAGCCACGTTTATTTTTTCCTACACAGAGCTAGACTTGGAAGTCCAGAGGGGTGTAAATACTCCCTCAGGCTCCCAAGAGGCTTGTCGAGCCCACCAGTGTTTGTCCCATGGCTGGACGGCTGCAGCACTGGTCAAAGGAACTCTGCCCACCCCTCTCAGTGGAAGGTTCCTAAAGGTGGCCTATCCTTGGCAGTAGGATATATGTGACCATGGTGTCTGATCTGGACTGTCCGACATTCCTCAGTCCTCCTCTTTCCTGACCCCTAAGCTTACCAGGCCTTCCTGAGACCGGCCTTCTGACCTCTGCCTGTACCTGTGGTAGACAGTCCTCCGCAGGAAGGGAGAAACACAGCATTAGACACTCTGGCTTTGTCTGTGGTGTGGTGTGGTTCTGGTTACACGAGCCAATACATATTCTGCATGGACCAAACTGGTTTGGGAAGAGTATTTATTGTCATCCTGACAAACACTGTGAATCTGGGTATTTTCTTAATCTTGTCTTGTCCTCAAAGTGAGGATGACACAATTTGCCTCCAGGAGGTGTAGTGGAGACTGAGGAAGTTGGTGTGTGGACGGTCTGTGTAGTCAGTCCCTGGGGCAGGGCAAGCTGCAGGAGTTTGCTTGCTGTAATTATTCATAATGTCGCTGCATCCACAGAGTCACATTTGTGTTCAGTCCTTGTCTGTCAGCTTTCTCATCTCTCTGGTCTTTGCAATAAACACAGCACTGGTTCTCTCTGAATCCATTTATGGCATCCTTGCCATTGCATCGCACAGAGGGGACATGCAGGTTGCTGAGGGTTCTGGTCACGTGCCCCGTTCTCCTGCCCTGACCATGCACTCTCACTCATCTGGCTGTCCCAGCCTCCTGCACCTCTCAGAGTAACAGACATGATTCTTCCTTACACCCATTCCATCCCTGAAGACTTGATAGTTTTGATATTTAGATATACAGATGGTCCCCAACTTACGATGGTTTGACTTGGGATTTTTTTGACTTTACAATGGTGTGGAAGCAATACCCATTCAGCATACACTGTACTTTGAGTACCCGTATAACCATTCTGTTTTTTTACTTTCAGTACAGCATTTGACAAATTATGTGAGATATTCAACATCTTGTTATAAAATAGGCTTTGTGTTGGATGATTTTGTCCAACTGTAGGCTAATGTTAGTGTTCTGAGCATGTATAAGGTAGGCTAGGCTAAGCTACAATGTTCAGAAGGTTAGGTGTATTAAATGCATTTTCAACTTATGAAATTTGCAACTTATGATGAGTTTATCAGTACGTAACCCCATTTAAGTTGAAAAGTATCTATATTCTTCTCAGCAGAAAATCTAGCATACCAATGTGCTTAAAAAGATTCAGTACTCTGCTTCAAATTGTATTGTGTGAAAAGTTGTTAGGCAATAATCTGTGGACCGATGAACACAACATATTGAGTGCAGAGTCCTTATAAGTGAGTTGTGTGCTTCTTGAAAATACGCTTTGGTAATAAAATGTAAGTTTGAGGAAAAATTAAAACAATAGGGATGTATCTGTTGGTGGAGTGCCCTGGTGTCTGAACCTTTCTTTCAAATAGTTTAGCCAACGTAGTCAACAGAGAAAGAAGGGACAAATGTGACAAAATTATGCGATAAAAATATGCCCCAGATATAGATGAGTCTTTCTAATAGTATTCATTTTATTTTCTTTGGGATTAAAATTTTCTAAATATAATGTTGGGAGAAAAAAAGGAGTAAAAGCCATCTGCTGCAACACAAAGTAAAAGTGGGTAATGTTAATTGTCAATAAACATCCTAAATCAGGTATACATATATTTTGAAACTCACACAGTTTTTTATTAGGCATTCCAGGTATTTTTGTTGAGCCATCTGGCATCTTTATCCAGTTCTCAGTGTTCACAGCTTTAGTTCTGAGCAGTTTGCCCTGACCCATTTCTCACACCTGCTGTGTTCTGCCTCCTAATACCCTTGGCTATGACCTGGCAGTTCATTCTCCTCTCCACCCTTTCCTTCCCTTCACTCTGATGGTGGATCCTTGGGACAGTAGATCTAGTTTTTTAAGTTGACCATGGTGTTTCTGGTGGCCTTGGATAGACCCCTCTCCTGGTGGTGGAAATTCCCCTATTCCACAGAGGCCTTCTGATGTTCAGAAATTAAACTAGAATTTATATAAATGAAACCAAGTTTCTCTGTGCTTATCTGTTATTGCAAAACATAAAAGCTGTTGGTTTGATTTTCACAAAGCTTAGACAGTCTGTTTGGGATGGCCTGCCTTAAGGTACAAGCCATGTGGCCTCTGTAAAATCTTTGGGAGTCCCGGGGGGCACCTCAAAGCAGTATGCAGACAGCTCTGCAGCAGCTGAAATGAGGTACAAGGAGAGGCCTGAGACTGCCAGCCGGAGGACACACGCCTTGCATATTAACACATTGTGGGCCCACAAAGCAAATATAGCTTCCCAACGTATATCCCCAAATCAAAAATCCCAAGGGCAGATCCTATAAGGGAACACAGATTGATTCACAATTGAGCTACATCTCACACAGGCAACTTCACATAGTATGCTCCTGGGTGAGTTTTGGTAGGGATTTCATTATTAAAAATTGTGGATGAGTCACAAATGACCTTGGGTGAAAGCTAGAGAGAAATGAGATAGTTAAGCCCAATATCCTGCAGCACCTCCTTGCAAACAGTACAGTTTTCAGGCTCAGCCCAGGTCCTCCTGTTCCCAAGAATCCTTCCATGCCATCTCAGCTGATGGGGAGATGTCCCCAGGGCTCCTTGCCTCCATCCCCCTGTCTCCCTTCCCGATGTCCTACCCTGCACTGAGTGATCATTCTATGGTTTCGATCAGCTTAGTGAGCTTCCCTGACATGTTGGCTTGTCCATGACAGATCTTTCACCTTGTACAACTTTAGGAGGTTCCATTCACACAGAATATGACATCGGGAGAAAAAAAGAATGGTTAAAAGCCATGTGCAACATGACTTGTGCAACATGGTAGTCCTGGCCCTTGTGGTGTAACGTCTCACTTCCTGAACGTTATGCACAACATCAAAATCTTCTTCTCCACCAGTGTGGGCATCTCACATTGGTTGGCTGAAATACCTTACTATCTATCCACCAGCAAAGTCAAAACTAAATTAGACAGGCACAATCTTCAACTGGACCCCAGGAAGAAGACCACATCCCTTTAGGAGGCTGAAGCCTGGGCTTACAGTGTTTCATTCTCCCCAGCACTGGCTGGGGTGTGGCTGGCTGGGAACCCCTGATCTGAGCCAGCTGCCCTCCTAGAGGCAGGCAGAGTGGATGGGAGCCTTGTGGGAGACTCACCTAGAGCCACGCTTAAAACTATCCATCCACTAAGGTGGGCACTGGCTTCTTCCACTTGAGCTTCTGTGATGTGACTCTTTGGAGAAACAATATAGACAATGTCCAGGACTGAGCTTGTTCTCTCAGTAGCCACATTTTAGAGGAAATCCTGAGTCCCTGCTTAGAAAGCAAGGACTGGGAGAGGACGCTTTCCCCTCCAAAGTCCTGCATATTATAAAAGATTAATCTGGCCCAAGAGGAATGATCTTAAATTCCTCCACATCTGTTCTCAGGATGGGTCCTTTCCCAAGGAGAGGCCTGAGAAAGGCCTCCTGCCCCTGTCCCCTGGGCACATCCAGAAAGGCTAACTGGGACATTTCCTTTATTAAGTGTTGTATTAGTTTCCTGTGACTGCTATAACAAATAACCACAAAATGGGTGGCTTAAGACAACAAAAATTTATGCTCTCACAGTTCTGAAGACCAGTGATCTGAAACCAAGGTGTCAGCAGGCCATGCCTTTCTGGGGGCTCCAGGGAAAAATCGTTCTTGGACTCTCCCAGCTTTTCGTGGCTCCAGACAGTCCTTGTCTTGTGGCCCATCATTCCAATTTCTGCCTCCTCCTCTTCTGGGTCTCCTCCTCTGTGTGTCTGTCTTACAAGGACATGTGTGATTACGATTAGGGCCCACCTGGATAATCCAGGATAAGCTCCTCCTCTTAAGGTCCTTAACTTAATCTTACCTTTTGCTGTATACAGTAATTCTCCAGGTGCTGGGGATTGTAACATATCTTTTGGGGTCTACCATTCAACCCACTCGAGGTTACCAGCTGCTGGAGGGGTCTTATCATGCTCTCCAAGAGCGAGCACGAGCCTGGCACAGAAGGAGTGCTCACCTGGTCCTTGCGGAGTGGAGGGCTGGACGCAGGGACAAAATGCACACACACAGTGGCCATGAATCTTAAGAGGTGTCAGTGGCTGGAAGGAATATGGTGTAAATTCTGTCCCTGTCCCTGTCCCTGACAGGATAGCCTTCTCTCCTGGTAACAGGTTTTGAGACAAAACATGGTTCAGAACCGTGCTTGAGCAGGGCAGTTGTATTACACTCCACAAGTCATAAATAACCAGGGAGAAAATCGATTCCTGCAGCAGTGGTAGAGGGGAGGTAAGCTAGACATTTAATTTTTATTTTTTTGGGTCAATCAAAAGAATATTCATGTGTTGCAATGTGAACTTTCTGCTTCTCTTCCCAGGAGGGTGATTGCTATACTTTGATACAAACTAACTAGCTCCTGGCCACCTGAGGTGGATTAAAGACTTTGTAAGAGGGAGGGCTGGAACTCTGGCCATGGGGCCCCTGGGATGGCCATAAAGGAGAACCAGCGTGAGCCACTGGCTCTCTGGCCTCTGCTAGCAATGGCTGTCAGGGAGGACACCCCCAAGACTCAGCTAGAAAGAGCCAGGAAAGCTGGGGTGGTGGTGGGCTTCTACTTGGTACTCTTGGACTGGATTCGGGCTGAGGAAAAGTGGGCAGAAACAGAGGCGAGATGGGCATGGCCTGAGAGTCCAAGGCTGGTTGGGAGAGGCTGACAGACACAGGAGCAATCCCTCCAAGGCCTGGTGGCCCAGAAAGTGAAGTTTGACTCCCTCATTTGGCCACACTGGGTCTCTTCCATGCACATAGCAGCTGAGCACTGTCGAAGTGCTAGCAGGCTCTCTTCCTGTTGATCATACTGAGCTGCCACTTGGAGTCTATCCTGGTCCCCCCAAGCCCTGACCTCCAAGCCCTGAACAGGAAGCAGGACAGGACCCTCCCCACCCCCTCACCTTGAGTTTCCCCTCAGCCTATCTACAATTCTCCCCTGCCTAGAGAGGGAGTTCAGAACATGCCTCTCACCATCTGCTTCTTCTACCTGTTTTGCCTTCCCTTTCTCTTATCCACCAAGGTTAGGATTTCTACTTCTAGTTCCTACTTAAAAGAGATTTTCCCATATGTCATTTCTATTCTATCCTTTCCTTTCACCATAATGACTGGCTGGCTACTGAGAACCATGATTTATGCAGAAGAGGCTAAAAAGCACATAGTTTAATGTTTTCTAAATATAAATCCTATTTTTCTCATTCTGTCTACAAGCATATGTGACTGTGGTATGCATAGAATTGTGTCAGTGATGGTTTCTTTCCTTGAGGAGCTCACATTTACAAAGGAAGAAAAAACTTTCAGTTTAAAAAAATTTAAAAAACCCCAAACCTGCAAAGAAACCCAACAGTAAGAGCTAGTCATTCTAAACCAGGAGGAAGGCAGAGCTCTGAAGGACTCTTCTCATTTCTCTGGAGGATGGAACCTCCAGCATAGGGTGGAGGTTGGAGTTAAGAGTTAAAAAAGATGGTGGCTCCTGTGTCCTGGATAAAGACCACAACAAACATTTGCAATGAGTGAGCACAATAACCAAAACCACGAAGTGAGATTTCTTTGATATTCCACTGTCAAGGGGAATTATTTGCCTCCCTTGCATTAAAAGCATTACTGTCAATTTAATAATGCCATATTTAATAATGTACTTACCTTTCCCAGCAAAGATTCCAGTTCAGCCTACTTTTTCCTATGGCTCAAAGTTTGAACTCTCACTTAAGCTAATAAATATCTGACCTTCCCAAGGGAAGTATAAACAAAATTCCAACTTTCAAGGATTGTGATCATTCTTGCCAGAGACATGCACAAGATCACCATACCAACCTTGACTATTATATCCTATGGCACAGCAGATTAGCCGCTTTGCAGTTAATTCAGTCAGCTACACATTTTTTATAGGCAAGGGTTTAGCTTTTAATCTGATGGCATCTCTATCTCATGCAATTTTAAGATGGTCGAGTGATTTCACTACCTTAAAGGTTGCATATAATTTGATTGATAGAGCTCAAATGTTTCCAAAAGTAAAAAAAAAAAAAAAAAGTCATTTCACAAATCAATTTTCTCAACTGTTCAATTTTTTTGCCATGAGTTCTCAATTTAACCACTAGCATTGGACCATTAAAAAAAAAATCTATTCTTAGATAATAACACCTGAGAGGGCAAGCATACTTCTTAAAAATAAATATCAATGCAGTCTTATTATGTTACTAATTATTTGCATTTATTTCAATAGTTTTCTCTGATCAAAAGAGCAATGAATGTACATTGTGGAAAAATTTTAATCATAAAAAATTACAAACAGTAAGGTGAAAATCCTTTTGAAATCACCATGAATAGTTAATCACAGTTAATATTTTGGTGTACACCCATCAGATTTTTTTTTCCTGTTAGTTTGAACCACATGAAATTGTACACACATAAACATACACACATACTCACACACACAAAAGCAAATCTTTTTTTTTTTTTTGAGACAGAGTCTCGCTCTGTTGCCCAGGCTAGAGTGAGTGCCGCGGTGTCAGCCTAGCTCACAGCAACCTCAAACTCCTGGGCTTAAGCAATCCTACTGCCTCCGCCTCCTGAGTAGCTGGGACTACAGACATGCACCACCATGCCCAGCTAATTTTTTCTATATATATTTTTAGTTGTCCAGATAATTTATTTCTATTTTTAGTAGAGACGGGGTCTCGCTCAGGCTGGTCTTGAACTCCTGACCTCAAGCGATCCACCCGCCTCGGCCTCCCAGAGGGCTAGGATTACAGGCGTGAGCCACCGCGCGCCCGGCCAAAATCTTTATATTTATTTCAAAACTTGATTTGTTTTTGCCTAATATATCTGCAACATAGTGTACAATTCTGTATGTTTAAATGTACCTTTTGTAAAAGTATTACATGGATTTTATTAAATTAGTCTCACAATTTATTTAATTAGCCTGCTGTTATTGGAAGTCTGGGTTATTCTCTTCCCCTACTTTTTAAATCTGCTACTATAATTAAGACTACGTGACACATTCTTGTTCCTATGTGACTATTTTTTTAAGGCTGAATTTTTAGAAGTAGATTTCCTGGGTCTACAGCTTAGAATATTCTAAATAATATTGATGGTGCAGATCAGAAGGGTAGGGTGGCTGTGGAAAGAACGCCAGGCAGGTGTTTCTCACACCCAGGTTTGAATCCTTCCTCATCTAACAGCCTAACCCAACTTTATCCTTTGGGATTTTAGAGAGTTGACACAAAGATTAAATAAGATATTTTATATAAAGTGTCTACTGTATTCCTGGCCTCCAGAAGAAACTCAGAAGAGGTTAGCTCTGTCCACACTGAGGCTTCTTAAGCTGGGGCACGGCGGTGTTTGTCCAAAGGCGAGTGACCTTAATGGTGGGCTTCAGCCATTACGGAGGCCAGAGATGCCTTTTCCTCCTCTTTCTCAGCTTCCCTCTCTTTCCCCCCAGTCCCTAATCCCAGAGGCCAAAGAGTTTGTCTCTATCTGCTCTAACCCACAAAAAATGAAGACTTTCTTTTAAATTCCTTACCTGTGACTTGAGAAGAAGGAGCCAAGAAGCAGAGCCATGTAGGATTCATAGCATAAGGCTGCCTGGTGCCCAGCCTGAAGCTTTGCCATCATGGGCGGGTTAATTGAATGTTCTATGCTCAGTGTCCCCTCTTGTAAAGCAGGAATAAAAATAACAATCTTTAGATGACAAGGAGAAGTTAATGTAGGTAAAGCGCTTAGTACAATGTCTGACACATAGTTAGCACTCAGGAAATGTCAGCTATTGCCACTCCGCCACCCCCACCCCAGCCCCACCCAAGCAAGCTCTGTAAGAGCAGACATGTTGACTGCCTTGTTCACCACCAGTTCCCAGTGCCCAGGCCATGCCTGCCATGCAGTGGGCACTCAGTATTTGTTGAACAAATAAGTACTTCTCTGAACCTCTTCATTACCAAAGCATGACTACAGATGCTGTTTGTGTCACTTATTTGTTGTTGTCTTTTGCTCATGACAGAGCCATTCTAGAGTTGTTCCTAACTTCTTTCTCTGTGGGAGAAAATGCTACAGTTTCTTGGGTATAAATATTTAATGTGACTATAGCTGCAGAAGTACATTCCTTTAGTGCCTTTGGAGTCCCTCCTGTGTCTGCACGATCTGGCAGGACTTGCTCTGTGCAACAAGTATTTATGGATCCAAATCAGAGGTGCAGTGGCCCAGGGCTCTCACTGTGTAGCGTCACGTGGGAGAGCAGTCTCCAGCCACTGGACACCTGGATTTGAGAAGAGCAGACACCCACATACACAGACAGCCCAGATCCCCTGCCCTCAGCTGGGGCCCCAGTCGAACGGGAGGCATTTCTCACCCTGAAGTATGAGTGGTACAGAGGATGATGAGAGCAGGAATCAGCAGCAGAGAGGATTTACGGGAAGGTGATGATGCTGAGCAACATCTCAGCTCACTTCAGCCCAACAAACTCTTCATGGAGCACGTGCCATACACCTGGCATGTGGCTGCATATCAGGAAGAAGATATGAACAAGACACAGGGAGAATAAATCGACCGTAAGACTCTCAGCAGAAGGACTGTGTCTTCTCCCAGGGCTGTCACAGGGTCCAGCACATGCAGTCAGTAAACGTTGAATTAATGTACCACTGGAAAATGAGTGCTCAGCTGCAGCTGCGTTTTATGTGCTCCCCAAGGTGTTTGAGTGGAAGGAGCAGCTGTTTTTAAGGGGATGGGGATAGACCGTACTCACGGAGACGCCCACAATGCCAGGCTCTAAAATAAAGTGACCTTGGATTACAGTCATTTTCTGCATCAAAAATAATTGAGATAGACGGTTTCCCTTGAGAACAGAAACTTTGAATTGGGGATGTGTGGGAGTCAGAATAATGCCCCATGTCTACATCTTAATCCCTGGAACCCGTGAACATGTTGGCTTGTATCTGCCAAAAGGGACTTTGCAGACGTGATTAAATTGAGGAGATTGATATGGGGAGATTATCCTGGATATTGGGTGTGCTCAATATTATCACAAAGGTCCTCATAAGAGTGAGGCAGAAAGATCAGAGTCAGAAAAACTGAGGTGATGACAGGAGCAGAGAGAATGAGATTGGAAGATGCTACCCTGCTGGCTTTGAAGCTGGAGGAAGGGGCCATGAGCCAAGGAATGCGGGTCGACTCCAGCAGCTAGAAAACCCAAGGGAACTCATTCCACCCTAGATCCTCCAGAGGAAACACAGCTCTGCCAACACCTTGGTTTTAGGATTTCTGACCTCCAGAACTGTAAGAGAATAAATTTGTATTGTTTAATCCACTAAATATTTAATAATTTATAATTATTACAGAAACAAATACAGGTTTTCCTGGAAAACCTGGGTATTACATTGGTTGTTTCACATATGTGCTGTACAAACTGTTCCATGTATGAAGAAGCCTGTTTAGGAAGCATTCCTGGGACGGAGGATAGGGTATCAAAGCTCATTACAAAGAATGGACTGGATTTCAAAGTATAAAGACTGGGCTGAGAAGCAGAGGAGGAAAGATGCCTGCAACAGGATGCAGGGATCTTCCTATGTGTGGGGTGCAGAGCAGGGCAGGCTGGAAGACGTACCTGGGAAGGGGGCTGGGAATGAGTATAGGGATCCCCAAGTGCCAGGCCAGTATTTTGTTGTTATGATAATAATAACTTCTCCCATCCTCTGTGGCACTCTCCCCAGTGAGTCTCAGCCTCACCATTCCACCAAACTGCTCTTACCCAGGGTACCAGGGACTTTCTTGTTGCCAGGACTACTGTTTAATACTCGTCTAACTTGCCTATAGGGCTATGGCAGCATTTGACACCATGGATCATTCTTTTCTTGAAACTTTTCTTCCGGCTGGCATCTGGGATACCACACTCTCCTGAATCTCCTCCCACTCCCAGGCTGTTCCTTCTCCTTTTGCTGGTTTCTCCTCAGCAGCCCAAGGATGCCTTGGGGCCCAGTTCCTGATCCTCTTCTCTCTTCTGTCTACATCCACAGCCTAAGTGATCTCATCCAGTTTTATGGTGTGACTACGTGTTGGTGACTGAGTTTCAAGTGTTTATTTCTAGCCACGACTTCTACCTTAATGTTCTGGTTCAGGCACCCTATTACCCGCTGGATGTCTCTACTGGAATATTTAAAAGGCTTTTAAAAATTAACATGCCTTCAACCAAAATTTTCATTTCTACCCTAAAACTGCTCCTCCCACAGTCTTCCCCATCTCAGTAAAGTCCAACTCTATTTTTCCAGTTGCTCAGGCCCAAAGCCTAGGAGCCATCATTGGTCCCTCTCTTCCTTACACCCCACATCAAACTCAGCAGCAAATTTTTTCAGGTCTACCTTTAAAATATAACCAAGGATTCTGTAACTTTTCACGATCTTCACTTCTGCTCTCGTAGTCCAAGCCCCTGAGAGTTTTTGCCTGGACTATTGCAATAGACTCCTAACTTTCTGCCTGTTTCTTAGTTTCTTCTCCATGGAGCAGTCAGAGTGATTCTTCTAAAACAAGAGTCAGACATGAGAGTGTTTTGCTCAGAATTCTCCAACATGCCACGCTTACTCAAATAAAGCTCAAAGTTCTTACACTGGCTTACGATGTCCTGAGTGGACAGGTCCCACTCGTTTTCTGCTCTCATGGCTTCACTCCCCCCTGCTCTCTCTGCTCCAACCACACAGGTCTCTGTTCTTCCTCAGGCACACCAAGATTTCGTGTTTACTACACTGCTCCTTCTGCCTGGAATGCTCTTCCTTCAGCTATCTGCCTCTCTTCTTCTTGCCTTCATTCAGGGGTTTGCTCAAATGTCACTGCCCGACCACCCTAGGTAAAACAGCACTCCCTGTCATGACTTCCTTACTGTGTTTAATTCTTCTTCCTGGCATTGTTATCACTTGCTGTCTACTTGTGTACCTGCTGTTTTCTCTTCCTACTGGAATGTGATTCCTGTGATGACAAGGACTTTGTTCATTGCTTAGCCCCGGGGCCTAGGAACTTAATACATGTTAGAATAAATGAATAAATGACGAATAATAATAAAAAGTGACCATTGATTCATTGTCCTCAGTGCTCCAGGCATGGTGTTAGATGCTTTGGCATACTTTCATTTTTCTCATCTCATCTTTCTATCAAACCTGAAAAATAGGTAATAATCCTACTTTGCACATGAGGATATATTTTGTAGGCCAAAGGGAGTCACCAAAAGTTTTTGCACAGAGCAGTGACAGACTCTCTTTAGGAAAAGGCAACTCAGGGTCCAGGACAGAAGGGGCAGGCCTGGGAGCAAGAAGCACCATGGTCACTTCATCTCCGTATTCTGGGAATAGATGAAGTCCCGCACTAGACTGTGTGATTGGAGAAGAGAGGATGGACAGAGGAGATGATCCAAAGTGAGACTAACAGGCTTTCAAAGTCCAGGGTTCAGAAGACGTGTTTTTATGAGGCAGAGATGGGTCTGATTGCTGCAGAAACAGGGATCCCAGGAGGGAAACATGATTCGAGCTTGGTTTGAGGTAGGCTGAGTTTGTAGGCCTGAGGGACATCCAGGTAAATATGGGCAGACACAGGGGGAAATAAGCTCTGAAGCTCAAAGAAGAGGTGGGTGGGGGCTGGGGATTGGGCAGAGGCACCTGCTAAGAGATGATTAAGAGTGGGGGGCAGGAGAGGAGAGGTGGTGAGGACAGGCCAACCAGACCATGGAGGTCCTGTCCTCATGATTAGGGATGTGGGCTTCCATCCTGTGCCACTGGAGGGTTAGAAACAACATTTCTCTGCATGCTCCCAGGAGGGGATGAGAGCAAAGCCCAAGAGGCCAGCAAGGAGGTAGCTGTGGAAACCCAGGCCAGCGGGGTGCAGACAGGGAACCCTCTGAGGGAGCCACAGAAGTAGCACTCTTCCTGATGCACCCCTCAAATGGAAGTGCCTCTCAAGTAACTATTTAAAATAGCCCTCTGAGCACTGTGGTTAACAAGTCTTCTCATTGGAAGCTGCGTGGGCTGCCTCCACCAGCCAGGGAGGATCAGAAGCACCTGAGGCCAGCTGGGTCCTGGACACAGGAGCGGCTGGTATTCACTCTGCTCTCTCTGCAGCCCTGTGTGCACTTGGGCTCCACACCTGAGGTTGGACTCTGTCCTGAGCCATTGCATCTTATCATCTGCATCTTCAAGCCACAGCGCCAGAAGGTGAGCCTAGCAGGGGTGCAAGGGTGAGAGGTTGTGTGAAAACTTCCTGGCCTATCAGTGGAGTGGCAAGGGGAAGGGGCGAGGGCAAGAGGATCGGAGGGAGCCAGAAGGCTTCCCCAGGAAGGGCCAGCTCACCAGGTGGGACTGTGCTCAGGACAGGCTTATAATCGGGTGGAGTGGAGTCTGGGTGAGAGAGGTCAAGTGCAATCCCTGCGTTGATACGAAGAAGCAGATTTTCTCCAAAGCTACCTCCTTGTCTGGAAATGAAGAGATTGCAAATTCTAGAGAGGCCACCGAGGGCAGTGGACAGCACTGGGCTTGGAGTAGCAGACTTTGAATTCATCCCTTCACTAACTGGCCTCCTCACCCCGTTCATTCATCAGAGTCTGACGGATTACTGCTGCGTGTTGGGAAACGAAAGGAAATAGAGGCAAGGCCTGGACACTGCTTGCGAACATCCCCAAATCTAGTGGGGAAGAAAGAAAACTGAAGGGAAACCCGCATTACAGGACGTGTCATCAGAGGATACTCCAAGGACAAAGGTGGATGCCTGACCACCTGGGGGTGGCCAGAAATAGCTTCCTGCAGGAGCCCATGGCTGACCAGAGTCTGAAGGAAGTGTGAGAGTCAGACAGGCAGAGAGGAAGAGAAAGGAGAAAGAGTGTATTCGTTATCTGTGACTACGCAACAAATTACCCCGAAGCTCAGTGGGTTACAGCAACAGTGAACTTTTGTCATCGCACACCATTTCTGCAGGTCAGGGATTCGGGAGTAGCTTAGGTGCTTCTGGCTTGGGCATCTCCTGAGGTTGCAGCCATCTGAGCGGCCTGGCTGGGCCTGGAGGACCAGCTGCTTGAGAGTCCTCGTAACGTGGTGGCTGGTTCACCTGGAGCAGGTGGTACGAGACAGAGCCAGGCAGACTCTGCAGTGCCTTTGGAATCACGTGTGTCATTTCTGCACTATCCCGTTTGCTCTGTCGGCCCTGCTCCCTATGGGAGGTGACTTACAGAGTGTGAGGAGATGGGATCACTGGGGCCAGCTTGGAGGCTGGCTGCCACAAAGGGCATCCCACACAAGGGGAATAACATAAGCAAAGCCACAGGGTCAAGGCTCAGCCCAGACCAGGTGGAGAGGTAGAAGCAGTTTCCTTTTGGGATAAAAGGTACCATTCACATAGATGCAGAGACAGATAAGGCCAGATCAGGGAAGGCATTGTGTACCCAGGGAAAGAGCTTGGACTGCATCCTGTAGGTGAGGGGAGGGCCCACAGGGACCCGTGTGTGATTTGGCTGTTCTATGGAGGAAGCAAAGCCCGAGACAGGAAGACCAGCAAGACAGCTACTGCGGTCATCTGGGCTAGAGCTGCGCTGGGGTGGCAGCGACTGAGCATGGACACGTGTGACAGGCCTTGGGAGCTAATTGAATATGGGATGGGAAGGATGGAGAGAGTTGAGGAAGGTTTCCATTCCTCTAACTGGATGTCTGGGTAGGTGGAAGTGCCATTAACTGAGACTGGGGTCCCAGAGAGGAGCAGGGTGGGCAGAGTGGTGAGTCTGTTTTGAACATATGTATTTTGAGGGGCTTATAGAATATCCAAATGGATTTCTCCAGTGGGCATTTTGAGGCACAAAAGAGACTTCTGAATTGAAGATAAGAACCAGCCAGCAAACCCTGGCCAAAGAATGTGTAATTCTTACCTGGGGCTCAACTAAAGTGACCTTGGCTTTTGATGGTTTGGGTCTCGCCTGCTCAGAGCTATAGCCTAGTCTAGGGTTGATTGGAAATCAGGGAGGGAGAGAAGAACCAGCCTTTGTTGTGCACCTACTGTGTGTTCAGAACTGTCTTGGGTTCTTTCACATGTACTATTTAATTTTTGAAACCCTTACAGCAGTATTGAGAGCTAATTATCGGTTAGACCCTTTCCTAAAAATTTTGAGTGTGTTAAACCATTCAATTCTCACAGGAAACTATAAAGCAGGCAGTGTTACAGATAAGAAGACTGAGGCACAGGGAGGTTAAGCAACTTGCTCGAGGTCTTGGAAGTGGCAGAGTTGGGAGGCACTGGTAGTCTATTTACAGATAAGCAGCTGTCTAAGTATCATAATTAGTCTGGTTATTGTGTCCAAGGTCACATGGCAATAAAAGACAGAGCCAGGCTGTGAGCTTATTCCTTTATATCTACTCAGACAAAATAAGCTGAGGTATGAGGAAGTGGCTTCCTGGGTTTTGCTCATGGCACAGAGAGAAAAAGAGAAGGGGGGTAAAGAGAAATGGTTTCCTCAGAGAAACCGTTCCCTGTCCTTGCAGGCAGGACTGCAGCACCTCTCCGGGGCATCCCTTGTTCCGATGTCTGTGCTTACAAGACTTACTGCTCCCAGGTGAGGCTGGGGAGTGAAGAATTGGGGTGCATATATGGAGGGGAGGTAGAAGTACCTGGTGGGGGATAGGGCTCTTACAGTTAGTTACCCAGTTAGCCTGAGCCAGATGAATCAGGTTCTCCCTGATATTCACAAGCTGCAAATGGGGTGCTTCAAGGGAGCACCAGAGAGCCTGAAGGGGGAGCCAGTCCTGCTTAGAAGGAAAAGTGGCCTCCTCCATTGCATTGCGTCAGGAGGCTGGGAAGAGCTACCGACCGGAGGACAGCGATGAGGCTGCTTGCCATCCCACCATGGGCGCTTCCCTGCTCTCAGAAAGCTTGGGCGACAGCAAGGTTGGGACACAGGTGAGGGCTTGCTGAGGCAGCACAGCACAGAGGAGGTGATGAGCAGGGAGTGGGTGTGGGAAGCGGATGGAACCAGGGGTCTCTATTGCCTTGTGCAGGAAGCAGTCTTGTTTCTCAGATGGAGAAACTGAGGCATGACTGATTAACGAGCAGGTCCTGAGCCCGGCAGTGCATTCGGGGGTACAAGCCAGGGGCTTCCTGATGCCTGGTTTAGTGATCACCACACCAGGATGAAACCAGGGAAGGTTGTAGCTTCCACTTGGAGAACAGGCTGCTCCAGGGCATCTGTGCTGTCACTTCTCAGTGATGTCTCAGGGTTTCCAGCTAAATGGCCCACAGGCCACATGCCTGTGGGGAACGGGGAGGGGGTGAGGGGTGGTGGGAGCTAGAGAGCTCTTACCTCACTGAGGAGGGAAGTTAGCGCTTCCCGTGGCTTACTGCCATGGGGGCACATGGCCTTGGCATTGCCAGATCTTCCAGATTTTCAAGATGATCTGAAAATCTTGTTATTAAAGTAAAATTAAAAAGAAATTGCTAACATTGCAGCCAAAAGAAAACATGTCCATGGACCTAACTGGGCCCTTGGACCACCGGCCTGTAACCTCTGCAAAGACACCCTGGACTATATTATGTGCCAAGCAACCCAAAAATCTCTTTTAAAATTATACGTTCGCAAAAACAAGCTCCACCCACTCAAGGGTGATTCTTGCAGCAATGCCTGGAGCCTTGGGGGCTGCCTCTGATTTCAGAGATCATATTCGATTTTATTCATTCAACCGATATTTTCTGAGCTGAGCTCAGCACTAGAGTTACAATGATAAAGACGACAGACAGGATCTGTGCTCTTAGGAACTCAGGGAGTCCCGGGAAGCTTGTACAACAGACGCATCATCACTCTAGTCAATATAAGATAACTGACACTTGCCAAGAAGGCAAAACAGAAGGCGTGAGGGACGAGTATAAGAGGGGAGCCAGACTCAGCCTGCGAGAGTGGTCAGAGAAGGCCTGGGGAGACCCAGGTGGAGAAAGCTGGAGAGCCTCTGGGCTGGGGAGTCATGTGCACAGGCCACATGGGGCTGAAGCGCTGGAGGGACAGAGCAGAGGGCAGTGCAGCAGGAGGGCAGTGAGTCTGGGGACAGGGCAGGAGAGAGAACTACTGAACGATGTGCAGGGACCTGGTCACCTGCACCTCGGAGGGGAGGGGGTAGGGAGGGAGTGACTTGATCTGATCTAAGTGTCTCGAAGGTCACTCTGGTGTGATGTGTGGAGGACCCTGTGGAGGAAACCTGAGTGCATGGGGGGGCAGGGGAGTGACAATAGCCCAGATGAGAGAGGACAGAGGACAGGAGTAGGCTGGGGGAAGAGCAGAAGGGTAAAAGTGGTCAAAAGATCTACCCGTTTGGAGTTAGGGCCAACTGGACACATGATTACTCTATTCCCACTAAACATCACTGCTTGGGATTAGCCAAGAATTACTAGCTGCTGTTGCTGGGAGCAAAGTCCCTGGTTAGACTGGAACTGGGCTGAGGATGATAATTTGCTTTTCATTTCTCAGCCACTGGGGATCTCTCCTCCTTTCTGAGCTAAGCCCTCTGGCCCTGCTGCATCCACAAGCCTCATTAAACAGGGCTCAGTGTCTGCAGGTTAACACTGGCCTTTCTGAATTTGGTTCTTCTAACTAAGTGGTTTCTAAGCACTTACCTCCTATGTTTGGTCTGACAGCTGGTTGGGAGACACACCAGAGATTCTCCATGCATGTTTCCTAGGAGAGTAATGATACTAGCTAGTTTATGAAGTGCCTGGAACTGTTCTAAGTGTTTTACTTATAGTTAGCCAATTTAATTGGTTTAATTGTTATCTGGATTTTTCAGATGAGAAGATTGAGGCACAGAGAGATTAAGTATTAATAACTTCCTCTAGTTTTTACATGGAAAAGATTTCAGCACTGGGAAATAAGCACAGACTATTCTAAAATCCACACACCTCAGCTCTACTCTCTCTGTGTGTGAATACAACACAGTGATTTTAAATACACACAGTTGTGTGTATGCTTCATTCTGCATTTCTGCAAAAGACTCATGAAGTGACTTTGTCCACGTTATCCTCATGAGTCCACCCAGAAATGCTGCTAGAGAGGATTTGTCCTGAACATGTCCATCTTGGCATCTGTGTGTCCAGAGTCCTCTAGCCAGTGGTCCTCTCCCCTAACCCCTGGCTTAAAGAACCAGGAGTGGCTGCTAATTGGACCAGGGATCAACTCTTGATCCAGGAGAGATCTGTTGAAAGGGTGCCAAGAGCCCTGAGGTGGCCAGAAATGAAGGGCTGCTCCACCATGGGGGATCGTGATGAGCTAAGGAAGCCATCAGCAGCTTCCCTGTAGGGCTGTGCCAGGAGGATACAGATGCAACTGACAAATTAATTGCAAGAGGCCAGCAGGGTGGATGTGCAGAGTCTAGTGAGGAAGACGGACAAGACAGCAGGCAGTGACAAACACAGAGGAACCATGGCCACATTTCCAGGCCTGAGTTTCCCATCTCAAATATTCCCTCTGATCAGCACTAAATTTTTCTGATAAGGATGCTCCTCAGGAGGTTGTGAATGCCTCGGGAGGCATTTTCCTGATAAGGAGGCTGCAGAGCAACTGGGCTGCACAAGTGGCTGACGGAGACTGGCCAGCTGCGCTCAATTTGCATTACCAGGAACGCTGGTGCAAGCGAAACCACAGACGCACGGGAAGAAGGAAACTTGTTCCCTGACTGTGGGCTTCTGTGACAGAAGTGCCCGTGTTTTGTTATTCTCTCAGAGCAGGGATGGTTGGGATGTGTGGCCTAACTCCTCAAGGCTCCCAAATGCCATCTTTTCTGGGGACAGCCTACTTTTGACAAAGACTATGCCCGTTGTCATTGTTTTGCTTCTTTTTTTCAGACCCTTAAATTTATGAGATGCAAACTCCTGCAAGCGAGTCTAGGACAGTGTTTTCTAAAATGTGTTCCATAAAACTCTAATCTTATGACATTACCACTTTTCCATTCTTAGCTGCCCTCTCTCCCCAAAGTGTTCCAATTTTAAATAAGTCTGGGACACCTGAGATGAGACTCCAGGAACAAGGAGTTTTATACCAGACAAAGGCCCAAGGCCTCCAGGAGCTGTACTTGGCATATAGTGGGTGATTAATACAAATTGTTGCAGAATGGACTGAGCCCAATACTCAATGTTGTAAATGCTTAACCATCACTTTCTAGTTAAGGGAGAAAAAGCTATGGATTTTGGTCTTCAGCAAAAGCACGTTTAATGATTAAGCTATAGACATTTTTCAGGCTCATTTCCTTTGTAATTGGGAAACCTGCTATTTGGAAGAGCCATTGAGGACCCCTACACAAAACTTACTGACCTGTTTCTAACTTCACTGGAGCATGTGAGGTTGATGTTGCAAAAGGCCAGTTTAGATTAGACTGGGCTGAAAACCTGGCACAAACATGTCTGTCTACTTTTGCAGAAGGTGAGCAGACGGAGAGAGAGGCTTATGCTTTCTGGGCAGTCATTAATAAGCCGCTTAGAAACCGTATCAATTTACTCTGCAAAGAATCAATTCCTTGCAAGTGCACAGGACAGCATCTAATATTTCTTGGTACCTGCTATGCACCAGCACTGTGCTAGGCGTTTTCATACAATTTATCTCATTTAATTTTCCAATGATCTTCTGGGGAAAGGGCATATTATGTTGATTTTACTTATGAAAAAACTGCAGTTTGGAGAATTAAAGTGACTGGCATGAGAGGTCACATTGAGGAGGGTTTGAGGGCAGATCCAAGTGCCCATCATATTATTTTACAGTGTCTCTCCATGAGCTGGGGAAGTGAAGGTTGTCTGAGATAGGTCTCTGACCCATGCTTCAGAATGTGGACCAGGTGTGCAGTGTTCCAGCCTCTGACCAATCATCCTGTGTCTTGGAAACCCAAGGTGCAAATTCCAATTTCTCACCCACTTGTAACAATCTCCTTATGACAAAGAAAAATGTGGCCTTTTCTGTTTGCACTGTGGGTAAAGTTTCACCTTGACCTGTGAAGAGATTTCTTTCCCCAGACTCCCCTCTCACCATCAAAAGTTCATTTTCTCCAACTGCGGTTTATTGAATGCTTTATTGGCCTTTAGCAAAGAATTCAGAAAATATTGGGGTCTCTTCCTCAGTTCTCTTTTCATTGATCATGTCCTGGAGGTGACCGGTGTACCTTTATATTTAGCGTGCTATTAAGGCTAATTATACCTCTGAATCAAAGGAGATTTCTCAAATTAAATGGGAAATGATTAAGTGCAGCAGTCTTATTTTCTATCAAGATAGGAATAAAAAAACCCCTAAATGTAGAACCAGGATTTCCATAACTAGAGAGACACAGGACCAGAGGCCTTGGAGTGGTAGAGGATGGAGGGAGGTGAAGCTGGATTCTCCTGCCAGGGTTCCCCTTGGGGTGAGCAGTGAGGGGGTGAGTGCTGTCCTTGGTGCTGAAGCAACTCCCCCCCCCACCCCCCAGAGTAATGAGTGAGGGTTCAGAAAACCATGCCATGGCTTAGCATCTTGTATACACTGTGTTCTTATTTCTCTTCTAAAATCACAGGCTTCCCCTTGGAAAAAATAAGTTAAATCAGTTCCTTCTGATCTCATTGGATTATTCCCACACCCATCAGCATGACTGAATGGCAGAAACCAGGAGGCCTTGGTAAGTCTGGGGCTCTGGGACCTCTCCCCAACAGTACGCTGACTCCATGCGTGCATGTGGAGTCATAAGCTCTGAAAAGCACACCCCAGGTTAGGAGGCACAGACTCTAGGATATGGTATACTGGCTTAATATTTTCTGATTTTTTTTTTTTTTAGATGCAGAACATATGATTGAAAATCTTAAGTGGATTCCTATGTTATACGATAGATTTAAATTCACAGCTTCGGTTGAAGCAGAGGAAGTGTTTGAAACTCCAGTCACATATTCCTGTCCCCAGGAACCCCTCACATAGGATACCCTATGGGTCCATGGTGCAAGCCTGAAAGCCACTGATTTTAGTCTGAGCCTTTCCTGGATCTTCACTGCTTGTTTGATTCCTTTTTATCATTGGAAACTAAACTCAGGTCACCTCCTGCAGGAAGCTTTTCCTGACCCCCTGCTGAGTCCCCCTAGCCCTGTGCCCACTTTTATCACTATATGGATCACTCTGTCGGGTAATGGTGTGTCTGTCTCCTTCAATGGACCCAGATTGAGGGCTGGAATCATGTGCCCAGAACATTGTAAGTACACAATGAATACTGGAATGTTTGTGCTTAATGAGACCCCCTCTCAGAGCAAAGCAGAAACTCATCTAAAGCACTCTCAGTACCTCCAGGTGTGGGGGACTCACTCCAGACTGAGCTCATCCATTCCACATTGAGGCTATTGGGATAGGAAGGGGCTTCCCCTTCACTTTGAGCCAAAATGTGTTCCATGTAGCTCCCACTTTTGGGGTCTATGTAGAACAAACCTTACTCCCTTTCTACAATTGGACTTTTAAGTACTTAAGGAGAGAGATTATATCCTTCCTTCCTGGCTTAACTCTATCTACTCCTTGTGGGATGTTATTTTGAGTCCTTTTACCTGTTTGTTGTTTTCTTCTGCACATAAAAAGTTTTCTATATCCCTCTTAAAGTCTGGAGTTGGGTTTTGAAGTTTGTATAAGCACCTTACATTGATTCCTCTTGGCCTGTTAAGTTATTCCTTAGTTTTAGCTCATTGGGCAATTTGGAATCTCTCCTATGTTTTCTCTTCTATACATTTAGGATCTTTCTGTACCTAACATTAGAGAACTTCTAAACTCAAAGGTAAGGAGATGTCCTGCAGCCTTTTACCTCTTCTTTAGCAGAGTTGAAGAAGCCAGTATTTCTTTTATATAGGTCACTAGGGCTAGAATTAAAGATCAGGATCTGGGAGGGCAGGAGTTTTGTCTGTTTTGTTCACTCCTGTTTCCCCAGTATGTGAAAAAGTGTTTGACACATCTTTGGAGCTTGGTAAATATTTGTTGAATGATTGAAACATGTCTGACTAATACTGGCATTTCCTGGGCCTGACACAATGGAGAGGCTGCCAGGACCTGCATCAGAAGAGGAAACTATCCCTTATGGGTCCTCATACTTCAATATACAATGCAAGGTTCCCTCCCTTCCCTGTTCATGTCTTCAGGTAGGGAGATGACTGGGACAGGGTTAATTTATTTCCAGGAAATGGTGCCTAACGATATAGGAAAGCCTAGTGGAGCCTGATGATGGGAAATAAAATGAGTAGAAAGGCTGATAAAAGTACCAATAATAGTTTATATTTGTTGAGGGCTCACTATATACTCAATCCTTCACATATATCATCTCATTTGAATCTCGTGACACCTCTATTGTTTTGTACAGAAGGACACGATAATTCACAAGTTCACTGCCCATCGATGGCGTGGATCCCCTCAGCGCCTGCTAAACTGTAAGCTTCCTGAGGAGACTGCCTGACCCTGGCCTTGGCTGAGTCATTGCTGCGTCTGTGCGCAAGGCAGACCATGGGAAAGGTTCATCTGGCCGAGATAAAGAAAACTGACAAATGCAGGGGCCACCAGAGACATGGGGGCCTGCTGAGAAGCTGTTCCTATTGCTGTCATTGGGGATGATGGGGTGACAAGGCAATGTGAAAAGGAGAAGAAATATATAAATATATACAAATGCATGTGTGTACAAACATACATGTATACACACATACGTATATATGCACACAAACATATATTTAATAATAAATGCAAATGTGTTTTCTTAAATCCAGTTTTAAATAAATTAAAATGAGCTTTGAAAGCCAGGGTTTCCTTCTTTGTTTTTTATTTTTTATAAAGTTAGCATTACTGAAGTAAAATTTAATACAGTAAAATTTGCACCATTTTGGTGTATAGCTCAATGAATTTGGGCAAATGCATACAGTCATAGCTATCACTACAGTCAGTATATAGATTGTATCTGTTCCATCACCCCATAAAGGTCCCCCGTGTCCCTTTGCATACAATCTTCTCCTCCCACCCCAGCCTCTGGCAACCACTGATCAGATTTATGTCCGTATAATTCTGTCTTTTTCAGAATGTCATATAAGTGGAATCACAAGGTATGGACCCTTTTGTGCCTGACTTCTTTCACTTAGCATAATGCTTTTGAGATTCATCCATGTTGTTGCATGCAGTCTGTATTGCTGCCTCTTCTAGTTTTTGGAAGAATTTATGTAATTGATATCATTTCTTCCTAAAATATTTGGTAGAATTCTCCAGTGAAGCCATCCAGGTCATAAAAGTATATTTTACAGAACAGTAATTCACTGGATGTTTTGTGTCCTTTAATGTTGAGTGCAGGAATCACTCTTCCTTTCTTTCCTCACCAGAGGGACCAGGTTGCCCGTCTATCCCTGGAGACTCTCCTGGCTGCCGATGGGTGGGTTGTAGATTAGAAGTACGGAGCAGGGGCATGGGAAAAGGGAAGGATGACGATTCAGCAATGACTCAGGGAAGAAATTGGTGGGAGGAGTGGAATGTCAAAGAAATTGTATCCAGGGCTTCCAGAGCAGAGCACAGTAAACAGGAAAGCAGCAATGCTTCCATTCTCCTCACCACTTGTTTATTGCAGAGAAAATCATATCATCAAGGTTACATTGTTGTTTGTTTGCTATTTCCATTCTCCCTGGGAAGAGAGAAAAAGCAAGCTTTAGAAAGACTATGCTTCTCAGGAGATTTCCTGCCTTGTGTCCAGACAAAAGTGGTTTGGACAAGCTTCAGATAAATATCTGATTGCTTCCACAGCCTTGGTGAGGCCAAACTTCCAGGTGCTTCAAAGTGTTCCCAATGCTACTGAAAATGCTCAGAATTTAACACTCCAGGATCTTCCCAATGGGAACAGGATAAACTTGCTCATCCCTAGTCTTGTGTACTAAGAAAAAATCTCTATGGCTGCTTTCAGGCAAGTGTGCTGAGATTCACTCCAGCTAAAGCCTGGGAGGACATGATTTTAAAGGACCCCCCACCCCACTGGAGTGCTCACAACAGCACACATTGCTGGTGTTAACTAAAGCATGACCATCACTGACATTCTGAGTGTAATATACCACCCAGAAGGCTGGGACATCTTTGATATCCACAAGGAGGGTTCTAGACATGAAGAAAGGCAGACTACTAGGGAAAGTCAGGCAGAGGAGATTGAGGTGTCAGCAGCAGGTGTCCCCAGAAGGTTTGTCAGGGAGCTTGACCCCACCCCTTGTCCTCACACTCGTCCCTCACTTTAGTGCCCCACACCTCTCCTCCTGCCATCAGCCTCACACCCACCTCACCTTCCTAGCTCTTTAGTGGAGTTTCCGGGTTATTTATTTACTTATTTATTTATTTTTGGAGGGGAAGAGTTCATCTTAAATAAATCGCTTACTCACTCATTCTCTTAACAAGCATTTGTGGAGTAACCCCTATTTGTCAGATCCATGCTCAGGGGTCCCATCTTTGTGCTCCATCAACTGATACCTAAGGTGTGATCTCCCCGTGTGCATTTGCCTGGCTGGTTGGCAGACTATTAATAATAAAAAAGCAATTTACACTTCATACCCATTAGGATGGCTATTAAAACAGTCTAAAACCTCCACCCAGAAAGTCACCAGTGTTGGTGAGGATGTGGAGAAATTGGAACCCTTATGCATTGCTGGTGGGGAGGTATAATGGTGCAGAGGCTGTGGAAAACTATGGAAGTTCCTTAAAAAATTAAATGTGGATTTACTATATGATCCAGCATTTCCACTTCTGGGCATATACCTGTTAGGGACAGGTATAGGTGGGCAGCATTAACCACAGGAAAAGAGGAGGGGGGCAAAAATGAGGAGGCCAATGAACATTTAGAACCAAACCCACAACAGCAGGAACTTGAGGTTAGGGACTTTTCCCGGCCAGGAGCATGTGCAGAAACTAGGAGCCCATGTCCAAAGGTGACCTTTTCCCCATTAACACAGTAAAAATCACACCCACCAGCACCATGACAGTTTACAAATGTCCTGGCAAACCCTGGAAGTTATCCCATAAGGATAAAAGTGGGGAGGGCCCTTAGCTCTAAGAATTTTCCACCCTTTTCCCAGAGAAATAATGAATATTCCACCCACCATTTAACATATCATAAGGTACAGACATAAAAGTAGAAGTGTGGTAAGACCCCAGTGTCTTCTCCACTCATGGACATGGACCTGTTTTCCCCCAGGAGAAACGTCCTTTTGCTTCATATACTGAAAAGCCTGCAAAAAACTGCTTGTGTAGAAGTGCTAAGTGTCTGTCATCACTCCTTTGCACGGCCTTTCTTGCAATTCCTCCAAGCAAGGAGCCCAAGAACCAGGAGAACACACTTGCAAAATCAACTTTGATATACCCAAAAGAATTGAATGCAGGGATGTGAACAGATATTTGTACACCCATGTTCATAGCAGCATTTTCCACAATAGCTAAAAAGTGAAAGCAACCCATCAGTGGATGAGTGAATAAACAAAGTATATATACAATAGAATATTATTCAGCCTTAAAAAAGGAAATTCTGACACATGCTACAACATGGATGAACCTTGAAGACATTATGCCAAGTGAAATAAGTCAGTCACAAAAGGACAAATATTGTTTGATTCCACTAATATGAGGGACCTAGAGTAATTGAATTTATAGAGACAGAAAATAGAATGGTGGTTGCCAGCAGCTGAGGGGAGGGGGAATGGGGATTCTTTATTTAATGAGTACAGAGTTTCCATTGGGGAAGATGAAAATATTCTCAAGATGGATAGGGGTGATGGTTGCACGACACTGTGAATGTACTTAATGCCACTAAACTGTACATTTAAAAATGGCCAAAATGGTAAATTTCATTTTATATATATATTTTACTACAGTAAAAAATGTAATACGCTCAATCATCCTTAACATAAGATAAAATAAAGGCAGAATTGCCCAGCTGCTTTTAGATGTTTGTAGGGAGGACATGTGAGATAAGTTCTGCATCAGTTCTTTGATTGTAAAGTGTTGTCCAAATGTAAGAAAATGATATAATTTCCTGGAGAATTGGGAGTCTGTAGTAGTTGGGATGTTTTAGGTCACAACTAATGGAAAAGTGAACAAAAACTGGCTTATACAATAAAGGGAATTTACTGGATCACACAAATAAAAATTCTCAGTGGTAGGTGTAGTACATCAGGGCTCTGATTCAGTATTTCTGTAGTATCTTTTTCTACTCTGCCATTCATTGTCAGCTTCACCTCTGCCAGGTTACCATTATTTAGCAAAATGACTGTGACTACTGCAAACCTCATATACACACCTTATGTTGTCCAAAGAGAGTTTCTCTTCCCCTAGCAACCAGAGGCTTTTCCTGGAATTTCCTCTAATTGGACCAACTTAGGACTCCACTGATTGACTTGGGAACTAACATACGGAAAGGATAAGGTCAAGTTCACCCTCATGTGTCTGATCTCAAATCTATAAATCTGGTAGCTTAATTAGATGATTCTTTTTGTTCCTTTACTTAAGCCAATGTGAATTGGGTTTTCTGTTGCATGCAACCAAAAGATTCCTGAATAATCCACACCCTTCCCACAGAGATGAGAAAGAAGTAAAGAAAGTATGGTATCTGGCCTTTGAATTACACCATTGGACTTTAGGCAGCCATTTAACCTACAGCCACATGGACGGAGTAGCAGCAATGCCCAGCTTTCTGAGAAACAGTGTTTCCCATGTGCTAAGAGAAGCAGCGAAGAGAAAGAGAAATAGTACTCTTGGACTCCTTCTGGCTTTCCATTCCTGGTTTAGATCTTTCCGGTCTCCAGCTACATTCTCATTTTTGGTTGCTGAGAGCTAACTCACATCCTTAAAATAAAGTCTCATTTCCTGTTTAATCCAGCCTCAGCTAGTTTCTGTTACTTGAAAACAGAGTCCCAACAGAGTAGAACTCCTGCTTTAATTTACACCTTGCCTTTTTTCTTTTCCAATCTCCTTTGCCCAGCCTTCTGAGTTTTCTGCACAAAAGGAACTAGACTATGGAAACAAGCTAGGCTCAGAATCACTCACCAACACTCCTCCAGTACCAAACTATCTTTCTGTCCTGAAATGAGAATTTGTGTGCTTTAACTTAACCTTTTTCTTTGGATGGCTTATTTCCCAGGAGGCTTCCCAGGCCCCTCACGTTAACATTCCCCTGCTGAGCATTAGGGCAGCCCATGTTAGGATCGAGTTGGGCCCCTTAGGAACCATGTCTCCTGAATTCTACAGTAAATCCAGAGTACAGGGGCTGATGCAGCCATTTCCTGCCCCTTCCTAGGGCCCAGCATAGCATAAATTCTTACAACTGTGCTTAGAGACTGAATGATTGACTGGTGGTTGAAGAGACAGCCTCACATTTCTGATTTTTCTTCAAGGACATGACTACCTTCTTTTACAAAACAGATCTCTCGACATGATAAGAACTTCTATTAAAGTAATTGCTTACATTGCTCAAGTTGCTCTGCTTAATTATTTCTAAAAGTGACTAGAACTAAAGAAGGGAAAAGCTGTAAACGCTGAGTCCGTTCTCCAGGTGGATCCTTTTACCTGCAGATGTGAGCGGCGTCCAGTTCATAAGATAATAAACTAGGGCCCACATCACCAGCCCCAAGGTAATGGGGAGAAAAAGATGGCTGGGTGCTGTGGTTCATGCCTGTAATCCCAGTGCTTTGGGAGGCCAGGGCAGGAGGATGGGTTGAGGCTAGGAGTTGGAGACCAGCCTGGGCAATATAGCGAGACCGTCTCTAATAAAATAAAATAAAATAAAAAAGAGGTGTCTGTTCTGAGCGAAAGATAAACTCTTTTAGTTTTTGGTTGCTTAGTCTCCTGTTATGAAAGCAAGTGGTAGAACACATTGGGCAACTCTTTCCCCCAGAAAACAAAACAAGAATCCTAGAATCTGAGTAAAACTGGGCCTTATGAATGTTCTCTCTCTCCCCCCATCTTCTCTCTTATCTATCTATCTATCTATCTATCTATCTATCTATCTATCTATCTATCTCTATCTACTTATCTATCTATCGTCTCTAATGTTTAATCAACTGAAGGAATTAAGTATTTCTGCTGAGGTGAGGCATGTGGCTCTCTAGAAGGAGGCAGGCACGCAAATTAGGAAAAGAATCTGCTAACTTTTTATGTGTCGAGACCAAGAACTCTTGATCTCAAGATACAATAGAGGAGAGATGTATCTGGGAATGCATGAGAAAACAATAATTGCTTTCCTCGAATTGGAAGGAGGGGGTTAAGGCAGACAGAAAACCTCCCAGAAATCAGCCTTTATGGGTTTTCAATGTAGTTATTTTGGAAGAATATTAAGAAAATAGGCAGTAGTTGTGGGAGTGATGTGGGGGAGGGTAGGGATAGGGGAAGTAATGCTTTAGAGGCGCATTAGGACAGAGAAGAGCAATTTTCAGGCTTTTCTGTGCAGTCTGAATAACACCTCATGTTTTCACTGCAAAATGATCAAAGACAAGATTTATGATGGAAAAGGCCCAAGCTTTGCTGAAGGCCTAATCTTCAGCAAATGCTCTGGCCTGGTGATGAAAAGTTCTGTGGCTGCAAAGTGGCTGAGGTGGCCACTCCCGGTTCTCTTCATCAAAGCCACTATACAGGCACTCAGTAGAGGGAGACAGATGATGGGCAGGTCATGCTTTCCTACTCAGAGGGGAACTAAGCGAGGGGGTCACCAGCCAGAACCAACATTCACTTCAGCTAGTGGGATGGGTAGACAGTGCCTGCAGCTGTGCACAAAGGCTCCGGTGGCGTTGTCACTTAGGATGGACCTAACAACAAGGGGACTTAGAGGGGGTCCACAGAGTCTCCTGAAACATGACAGACATTGCTATGGGCTACAGGGTTATGTGGGCTGAATTACTTCTCTCCTCATTCAGAATCAGCTAGCTATTCCCAGATAAGAAATATTTCCTGGGAAAGACGGGATTTCAACTTTGAATGTAAGCTTCAGTTTCTGTCATCTGTAATATCAGGGTAATAATGTACCTACCTCATGAGGTTGATTGGATGAAAAAACGAAATGCTCTAAAGCCCTTAGCATAAGACTTGGCACATTTAGATGCTCAATAAATTTCAGGTACTGTTAGTATTAATGTCAGTATAAGTATTTCATATTTTCCCCAGGAGGCTGCCTATCAGTCAGGAAAATAGAAGCGACCCTGGATCTTTCCAATAGAAAAAATTAACACAGGGAATTGGTCATGTAAATAATGGAAGAGCTGAGAAGACCAACTGTGGGACGGGCCAGTGAGGAATGCTAGAGGTTAGCGACAATGAAAACTGCTATAGTCTAGAGGAGCAACAGGAGGACATGGCAGAGGCCTGGGGCATCAGGCTGGACTGAGAAACATGGTGGGGCTGTCCAGTGGGAGGTGGGGCAATAAAGGAAGGATCTGTCTGTCCAGAGCTGGAATCACAGGAGAAACCTGCCATCGTGGCTATTCCTCACTGATACACCACTGAGGTAATGCAAGACAAGAAGAAAGGTCCTCATTTCTTTGTTCTTCCTCCCTCCTGTCTTCCACTGGTGTCTCTCATTGGCTGAACTTACCTGGGAGCACACTGGCAAGGACACCTGGGAAGTATAGTTCTCACCATGTAGGGTAGAGCAGGGAAAGAGAAGGGGGTGGGTACAGAGCAAACAAGAAAGTGGAAGGTGGTAGAGGTGCTGTCTACCTAGCCTTCTTGACTTCGGGCTTGTCCTCTGCTGAATATGTCAAGCTTATCTTGTTTATTCAAGCCTGCTCTCAAAGAATTTCTTCCTTCTTAGGGGACACTGGCTAGCAATAGTTTATTTTATTTTATTTATTTTCTTTTTAGCGTGCTTTATTATTCTTTGGGCATTGGTTATACCAGAACATGCCAATTTTCATAGTTTCTCATGCCATAGAATATAGTTACTGGAATGTATGTAAACATTTTTATAGTTTAAAGAGCTGCCTCTTAGGGAATTTACACAGCAGCATGGACCAAGACCATGAGATAAGGAAAATATTTCAATAGTACCATTTCAACATTTCAGGCTTTGGGTGCATGAGAGTTTTTTTCTTGAAGCCCCAGGGCCTTCATTCCTAGAGTCCTGAGAGTTGTTTTTTAATGTGGATTGTTTCATTTGTTATCACAATCCTGTGAGGTAGATGGACAGGGATCATGGCCCCCCTTTTTCGAAAAAGCATAGAGAGTTGAAGAAACTTGCTCAGTGTGACAGCTATAATTGATAGAGATGAGGTTGAGTCCTCTTTTCTCTGACTCAAAGCCAGGAGTCTTTCCACTGTGCAAACCTCTTTCTCAAGGGAAAAACAGTAGGTTCAAGAACAATATGATTTATTGAAGTAGTTCAATCTTTCTTCCAGTGAAATAACTTCTTGGCACATATTAAATTCCCATACATATATGGAGTCCCTTTCTGGAATATTTTATTCTCCCCAATTTAATCTATTTATCTAGTCCTGCACGAATATCATGCTGTTTTAATTAGTTTAGCTTTACAGTATGTTTTAATACATGGTAAAGAATGTCCCTCTCCCTTCTTTTTTACTTATCCCTTTTTTCTCAACATTTTCTTGGTTCTTCTTGTGTAATTTATTTTCCAGGATAAACTTGGAATCTACTCATCAAATACCAAAAAGAAATCTATTGAACTTTTGGTTGGGACTACACTGAAGAGCAAATTAATTGGAGGAGAATTGTCATCTTTGCAATATTGAATCTTCTATATAACAACATGGGGTATCTTTCCATTTATTTGATTCTTTTTTATTTCCTTTGATAAAGTTTTATGGCTTTATTCAGGAAGGTCTTGCACATTGCTTGTTAGATTTATTCCCAGGCTTATTATAGTTTTGGCTGCAGACACAATAAGGTATTTCCTCTCATGACATTTTGTAATTGGCTATTGCTGACGTAGAGAAAAGCTCTTGCATCCAATCACCTTCCTCAACTCACGTGTTGGTTTTAATGGCTCTTCGGTGCACTATTCTAGGTTTTTTAGGGAGGGAATCAGATTGCCTTTCCTGCCATATTTAAGCTGTTCTTCCTTTTATGCCTTTGTTCCCCCATAAACACTCTATAATATATCTCATTGCCTTTATATCCTGTCTTGAATTGTGGTAATGTCTCTGCATTTTATTGCCTTCAGTGGACTGACCAAAAGTAGAAATTGTGTTATTTATCTTTGCACCATTTCACCCCATTTCCCTAAGACCCCAGAATATTACTTGACATAAAATATACTATATATTGTACATATATAGTATATTTTATGTCAAGCATATGCTCAATAAATGTTTCTGTAATAAGTAGTCATGCCTTACAGTATAGTGACTTATTTATATTAAACCTGGATCAGATTATGTAGTAAAACCACATTTTGTTTTAACCAATGTATCTCAACTTGACTTCTTTGTATCCTTAGGCTTTTTCCCTAGACCAGGCAACTAAACTGGAATCACATTGCCTGGGGTGGGAGGGCCTCAGAGTACAATAGGGAACAAAGATGTCAAATTCTTGGCTTTGGAATTAAAAATACGAGCCCAGACAAAAAGACAAACTCTGTGGTCCAAGGGAGTTTCACTGTCTTTCCCATCCAGCCCAACACACACACAGACGCAGACACACCCCAAAACAAGACAAAGATTCCACAAAGAAGGAAGGGGAGGTAGTGTAAGCTGTACCCAAACCAGCAGGAAGAATCCCATGCCTGGATTTCTATCTGGATGGGCCCTGTCAGTGATTCCATCAGTCTTTTTGTGCATGAACAGAGGACATGTCCCCACCCAAGGAGCCATGTTACTTGTACTTTAAAATGTAGCCAAAGAGGATCACCCACCAGTGTCAGTCAGCAGGTTGATGCTGATGCACTAGCAGGAGTGATGCCCTCCTATGCTTTGAGGCTTTGCTAAATCTCAATCCCCCAGGTCCTCCATGCCAACATTGCTCTCCGTGGGCCAGGGGACTCCTAAGCCCCAAGAGAGGAGAAGAGGCTTCAACACCTAGAGTGGTGACAGTGGCCTAGAAAGAACAGCTCTCCTTTCCTATACTCACCCAACCCTTGGGGAGGGGCCCTAGAAGGAGCCTGCTCCAGGCCTGCCACTAGCAGAGGTAGAGGTGGAACAATCTCCTGTTTACAATGCATCTCTTGAGGGCACAGACCAGCTGAGTCAATGGCAACTCTTCCTCTGCACCCACTCACCACTCCCACGGCCTGGCAAAGGGTCTGGCACATGAAAGATGTTCAGTGGATATCTTGAGGCTGCTGCTCCAGAGATGCAGATGGAGGGATTGCTCAGTAGGACCACAGGAGGTTCCTTCCCCTGCTTCTTTTCAGACAAGCCACCCACTCCAGCACTCCCACCCACGAGGTGCCAGCCGGGGAAGGAGGCTGCCGGCTGTGTGCTGCAAGGGCCTTCCTGGGGAGGCTGCTGCAGTGTTGGTTCCGGAACCTCTCTCTAGTTAGCTCTTCCACCTGGTAGAGGATTAACCACCAGGAACTGGGCCTGGGTTTCCAGCTGTGGAAGTTCTTCAGATCTGGATTTTGATGCCCTCCTGAGCCCCTTTCGAGTGCACCGCCACACTGGAATTCAGAAACGGGGGAAGTGCAGTGCTGTGTAGTAGGGAGAAGAGAATTGGGTACCATGAGGGTAGTTTCTGGCTGACTCACAGCCCTGAGGACGGGAGCTTCAGAAAACCAGAGGATGTGTAAACTGGGAGGGCTCTGGGGACGCTAAATCCAACTTTATTCTTGTAGTGCTAGGGCCCCTTGTCTCTGCCTCCATCATCACTTCAGCTTCATCTCTGTGTCTCTGTGTGTCTTTTCTGTCTCTTATAATGTCACTCTCATTGGATTTAGTGCCTGACCTAATCCACTATGATCTTATCTTGATCCTTACCTTAATTATACCTGTAAAGACCCTATTTTTAAGGTCAAGGTTCCAGGTGGACATGAATGTTGGGAGGACACTATTCAACCTGCTACACACCTGTAATTCCATTAACCAGATTTGGTTCTCTGCTTCCGTTTATTCAGGCACACAGCTGTTAGTGATAACAAGGTCTGCAAGCAAAAGTCTCCAAATCCTGCAAAGGAGCAGGTAGAAGAAGAGAGAGGTGGCCACTTGCTGAGTTCTGCACATGCCCAGGGCCCACTTGACCATGTACAGCTCTCTATGTATTTAATCTTCCCAGTACCACCCATGAGATACCACTATCCACATCTTCCTAAAGAGAAAAGCACAGGCCTGGAGGGATTAACAGACTTTCCCAAGATTGTAAAGGGTGTGCTAGGGTTCAAGCCCAGCGCTGTCTAACCCAAAGCCCATGTCTTTCTATTATGCCCATTATATATGAGTGAACGTTGGGTGCTGGGGATACAACAGTGAAAAAAGCCCCAATATGGAGCTTACATTCTGGTCGGGGAGACAGGAAATAAATACACAGGGCCATATTGGGAAGGGATAAGGGCTCTGATGACCAGGGTGAGGTGATGGGGGTTAGGGAAAGCAGTGTTTAGTAAAGACTTCTGCAAGGAGAGAGAACTAAACTGAGACTCAGCATCAAGGAGCCAAATGTGGGTATGAACCATGGAAAAGTGAGAGGTACAAAGGCTCTGAGGTGGGAATGAACTCAGAAAGTTAAAAGAGCAGAAAAAATCCCAATGGAGCTGGGGAGAAGTGGGGGTGGAGTATGGTACAAGATCAGGGAGGGGCAGGCCCAGATGAAGCAAGGCCTGGTCAGCGGGAGATTGAGGTTAATGAGAAGCCTTCGGCAAAATTTGATCAGAGGTAAAACGTGCTCTAATGTGCTCTAATGGCTTGCACTGCTGTGTAGCGTGTTGACGGTACCAGGCCAAGGGGAAGACAGGACGCTGGTTAGGAGGCTAGCCTGAGTTGTGCAGGTGAGACACGAGAGAGGTTGGAGGCCTGGACCTGGAGGGAGGCCATGGAGATAGACAGAGGGTGGAGTGAGGGAGTTTTGGGAAAGAGCTAGTTGGGTGATGGGTTAGATACAGGCTGTAATTTGAAGGAGGAAGCAGGGGTGGTTCCTCTGTTTTGACTCAAGCAACTGGGTGGAAGGAAGTTCCCCTTACCCAGGGGATGTCTGGTGAAGGTGAGAGTTCACTGGGAGTGAGGTAGGGGTGGGGATAGGGTGTTCCCCCACTTTTTTTTTTTTTTGCATTGAAAACCATTTTCTTAATCCTGTTACAACAGCAAAGGTAAAAAAATGTATTTAAAATAAGAAGGGGAAGGATATTTATTTAAACAAAGTAAGTTATTTTGGATACTAAATTTACAGTAAACAAAGAATGACTGACTATATCCCCCATACCTTAAATCAACCAAAACCAACAGGACACTGATGGAATTAATGCTGCACAAAACCTTGTTTTTCAGTCCTGAGGATCTGTTTTTGAAGGGGTGTATCTGCTCATCATTAAAATGGCCTCACATTTTTAAAGCACTTTTATCTTTTTCAAAGCACTTCAGAATTTTTTTTTTAAGTTGAAATACACCTTTTTTAAAATTTCAGCTCATCATGGGGGTACATAAGTTCAGGTTATATACATTGCCCATGTCCCGCCCATCCCCCTGAGTCAGAGCCTCAAGCGTGTCCATTCTCCAGACAGTGTGCCTGGCACTCACCATGTAGTCATACCTCCATCCCCCCCCCACCTCCCTGAGTCAGCACCTTCTTCTCTATCTTACCCCAGGTAACGTCGTCGTAAGAGGTTAGCTACCATCCAATTCCTAGTGTACATTAGGCAACTGCATTACTTTCTCTTTGTCAGTCTCCTGGAAGCAGAGCACTGAGGGAAACTCAAGCTGTGCTGTATGGAGGCTCAGGAGGGGCAGACTCTGGAGCCTGGCACAGCTTGGAAGGCAGGCTGAGGAGATGGGCCATGCTGGGGCAGCTTGAGGACAGGCATCAGAGCCTTCTGAAGACAGGAGAGCTGCAGGCATGGAAGAGTAGGCCCAGAATAGGGAACCTGAGGGAAATATGTCACTGCTATGGCTTGAATGTTTTCCTCTCCAAAACTCATCTTGAAATGTAATCCTCAATGTGGCAGTGCTGAGAGGTGGGCCCTTTGAGAAGTGATTGAGTCATAAGGACAGAGCCCTCGTGAATGGATTAATTCATTCATGGATAACAGATTAGTGGGTTATCACAAGAGTGGGACTGGGGCTTTATAAGAAGAGGAAGAGAGACCTGAGCTGGCGTGTCAGCACGCTCAGCCCCCTCTCCACGTGATGCCCCGCGCTGCCTCCGGACTCTGCAGGGTCCCCACCGGCAGGAAGGCCCTCACCAGATGCTCCCCTCGACCTTGGACTTCCCAGTCTCCAAAACTGTAAGAATAAATTTTGTTTCTTATAAATTATCCAGTTTCAGGTATTCTGTTATAAGCAACTGAAGATGAACGAAGACAATCACCAACTCGATGGTGGTAGGAATGGCAGCCTGAGCATGGGGTTGGAAGAGTGGAGGGCACCAGCAGGCTGGAGGCGGTGGCAGCACGAAGAGTCAGAGTTGAGAGCTGACGCTAAGGCAGGATGGGCTCTTTGCTGGCAAGTGCAGGCATGGCGCCTCAACCAACCCCACAGCGTGGCCCTGTCCCTGTCAGCCATGGCCCGGAGGAAACGAGCTGATTGAGAGGTCCACCAAGGCGGCCATGTCCAAAACCAGCTAGCCTGTGACACATCCTCCTTTCTACCTTCCACATTTCCTGAGGGATTTCAAGTTTAACAGCCAAGGAAAATCTTCAGTTAAAGGATGAATCTCTAACTGTGGTGTATCAGGTGTCACCAGGAGTGGGGGGAGCATTGCCTCCCACCCGGCAGGCTCCCGCCCACCACTTAGATGGTACCATGCGCGCTGCCAGCCTCCCTCCCACCTTGGGAATAGAGCCTGCCCGTGTCTCCATCGGTCAGAACATTCTATTAATCAGACCCTCTCACTCCCAAAACACACATTTTTCTGTATCGAGAGCCCTTGTAGACACTGTATATAAAGTTTAAATGCAAATATTTAAAAATTGTTATTCATTCTATTTCTATTCCAAAAAGGATCTAAGGCAGCTTACTCATGAATGAGGGGAGTTAAGACAAAGATTTTTAAAAGAGCTTGCTAAAAGTACATAAAAGAAGGAAAGAGGAAATTGCACCAGGAAATCAGAAGAAAAGGTAGTGATCTCTAAATTTAGCTCAAAGCTCATGGTGTCCCTAGAAAAAAAGGGATGTGCACTTGTTTGTTTAGTCCTCTGTGCCTGAAAAAGGCAAGAGGCACAGACAAAAATATCTGGTGAAGTGCTGTGCCACACTGGAGGGGAAAAAGTGCCTTGGAGACAGACAGAGGTCTAAGATCCACGTGTGACGCTGAGCAAGATGTGAACTTGTTTGAGCACGAGGTTTCTGTGAAATGAAAGCAATTATTGTGAGCAGGGTGCCTAATGATTCTGGCTCATGATTCTAGGAGGAGATGTGTCACGAGGACTTTATATAAGAACCGGTTGGTAACAGAAGAGACAATGCCATCTGGTCAAATCCACCTCCTCTCTGGCCTCATGTCCAAACCATCTCTTGGAAGAACACACTTCCCAAAGGAAAGAAAAACACCCCCTGAACCCTGGAAGTGGGAGTAGAGAAGCTTTCCTCTGCCTGGGATTGATGTTTCAGGGATGCAGTTGTTGCTTGTCTTGGAACAAAAGTCTGGTAGCACTGGAGCCTGCTGAAGCCACCTCCATTCCTTAGGAAGCCCAAACATGATTGCACACTTCTAAAGCTGGCCACGCTTCTGTCTGGACCATCTCACCGTGTGCTCTGAAATCCTGCTTCTTCTGAGGCCTTTTGCATGGATGCAGCGTCCTCATGGGACCCCTCTCTCATGCCCTCTTGCATGTCAGGCCTCCTAGGGCAGAAACCCAGATTGCAAAATTATTTCTGCCTGCTCACCTCTCATTAAAACTGCCCCTTTCCTGCCCCCAGCACAGCCTTGGTCTCTGCTAGGGAAACAGAGAAAAGGAATAGAAACAAACTCAATAAGTAACATTAATAATAATAATAATAATGACAACAGCCAACATTTACTGAATGTTCATAGTGTACTAAGCACTTTATAAGGATAGTCTCATTTAAACCTCAGGATGGCTCAATTCTAGCTTCATTTTACAGAGAGGGAAATTGGGGATCAGAGAAGTTTAGCAACTTGTCCAGGGTCACACAGCTGATACATGGTGGGAAATGGAATACATTCATAAATCTAAACTATTAACCACTTCTCTTATCCATGTAATGGTTACTTACTCCAGGCTTTTCCTAATGGGGGCATTCCATTGCAAAAGAACTCTTTTGTCCTACAAAGGTATGCACTAATTGTAAAAGTTATTAGTGGAAGAGGTATTTTGAGTTAAGGAGTACCTTCCTAGGGTCACTTAGATGCTACCTTGGATATGCAGCCTTTTTGTGCCTCAGTTTCCTCATCTATAAAGTAGAGATAGTAATACATACATACTTCAGGGGGTTTTGTTAGGTTTAAACGAGCTACTGTGTGTAAGGTGGTTAGAACAGTAACTGGCACAGGGGTTACAGGAATTTGATTTTTATCATAGTGGTTATTATCAGGCCGGTGGCTTCCACCCCAGCCATGTCTAAAAATGATCCTCCTACAGGGGGAGCAGGTGGGTTCCCAAGAGAAGGAGAGCAGCAGGTACCACCTGCACTCCCTTGTTCTGGCTCTTGTGTCAAACAGAAGGACAAAAGGGTCCTGGCCAAGCACTGATGAGCTGGCTCCTCCCGGCCAGGGAAGGGAGAGGCATCCCAGGCAACTTGCAGTGTTTCCCGGTATCCTGAGATATAGTCCCTCTGTGGTGCTGGTGTTGGTGCTGGGCTAGGTTAGGTGCCATGATTTTCAACAGGGAGGGAGAGGTGGATTTCCCAGCATTCCACGGGGCTGGGGGAGAAGGACAGGATCATCCACAGAACTGCACTCAGCAGACTGCAGACTGTCAGGTGTATCACTTGTTATGTGCCAGGCTTAGAATGCTGCCCAAATTCTGTCTCCTTTTATTCTTCTGTTCTTAGTTGGATTATTTGGTGCATGTGGAGAGGTTGTGTGACAAGGACACCTGGAAAAAGAAGGAATTTCCCTGGGAGTAGTAGCATGCACGCACTCCCAGCCTCCTAACAGCTTGGGGCCACAGGCTCTTCCAGTTTTCATTTCCTACTGCCCTTAGCTGGGCTCCCACACAGTTCTAGCCCTTTGGGGACGTTCAGCAACCCCTGAGTTCACGTCCATTTACAATCGGATCATCAGCTTATGCAGGGAAGCAGTTGTATGTTTGATTTCCAATCCACGCACAGTCCTGTGCCAAGCACTTGGGATCACAGGGCCACAGAAGACCTTAGGAGGTTTGGGCTGTGGTGGCTGTCAGCATCTTGCCTCTTTGGGAGGCTTGGTCCTTCTCCCAGAATCATACCATCACAAGAAACTAAAAAAATGTGGGGTCATTCAGTGAGTACATATTCAAATACATCACAATTTTCAAATACTGGTAATTAACCTAATCAGTGAGATCAATTCAGATCAATCAACCACTGTGCCATCTCTTTACCTGTATTATTCATTTCATGAAATGCTTGCTGAGCATCCACTACATGCCAAGCACCGTGCTAGGGCCTGGGATAGGGAGAAGAATCAGAGACACGGACCCTGCCTTGGAAGCTGACCTGGAGGAGTGAGGTCTAGTGGGAAGACAGAGCAGGTACTGCCACGTGCAAGCTACAGCATAATGCTTGATGTGTGAGCTTGGGGTTCCTGTTGATTGGGAGTCAAGTCCAAGCTCTCCCCTTAGTAGCTGTGTGGCCTTAGCAAGTGATGTGACATCTCTAAGCCTCAGGGTCTCACCTGTAAATCAGAGCTAATGGTATTTCTGCCATAGCAATGTTTTGAGGATTGTGTCAGCAGATGTACATGTATTAGCTGACTTAAATATCACAACAGATCTATAGCAGGGTACTATTGCACGTTTCATTATACACTGTAAATGCCTGACAAATTTTGGTTGCTGTTATTATTATTGAGGTAGCTCAGATTAAGAAAATTCTGTTGGCAGATGGGCAGGAAGGTCCCACAGAAGCCGTGAGGTCTTTGCAGGGTTTTGAAGGGTAAAAAGATGTTCACCAACCAGGCCATCAGTAGGGAGAGGGACGCTGCAGGCATTGAGACTAACACGTGTCAAAAGCACAGGGGTGAGACTGGCATGGTGCGTCGGAAGAGCTGGGCAGCACCACGTTAGTCTGGCATAGAAGACAGAACACCTGACTGGCCGCCCTCCTGCACCTTTCCTGCTCCCCCTCAGGCTTGCGGAATGGGGATATGAAACAGCTTCCTCTCCCCGTCCTGTGAGAGATGGCAACGTCCACCCAGTCCCATGTTGGCTCCAGCACAGGCAGGCTGTTGGGTCACTATGCCGGCGACCTTTCTATTCCGTCCAGGGCTCCAGCCGGAGGCCCCACTCAGCCGGTGAGGAGAGAGCTAATTGGCGGATGAGGCATGGCAGGGGCCTGACGTCCTCGCCCCTGGCTGTCCCCGATGCTGCAGCAGATGGCCTGCCTTCTCCAGCCCTTCGGAGACTCCCCCTCGCAATTACCGCGCCACAGCTGCCACGCGCGAAGGTTAGCTCGGTGCTTCAAATGTGTGCCTGGAAGATTATGTAACCCGCTGGCAGGAGAAAGCCGCCACACTTGGCGAGTTTAGCAAGATTAAATGTGTCAACACTCGGTTTTGAATATGAAATAATGCAAATGTCTCCTTAGTCCCGTTTGAATTAAAAAAAAGTCAAGATTGTTCATGTTCTTTCTAAAATGCTATAGATTGAGAGTGTGTTTAACTCATTCATTTATTCAACAAATGTATATGGAAGGCTTAGGATGTGCCAGGCAAATGTGCTACCTCAGGAATGAAACACAGTTAAAGAATCCTTCCCTCGAGGAGTTTACATTCTAGTGGGGCAAGGCAGACAATAAATAACCAACACAATAATCGCGTGCATTACATAGCATGACAGAAACTGAGAAATGTCATGGAATAAATTTAAAAAATAAAGCAAAGGAAAGGAGACCAGGAGTTCTGGGGCGATGCTGCACATTAAACAAGGCAGGCAGACAGGTCTTCGCTGAGACACAGACTTGACATCAATTGTGTTTAGGTGTCTTCACTCCCTTACTGACGAGTGGGCTGTGGGTGGGTCTGGGGGAGCGGCAGGAGCTGCTCCAGGGTGCCTGGAGAGGGGCTTCCCCCGGGGGAGACTGGGAAGGCACATCCTCCCCACCTAGGGCGACCAGTTCAGTTGTTTCAGTTTTTCAGGGACAGGGGTTTCCCAGGACATGGGAGATTCGGAGGCAAAACCTATTAAGTCCAGCAAATGGGAACATACCGTCAACCTCATCCCCACACCAGTGCCTCAGTGTGCTCACCTTTAGTCCAGCCCTAGTGAGCCACTGGCCCAGCCACACAGAGTGGACTCTGGCCAACTAAGCCTGCGCCTTGTCGTACCTGTTTTCAAAAGCCCCAATGCCTAGATTAAATGTTTCTTGTCTTAAATCCAATCGTTAGGGATTTCATCAAGGTCAAACAGTAGAAGAACTTTCTCCTCTCCTCCTGTGATTTGTAGCAAACCTTTGAGGCCACGAGGAGAAGGAAATGAACACCCATTTCCAGCAAGCTTTTGAACGTCTCTAGGGAAATTTTGCTTAGAGACACTGCAGAACTGCAAACGTTTGACTTGGTTGAGGTCTGATCATTCCCCAAAGATTCCTGCTGTCGAGGCTCCTCTGGAACCGCAGACAGGCAGGAGCTGACCGAGCGCAGAGCTCCCCACGACAGAGCTTGCCTTGTTCAGCTGAGGGCCCCGAGCAGAGGCCCTCGTCTCTGGTAGGGTGTCAGTTCACACCTTACTGGTCCTGTCATCTTTTTCATCACACAGGCACTGTAAACTCAGCTTGCGCAGAATCAATCTCAGCGATCTCTATTTCCCTTAGCGCCCAAACATACTCCTTCTCCCAAGCCCCCACTTCAGTAAACGGCCCCACCATCCTCTAATCACCAGCCTGCCCGGCTCCTCCCTCCGTCCCTCCCTCAGCCTCACTTCTGCACTGCCGTGGTCACTGCTCTAGCCCAGGCCCCTGTCACCTGGCACTTGGATGATGGAAAGATCATCTCATCGGTCTTCCCATTTCCTCCCCAAACATTTTTCAACAGCAACAGCGGGGTCTTTTAAAAACACTCCCCTGATTCTCTCTTAAAACACCTTCAATGTTTTTTTTTTGTTTATATTGGGCCCTCCAGAATTTTGTCCCTGCTAACCTGCCTAGCTTGAACCCACTGCTGTTTTCTCCCACTCCGTGCTCTGATTAGACTCAGTAACTTGTGTTCCTTAGGAGGTCTTGCCACTCTGTTTTCACGCCCACACTCCTTCTGGAGGACCCCTCTCCTTTTCTACCTTATTCTAAGACTCAGCTGATGGCACCCTTCCGGAGACTTCCCTGACCCTTCGGTTAGACCTGGTGTACTGTGCTAGCTATTGTCTGCTGACATTCAATAGCCTCCCTGACTTTCCAGGCTTGTCCTCGTCTCACACAGGCTGCAAGTCTGGAAACTGTACTGCCCCTGTTCCTTTGCCAGCAGAGCATGGAGTGGTAGCAAACAGGGTCTGGGTTGAGCAAGACAGTTAAAAGCTCCAGCTTAAATTCTTCAAATGAGAGACTGGTGCATGATATTTGGAAGGCAAAAGAAAAGAATAAATCGCTATTTACTTTCAGGAATGGCAGATGCATGAGTAGATGGCAGCTTTTGATGTTTTTCTTTTTTTTTTCACTTGTTCATTCTCTGAAAGCCAGCATCAGTCTTCCATTCCTATGACTTCCCCATCTCTCCTATCAGTTTTATGAACATCGAATCTCTTGCAATAAATTCCTGTCTCTTATAATATGTAGAGTGGTTTCTAGTTCCCTAACTGATATGTGTGCTTCTTCCATTCTCAGGTGTAATTAGTGTTTGCATATCCCATTCCTCGTCCAGGATTTGGCACTTAATAAGTATTAAATTTTGTTGTTACTAAGTTAAATTGAAGCATAAGAAGAAATAAAAACACCATGGGTCATGCCCCCACCAAGGCTCGCCCTGAGGCATAGACTTTTATTCACCTCATCGCATCTGTTTCTCTCCATGCTCCTTCTCTGTATATGTAATGCCAGGCCATGTGTGGAATAAAATACAACAGAAAGGGAAAACCTTTGCAGTATGACAGTCATGGGTTCAAATCTCACACTTATTACTTATCGTCTGTGTGATCTTGAGCACGTTACTAACTTCTCTGAGCCTCAGTTTTCTAATTCATATACTGAGAATAATTCTACTCTCCTGAGTACCTGTGAGAAAAGACACTTAACGAACATTAGTTCCTTTCCCTTCCAAAGTAGAAGAAACATGGGCTTTTTGAGATCTAAGTGGCCTTGGAGATTATTTGTGACTTTGTTCCCTCATTTTACAGATGAGGAAACTGAGGCCCAGAGAGAGAAAGTGACTGGTACAAAATTACATAGTTATTAAATGGTGGAGCCAGGACCAAGATAAAGTCTTCTGACTCCAGGTGCTGTTCATTTTTCTACTATAGGTATAAAGGATAATGATCAGAATGAAATTACGAATTTATGCTTGCAGAAGGACAAAGACCTTCTATTGTCAGTCAAGGTCCAAAATGAAGAAAATGTAAAGCAAAGCACTACTTTCCCCCCCAGATGTTCTGTGACATAAATGTAGTGGGGGTGAGAAATAAGCACCTGCCTGGCTATTGAGATTTGGGGGCTTTTTGTTACTGCAATGTAACCTGGCCTATCCTGATTGAAAGAAGACATGCGCTGATCAGGAATCCATGGCGTTTGGTTGATGTGGGATACAACTCAGACTGAAGCCACAGCTGGGATTATAAGCCAAAGTCCACATGAAGAGCATGGGACTGTAACTTTCCAGAAACATCTGTACCCCATGTAAGAACTGAGAACTACAGTATGAGGTAGGCTCTGGGGTTTTTGCAGTGTTAGGGATAGGCACTGATGAAAGACACAGGCTCACTTGTCTCAGATGCTTTTTTTTTGAGTCTACCTCCAGGACTAAGAAAGATACTTGTGGGCCAACCTGGAATCCCTGTGTCTGGCTCACGGGCTCCTCTCTTACGCCCTCAAGCCTGATTTGGACAGTTCTCTGCATATAATCTGAACATCCTAGTGTATTCAGGGACCTGAAATGTGGGGTTTTCCTCAGAGAAGTGGTAGATTTTAATCCACGAGTGGACAAAGAGGAATAGGAATTTCAGTTACACAAGGTATATGCCATTTTCCTGGATTGAGGTGCCAAAAAATTAGATGGAATTATTACAAGTCCTATGGCTAAGAAGGGAATTAAATGAATTAATGTCTGTTGCAGCAACTTAGATGGAACTGGAGGCTAATATCCTAAGTGAAGTATCTCAGGAACAGAAAAACAAATACATGTTCTTACTTGTAAGTGGGAGCTAAGCTATGGGTATGTATACACGGTCATACACAGTGTCATAATGGAAACTGGAGACTCAGAAGGGGAGAGGGTGGGGACTGAGGGATCAAAAATTACCTATTGGGTACAATGTACACTATTCAGGTGACAGGTACACTAAAAGCCCAGACTTCACCACTATACAGCTCATCCATGTAGCAAAAAAATGCTTGCATCCCTAAATTTATTGAAATTTAAAAAAAAAAAGAAAGAAGTTTTTACGGAGAAAGGGAAGGGAAAAAAAAAGCTTTAGCTAGGGCCTAGAAAGAGTGCATGATAAAAGCAGTTGGGAACCCCTTTGCAGACTGAGATGGCTGTATGGGGAGGGGGGTTAAAGGAAGTTTGCGTAGGTTTGGGAAGGGAAGATGAGAAGAACCAATCCCAAGAGAATGAGTCCAATATATTAAGGCAAATTTCAAGATAAGACACTTATGAATGGGAAAGCAGCTCTTGCAGAGGTTCTGAAGAAATGTGTCAGAAAAATGTGTGAAGTTTGCACTGGAAGGGAAGTTAGCAGAGCCAGGTAGGAAAATCATGGCTGAGTGAAGTCCGGGTTAGATGTTGGACTAGTCTCCTGAGTGTGAGCCCAAGAAGGGTAGGGACTTGTCTTGCTCACTTCTGTATCCCAGTGTCCAGGATGGCTCCTAGACCACAGTAGGGTCTCCAAGGACAGTTGCTGGGTGAATGTCTATAGAGAAGACACATCCTGGTGGACTTCCTCTTCTCAGAGTGACAAGGTAGGCAGGCTATGTTTGGACAATGGAGAATTTTGCCTCTAAGTCTTAGGCTTTCTCTCTTGCTGTGGGAGACCATACCTGATAAACACAGAGGGCTAAGACCACAAATGTCTGGGCCTGAAACAAAGGAATAGAAAAATAAAGGAAAGCACCAGGATCCAGCAGATAATACTAGCTCTGCACCTGGTAGAGAAGGAAGGGGGTTAGCTTTAAGAAGCAGGTTATACATTTTAAAACTTAACCTGAAAGGAGTCAGAGAATGACCAACATAGGTAAATGGAACACCAGAGGGCTATCCCATGGCCACAGGAAAAAGGTGGCAGAAAGAAAAACCTGGAAGATGAGGAGAGGCAGGGTTTTGGAAAGGAGACCATGGCATGAAGAGACCCAGTGTTTTTGCAGCTGAGTCAAAAACCTAGGGAGAAGAAAAATGCCCTCGTAGATAGGATTCACAGGGCCTGAATAGAAGGAGGCAGACAAGCAGCTAACGTGGCCAGGCCAAGAAATACCCCAGGATGCAGGTGACAGTCACAGAGAAGAGTGAGAACGTGAGAAGAGCAAAGCCACACACACTTGGCTTGGGCAGGTCTTGCTTACGGGAGTGAAGGGCAGGGAGACTGATCATGTGAAACAGCCCCAGGGGTACCAGGAATACAGGCTCAAAGGGAAACTGGGAGTTAGGAGGTTTGGATGCCAAGGAGATAGAACCTCAAGTAAAACCTGGAGGCTGGGGCTGCACCTGGGCAAATGCCAGTCTTATTGGCAATTCTAGCAAGTCTGAAACCCAGAATATTTCCTATGTCTCACATTTGTTTTCTCCATCTCCTTTTCCCCAGATGCCACCAAGCATCTGCTATATCCCATGGCTGGCAACAGAAACATGGGTTCTGAGAACATAATGTTGCTTGGCTAAATTTGGCAAGGCTGGGACTGGGGCTGGGATATTCTTGTGCACCCTATTGACTTTCATATTCTTTGAAAAGCAGGACACATGAGGGCCTGCGGATTGGATACATCCAAGCTTGTTGTTGCTTTGGGAGCCACACCCATTCCGGTAGACACACGGAGAGCAGCTGCCCCTGGAGGAGACACTCAGACTCCAACTGGGAAGCTCCCCTGGCTGACACAGGGGACTTCAAACCTTGGGAGGGAAGGTCTTTCATTTCTTTGGATTTTAATTTGCAAAATGAAAGGAGCTCTAGATTTGAACTTTTTGATGTCTCTCCTAGAATTTAATAATGGAGAGGCCTCCACAGAGCTCAAGTTCAGGGTATTTTTAAGTTGCTGGTATTGTGCTCGTTGGGGTATTTTTATGCTGTCATGTGGTATTTGTGGCACAGCTTCCTCTGCTGAGCTATATTGGACAGTGTGGCTGGAAATTTGAGATGGAAAATACAATCGGGATAAATTTTTGGCCCAGGGTGCAGTGAGGACTTGGAGAGATTTTACCGAATGCCTTGTTCTGACCATTTCACAGGCTTCTGGAGGTAACAGCTGAACTGCTTGCCCTACAGGCTCCCGGGTAGGGATAAGAGACATGGCCATAAATTGTGAGGACAGAGCTCCTCTGCTGGCCTCCATCCTTGAAAGGGCAGGCGTCCCTGGCTGATCACAGGTTTGGCAAGTTAGCCCAATTAGATAAGTGGACAAAACCTGGGTGGAATTAGGGCGCAACCCTAACCCCACCTGATTCCTGTTTCCACAGAGGCGAATCCTCTCCTTCTCTGCTGCCAACTTAATCCTTCTAAGGACTGTGGAGTAGCTAACATTCAGGAGGCCAGGTGTTGACCAGGAAGTGAGGTGGGCGTGCTGCAGGCACTGCTCATAGACAGCAGGCAAACCCATAGAGTGCCTCAGTGTGAGTCTGAAAACGGTGCCCCATCTGGGCAGGCACAGCTGCACAGGAAGGGTGAGTAGATGCATTTGTGAAAAGACAAATGTGTCCCTTTTGCTTTCATAGATGCTTGGTGAGTGGAGCTGGGCTGGCCTTGTCCCCTCAGGGGTGCTGTCGGCCTTCAGTACTCTTTCTTGCTCTCCCCCCAGCAGGGAAGCACTGGGTGTGGGCTGCCTCTGGGAGCCCAGCCCTGGACGTCTGCTATCTCTGTTCAGCTTCTCAGGCCTGTGGTCTTCAAGCTGTGGGAGGGAAGTGAAGGAAAGTATTCTTTTCAGCCCAACTTGTCCAGGGGCTCCTGTGTCGTAGGGGTCCCTGGGTACCTGTCTGACCTGTGAGTAAAGCAGCCTCAGGTCCCTTCCTAGCCAGCATCTCATGTCATGTCCTTTGACTGCTGGAGCATTAAAGGGCAGGAAGGGCGAGGGGAATAATGCATCAAACTCTACCCAATCCCTAACAATAATGATAATTAATATTTGGTATATAATAACATGAAATCTTGTGGTGTTCAAAAACTTTTTTTAAGGTGATTTTATATCATGGCTGAAGATTTTACACTGTGGCTTCTGTCAGGGATGAATGATGCGTAAACTCACCCTTTGATCCATTAAAGGAATCACTTTTGCCTCTCCTTGAACCCTATCGTCCTGCCTAGAGCTGTGAAATCCGTTTGTATAGTAAGGAACATACCCAGATGGTAGGAGTCTTGTTAAGATAGAACTCTTTAAAAGAGCTAGGAGTTTGTGTGTATTGTGTGTATGGAGGTGGAGCAAGAGTAAGAAAAGTAGAATTGAAACCAGAATTTTACTCCAATCTTCAGGCCAAGTCTGCTCCATCCAGGTGTTCACCTATGACATGATCAAAAAGAGGTCTTTAATTAAGGACTTTGTAAGGTGAACACAAGAATGTATTGAACATGACCTAGCCTGGACTATACACAGGGAGGAGAAATAAATACTCTTGTCATAGTTCTATGCATAAATTGTAAGAGATACATAGTGGGTTCTGATCACCACTTCCAAATCCTGCAAGAAGCTTTGGAGAACCGGAGTGACAACCCAGGCTTCTCTTCTCCCAGCGTCTCCTGGTCACCTCTGTGGGGCCCTGTGGCCCAGTGCTGCCTGCCCTGGGAAGTCCACATTTTTCCTGCAGACACTTAGTGCCAAGTGCCCTTGACTTTGTTTCTGCAAGCCCTCAACAGTCACTGGAAGTGTGGCTTCTGAGGAGCTTCCCAGTCCTCCCGTGAGCTTTGCATAATTCTGCCTTCGGTTTAATTCAGGAAGGGGTGCTGAGGCTGCAGCTTCTGCTTTTCTCTAAATTGACATCCCTTGTGCTTGGGTTTTCCTGGGTCTGATAGATTTCCTGGGATATCGACTGTCAGGGCTAAAACTGGGAATGTTTCGGGAAAACAAGGACATGTTTGTTCCCCTACCTGGTGCCCTGATTGTCCTGTCATTCTAGTAGTTCTAGTGGCTGCACCTGATGAGAATTCTTTGCTTGCTCTAATGCCATCTCTTTTAGCTTCTGGCCTTCCCCACCAGCCAAGCAGCATGCTGTGTACCTGAGCTTGCGTAGGAATATTGGGTGTGAGTTCAATTTATAGTAGGCAATAAAGTTGAGCTTTTTCCTTTTTGTGTGTCCAGAGTCTATGGGAGAGAAAGCCTCAGAGACGTGGTGTTACCTATTGTCTTCAGGGTCCTGTCGGAAAGGCCATTCGGGAAGTGGCTCTCACTTCAGCATCCAGCCCCATCATGCTTAGAAGTGTTGCCATGTTTCTCTGGGTTAAAATAGCATCTCTGCCTCTTCTATACAAAGCCGTCATTTCTCTCATTTCAAATTCACTTTGTGCCAAACATTGGGAGTTAGTTGTGTTACTTTCCTCAGTTTCTCTTGTTTCCATGGTGCTGACATGGCCAACTACCAACTCTCTAGGATATTTTTTTCTGGTTGGAAGAGTCTGGTCTGTTGCCACGGCACCTACAGCCATACAGAGCTTTCCAGTGGTAACCATGTGACTCAATGGGGTGGCCAAAATGCAATTTATAGGATCTGCTAGAAGAGTCGTGTAGCAAATCCGTGCCTATGGGCTTGGCTACGGTGGATAATGTGCTGATACCATCAACTTCAGGACAGAGGTAATCTGATTGCAATTCCAAACTCATTATTTCTTTATTTGCATTCAGTATCACAAAGCCATTCATGAGAAACACATTTTTAAAGCATCATTACTATAAAATTTGTTAAACTGAGTGTAAACATTTTATCAGCAATATGTTCTAAAGAGTTTTTTTTTCTGTTTTTGTTTTTCAACTGAAACATTATTTCACAGCTGCCTGGCTCCTAGGTTGGGTCACAAGTTAATAATGTCTCTACCTCGAAATGAGATTGGTCTGTTGCTGCCTGTCTTGTAAATTAGGCCACAGTGAGTTTTTCATTCCTTATGGCTGCAGCAGTAAGCAGTGCATCATCATTATGAAGCTTTCTTTTTTACTTTATCTTGTACTATCAACTGTAATCAGAGGACCAGGAAGGGCTGTGTTCCTTGGAAGGAGATTTCAGACAAAAAAAACATTTGGTTTACTGGTCTCGGGGGAGCTCTGGTGCTTCTTACACAAGGGAGATTGTTCGGCACAAATGTTACCCAGACAGCAGAATGCTCTTGAAAAGAAAGACCTTTCAAAGGGTAGAAAAAGAGTCCGCTTTGAACGACAGCATCCTAGAGTTAAAATGGCTTTGACCCTTGACCTTTTCTGATGTTACAACTTTTTAAGTCTAGGTTTACAAGTTTATGATCCAAAATTGAGTTTGCCTTTTCCCCAGCACATTGGTTGCAAACGGAGTACAGAGCACCACAAAATGAACAGGAGTAACTTGTGCTCAGAATAATTAAATTATTTCCAGAAAATGGGGAAACTAAGAGGGAACAAACAGTAGTCCATCAGATTCATATGACTTTGAATCCTGGCTGCATCTAGCTGTGTGACCTTAGAGAAGTTACCTGGCCTGTCAGCTTTGTTTTCCTTGTCTCCAAAATAGAGATATTAATGCTCACCTTAGAGAGTAATTATAAAGATTCAAAAGTAAGCCATACAAAAATTTCAGTAGTGGATATTTACTAGTATTAATATTCAGCTGTTTTTGAAGCTGACACCTCTGAGGAGACTCACAGAGCATTTGAAGCTGTGCCGTAGAGATCTGTGTGTGTTGAGGCTGTAAACACAGAGGCATGAAGACCATGTGAGATGTGTTATTGATGAGAGAACGGTCTCAGCTATTCTAGCCTGAGCCACACTGCAAAAGAGTATTAGTTGCTCCTTATGTTTATATAATCATATCAAATGAACTTTTCTAAAACACACATTCCTCATTCCAGCCCTGTTGGTAGGACAGAACTGATTATCCACATAGGCATTAAGAGAAAGATCACTTTGGGGAAAAGTGCAGACTTTTATAGATCATTTGGAAAGCAGTTCCAGCCAGATAACGGCTGGCATTACCCTTTGCTTGCAGTTTTTAGAATGGCCCTTGGGGAGCACAGTCCTTATACTCATGTCCTTCATGGGGTTTGGAAATGGAACACTGGTGTTTCTGCTGTCCCTGGGTTGGTTTGAGGTGGTGAGGGTCTTCAGAGGCTCGAGGCTTGGCCATAATTACCAGAGCCTTGCATGGAGACTGGCCTCCTAGGGACCCATGTGAGTAGAAACAAATAACTGAAATTCCAGAATCAGTACTCGGGTTCAAGGTGGACCGAAACCTTGTTTTTGAATGCTGAGATTCTGTTCCCAGGATCTTAATTATAATGCCACCTTCTGGCCAATAATCCTGAGACTTACCTCTATGAAATTAGTTGTTCAGACTTCTAGAGGACCATGGTCTTTGCCATCAGAGAAGTTATAATGTGGTGGGGAGACATGTATGCCAATATAAAATTACCAATAGCATAAATGCTCTGATTGTGTTATGTTAGGAGGAAATACAATGAGGTCCTGAGGAATTAGAAAGAGCCTTTTGAAAGGCCAGGTTCTGAAGGGTAGGAAGGAATTTGCTAAGTACAGAGAGTGAAGGTATCATAAAGGGAATCAGTATATGCAAATTTCAGGAGGTGGAGAAAGCATGGTACATTTGAGTAATTGAAATTAATTTGCTGTATTTGAAAGACAAATACTTGCTGGGATTTAGAATGGAGAAGTATCATGCAAGATTGTGGATGACCTAGTAGAATGTAGAAAGGAGTTTGTAATTTATTCTGAAGATGATGGGAAATCCTCTGAATGATTTTATGAAGAGGAATGACATGATTGAATTTACAATAAAAAAAGTTCATTCTGTGGCATGGAGTATAGATGTGAGATGTGATGTTGGCCTTAATTAGGGCAATGGCAGTGAGTAGTGGATAGTGAAGTAGAAGTGTATTAATAAGCTGAGGAAGGTGAAGGAATCAAAAACAAGGCCTAGGCTTCTAGACTAAGCTACTGAAAAGTTGGTGGTAAAGAATAAAGGGGTAATGAAGAGGTGTTGATGAAGGGGTAATTCTGTGAAATAGAAGGAAGAAGTTCTAGTGTTCAGTGGACAGTGGGACAACTATAGTTGACAATAGTTTATTGTATTTCAGAATAGCTAGAAGTTTTCCAATGCTCCCAACATAAAGCAATGATGAATGTTTCAGGTGAATCATGTCCCAGTTACCCTGATTTGATCATTGTATGTTGTGTGCTTGTATCAAGATGTAACATGTAATCCATGAATATGTACAATTATTATGTATCAACAAAACAAAGAATTCCCATGTGATATTTTGTAAGATTACAATTTGGTGGTAAAGTAATTTTAAAATCTATTTTCTTTTTTGAGACAGAGTCTTGCTCTGTTGCCCGGGCTAGAGTGAGTGCCGTGGCGTCAGCCTAGCTCACAGCAACCTCAAACTCCTGGGCTTCAGAGATCCTCCTGCCTCAGCCTCCCTAGTAGCTGGGACTACAGACATGTGCCACCATGCCCGGCTAATTTTTTGTATGTATATTTTTAGTTGGCCAGATAATTTCTTTCTATTTTTAGTAGAGACGGGGTCTCGCTCTTGCTCAGCCTGGTCTCGAACTCCTGACCTCGAGCAATCCACCCGCCTTGGCCTCCCAGAGTGCTAGGATTACAGGCGTGAGCCACTGCACCCAGCCTAAAATCTATTTTCTTGATCATAATAATTACGGTTATTTTAAAGTATATGGCTGGTAACTCCAATATCTGGATCACCTGTGAATCTATTTATACTGCTATTTTTCTCTTGAGTTTCATTGATTTGGTTTTGTTTTCTGGTATGTCTGGTAATTTTTTATTGAATTCTGAACAATGTATTTAAAAAGTTTTAAAGACTTCAGATGATTTTGATGTATTATTCCTGAGTGAGAAATAAGTTGTTGCCCTCTTCCTCTTTCTCCTTCTTCTCTTTTTCCTCCCTCTCATCCTCCTCTTTTGGTTTTGAATCTTCAATGAAAAAAAATATATGTATAATATTAAGCTCAAGAACACTGTGTGTTTGGTCTGTCATTGTGTCAGGGTTGTGGTTGTATGTGACAAAGCCAGAAAATAGAATAAACATGAACAAAGATAAGCACAGTCACAGAATAAGAAACTGGTGCCTGGCATGGCTAAGTCTTGTCTCAGTTTCCTCATTGCTCAGCAGCATGTTGGGGATTTCATGGCCAATGGAGAACAGATTCCTGTAGCACATGGTGCATCTTCCTCAGAAATTTCTCATCATGGTCTTACCCTAGGGTTGGTCTTTTGGACACCATTCAGAAGCAAGGCATCAGCCACTTCCAGAAGCAATGCCCAGTCTACCTTGGGTATCATGCATACCACAAAGTCAGGGTGAATGCCACAGGATTGATGTGAACCTCAGTGACCCAGATATACTGGGGGAAGCCACAGGGCTTTACCATATGCACAGGGGAGCTCATGTTGTGGATAAGCTTCATGTTGCCACAACTCTCTCTTCTAGGTCAGAACCAGAAAGAGAATAATTCTTCTTGCAAGCAGATAGGATGTGGGGAAAACACCTTGATTCAGTGAAGGCTTTTCTATTTATTATTTCTCTTACCTTTAATATAGCCCTTCTGGGGTTTTAGCTGAAACCCTAGGTATTTACAAGGGCCTATTCATGGCAGGCTCCAAACTCCAATTTTTGTCTTCCTAGCACTGTGAGGCTACATGATTCTATGCTAAGATTTTTACTGTCTTAGAAACCTCTTTCCACTTGGTTTCTCATCCAACACATAGCTTGGAAATCATGAAAAGACTCGGGAAATGGCATATCAGCTTTATCTTTCTGTAGTTCCTTTTTCTCCAGCATCTTGGGCCTCAAGTTTTCATTTCTTTGTAGCCGAAACCCCAATTTTTGTCTACCCAGTGCAGTGAGACTTCTGTAATTCTAGATCACTGCTTTCTCACCCACACCCAGCACCCCAATACCCTAGGCCAGGAACTGATAAACAACTGGTGAAGAAAGCACATTGTTGAATGGAGGACTGATCACAAAGTGTTTCCCTTCTTCTGGGATTTTGGCCCCTCAAGTCTTAGATGCTTTGGTTATTCTCTGATGCTGTCAAACAGGATTATTATTCAGCTCAGCTGTTACAGTTTTTATTAGCCAGAGTTAGTCTGATACCATCTACTTTATCTTAACTGTAAGCGTAAGTCTGGATGTAATGTATATCTTAAATATGTACAAACAGTTTTAAAATTGGTTAAAAACAAAAACAGTAACATTAACATTGTTAATTTAATATGATGAATGATGAATCAAGGTATGCAACTATCTCCTAACTTCAGGTTTTAAATTGTGCTATGTGATAACTCAATTTTCATCTCTTTTCTCTATCCCTGCAACTAAATAACTCAAACTCCATTTCGTACCATGTGCTGTGACATTATTTGGCCTTCACTTTGCATAAACATTTTATTTAAGCATAGGATTCAAATATGTTCTTTTCACTTTGGCTCCGAGTACTTAAAATAGTGTTTTTGGCACCAACACATTGATAGAAATGGAGAGAAACGTAGGCACTGAAATGTCATGGCAGTCCTTGTGTCTTGGTGGTCATCTTGATATTTTGGGACATAGTTAAGTTAGTGTTCTTAGATAATCATTGAAATGAAAACACAAATTTAAAAAACTACCCTTACTGAGGCTTTAGGACTCTATGAATATAACAGTAGACCCCAGTTATTGAAATGGCTGGACCGTGAGACCCAACAGTGTAGTGTGGGTCAGCTTGAGTCCCAACTCTCCTACTTTGTTATACTCAGCCTTTCCACACCTGCAAGTAGAAACACACCTGGCCCAGGAACCCTTCCCTGAAATCTCCAGGATCCCTTGGGAGCCCTCTACACTAACGTAAGTCCTCCCTCTTCCCAGCCCTTGGCCAGCACCGGTTGTTCCTCCTTCTCATTAATAAGGAGCAGGTGGCTGAGGCACTGAGTTTCTCTTCCTGAAAAAACCTGGGAGACAGGAATCCCCAGAGAGACAAGCACAGCCTCAGCCTCAATGTAGCATTTGCCGCCTTCTTTCAGTAGATGTGTATTTGTGTGTGTGTGACAGAGAGAGAGAGAGAGAGAGAGAGAGACACGGAGAGAGAGAATTAGTTATGGGCTGAACAGTGTCCCCCCCCACCAAATTTATATGTTAAAATTCTAACCCTAGTACCTCAGAGTATCTATCACTGTATTTAGAGATAGGGTCTTCAAAGATGTAATTACATTAAAATGAGGTCATTAGTTAGGCCCTAGGCTGACTGATGTTAGGGCCTTATAAGAAGAGAAAATCTGGACACAGAGAAGGAAGAGCATGTGAAGAAACAAGGACAAGACAGCCATGTACAAGGCAAGGAGAGAGGCCTCAAGAAACCAACCCTGCCTACACCTTGATCTTGGACTTGCAGCCTTCAGATCTGTAAGATAATAAATTTCGATTGTTTAAGCCACCCAGTTAGTGGTAGTTTGTTGTGGCAGCCCTAGCAGCAAGGAAAGAGAGATGGAGGGAGAAGGAGGGAGAGTAAAGGGAGGCAGAGGGTGAGAAATAAAATGAAAGAGGAGAGAGACAGGCTCAAGGTCTGGCAAGCACTCAGAAGTGATGCTGGTGGCTGGCGGGTGCAGGGAGCCCAGGGCAAAGCTGAGGGTAATGCCAGTCTGGCTGCATCCCACTCACTAAGGGTCTGTGCTTTCAGACAGGACAAGACACTGCCTGGAGACTTGGGCTTTTATTCAGGGATCTGTTATACAACAGCATCAAATAGCAGCAGGCAACCTTGCTTTTCCTGAGCTCATATTCTCCTTTCTGGGCCTGGCTGACCATAGGACTGAACAGACAGGATGAAAAAGCTATCAACTCATAACCTGGAGCAGGAAGAGGCAGGGACAGACCTGGCAGAAGAAAAGCAGAACTGTCCCAGATCTAGGTGCCGTTTGAAAAAATCTTAAAACACACACGCATATAAATATTCATGCAAATTCTCCACAAGTTGGAAATCAGTGTGCAGTATTGGAAGAGATATTGGACAGATTTAAAGAGACTTGAATTTAAATCCCTATCCTGCTATTTACTTGTGTATAACCATGGACAACACACTGGAACTCCTTGAACCTGTGTATTTGAATCTGTAAAATGAAGATACTGACAGCTGTGTCACCACGCCACATTATTAGAGATTAGGTGAGAAAAATATGTGAAAAGGGACTTAGCCTAGTGTCTGGCATATAGTAGGAACTTAACAGATGTCACTTTTGTCCTTCAAGCAGAAATAAAGCCTTTCCTTCCATTACCCAAGTGTGGGGTCCTTAATATTCAGCAGTCACGTTAAAGTATAAATAAAATATATTTGATTATGTCTTGAGATAGGTTTGATGGGAGTGAGGGTGCGGAGTGTTGGGGTGGAATACTACAGTGAATGGAAGTAGGGGTGAGTGGGTGGGGCCAGGGGATGGGGCTGAAGAGGAAGGAGAAGTCTGGGGACCCCAACATCATCAGAACAGCCCACCAAAATGGTTGGCAACACAGAGAGGGAGCAAAGGCCAGGGAGACCTTCTGTGATGTCTGCAGCAATGCCGCGGGGTGGGGCACACCTGAAAGTGGAGTGAGCTGAGGGGGGTGGGGTGTCCGTACCTGGACAGCAGAGGAGAAAGTCCTGGTTGAGGAGCGAGGGTGGGCTCCAGCAGAAGTGGCCCAACGGGGGAGTGGGCTATGCTCGTCATCGGATTTCTGAGACCTGGCTGCAAAGTGAAGTGCTAAAATCAGGGGAGCCAGAGGCTCTCTAGGAAAGCCTGGGAGAAAAGATCAGGCCAAGTTTCTCTGTCTTAGTTACTATTTCTCACCAGAGAACGGCAAACACAACAATTAACCCACGGGAAAAACATATGTTGGCAAACACTCCCAAAGCTTGACTATCACAATAGTGTTTTTAGAGTAAGAAAAAGTTAATAGTACCTGTGGTATGAGAGACACTTATTCATTATCTTCTTTAAACACCTGGTTTTACATTAGGGGGGCCAAGAGAGGCAAAGTCACCTGAACAAGGCCACAGTTTGTTGACTCTGAAGTTATGAGTGTAAGATAGCCAGCCATGGGCAAGATCGGGAGTCTCCTCCAGGGGTGGCCACAGGCTCCTGGGTGAAACGTACGTCAGTGTGCTGTTCCCATCCTGCTGTCCAAAAAGGGAAGAAGACCTTGCACTGTGATTAGCTAAAATTGTTTCTAATATGGGCTTGCCTGTGGGGTGTGTTGGGGTGGAGGGTGGGGATGCAGAAAGGAGGGAGAGAAACTTCTCAGTCTGTGATTTGCACCTGCTCCAATATCCAGCCCAGAGCCTAGCACTCAGTGAGTGTTCAATACATGCTTGTTAGAGAAAAAGGGAGGGAGGAAGTGGAAAAAGGAGCCATTAGTAATATAACTAACATTACACAGTACTTAGTAGGTGTCCTATGTTCCCTAAGAGTTATTTAATTCTGCCATCCTCCTCATGAGGCTGGTATTTGTTATCATCATCATCATCACCACCATTTTATAGGTGAGAAAACAGAGGTGCATGAAGGTTAAGTAATCTGCCTAAAGTCTAAGATTACCAATAAAATACAAGATGCTCAGTTATATTTGAATTTCAGAAAAACAATGACCAATTTTTTTTTTAAAAAAAGCTTTTCAGACCCAAAGGCCATTTAATACAATAAATCCTATTTGGGTAGTTTAGCAAGCTAAATGCCCTAAATATTACATGGAAGTATCTATATTGACAAATTATTTGTTACTTATCTGAAATTCAGATTTAACTGGCTGTACTGTATGTTTATTTGTGAAATCTGACAGCCATACTAAAGTGACACGCAGAGCAAGGATTAAAACCACTCTTAACCACCACACTTTCCATTTTTGGCCTAGGCAAAGAATTTATGAGGAAGACCCCAAAAGCAATCACAGCAACAACAAAAATAAATAAGTGGGACCTGATCAAATTAAAAAGCTTCTGCACAGCCAAGGAAACTGTCACCAGAGCAAACAGACAACCTACAGAATGGGAGAAAATATTCGCATGTTACACATCCGATAAAGGGCTGATAACTAGAATCTATATAGAACTCAGGAAAATCACCAAGAAAAAAATCAAACAGCCCTATCAAAAAGTGAGCAAAGGACATGAACAGCAACTTTTCAAAAGAAGATAGACTAATGGCTAACAAACATATGAAAAAATGCTCAACATCTCTAATCATCAGGGAAATGCAAATCAAAACCACAATGAGATATCACTTATCCTCAGTGAGAATGGCCTTTATCAAAAAATCCCGAAACAATAAATGTTGGCATGGATGCGGAGAGATAGGAACACTCATACGCTGCTGGTGGGACTGCAAACTAGTACAACCTCTGTGGAAAGCAATATGGAGATACCTCAAAGAGCTACAAGTAGAACTACCATTTGATCCAGCAATCCCATTACTGGGCATCTACACAAAAGAACAAGAGATATTCTATTAAAAAAACATCTGAACTAGAATGTTTATAGTAGCACAATTCACAATTACAAAGATGTGGAAACAACCCAAGTGCCCATAAATATATGAGTGGATTAATAAAATGTGGTATATGTATACCATGGAGTACAACTCAGCTATAAGAAACAATGGTGATACAGGACCTCTTGTATTTTCCTGGACAGAGCTGGAACCTTTTCTACTAAGTGAAGTATCCCAAGAATGGAAAAATAAGCACCACATGTACTCACCAACAAATTGGTTTCACTGATGAACACCTAAGAGCACATTTAGTAATAACATTAATCGGGTGTCAGGCAGATGTGGGCGGGGGGAAGGGATGGGTGTATACATACATAATGAGTGTGATGTGCACCGTCTGGGGGATGGACATGCTTGAAGCTCTGACTTGGGTGGGGCAAAGGCAATATATGTAACCTAAACAACATTTGTACCCCCATAATATGCTGAAATTAAAAAAAGAATTAAAATAAATAAATGTGCCAACTGTTTTTTTTTTAGAGATTTATTTCTGATGACTTAACTTTTCTCTGGTTCTTGGTTTGTTCAGGTTTTCTACTTCTTTTTGAATCAGTTTTGATAATTAGTATTTTTTTAGGAAATCATCCATTGCATCTGGACTTTCAAAGTAGCTGGCATAGTGCATTGTCTTAAAGTTTTAAATCTTCTTAGTGTTTGTAATTTTATCTTTTATTTGTCCTTCCTGATGGAGTTTATTATCTTTTTTCTTGTTTAAGTATAGCCTTTCCATTGTTTGAAATTTTTTTCTGAAGAATAAATTTTAGTTTTATAATTTGGGACTGCAGGGTTTTCTTTCTATTTTCTATTTCAGTAACTTCAGTTTTATTTTTATTATTTTTTTCTATTTCTTTACATTTTACTCTGTACTTTTATCTTCTTTAATTGGATGCTTAGCTCCTTATTTAAAAATCTTTCTTGTTCTCTAACACATAACATTAAGGCTACACATTTTCTACTGAATATCACTATTTGGCTGATTCTTGTAGGTTTGGATATGTAATTTTCTCAATTTTTTCCTAATTAAAATTCCAGTTTTGATTTATTTTATAACTCACAGATTATTTATAAGAGCATTTTTAAAATTTCCAAGTGGATTTTTTTTTATTTATTTTTTAGGGAGTAAGTTTTTCTTGACATTTTCTAGTTTTGTATATGTTTTCTATTTGTTTTGAAAATAATTGACATTTTCCTTGTGCCATAATAAAAGGTCAAAGTTCTAAGGGTGTTTGAAAAAAATGTATTTTCTATTTGTTGAATATTAAGTTTTATGTGTATATGTGTATTATTTGATAATTATTATTCAAGTCCTCTGTAGTTTTGATTTGTATTTACTTGATTTTACTATTTTTAATAGATGTGTATTAAGCTATATTGGAGGTTCTTACTATGATTGTGGGGTTGCCTATTGTATTTCTAGCAGTTATCATTTTATCTACTTTAGAATTATATTATTGGTACATTAAAGCTTTTTGACTCTTAGAACATCCTTGCAGATTTTATCTTTTATCATAACAAAATATCTATATTGTTTTGAAACACTGTCAGCCTCAAAATTCACTTTATATTATATAAATTGCACTAGCCACTCCTCTTCTCAGGCTTTGTCATTTTGAGATATATGCAAAGGGTGTGAAATTGGAGTTTACTTTTTCCAAATTTAGAACCTTTGTTGTTTTGTCTTTAAAATAGCTTTATTGAGATATAATTAATGTACAATAAATTGCACATATTTAATGTGCATAATTATACACCCGTAAAAAATCACCACAGTAATTGTTTTTAATGATTGTTCAATGATTTTTTATCATTATTTATAATAGAGACATTAAATACAGTTGCCATAATTGAAATAAAGGACATGTTTGGCCTTATTTTACCTTATTTTATGTTTTCTATGCTATTAATGTTATCCATTATTTATTCCTGTTTTTTCCCTCACCAAGTTTTACTGCATTGAAACAGTTTTTACTTTTACTTATGATTTTGGCCTTTGGTGATGTGGAAGCTTTTCTAGATGATCCTTTTGGTGGGTACATGTATTTTGAAGAGTATATTCAAGTCTGTATTTCTCTATAAATCCATTAAATGTCCCAGTGTCCCGAGATGAGACTTTTGAGTATAGTTTTTATTCAATTCAATTCCAGCCACATATCCTACACCAAAATCAAGCTGTTTGGATGTTTTTACTTCTCCAATTCCTTTGTCCCTCCCTTACCAACTATCGGGTTTTGCTGGAATCCTTTGGAATTTTGGTTCCCAGCTTTTTGAAATTCTTATAGAATGGCCTATTCAATCCCTTTTATCGTAGCTGGCAATCCCTTTATATCCATCTATTCTGATCTAGCTGTAGGTTTCACCTCCTCGGTCCTAGTTGCTGTCCAGACGCCTCTCACTCACTGATCCTCTAGCAGCTGACTCCCTGGCCCCCTTCCCCACTCCTGTCACCATTCTGGGGGCTTCATTATCACAGGGTGACTCAGCCGACATCCTGACCTCTGTGCCCTAGGCCCTCCTCTCCTCAGATACCACCTCAGTCACTCAGCAGGTGACATTCCCCAGGCTTTGTCATTATCAGTAACTGAACTCCATCAGCCATTGCAAGGTCACCTTCCCTCCCTCCTGTCTCCCATCTCCCTTGCTCAGCTGCTCTCCAATCTGGTCTCACCACTCTCGCAGCCTCCTTTTCTTCCTCATCCAGCTCGGATTCCACGGTTTAGCCCTATGGCCTCCCTTGCAACTCCTTTGACTCACTTGCCTTTCCTACAGTGGGCTAACTGGTGGCCCCTAAAAGATAAGCCCACCTGAAGTCTGTAAATGGCCGCATTTGGAAAAAGTGATCTTTGTAGATATAATCAAGTTAAGGATCCCAAGATGTGATTATCTGGATTAAGGTGGGCTCGAAATCCAAAAATAAGTCCTTAAAAGAGAAGAGAGGAGAGAGGAAGGAAGGGGAAGAGGGGGAAATGAAGGGAAAGGAAGAACAGGGGAAACAGAGAAACACACAGAAGACAAGACATTGTGAAGATGGAGGCCCAGAGTGGAGTGATGCGTCTACAAGCCAAGGAATGCCAAGGATTGCCGGAGGCCACCAGAAACTAGGAGAGGCATGGAAGAGATTCTCTCTCAGAGCCTCCAGAAAGATCCAACACAACTTACACCTTGATTTCAGACTCCTGGCCTCCAGAACTCTGAGAATAAATTTCTGTTGTTTTTAAGCCACCAATTTGTTCTGGCAGCCCTAGGAACTAATAATACATTGCTGCTCATGTGCTTGACTGAAAAAGCCCTGAACTATTTAAAACCAACTCTTTGCTTATTCCTCACTTATACCCAGAGCACTGAACATTGCCAGGGGAAATCCCACCCAGCTCCTGGGATTCCATACTTTGCAGGTTTTTCTCCCACTCAATAGGCACTCCTCCTCACTCTCCACTGCTGGCTTCTCACCGGCCAGAGCTCAGAATGCCGGGGAGTCCGGGAGCTCTGCTCTGTCCTCTCCATCAACACTGTCCCTCTAAGAGATCCCATTAGTCACTGGCTTCAGAAACATAAACACATTGATGTTTCTCATTGCTCTTTCTTCAACCTTAATTTACAGTTTGAAAGTCCAGATTCATATGTCTCACCTCTCTCCTTGGATGTTCAATCAGCATCTCAGATTTAACAGGAACAAACAGAAATCTGTACTTCCCATCTGCCAAATTTGCTCCCTTTTGTTCACATCTCAGTAAATTACCTCCAACTCATGAGTCACCCTTTATTCCTCTTTCACATATCTCAATTTCCGACATATCAGCTCTAACACCAGAATTTCTCCAAATTCAAGCACTTCACAGCCTCTCAATTCTAAAGCTTCAGTCCAAGGCACAGTCATCTCTCTCCAAGACTGTGACAATGGCCCCTTGGTTGATCAGGAGCCGTGGCCCAGAATCGAGAGTATAAATCTGATCATGTCACTTACTTCCTGACCCCTCCACTTTCCCCCTACCCCCCACACATACACACAGTCCTTCCCATTACACTTGGAGAGAAATTCAAACTCTGTACTGTGGTTCCACAAGACCCTGCTGACCTGTAATGGTCAGAGTGTACTAACTGCTGCAATAAATTTGCCCAATAACCAACAATGGCTCAAATTGTGTAGGTGTTTATTTCTTGCTCACGTGACACTGAGGTAGGTAAATAGATTGGTAAAGTTGTTCTTCTACACACAGTCATTCAGGGATACAGGCTGACTGTCCTCTTCAACATGTGGCTCTCTTTCAGTGTCACCCTGGGGGGAATTTCCATTTCAACCAGTGGATGGGAAAACACACAGGCAGAAGCGCGTATGGGTGGTTTTATGAGCAGAAGTGACTATCATGTCTGTTCACGTTGCACTGGCTGGAACTCTCACACACAGGGAGGCTGGGGAATGCAGTCTAGCTGTGTGCCCTAGAATAAGGGGAAGAGCCTGGATTCCTGTGAGTGGATAGTGGTCTCTGCCACTCTACTCCCCCGGATACTACCTTTCTCCACGTCTGCCCAAGTTCTCTATGCCCAGCCATGTGGTTTTCTTTCTGAATGAGCTGAACACACCACGCTTATTTCTTTCTCAGAGACTGTTTCTTCTGCTAAGAATGCTCCTCTGTAAGGATGCAAGATTGCCTTCTTCTTGCACTCAGTTCTCAACTTGAACGTCATCCCCAACTCTGCCAGAGCAGCGCCCGAGTATCAGTCCCTCTCCTCCTCATTATCCCACTAAATCCTCTCTGTAACACTTAGTGTCAGAATGAATGCAGGCTTTTGAGGGGCAGGGGCTCTGTCTTGTTCACCACTGTATCCTGGAACAAAATAGAAACTTAATGAGCATTTTTTCACTGACTCCTGCTCTTTGAATATTTCATCCTACCTTGAGATTTTTGTTCTGATTTTATTTTATTTATTAGAACACTCCCTTAAGTAACTTACTGAGAAAGTATAGTTGAGTGGCACATACATTATGAGTGAGTCTTCTTGTGGTGAAAAAAATCTTTCTTTTTTCACATGAATATTTTATTGAATAGTGTAAGATTCATGGGTCACAATGCTTTTCTCTAAAAACTGGACATATTTTGTCCCACTGTCTTTGAGTTTTCAGAGTTGTGGGTGAGAAATCTGTTGCTGATTTGATTCTCTTGCCTTTGAAACTAGCCTTTCTCTGTTTGGAAACCTATAAGCAAATCTCGTTATTCTTAGAGTTCAGAAATTTTACCAGGTGTGTATCTTTTTGTTTCCCATTAATCCTATCTGACAAAATATGTGCCTTTTCAATTTGAAAATTTATATCTTTTTTCAACTCAGAATTTTTCTTTCTTTTTACATTTTGCTTCTCCAAGGTTTGTCCATTTGTCTCCTTCTGAAACTATCACACATGTTACATATTATATCTCCTAGATCTATGTTCTGTGTCTCTTATTCTTGTTTTTTTCCTTTGTAATTTTTGCTCTTGTGTAGTAAGGTAGTTCATCTACTTTACATTTTAGAATACTCATTCAGTTTTAAATTGAATGCTATTTCTTAGTCCTACAACTGAATTTTTCAATTCAGAATTAAAAAAAAAATCACCTGGAGTCCTATTGCATCGCTTTATGCATTTTTAATGGACTTTTATTTAACTTTCATTCTGTTTCTTTTATTAAAGCTTCCTTGTTAGGAAGAAGTCTGGCTCTTTGCTTGATCTCCCTTCATGCTACAAAGTCTCTTGACTTGAAATCATTCATTCCATGCCTTTGTTGGTAGGTCTGGCTTCCTCTAGCATGTGTTCAGATCACACTGATATGTCTCTCAAGCAGAGGCGGATTGGAAAGCAAGAAGAAGGAGAAAATAAAGGACTGTGGTTTCCTCCCAGGGCTGACAGCAGTGACTGAGTGGCAGCAGCAGCTCTCTTTTGTGCCTTGGGTGGTAAGCAGCTCAGCGTGTTGGGCCTGCTTATGCTGCTGGGTGGTCAGATGTATTCACCTCATACTTTGCCACAAGAGACCCCTTCTAGGTCCTAGGTCCTAGGTCCTCCAGGTAATAGAAACAAGTTCCACAGGGCAGACATTGCCCGCTGTTCACATTTGCCTTGTCCCCTTGGAATCTGAAACCTCAGATGCGAGTTGACTCTCCTTTAGGACTCAGCATTAGGGCTGAATATTCATTGTCTTTCATTTGTTTTGTTTAATTTTTAAAAAATTTTTAATCATTATGAGTATATAATAGTTGTATATCTTCATACGGTACATGTGATGTTTTGATACAGGCATACAATGTGAATTAATCAAATCAGGGCAATTGGGGTATCCATCACCTCAGGCATTTATCATTGCTTTGTGTTAGGAACATCCCAATTCCATTCTTTTAGTTATTTTAAAGTATACCCTAACTTATTGGCAATTATGTTCACTTTATTGTACTATCAAATATTGTTCATTCTACCTAACTGTCTGACTATATTTTTGCACCCATTAACCATCCCCACTTTATGTCCCCCTCCCTGCTACCCTTCCCAGCCTCTGGTAACCATCATTCTATTTTCTGTCTCCATGAATGCAATTGCTTTTAATAGTTAGCTCCCACATATGAGTAAGAACATGCAAGGTTTGTCTTTTTGTGCTTGGATTATTTCACTTAATGTTCCAATTCTATCTATGTTGTTGCAAATAGCAGAATTTCATTCTTTTTGTGGCTACATAATATTCCATTGTGTACATGTACCCCAATTTCTTTCCCATTCATCTGTTGATGGACACTTAGGTTGATTCCAAATCTTGGCTATTGTGAATAGTGCTGCAATAAACATGTGAGCGCAATTCTAAGTTTTCGTGGAGTATTTGGGTTTCTCTAGATATAAGATTATATCATTTAAAAACAAGGATAATTTGACTTTTTCCTTTCCATTTTGGATGCCCTTTATTTCTTTCTCTTGTCTGATTGCTCTAACTAGAAATTCCAGTACTATGTTGAATAACACTGGTGAGAGTGGGCATCCTTGTCTTGTTCCAGATCTTAGAGGAAAGGCTTTCAGTTTTTCCCCATTTAGTATAACACTAGCTATGGGTCTGTCATATATGGCTTTGATTGTGTTGAGGTAACTTCCTTCTATACCCTGGTATTTGAGAGTTTTTATCATGAGGGAATGTTAAATTTTATTTAATACTTTTTCAGCATCAATTGAAATGCTCATATGGTTTTTGTCCTTTGTTTTGTTGACATGATATATCACATTGATTGATTTGAATATGTCGAATCATCCTTGTATCCCTGGGATTAATCTCATTTGATCATGATGAATAATATTTTTCATGTGTTGTTTAATTTGGTTTGCTAGTATTTTTTTGAGAATTTTTGCATCTATGTTCATCAGAGATATTTGCCTATAGTTTTCTTTTTTGCTGTATCTTTGGTCTTTATATCAGGGTGATACAGGGTGATACAGAATGAGTTTGGGAGTATTCCCTCCTCCTAGATTTTTGGGAATAGTTTAAGTAGGATTGGTATTAGTTCTTCTTTGAAAGCTTGGCAGAATTCAGCAGTGAAGACATCGGGTCCTGGGGTTTTCTTTGATGGAAGATTTTTTATTACTGTTTCTATCTTGTTACTTGTTACTGGTTTATTCATGTTTTGGATTTTTTCCTGGTTTAATCTTTGTAGGTTGTATGTGTTTAGGAATTTATCCATTTCTTCTAGGTTTTGCATTTATTGGCATACAGTTGCTCATAATAGCCTCTAATGATGTTTTGGATTTCTGCAGTGTCAGTTGTAATGTCTTCTTTTTCATCTCTGCTTTTATTTATTTGGGGCTTCTCTCTTTTTTCCTTAGTAAGTATGCTTAAAAGTGTTGATTTTGTTTATATTTTCAAAAAGCCAACTTTATGTTCTACTGATCTTTTGTATTGTCTTTTTGGTTTCAATTTTATTTATTTATGCTCTATCTTTTTGCCTTCTTATTTACTTACTGCTGCAAGGAATTTGGAGATAGAGGATATCAGAAATATGGGCTCAGGCTGCCACCTTCTCAGAATTCCTACTAGACTCTGCTTTATAATTCACTTGTCCAGTGTGGCCTCACTTCCACTCCATTGCCAGGGCTGACAAGCTCAGGTCTGGGTCAAGAACCTGAAGGAACAAGGGCCCTAAGGGACCATCACATTCTCTCTCAGGGAGGTGAGGTAGGATACAGGGGTTCTGGTCAGAAATGAAAGGGGAGATGTGGGCAATTTCCAGTGTTTATCTCTTAGGGGCACTGTGGTCAGACAGGCCTGAGGATGCCTCCTGCTCAGTGGACATTATCCCAGCAGAAACAGAGAGGGAAATTGGGGCAGGAATAGGATGATTGATTTGGCCCCTGGTATAGGCTTCAAACCACAGGGGTAGGAGGGGTCCTGGATGATCTTCATTCTTCAGCCCACTGCCCAAGCAGGAGAGAAGTTGGGAATCAGCATTTTCTGAACGGAGTTTTCCTGGAATGATCATTCTGCTGTTCTTCTTGGAGGACCTAGCAGGCACATGTGGGGGAAGTAGATTGGCTAGAGATTTGGGATCCAAATCTTGGCCATCTCTCTTCTCATAAAACACAACTAATAATCACTTTCAGGTTGTGGGACAGAATTGAGAAATGTAATGTATTTGGGAAGAAGATGAGAGTTCATCTGGGAAGAATAAATGGATTTTTATTTAGTGTTTATATGTCTTTAAGGCTTAGGTAGTCTCAAAAGTTAATCAGAGAAGATGGTCAATACTTCTTTCCCAACCATACTGATAAAAAAATCAAAAGCTGAGGAACTACATTTTTAATGGAAGCCAAAGCAAACACAGATGATCTTTAAGACCTGTCAACTCAGGTCCTGCTAGTCTCATTGTTTTAAACTATTATGAATCAACTGTTTGGCTGTCTGTCCCTTATGAGCCTGGATCTGCACTATATGCTGAGGATACTGAGATGTATGAGACAAGATTCATATTCTCCAGAGGCTCCCATTTTGAGAAAGGAATATGGATTGGGGAAAGATAAGAAAATACAAAGAAAGAAATGTAAATAAAATGATAAAAGGAAGCATGGGATCCCAGAGGAGAAGAGGAACACCCAACTCACCCAACCTAGTCTGAGGGGTGGGGGAAGCTAGGGAGGTTTCCCTACAGAAATGCTCTGAGCCACCTGGTTGAAGTCAACTGTCTACACTTGGGTTGGAAGAACCTGTGTTGTTATCTGTGTCTAACCTGTGATGTTATCCACAGGTCAGAACACAATCCACATGAAGAGACTTTAATCTACCTCCTCCAGTTCTACCCTCAGCCCCTACCCAGAGGCACCAGGTAGGCTTGGTTAATATTTGAAAACTGGAGGACCATGGCTGGGGTCAGGTCAAAGACCTACATGGGTGAAAAGAAGTGGTGGGCCAAAGTACAAAAAATAGATCATAAAAAGCCAAGTGCATCCAGCAGTCTGCTGGGGGGAAGCACACCAGCAATGGTTGGTAGAGCTAAGATTTCATGGAGAGCATGTTGTAGCAGAGGCAGGAATATCTGGGATAACACTATCATGAAGCTGAGAAGCCACGCCTGCTCTGTGTGTGGCAAGATGGCTAGGAAAATGGCTGGGACTGGAAAAAGAGGGAGGAGTGGGCTGCCTGGTAACTCTATCAAAAACTTGAAAAGATGGTGGGGAGGGCAGCTAGCCCCAGGTACCAAACGCTTTCCAAGAACCAATTTTTAAAAATTCTTTAAACTTATAAAAACTACCTGAAAGACCCTATTTATTCTTGAGTTTCTAATAATATTTTCCAAATTTAAGAAAATATTTCCATACATTAGAACTTTTTCTAGTGTCCTGGAGGGATTGGTCAACAGGAGGAGAATCACTGAGCATAGGTCTTCTCCTCTTCCTCATCTCCCTCCTCTAGTGGCTTTTTTGAGCCTTAATTGGCATACAACAAATTGTATATATTTAAAGTGTAAACTTTTATGTTTTACCATATGTATATCCACATGAAATCATCAGCACAATCAACCCCAAAGGTTTCACCATGCTCTTTTGTAATCCCTCCCTCCTGCCTGCCCATCACTAGGCAATCACAGTCTGCTCTCTGTCACTAAATACTGGTTTACCATTCCTAGAGTTTTACCTAAGTGGAGTCATATGTTATGTACTCTCTTTTGTCTGGCTTCTTTCACTCAGCATAATTATTTTGAGATTCTCCCATGTCATGTATAACAATAATCCATTTTATTTTATTGCTGAGTAGTATTCCATTGTATGGACATCCCATAACTTGTTATCCATTCACCTGTTAATGGACATTTGAGTCATTTCTAGTTCAGGCCTATTATAAATAAAGCTACTATGAACATTCAAGTACAAGTCTTTGTATGAATGCATGTTTTCTTTTGTCTTGAGTAAATACCTAGAAGTGTAATGGTTGGATCATATGGTAAGTGCCAGTTTTACTTTTTAAGAAATTTTGCCAAAGTTGTCCAAAGTGGTTCTTCCCTTTTACAATCCCACCAGAAGTCTATGCGAATTCTAGCTCCTCCTCAACACTTGCTGTAGTAAGAATTTTTCATTTCATTCATTTTTTAATGTGTTTAATTATATTTCATTATATTTTAATGTGCATTCTCCTAATGACAATTGATGTTAAATACCTTTTCATGTGTTTCTTAGTGATCCATATATCTTCTTTAGTGGAGTGCCTATTAAAATCTTCTTTCCATTTTAAAAATATTGTGTTATTTTCTTCTTAGTCAATTTAAAGAATTATTTATATATTATAGATACATGTTCTTCATCAAATATATGATTTGCAAGTATTTTCTCCATCTTTGGCTTGTCTTTTTGTTCTCTTAACAATGTCAGCAGAAGCTTTTAATCTTAATGACATCCAATATATCAACGTTTTTCTTTTACGGACTGTACTTTTGGTGTCATATCTAAGAAATATTTGTCTAACCCAAGATATAAGTCTCATTTTAAGGAGTTTTTGGTGTTCAAGCCCTGCCCAAAATTTGGGACTCAATTGCATTATTCAGAGAAAATCCCAAATCTCTGATTCACTCTTATTTCCTTTGAAACAATTGTATTCTCCAGCCTGTGGAGCTATCACCCAGAATTATTGTCTCCCAGAGGCTCTGTGCTATTCCAGGTTATCAAAGAAAAATGTTCTCTCATAAAAGCTAGAGTGGGGGACTTTGTGGGCACTGGTTCTACCTTTCTCTGCTACCCTCTCCTAACCAGCCTCATGGCCCAGATCAGGAGAGAAATTTATCACACAGCAGGTATGTCAAAGTCTGATGTGCTGAGCCTTGGATTTTCCAAGCAAGTGCTTTCTTCAGATTCCAGGGACAGAAGGCAGCTGTGTGCTCCCTGCAGTACTAAGGCCCCTGTGCAAAACCAATTATGTCCACAGAAAAGGAAATGGGAACCACCATTGCAGGGTGCCTACCCTGTGCATTAGTCAGCTCACAGAATCCTTGCTATAACCCGCAAAGGTGAGCATTGCTGTCCCTACTTCACAGCGAAGGACATAGGCTCACAGATGTGACATAATCTGTCCAAGTTACCCTGAAAGTAAGTGGCAGAGTTGGGACTCGAACCTGTGTCACTCTAACTTGAAAGGCCCCTCATCAAGCTGCTAACACCGAGCAGCTACCAGCTGGCATTTGATTCATTCAGACAAAGGAACATTTATTTAAAGACACCCTCAGGAACAGCCCTCTGTTTCCTGTGGCTGGGGATTTTGTTCCTGATTGAGCCATAGGGGCAGTGTGGAGAAGATCACTTGCTGCCACCCTCCTTTAGAGCCCCTGAGCACACTGGGGAGAGCCTGGGCTCTGGTCTCAGGGGACCATAAACCCCAGTCTCACAACTTATCATCTGTGTGACCTCTAGTAAACTTCTAATGTCTCTGAGCCTCTGTCTTCTTTCCAGTTAGAAAAACAATTGATATAGGAAGCCCTGCTGCTTGGAGCAATGTCTGATATAAAGCTGCCTTGCCAAGGAGGGGCGGTGCATGGATGCAGACACAGGGAGGACTCGGGTCAAGCAGCCTTTTGGCTACCTGAGAGTTTGGAAATAGCAAAAAAATCACCACTGGGGAGGTACTGTGAGCAACCTACATGAGGTCCAGTTCTGGATAGGAGTTGAGTTCAGAGAGACAAATTTTAAAAATAAATAAAATAAAAAGTGGCTGCTAATAGGTATGATGTTTCTTTCTGAGGTGATAAAATGTTCTAAAATTGATTGGGGTGATGGTTGCACCACTCCACAAACATGTTAAAAGCTACTATATATGAATCATATGCTAATCTTCTTATTTAAAAAATAAAAGGTAAACACAAATAGTAAAAAATACCCAATTTATATCTTCTAAATCAGCTAAAGAGAAAAAGTAAATAATAAGGAAAACTCTATTAATTCAACAGAAGGCAAGAAAGGAAATTAAAAGACGCAAATAAATGAAAAATTACTTGATAGTAATTAAATCTGAATATAGCAGCATTCATAAGTTTAAAATACCCATCACCTCAGAGCACATTCAGGAATAACATTAAAAAAAAAAGCTGTGCAGCATTTCCAAAATGAGAAAATTGAATTTAATGGAAAGAATATTATTAGAAATTAAAGGGAGTCTCTACATATTGATCAGATATTCCATCAAGTAAATATAACAATCATGAATATATAATGATATATTCATACAACAGACTATACCACAGCAATTAAAATGAATGAGCTAGATCTTAAATGTATCAACACTGATAAATCTGAAAAATGTATTATTGAGTGAAAAAAGCAAGATATATCTCAAAACATAAAGAATGACATTTTTATGTCCAATTTTATGTAAGTTCCAGAATTTAGAACAATGTATATTGTATATGGATGAATATATAGTTCATGATTTTATAATTTAATGACATATTTAAATAAATGTTTGAATCTACTTCTCTGATCCTTTAATATAGGAATTGTAGGGATTGAAGAAGGTATCCCTGCCCCCCCCATGGAATTTGAATTTGTACAATTTTCACCACTGTCTTAGTTAAATCCACACTCAGATTCAAATTCCAGAAAATATGTAGGATGCCCACAACATCCCTGGTCTGTTGTTCTGTACTGGAAATAAGAAGATGAATGAGATACAACCCCTACCCTGAGGGACTTTCCAGCCATCAGGAGTGAAAGAAACGTAAACAACAATATGATGGAGGGATGGAAAAGTCCAGAGAAAGCACACCTATTCCCATGTGAGCTTTCTGGACAAGGCAACTCCTGTAGTAGTTTTAGAGGATGAGAGTCACTGTTCGGTGAAGGTGGTGGGTGAGGCTGGCAGGAACAGAAGCATGCAGCCAGATCAGCCTGGGGTATGTGGGCAGCCTACATGGCTTGGTGCTCCTGGTTTGGGAATGAAGTTCAGGGTAGAAGTGGCCTAAGCCGGGGGTTGATACACCTGGCCAGAGAGATGGTCAGGGCCAGATCACCAGGCCCAGGTAGGCATGCCACAGAACTAGAACTTGAACCTGGGGCAAAGGGGAGCAACCACAGGGCCTTTTAGCAGGACAGGAACATGGTCTGATTTGTGTTTTAGATGCTTCACCGAGGCAGCCAGATTCCGGAAGTAAGTTCAGAGATGGGCAAGATTTGAAATAGAACCTGGGGTTGGAGAAATAGGTAAACATGAGAGGCTTTAGTGAAACTGGTGTGAGAAGACGAGAAATCTGGAAATACAGCCAGGTTGGGGCTTGGTTGGTTGGGAGGGGCTGGTCCCCAGAGTTGCGGGTGTGTAGGTGGATGTGTGAAGCAATCACGGTTCCTCTTCTGCTTCTGCACAGTCCTGAAGGCCACTGAGTGGTTCAATCAACCCCCCTCATTCTCATGGCTGTGGACTGTGCAATTTACTCAGGTCAGTGACAGAAAGCGTGGGAAGAAATGATTTGTAAATTCTTTCAGCTTGTGGCTTTTTGATATTTCCTTGTAGTAATTATCTTGAATTCACATTATCTACTTTATGACAAGGAACACTGACACAAGGATTGCTGTGCGAAGTTAAGCATCACTGAATTGTATTGAAATAAGAGGATTGCTAACATGTATTCCTGACATTTTAGCTGTATCAAATCTGATTTTGTCACATTTACAAGGTACCATGAGCTAGGATCCAGAGGCAGTGTGTTATCATTGCCTAACATAGTGTTCCTTAATTATCAGCACTCTCACACTTCCTGCATAGCAGATTGGAATCACTAGAAATAGCACAAACTTGAAAATTAGCGTTTTTCTCTTAAATAATCAGGATGCTATATTTATTGTCTTCATAGGATTGGCATCTTAACAGAGGTGAACTAATTTCACACTCAAAGGTGAGGTAGTTTTCTCTGCCCCCCTGTGTGATTTCTCCCCTTTTCTAGAGTCTTTTTTGAGTCTCTCGACATTTCCATAGCATGAATAATCATCTCCATTTTCCCCCTCCCCAAAGGGTATTTCTGCACTTGGCTTGCCCTTGTTATAATTCACTATGTTGGCAAGGAGCCCATGATGAAATGGAAGATTTTGCTTTTCTTTACAGTTACTCACCAGCCTGTGACATTAGCAACACTTGATCACATGAATTGCACAATTTTTAAACTTCAACAAAAGTCCAAATGCCTTGTGTAGGTCACTGAGTTCTGAATTACATATAAACTACTGCCCATCAACTGGCAATTGAGTGGGAGAGGAAAGAGAGAGAAGGAAGAAGGAGAGAAAGAGAGGAGGAAGAAAATGAAACAAGGGCTAATGGATGGACAGAATTCTGAGTGTTTTTTGGCTCAGACACAATCGGTGCTGGGGGTTCCCTCCCCATCTGGGTCTTCATTCTTCGCCTGTACCCACCTTGTCTTGTATCACAGGCACACGATGCTCCCTGGGGGGTCCCATGCAGACCCACCTCCCTAATGTGGATCCCTGCTCTAGAATCACCACCACCACCACATTAAAACTGCCTTCTTGCATTTATATTGACACTATCCACCTTAAGAAAGCAAAGTTTTGGAGCTAATTAATCCTCCATTATAAATGAGTGATGTCCAGTGTACTAGTGATTCTGAAGTTATGGAAATTTCAGGGAATGTGAAGTGGTGAGGTGAGGAATTTGAAGTCCCGGGGAAAGCAAAATATTCTGGGGCTTGGATACCTTCCCGGAGTTACAGAAGCTTCATCTCTGCTGTCTGTGCACAGGCCAGCCTTGGAAGTATGCACAGCCTGTCCTGTCAGCATATTCGTGTTGCACATGTTATACTCTTGTGGTAAGCTTTGCATTGAATGATAGGTTCTTTCTGGCAAAGACATTGTAAACTTGAGGGAAGAGAGTGTAGCTAATACATTTTTGTTTTTGCAACATTGTAGCTATGCTCAGTCCCTGTCTGTTGTGGGTGTTTGGTAAAAAGATGCTGATAATAGAAAAAGAGAGAAAGAGAGAGTGAGAAAAAGAGAATGAGAGCAAGAGTCAGAGACAGACAGAAACAGAACAGAGACGTCTTTAGGATGGGAAAGATACAAGGAATGTTAAAATAGAACTTTGCAGAAAAGACACTTAAAAGCACATAAGAAAAATGAAAATGTAAAACAAAAAAAATTTAGAATTCTAGGTTCTTAGGCTTAGGGCTAAAATCTGCTCCCATCCGAAGTCAGATTTCTATGTCTTTGAATCACAGGAAACTGTCTAGTATCATTAAGAAGTCAGTAATCTGCATGGTCAGATGTGGTCTCTCTGAAGGTGGTAGATGTTGTGAGTGTTGGTCACTGGCCCATGATGTAAGCGCTTCACATAGGGAATCACAACTCTGAAGGGAGCCTATAGTGAATATTGGCTGGTTTCGCTACCCAGCATCATGTCATTTTTTTCAAGGGAATTTACTGGTGGAGGACCACCCATCTCTACTCTCAGGCTAGGTGCTGTAGGTAGCAGTAATTCCCCCTGAGACTCTGGGGGTAGGTGTGGGACTCAGGCTTGGCCAACCATAGTGTTGCATTCCCCGGGCCAATAAGAGTGGGTCAAGGATGGGCACACTATTCAATTACAATTCAAGACAATAAAACACAACCTTGGCTCTTGCTGCAGCTGTTGAGACAGGCAGCCAACTCCACGTTGTTAAAAACATAAAAACTTGTGTCTAGTGACTTCCAGCATGGTGGAATGAGAGCTTAGTGAATCCTCTGTTTAAAACACACCAAAAAACTGGAAATCATTATCAATAACAGCCATTTCAGAGGTCTAGAACTGACCAGAGGCAAACAGTGTGTTGGAAGGTGTCTATTCATGCGGAAACTGCTGATCCTAGGTAAGGACATGGGAGTACATGGCGTTCTTGCTGGGACAGCTCTTATTCCTTATTTCCCTTCCCCAAAGCTTAGGTTCTGCCAGGGTGGGGTGGGGCATGAACACCAATAGCTTAGTCATAACTGGGAAAAATACTTGCAAAGCATGTATATGTAAAGGATTTGTATCCAAAATATATAAAGAACTCTTATAACTCAATGATAAGAAAGCAAGAAACCCAATTTAAAAACTAGCAAAATATTTGAATAGACATCTTACCAAAAGAGATCTCTTTTGGTAAGATGTCTATTCAAATATTTTGCTAGTTTTTAAATTGGGTTTCTTGCTTTCTTTGCTAATTGCTAATATGCATGTGAAAAGGTGCTCAATATCATTAGTCATCAGGGAAATGTAATTTTAAACCACAATATAATATCATTATACACTCACTAAAATGGCTATAATCAAAAAGTCAAAGGCAAGTGCTGGAGAAGGTGTGAAGAATCAGAAATCTTTGTACGTTGCTGGTGAAAAAGTAGATTGGTATAGCCGCTTTGGAAAACAGTTTGGCACTTGAAAAAAATTAAAAATGAATTTACCATATGATCCAGCAATTCCACTCTTAGATATCTACCCACAAGGAATGAAAATATTTGTCCATACAAACACTTGTATACAAATTTCCATAGCAGCGTTATTTATGATAGCTCAAAGCAGAAACAATCCAAATATATAACAAGTGATAAATGAAAAAAAATGCAGTTTATCCATACAATAAAATATTATTCAGCAGTGAAAGAAATGTTCTGATACATGCTACAACATGTGTGAACCTTGAAAACATTATGCTAAATGAAAGAAACCAGACATAAAAGACTATATGTTATATGAATCTATTTATATAAAATGTCCTAAAAGGGAAAATCCATAGTGACAGAAAGCAGATCAATGGTTGCCCTGAGCTAAGGATAGGAGCAGAGGTTGATTACAAACTGACATTAGAACACTTTTTGGAGGAACAAGTTTTAAAATTGGATTATTATGGTCATTCCACAGATTTATAAATTTACTAAAAATTATTCAGTTGTACACTTACAATGAGTGAATTTTATGGTACAAAAAATTATACCACAATAAAGCTGTAAAAGAAAAAAAAAAAGGAAAGAGGTTCCTAGCTTCATTAGTGGTCAGAGATGTGCAAATTAAAGGACCTAAGGAAAAAAGGTAGAAACAATAAGTGTCTCAAGTCTTTTATAAAGAAATATGGAAATAACTTTTAAAATTGAAAACACCTATATTGTTTGGCTCTGGAATCCACCACCATAAAATCTATCCTATAGGAATAAAGATACAACATTTAAGTACAAATTTTAAGGGATTTTGTTGCAGCATTATATTTGGTAGCAAAATTAAAAAAAAAAAACAAACCCTAGGCACAAAATGAACATCTATCTATGTAGAGTGAATAAACAATGGCACATGCATACTATGGCTATAGAGTTTAGTTCAACTTAATTTGAGGAGAAATTGAGTTAATATGGGAGAATCGGGTAGGTCCACAACCCTTGGGACAGCTGGATGAGAAGGGTCTAGGCTGACTTTCCAGGATACCAGCACAGAACTGGCCCACCAAGGTTGCTGCTCTCTGGCACAATCAGGTAGCAGCGGTGGGAGACTGTATTATTGTTCTCAGTTATTTGCTCCCCTTATCTGTGAGTAGATTATACTTTTTCACTCCATTTACCTAAAGTTTGGCCACATGACTTGCTTTGACCAATTAAATGTCAGTGGGGGCTTTAAGAGCCTTTGCATAATTCTACTGTCTTTTTAATCCAGCACAACTATGGTATGTCCAAGATAGGGGCTGCTCCTTGGATCCCAGAATAAGGAAGACATAGGAGCCCGGATCTAGCTGGGATCCCAGAATAGTGAAGACATAGGAGTAGAGACAAATTAAACCCATAGCCGATGTTCAACATCAGGGAGAAATCACTCTTTGTTTTTAGCCACTAAGATTTTTTTTAAGTAGAATAACCTAGTAAAAGCTGAATAATAAAGCTAGATATTCAGAAAGCTGCAGCCCCAATTGGTAGACCCAAGATTCACTACAACAGTCAGAATCGAAAGCAGCAAATAACTGCCCTGCCCCTGACACCGGCTATTCATGAAGCTGGGTACCAGTCACTGGCTTTCCGAGGGCAGCTCCCGTGCAGCAGCCTGCATGACTGCTGCTGAGATGAAAGAAGCAGTCAAAGCACAACTCTTGCACACTCCTGACTTCCACATCTCTCTCAGGTACCTGTTTGATAGAAACTAGGACAAATGAGGACTCATTTATTTATGCACGATTTAAATAAACGTGGAGAAAGGTGGGATAGGATATGTAGGTAAGCTGTTAATATGTTAGTTATATAAGATGTGTGTATTTGGAATAGAGGAAAGGTAAGCAAAATCCAAAAAGAGGTCAATAAAAATAGTCACTTGATTTAAAAATCAAGTATATATTTCAATTTATGGAAAGTTTATATATGAAAGTGTGTATTTGTATACAGTCACATGCCACATAATGACACTTTAGTTAATGACAAACCTACATATATCATGGTCCCATAAGATTATCACAGAGCTGAAAAATTCCTATTGCCTAGTGACATCATAGCCATGGTATGTCATAGTGCAACACATTACTCACATGTTAGTGGTGATGCTGATGGAAACAAATCTACTTCACTGCCAGAGGTATGAAAATGTAGCACATACAATTATGCACAGTACATAATGCTTGGTAATGATAATAAATGACTATGTTATTGGTTTATGTATTTACTATACTATACTTTTTGTCATTATATTTTAGAGTGAAGTCCTTTTATGTAAATTTAAAAAAAAAGTAAACAGCCTCAGGCAGTTCCTTCAGGAGATATTCCAGGAGAAGGTGTTGTTATCACAGGAGGTGACAGCTCCATGTGTGTTATTGCCCCTTACACCTTCTAGTGGCAAAGAAGTGGAGGTGGAAGACAGTGCGATTGATCATCCTGACCCTGTAGGCCTAGGCTAAGGGGTGTGTTTGTGTCTTAGTTCTTAAAATAGTTTAAAAAGTTTAAAACAGAAAAAAAAATGCATTAACAAATTTTGAGCAACCATTAAAATAATACAAATAGAAATTGTAACCATCAAACCAGCAAAGGTGATAAAAAAAAAAGTGTGTGTGCGTGTCCATAATCTAACCAGTGGAGAAAGAGAAGTTTAGAAAAAAATGACAGGTGAAACATGATAAACAAAGTTTTATATTACTAATCACATGTGTAAACATATTCAACTAACCTACTAAAGTACAGAGACTACCATGTTGACTAAAAATCAAAACATTGTCTTAAAATCTATTTATTTGCTGCTTCTGAGAGTCACAAATAAAATTAATAGAGAAAGGTTAAAAATAAAAGATGGAAACAGCATATCAGGTATATGCTAGCCATAGGAAAGCTGTTCTATTAGACAAAATAGAATTAAGGTCAAAAACATCAAGACCCCTTCATGATAAATGATATAATTCATTGAAATACAATAATTGTGACTTTATGGCACTAATAATACCACCTAGAAATAGGGTTACAAGGAGAAATGGACAATCTCCAGGCCTAGTGGGAAGTGATAATGCAGAGCTGTCACAAACTGATGAATCAAGAAGGCAAAAATTAGTTGGGGGCTCTGAGACCCATGAGTTCCATGCAAAAAAGCACAAAAATGGGGTTGGGCAGGTAGGGGGAGGGAGGAGAGATGTTTTGGGGGATGCCTATTTCCTCTCATCCCCAGGCACACATCAGTGAAGATCATATAAACCTCAAATTTAATCTTTTCCCTGAGCTCATTCTCTTGTGTTTCAGAAAGAATCTGTTACCCTGCAACCTAGAGAGGTCAGCCAAGTCTTTAAGGCCAAATTAAAGCCAACTCAGACACTGGAATACAAACTGAAAAACATTATTTGCTAACAAGACACAGTTTTTTTTAAGTATATATAAGTTTGAGACCAAGGACAGATGAAGAAATGCTTCATTCTGAAAATGAAGGATTGAAAAGAAAGAAAATTAACATGAATGATGTTTACAATGTGCTGTTAACAATCCTTGTGAGTGAAACTCAAATGCTAGAGTGATTACTCAATCTACAAACAGCTTGTAAAATGGTTTGCCACAGGGCACCTTTGAGTAATGAGCTCCTTGGTGCATTCTGTGTAGGGTGCCTGTTTCCAAGGTGGAGCCAGCAGCAGTTCTGGGCCAGGAATCCCTCAGAGGAAGGTGCTCCTAACCTGGTGCACTTTTCTTCTTGTTAGCTGGGCTCCAGCAGCCGGGCATGGAACCACAGCCCTGGTGCACACTCCAGGGGGCCCCGGGGAGCTGGGGTCATGGTGCTCCCTACTTCCCAGTTTCCACTCCTGAACTAAATGGTTGTGGGTTTACAAATTCGCTGCTGGTGCATTTGCAGTAATGAAACTGGAGAGGGTTATGGTTATGATGCCAGCTTTGGCTAGGAGTGCATGGCCAAGGGACGCAGGCTTTAGGGTCCATCGTGGGAAAAACCCTCCTGGAAAAGTTGTGAGCTAGAGAAAACGTCAGCAGCATAGAGAGAGCTGCACAACTGGACATATTTTAATAAGGTTTAAATTAAATGAATAATACAGCCCACTCTAGAAAAGTAAGAAAGTATTCCATTTATCAAGTAAGCCTAATATCTGGCACTGTTTTTCTCCTGGAAGTGTTTGCCAATTTGAAAGGCCAAATAGAGGCTGAGAAGGTGAGTAGAGCTTTAATTAGTCTCATGAGGATGGATCCCAGGGAGAAAAATATGAACTCAAAGCTCAAGATCAGACAGAAGCCTGGTAAATACTCAAGGCTTTCAGTTAGGACTTCAAAAAGTATACACACTAGGAATAGGGATAAACTAAAAATAGACCATCACTCATAAAGACCTAAGCCCACTTGTAACTCAATGCCTGTCTGGGTTTAGGTAATCCGTGCCCTTTCTAAATGTCTGATAGAAGAAAGACTAAATTGTTTTTGGAGTAATATAACATCATCCAGTGCCTCAAATGAGTTCTTCAATTATTCATACACAATATCTGGCATGCAACAAAAATTGACAAGCCTGGAAGAAGACAAAAATAAAATGACTCATGATCAAGATAAAAAAAAACTGACAATACAAAAGACCTGTAGGATATACAATTATGGTAGACTTTTTGGTTAGAATGTTTTAGAAAGTAAAAGAGAAGATAAATAATTACAGCCGAGAACCAAAAACTAGGCATAAATTATATATGAAACACCAAATTAAAAATATATTAATAATAACAATAATTCAATGATTGGTTTAAATGAGAGATTGTATCAGGCATAAACAGAAAACTAGTGAAGTAGAAGTTATGTCAGAGGAAGGTAACTAGACTGAAGCATGGAGAGACAAAAGAATGAAAAAACACACACATACTCACACACACACACATACATGCACAGAGAGATCCTAAAAGATATATAGAACACAGTGAAAAGGTTTAGTATAAATGCAGTTGGAATCCCAGTATAAGAAGAAAGAATCACATGGAAAAGCAATATCTGAAGCTTCAATGACTGAGAATTTTTTAAAGTGACAGAAAATACCAAGTCACAGATTCAAGAAATTCTACAAACCTTGAGCAAGATATACTCAAAGAAAACCACACCCAAGCTTAAACTGTTGGAAACCAAAGAAAAAATGAAAAATCTTCAAAGGGTGGGAGGAACCAGGAAGGAGGGAAGACACCTTACCTTCAAAGGAATAATAATTCAAAAAATAACTGACTTTTCAACAGAAACTGTTAAATCCAGAAGACAAGGGAGTGGCATCTTTAAGGTGATGGGGAAAAATACAAATCTGGACTGCTGTACCCCTGGAAAATAGTCTTTAAAAATAAAGGTGAAAGGGGAAACTTTAAGACAAATCACAACTAAATTAAATAATCACTATCTGAAGGACTACACTAAAGGGAATTTTTGAGGCAGAATAAAAGTTATCCTGGGTAAAATCATGGAGATAAAGGAAGGAATGAAGAGCAAATGAAAAGAGTAAATATGTAGGATATGGGCTAATAAGTTCCTATAACACTCAACAACCTCACAGAAAACAACTAGAAATACTGGAAAAATATAACAAACAAACTCAGTGACCTAGAGGCACTAAATAGTAAACAAAAATAACAAGATTCTGGAGACTTGAAACATGAAGAAAGGGAACTAGTGTGAGATTCAAAGAAGCCTAGATAAAAAGGAAAGAATAAATGAAATTTGAGATATCCTAAAAAAAAAAACAACAGAGTTTTCAGTTAGTATCTAAACAAGTTAATTGTTTGCTGAAGCAAAAACCTGTGCATTCTTCAGAGGAATATAACAAAATCTAGAGCCTTTAACAGCATATCATTCAAATATTCAGGGCACTACCCCAAATTACTCAACATAGGAAGTAAAAGGAAATGAGATCCAGTTTCAGGAGAAAGGACAGTTAATTGAGACCAGCTCTGAGAAAACTGAGATGTTTGAATTAGCAGGCAGGAATATTAAAGGAGCTATTATAATTATGTGCAATGAAGTAAATGAAAATATGCTCTCAATGAATGAAAGGATAGAAAAATCTTATCAGAGAAGTAGAAATTGCAAAAAAGAGCAAAACAGAACATTTAGAACTAAGAAAACCTAATATCTGATATTAAAAATTCATTTGATGGACTTAACAGAAAATGGCAGACAAAATAGTAAACTTGAAGATAGATCAATAAAAATTATTCAATCTGAAGAATATATATGGGGGTAAATGTAAATGAATATTGACTTCATTGAACAATAATGATGACTGTGGATTTAAAACATATAAAATTAAAATACGAGACAATGATAGCCCAAAAGCAGGAGAGGACAAATGGAGTTAGAGTACTCTAAAGTCCTTGTATTGTCTAATAGTGGCAGAAGTACACATTGATATTAGACTGAAATAAGTCAGGGATGTATATTATAGTCTTTGGAGTAATAATAAAAAAATAGTGTAGAACAGAAGTCCCAGATGTGACTCTTTTTGACTTAAACAATAGCTATGGCAGGGGGAGAGGTGGGCTAAGGTCTTATTGGCTAGTCCTGAACCCTGGCATGCTCTAGAGAAGGAAGAAGGCAGGGCTAGTCCCTCCTGAACCAATTGGATCGCATGGTAGATTGTAAAATTTGCACTCTGACTTTGGACTATTGTGACTCGCTTTAGTCAATAGAAAGAGGCAGAAGTGTTGGTGTGACACTTCTGAGCCTAGGCCTCAAGAGACTTTGAGTGTTTTTGCATGCTCTCTCGCACCTTTGCCGTCAGCATGAGCACATATCCAGCATATGATAGACACATGTAACAAACTCAAACCACACCAGTTGCCCTAGAAGAGGCAAGCCCATATTAACAAACAGCCAGATGGACCCTGGAGATGTCAGCAAGCCCAGACACAAGATCACAGCTGATCACAGTCATGTGAACAATGAATGCTTATTTTTGTAAACACTAATGTTTTATGATTGTTTGTTACACTTTATCATTATGGCAAAAACTAACATGACTGATGATGGTTACTGCAAGGAAATCAGGATGTACATGTGGGAAGCATGTACATGGAAGTTACCAGAAGAGAGACAACTGAGTTCATGCAGCAAAAGCAACACATGCCCATTATGCTGAGACATTAGGGATTCACATATCCCATCTTCGCCATTGACAGTTGAGATGCAGAACCTGGAGTATCAATGCTGAACTCAAAGGAATGAACCCGTGAGGATGGCATTTCAGGTGATTCTGGAGGGAGAATAGCTCAGTGTCCTTTTGTGGGGTCGGGTGGGTTTTGTAGCTGGCCCCGAGTTCTTCTAGGGCTCTGACTACCACTGTTTAGTTGGGGGTGAAAATGAATACTGGATGTGCTTTTAGCAGAAGTGCCATACGTTGTTTGAGAAAAGATTTGCTCTCCTTCCCACCAAGGAATCTCTTCTAATGGTCCTGTCAATAGTCTCTCTTAGGAGTACTCATATAGTAAGTGGCATTTTTATGGAAGCTGATTGCTGAGCTTAGCCCTAAGAGCTGTATTCTGAGAGCTAGCTGGGATTAACAAGAGAAGCATTATTACAGTCCAGGGGAAAATCTCCTATTTAAGTTGTGTAAATGTGTTACATTTTCACAGTACTTCACCCCCTTATTTATTTGTTGATTATCTAGTACTGTGGTCCCCAACCCCCAGGCTGTAGCCCAGTACAGGTCCCTGTCATGTTAGCAAACGGGCGGCATATCACCGCCTGAGCTCCACACCACCTTCCCCTCCCCAGAACACCCCCTCCTCACCGGCTCTCGGTCCATGGAAAACTTATCTTCCATGAAACTCATCCCTGGTGCCAAAAAGGTTGGGGACTGCTGATCTAGTATATTTCTTGGAGAAAATGGGATAAAATTGCAGCAAGATAAATTTATGCCTGTAATAAGGATGGATTTCTTATTGTGACAGTCATTAGACTTGGGAAAGGGATTTTGCAAAGCAGTTCTGAAATCTCTCTTCCCTGGGGCTCATGAGAACAGTCTCAGAGGCATTGACTGATCTGGGGATGGGGGAATTGGTTGGGCAGTTTGGTTTTCGTCTTTTCTGGAGGCAGAAACAGAAGGGTCAGAGAGTCTTGACCCTAAAATCTTAGTTCCTGTTAATTCTTCCTCCTGCCCCCAGCCGTGTTCAGCACTGTCAGGTTCTGGGATTTCCTCTCGGATCTGCACACCTGCTTCCTAGTTAAGGGCCGTGTTTGGTCTTCACTGTTGTCCCCATTTGCCCCCATGTTCCTTTCTGCATTTCTGTTTGGGAAGCAAGGGTGGCATCATAGGGGAAAGAACATGGATTCTGGCTCAGACATCCAAATACTCACCCACACACATTAAATGAGGCTTCACTGTGGGCCAGGCATTGTGCAGAACACACAGGTTAGAGCAGTGTCTTGCCCTCGTTCTAATGTGGGAGACAAAAATAAGCCAACAAATAAAAATGTAGATAATGTGCTATCAGGTAGGGATAAGTGGCAGAAGCAAAGCAGAGTAAGGCATTAAAAACTGACTGGGGTAGAAGATGATGCATTAGAGGTAAGGGGGTCAGGAATGCCTTTGTTAAGCGGTAACATCTGAGCAGAGACCTGAGTGCAGTGATGCAGAAACCATGTAAAAATGGGGGAAAATACTAGTGCCAAGGCCCTAAGGGTGGAATGTTCTGGGAGTGTTTAAGAAACAGGAAGGAGGTCAATATGGCTGAGCTGCAAGAGCCAGATGGAGCATGATCAGAGATGAGAGTGGAAAGCTAGGCAGGGGCTAGGCCATATGGGGGGCTTGTAGGACATGTAAGCATTTTGGATTTCATTCTGAATAATGTGGGACTGGGACAGCCTTGAAGGATTTTGAGCTGGGAAGTGACACGATCTGACTTAAATTTCTAAGGAGCTTCGGCGGCTGCTGTGTGGATTGGGCTGTGGGGGTGTGGTGGGAGGCAGAGGCCAGTGAGGAGGCTGTGGCAACAGTCCAGGGAGAGACAGTCCAGGGCCAGGGCAGCCGCAGTCAAGCGATGACTCACTTTGATACTGACTCTGAATTCTGGCACTGCCTCTTACAAACCATGACCTTGGGCAAGTTGTTTAGCTTCTCTGAATTTCAATTTCTTCTTTTAAAACATTGAGGATGAATACACTTCCTTTGTAATCACTTGGTGAATTGTGGACCCTCAGTAACCTAGTGACTTCACAGCCTAGGTTTTCTCTCCTGGATAACTGCTCTCCTCCCCCTGGAAAGGAATTCCTACAAACCAGTTTTCAGGGTTTGGGTGCAGAATGTTGAGTTGGTCCTCCTGATCAGTGCATGGCTTGTGATCATCACCAGACCACGCACGAACGCTTTCTTGTTTCATTCACTCCTCATTCTCCCTTCCCCACTCCCATTCCCCTCTTGCTTCCACACTTAGCCAATCATTCTGAAGTGTTTAATGTGTATCCTTTTGCAAATGGCATATTTTTACCTAGATGGTGTTGTGTCATATGTCTTATTCTCTTTCTTATTTTACTTGGCTCTGTGTTTTCCAGATCTGTCCTAGTTGCCACTGACATATTTGATCCTCTGCTGCTAACTGCTGACTAGTATAACACCATGGTGAGCACCAACCATGGTTTATCTAACCACTCTCCCAACACCCTGCAACCTGAAACAGCTCAACATCCTCAGACCTCTGCTCTTTGGACCTGTGTGAGAATTTCTTGGGGTATACACCCAAGGAACAGAGTAGCTGGGTCGTAGGTATTTGTAAACTTAATTCGACTAAGTATCCCCAGACTGTTGTTGAGATTGGCTGCACTAGTCCCACCAGAAGTGTAGGGAAATTTCTGTGCACCCACATTTCCTCCAGCACTTGGCATTATCCAATCTTCCAATTTAACCAGTCCAATAACTTCTGAGCTCTTTGTTGTTTAATTAGCATTTCTCTGATTACTAATGAGTTTGAACATCTCTTCATATGCTTATTAGCCCTTTGAGGTTTTTTTTTTTTTGATAAATTGCTAAATCATATCCTTTGAATATTTTAGATTTGGGGTTGCTCTCTATTTTCCTTTTGACATGCAGGAGTTTCTTGTGTATTCTAAATAATAAATTTCTTATTGATAGTAAATGCCACAAGTATATTCTTTCATTCTCTCATCTGTTAACTCTTTCCACATGTCTTTTATTAAACTGAAAAATACTTAATTTTGATATGATTGAATCCATCTGTTTTCTGCTATGTGGTTTGTGTTTTTGAAGTATCGTTTAGGAAGTAATTGCCTACCTCTATGTCACAATCATATTCTTCTACATTTTATTCTGATGATTTTAGAAGTTTGTCTTACACATTTAGATCTTTCATCCATTTACAATAAAGTGATATTAGGTAGGAATCCAGATTATATTTTTCTTGTGTTCAGTTTTGCCAGCACTAATATTAAACAATATTTTCTTTGTAGTGTCATTTTATCATATAAGAAGTATCATAATGGATCTGTATTAGTTCTTTATTCTGCTCTTTTGTTCTGTATTACATTTGTAGACCAATAGTAGACTACTTTTACTATTATGGGTTTATGGTATATTTTATTGTGTGATAAAGCCCTCTGTGTTCTTTTTTTTTAAGGTCATCTTATTTAACTAAAGATTTTTATTCTTCCATAGAAATTATTGAGGCATACCTGGCATACATCAAAAGCTATATGTAGTTTTCAAATTCACTAAACTGAATACTTATGATCTTTCCATGTTTGTTATATGTAAAATTATATCTCAGTTTCTGTGGAAAAACAAAAATCTATAATTATCTGAGACAACCTTAAGATATAGAATGTTTATCACTCCAGAAATTTTCCTTGTGACCTGTCAATCCCTCCCCAACCATGATCATTTTGTGTTTACTTCTACCATAGATTGGTTTTGCCTGATTCAGAACATCATGTAAATGGAATTAGAAAATCCATATTCTTTTAGATCTAGTTTCTTTTTTAGATTCATCATTGTCATTGCAAGTATTTGCATTTAATTCTTATTTAGTGCTGAATAGATTTGTTTTTCCTTTTGCCATCAATAGGCATTTGCATTGCTCCCATTTTTTTTATGCTATATAAAAGGACATTATAAACATTATTGTTGAAGTCTTTTTGTAGACATATATTTCATTTTTCTTTGGTAAATACCTAGAATAAGGATTGATGTATCTTAGAGTAGACTTATTTTTAACTTTATAAGACATTGCCAGTCTATTGTTCAAAATCATTGTAGCAGTTTACATTTCACCAGCAATGCCTGAGAGTTCCAGTTGCTCCACAGCCTCATCAACATTTGGTATTGTCAGTCTTTTAGATAGAAGCTATTCTAGTGGGTATGAAATGTATTTCGTTGTGATTTTAATTTGCATTTCCCTGATGAGTAATGATATTGATCACCTTTACATGTGCTAATTGGCTAATCTTTTATAAAGTAATTCTTCAGGTCTTTTGCTCATTTTTTTCTTAGATTTCCTTTTTTTTTTAATTCAGGATATTATGGGGGTACAAACATTTTGGTTACATGAAATGCATTTGCCTCACCCAAGCCAGGGCTACAAGCGTGTTTTCCCCCATACAGTGTGCCCATTTCCATGAGCTGTGGGTTTAAAGCCTCTCTACCCCCTCCACCCACCCTACCTGACTGGCACCCAATGAGTATTACTACCATTGTTGACTTGTAGGAGTTCTCAGTACTTCCTCCCTACTTCAACCTGTTGGCTATGAGTCTTTTATCTGATAAATATGTTGTAAATATTTTTCTAATTTGTGGCTTACCCTTTTATTTTTTTAATGGAACTTTTCGATCAGTAGAAATTTTTAATCTTATGGAAGACTAATTTATCATTTTTTCTCTTTTACAATTAGTCTTTTTTGAGTTCTTATTAAGAAATCTTTACCTACCCATGGCCACAAAGACCTACTCCTGTGTCTTATTTTATTCAACAAAGTTTATGGCTCTAGCATTTACAGGTAGGTCTATAATCTCTCTCAGATTATTTTTTTGTATATGGATTGAGATAGAGATTTCAAGGCTTAATTTTTCCCCCATAGAGATATCAAGTTACTCCAGCACATTCTGTTAAAAAGACTTTTCTTTCCCTCATTGAATTGCTTTGGTGCCTTGGTCAAAAATCAATATATGTTTAGATATATTTTTGGATTTTCCATTCTGTTCCATTGATCTACAAATATTTATTTTTATGCCAATAATATACTGTTTTGATTACTGTAACTTTATAGTAGGTTGTGAAATCAAGTATTGTAAATCCTCCAGCTATGTTAATATTTTTCCAAATTGTTTTGGCTATTCCACACCCTTTACATTTATTTTATTTTTTTTTTTACATTTCCATATACATTTTAGAATCATCTTTTAAATTTCTTTGAAGAATCCTTCTCGAATTTTGATTGAGATTGCACCAAATCTATAGGTTAGTATAGAGACAATGGACAATGTTATCAATCTTGAATAGTATAATCCATGGATATGGTGTTATCTTTCTATTTATTTATTTTCCTTTAATTTTCCCCCAGAAATATTTTATAGTTTTTAGTACAGAAGTTTATCATTTGTTAGGTTCATCCTAGGTATTTAATTTAAAATTTCATTTCCTAATTGTTCATGCTAACACATAAAAAATATAATTAATTTTTGAGTGTTGCTATATCCTTCAAACTTATTAAAGTCATTTACTAAATTTAGGAGATTCCATAGTATTTCCTACATAAAAGATTTTATGTCAGTGTGAATAAAGACAATTTTTCTTCTTCCTTTCCAATTTTTATGCTTTTTCTTCTTTGCCTTATTGCACTGAGTAGGATTTCTAGTACAGTGTTGTACAGAAGTGATGAGAGAAGGAATATTTGGAAATAGTCATTCCCAATCTTATGGAAAAATGCTCAATGTTTTGCCATGAAATGTCATTTTAGTTGAACGTTTTTCACCATTGCCTTATATTAAATCAAGAAAGTTTCCTTCTGTAGTAGGCAAAATAATGGCTCCCAAAGATATACATGTCCTAATTCTAGGAGCCTGAAAATGTGTTAAGCTACATGGCAAAATGGAATTAAGGTTGCAGATGAAATTAAAGTTGCTAATCATCTGATCTTAAAATAATAGATTATTCTGGATTATCTGGACGGGCCCAAACTAATCACAACAGTCCTAAAAGTAGAAGAAGGAGGAAGATGAAGAGGCTCAGAGGGGAGATGGAACTACAGGAAAAATGATCAGAGAGAGCCAATGTTGGTGGCTTTGAAGATGAGGAAGAGACTATGAGCCAAGAAGGCAGGTGACCTCTAAGAGCTAGAAAATACAAAGGAGAAAATTCTTCCCTATAGCTCCAGAAAGAAACATTGCCCTGTCAACCCTTGATTTTAGTCCAGTGAAACTCATTTTGGACTACTGACCTCCAGAACTGAAAGATAATAAATTTGGTGTTGTTTAAGCTCCTGTGTTTGCAGAAGCAATTGGAAACTAATACACCTTCAGTTCTTAGTTTGTTGAGAGGTTGTTTTTTAAACAAATGAGTCTGCTGTTTTCTCTCTTGACCATGTCTCATGTTGTTTTGATTGCTCCTGGATCTCATAATTTTTAAACCTATATTGCAGCCATTGTGTAAGAAGAGATGTAGAGACTGAGGTGAATAATTATATCCTCCAGGAAAAGGCATGGTCCTCTTTTTCTCAGGCTGCTAGTATATGGGATGAGTTAATCTAATCTCTGGTTCAGCTGGGTCCAGGGCTTTCTTGCACCTTTAATTTGATTCAATTTACCACTGGCTTCAAATATTTTGAGGGTAGAATGAAGACTTCCCCCTTAGTAGGGCTGGGGATTCAGCGATCCAAGGCTCTGGGGATCTCCTCATACTTTATAGCTCAACTACTGGTTTTCAGAGCCATCGGAGCTCTGTCTGCAACGGGTAGTTCACATTGGTCTCTGTCCCTACCCTAACTTCTGTGCCTCAGCAAATCTCTCTCTACGCTGTTGCCTTGCTCCAGTTTTCAGAGAGCAGAAGCAATGCACCTGTTCAGGCTCAGGTGCTCCACAAGGTTCTCAGCTTTCCTGCCCTGTCCGCAGCTGATGGCAGCCACTGTTTGTGCAGGACCAGCATGCTTCAGAGGAAATTCTTTCAGTTCTCCTGTTTCCGTGCACATTATAAAGTACATTTATCAAGTTCCTTTAAAACTCCATTTGGAAAATTGATTGGAACTGCAATTGAATTTATAGACTAATTTGGGGAAATTGACATTCTTATAATATTAAGTTGTCCCATTCATGACCTTGATATGGGTCTCCATTTATTCATATCATCATATATACATGTGTTCTTATTTATTAGAACTTTAATTTTTTTCTCCCTATAGATGTTTTTTATTCTTACATATTTTATGGCTTTTGTAACTATTGTGAATTATATCTTTTTTGAAATTGTATTTGCTAGTTGATTATTACTGGTGTAAAGAAATTGTGCTGATTTTTGAGATCGCTCTTCAATCCTGTAACTTCACCAAGCTCTTGTATTCTGTTTGATTCTGATGGTGTTTCTAGGTAGATGTTTATAACATTTCCAAATAGTGAGCATTTTATTTATCCCAAGCCTTTTCACCTCTTTTCTTTTTTTCCCCCCACTGGCCAGGGCCCCGGTGCTCTGTTGATCAGTGGCTTACAATCATTTGCATAACCACCTGATACTTCCCTGTCCCTGCTTCCTGCCTGCCTGGCCACAGCAGAATCGAGGCAGAAATAAACACCTGACCCAAGCTGGGCTAATCAGATTCTCTCTCCCAAGCATTTGGAATTGGAATTCAGAGTTGGTGGTATGTCTCTGTCAGGGAGGTGACCTGGAAAAGATTGTACGAGTTGGTTGGGAGCAGTCATGGTTGGTCACTTGCACACAGCAGAGAAAGAGAAGGAAGCAATGTGAAAGGAGGCAGTTTAATATAGAATGCAGCAGAGAGAGAGAGAGAAGGGGAGGGAGGGAGAGAGAGAAAGAGGGAGGAAGGAAGGGAGTGAGAAAGAGAGAGAGGGATAGGGAGGAGAGAGAGAGGAGTGAGTTCTCTCTGAGCAATCTCTGTTTGCCAGTGGGTGCTTTCCTCCAGCTAGGAAGCCCTTTCACACGTCCGAAAGTCTAAACCCTGTGATCGTCCACGGCACAACTCAAAGTCCCTTCCTTCAGGAAGGGTTCCAAGGACTTCTCAGCCGTGAGCGATTTTATCCTCCTCTGAACTCTCAGGTCAGTTTTCCCTCTAAGCTCCTGAGTCCACAGTGGCAAGGAGGATATGTTTTCGGGTGTCTTTCCACCTCACAAATGCCTCCTGTTTCAACGGGTTACCCCTCGCAGCCCTGGGAAGAGCTCAGGAGCTGTTTGTTCAGCATTGGCCATCTCCAGGTGCTCTCCTGGAGTTGGCCAGGGGAGGATGGGCCAGTGTGGGCCCGCTGGATTCTCTGTGCTGGGAGTGCTACTTTAGGCCTGAGATGCATTGATTTCAAGCCACGTTTTAAGGCTGGAACCAAAGCATAGTGGGGCAGCGATGTGCCCTGTGTGTAGAGGGTACTGGTAGAGAGAGGAATGAGGCAGGAGGCAGGGCGGGGGAGCATCTTCTCCTCTCTTGGGTCCCCCTTGGGGAGGCCCAGCTGCTCTCCCCCTCTCCTGGGACTCCTGAGTCACATCTGTGTCTTTACAGTGAGTGCTTTCATGGCTTGTGTTTGTAGCTTGCTTTAGGTAATTTAAATAGGTTTCTGCTACATACAATCGCAAAAGTCTTGATAAAATCCGATATTTGTTGTAGCATATTGTAGTTACCTCATCTTTCCTCTGGGTTTTCAGCTTCTGGAGGGCAGAATTCTGATACCACACATTCTTATATCCTCATAGTGCCCAGTGCAGTGTGATATGTGCAGTAGGGACTTCATTACAAATTTGTCATGCAAATGGATGATTCATGCTAGAAAATACATCCAGATGACCTTTTTTATATTATCTACAAAATAGAATCATATGTAGTAATAACATCTTGCAAGAAACAGTGATTAATCTTAAAAATGCTCAGTATTCAAACAGTGGACACTTAAGAAAGCTCTCATTTTAATGCAAACTCAGGCAATCATGTCTTGTGAGTAACAATTTTTGTCAATCCTCCTCTTCTTTTGAACCTTCAGTGGTTTGTGCTGCCTACTGAATTCTATCCAAAGTCCTGAATACAGGCCTGGATTCCCTTCCTTCTACCTCCTGCCTCATACTCCAGTCAAATTAGACCATTCCCTATTCTTTCCTCTCACCATTTTGCTCAGACCTCTACCACTTACAATGCCCTCCCTTCATCTTTACTCTCAAAAATCTTCTTGGAGACCAGTTTAGAATCACACCTTTTGTCTAGCTGATAGCGATTCAACCTGCCCTCTCGTCCTCCAGAACTGCTCACAGCATCATATGGAGGGAAATACCTATGCAGGGGCTTGAGCTCAAAGACCCAAGGATCAAGACATGATTCAGAGCACAAATAAAATTAGTCCATCAATTAAATAGTTGCAACAAACTCTTCCTGAACACTTAAAACATTCAGGCACTGCACCAATTGCTATGGTTTTTCTTAATTTTCCTCCTCCATAATTGTTGACATGGGCAATGGTATTTCCTCACTTCTTTGGAAAAGATTAGAAAACTACAGTTTCAAGCAGCTTGTGCACAGCAAATGGAAGCCATTAACCTATCTCTGTAAAAAAATTCTGGAGCCTTCAATAAATAACAGTTTCAAGAGTTTAAGCACCGGAGGATGTGAGAACAGAGAAAAAGATGCCCTCCCCTCAGCATCCTGCTGAGCCTAGGGATATCAGGGAGGACTTCCTGGAGGATATTAACTGAGTTAAGTTTGAAAATTATAGGTGAGTTTGTTTCTTGGCAACCTGTGTGAAGCTGCCACCCCATCCTTCCTCTCCTCCAAAACCTGAAGAAATGGCTGAAGTCTGGATAGTTCTCCCACAAGCCCTTGAGACAGACCAAAAATACCCCAGTGACACTTACATCTATAATTAACCTTTCAGCACTTTATTTTATTCAGACTTTTAGAAATTGAGTTTGCTGAAGGCGAGGGGAACCCAGACACAGGGTGACAGTTGGTCAGGGCCAGCACGTGCTGTTTTCTGTACTCAGCATCTTAACATGGCTGGTGAAAATCCATACTGCGTGGCTCGCGCCTGCTGCACAGGTCTCTCTGGGTCATAGAAAACGCTATGATATTCATTTTTCAGAAATCGAAAGTTTCCCTTCAGGTAACACATCAAGATTTACAGTACCTTGGACAAAATTAGGCATTGGATTAGGAATTCAATGCATGACAATCTATCTTCCTTCCAGAGAGATATTGTTGCACAAATCAGAAAATCATAGCCTGGCTGTATAATCAACAACATTTCATTCCAGAAAGCACATTATAGCTGGAGTGATAAGGCCTATTGACGCTGTGGATGGCAATTCTTGAGGTCTCTGAATAGCCTCACTTTCTGGGAACCCTCGTACCTTTTCCAAATGCATTTGAGGATTTTCAGGTCGGTTCTGTTCCTTATAACAGGAGCTGATACAGCCAAGGTCATGGGTTCATTCCAACAAGGGACAGTTTTCTTCACTTTTTACAGCTATATTTTCAATCTCTAAAGCTGCTCCAGTGAATCTATTCCATATTAAAAAACAAAAATAAATGTACTAACCCTACATCCCATTCTTGTCATAATCTGATTTTTCAAATCCTTCATAGCTAAGCAACAACATTAATACGTGTTGCATTTACCATAATTACTGTTTATGGCACACCTACTATTTGTCAAACACACTGTGTTTTACTTAATCACAACAATCCTATGAGATCAGTATTAATATCCCTATCTCTGAGTTGGAAGATGGAGGTTCAGAGAGGACAAGAAGGTCATTCAAGGTGTCACAGCTGGGAAGTTGCACAGTGGGATGACTTTCTCCACCTCCTTCCACTCACACCCCTACCCAGGGCAGCCTAGCTTCCTCTTCCGTGAAGCCACTGCAACAGCTCTCAGCAAGGGCACCAGTGACTCTGCATTGCTAAATCCAATGGAAAGTTTCCACTCTTTACCTTAGCTGACCTCTCTGCAGTGTTTGCCACAGTCCTCTTCCCTCAGCCTGCACAGCACCGTGCCTTCTGAGTCTCCTCCATCTCCTCTGGATGCTCCTTCTCTCTCCTGTGTAGCTTTTCTCATCTCTGCCATCTCTTAATGTTGGTGTTACTGTGAGTTCTGTGCTAGGTCCTTTTCTCTTCTCACAGGGAACCCACCCTTGCAAGGTGGTCTCATGGATTCCCATGTCTGCAACAGCCACCTGCAGGATGCCAACTTCCAGGTCTGTATCTCCTGCTTGGCCCTCTCCCTACTCAGTCTCAGATATAGAGGTCCCACCACCCACTGGACTCCAATGTCCTGGATGCTCTACAAACATGTCAAGTTCAGCACACTCCAAAGGGAACTTATAACACAGTAGTCCTAAGGGACCACCAAGACTGATCCCAGTGGGCCTCCCCCTACTGTAGACCTCAGTCAGTGGGTCTCTTACCTCATTCGTGCAACTCTGCATTGTGTGGCTCAATTTTCCCATCGACTAACCTCCTATCCACTTCCCTTGGGTCTTGTGGAATGTCTATACCTCTTCTCTGAGTGAACCTTCACCTCTTCCTCTCACTGGCACCTGATTTTCTCCAGGGACATGGTTTCCTCAGCAGCTTTCTGGGTGGAGGCTTTCTATTCTCCTTCAGAGCCTCGGCTTGAGGTAGGTGTCCACCCTGCACCTTACTGTCCTTTTCTTCCTCGACAGGCCTCCATCCCAGTTTGCTTGACTTGCATATCACTGGATTATATACCCTCAACCCTGTTTGGTGTCATTCTTCTTTGGAGTATCAGTCATCAAAGATTTGATAGCTGGCTCATTGTATTTCTCTCTTTCATTACTCCTGCCATCACTTTTTGTGATTTCAGCATGCATGGAGATGAGTCATCCAAACACCTGACCTCTCAGTTGCTTAAGTGACTCATCTCCAATGATACCTTCCTCTACTCCACCTCAGTCACCCTCCGCCTTGGCACATCGAAGACCTTGTTGTGAGTAATCACTGCAACCTCAAAGTTTTAACTCTAAGCATAGTGAATGCTGACCACTGCCAGATTTCCCACTTGTTTCTGTTAGTGCCCTCATCCTGGCAAGTCTCTGGACTCCTCGGGATCTCTAACATTGAGCCTGCCACATTTTCACCACCCAACACCACTGTTTCCCTTATTTTCAAACTTCTATTTCATCACTATATTTACTTCTTGTATACACCCTTCCTTCTCTTTCCTTTTATTGTACTTTCCTGGAAAAACCCTAATCCTGTTATTTAAAGTCAGTTTTCTGCCTCTAAGAGGCTAAATATGGCTGGAGAAAAAGATCAGATCTTGTGTCCTAGTCCATTTTGTGCTGCTATAGCAGAATACCTGAGAGTAATTTATAAAAATAGAGATTGTTTCTTATAGCTCTGGAGGCTAGGAAGACCAAGATCAAGGGATCAGTATCTGGTGAGAGCCTTCTTGCTGTGTCATAATATGGCATGAACTGAGAAAGAGACAGAGAAAGAGAGGGAGAGAGAAAGGGGACCAAACTCATCCTTTTATCAGGTGCCCACTCCCATGGTTACTAACCCACTTCCACATTAGCAACCTTATCCCTATTACCAAAAGGTCCCACCTCTCAAGACAGTCACATTAGGGATTATGTTTCCGACACATGAACTTTGGGAGACACATTTAAACCACAGCATCTCATTTTAAATTTATCCTCACAAATCTCAAGTGGGTCCCTGGATCTGAACAATAATTTCACACTTCTTTTTTCTAAAACTTCTAGCATCTCACTCTCAGCTTGTAATCTTGCTTCTTTTTTTTTTTCACTGGGAAAATAAAAGAAATAAGAAGAAAACTGTTTTAACCTCCCACCAGCACATCCATCAACCTACCTGCACTTGTGTCAGACACTTTGCCTTTCCCCAGGCAACAATGGCTCCATTACTCCTGCTCCTCTCTCAGGCAACCCATTCCCCCCATACACTGGCTTCCTTATGAGTGTTCTGCTATAGTTGTCCACTTCTCTTCCCTGTAACATAAGCATTCTCTCTCTATTGGCTCATTCTTATTGGCATACAAGGATGCTTAATTGCTCTCATATTAAAAACAGAACCTTCCCTGATTCCATAGTCCTCTCCACTGCCCCATTCGTTTGCTCCCTCTTGTAGCAAAATCCTTTGAGCAAGTTTATATTCACTGCCCCACTTCTTTGCCTCCCATTTTTTGAGCCCACCTCAAGTGGCTTGTGCCTCCACTACTTTATTGATTCTATTGTTGTTGAGATCAGTAACCTCCATGTCACCAAATCCAATAATCTCTTCTTAGACCTGTTGTAATCTCTCAGCAGTATTTCAATGTCAATCATTCCCTCTTTCTTGAAACCCTTTCTTGTTTGAACTCCGGGACACCAGGGTGGACTCCTCTCCCGAAACCTAGACTCTGGCTATCTATCCCATTTACATATCTAATTAGAATTTCAAATTTAACCACATTGTTGATTTCTACCTAACCCTCTGTCTGGAGTTTGGCTCAGCCACTCATTAGTTGTGAGACATTGGGGAAAATGGAAAATATACATATCTCTGTGCCTCAGTATCTTAACTGTGTATTGGGCATAATAATACTACCTAATTTATAATGTTGTAGTGAGGATTAGATGAGATAATAAAATGAAAAGCATCGATCTTAATGCCTGGCATACGATAAGTACACAATAAATGACAATTGTTCCTAAGTCCCTGCCACACATTGGTGCCTCCTCTTGAGTGTTCTCCATTCAGTGAACAGCATCTCCCAGCCACCCAAGTCAGAACCTGATATCACCCTTGACTCCTTCCTATTTCTTCCCTCCCACATCAATCAATAACCAAGAACTCTTGAGTCTACCTTTTAAATATTTCTTAAGCCCCATTGTTTTGTTTCATTTTGTTTTCCCATTCCTGCTGCCCCTACTACATACAGTCCATCTCATGCCCAGCTACAGTTTCCTGTTGGTTCCCCAGTCCTGACTCCAGCTTGCAGCCAGTGATCACTTTAAAAGGTATTATCTGATCATGCCACTCGCCTTCAATTCCTCCCCATTTACCTCAGGAAAAGGTCTAATTCCTTAGCATTACTGTGCATTACTATTACCATACAAAGCACTTAAGAATTTGGCCTCAGAGCCCTTTCCCCTCTAACCATTCCCTGCCCTATCCTGAAATTCATGGTACATATTTCCTGAACCATGTGCTATTTCCAGAATTTGCCATGAGTTCTTACCTTAAGGCTTTCATATGTGTGGTTTCCTTTGCCTAGGACACTATTCTACCTACCTACCCCCACCCTCTTTACCTGGCTAACTCATACCTGGGGTGTCAGTCCATATATTTCCATATCTAAGAGGCTGGGGCTGGTTCCTTCTCTTCTGGGTTAGCTACCCCTTCTGCTTATACTTTCCTTATGATTACCCATTTAAATGATCTGTTTCTCCACTGGCTGTAAGCTCCTGGAGGGAAGGACTTCATATCCAAAACTCCTGGGAGAAGACAATTTTAATACCTTGGCCTTCTTGGAATACTCTCTGGTTTCTTGATATTGTAGGTGTGCACCTAATTGATGCAGCACACAAGTACTTATAAGTGTGCCTGGACATTCATTTTTCGATGTTTGAAATAAGGCTGTGGGATTCTGTGGTTTCTAAGATTCTTTCTAGTCCTAAAATGCCAGGACTCTCTGGAACCAGAGTGTTGCCTACTGGAATGGAAGGGCTGAAGATGCTGGAGGATTCGGAGACCATCCCTACTCAGCCTAAAAGAGCTGGGCAATTACTTTTTACTTTTCCATCCAGTTGTTTAGAAACCATGTAGACACTATCTGAAAGGAAAGTTATTAAACTGTTTTCTTTGGGGAAATGACTTAACTGTTTTAAATTCATTTTCTACACTAGCTTCTTAGAATAATGGAGACAGCAAGATATAACAATTAAATGGTGCTTACTCCCCAAAGGCCACTTGCTCCAGTTTATAACCTCATTCATGCCACACTACAGCAAACAATCCTTCCTACAGTGACTCCCCCTTGGTGTGTTAATGAATCCTTGTGCTTATAAGCGGTGCTACTGCTGGCCTCGTTGACTCTGGAGGAGGCAAGGGTTGAACAGTTAGTTGTCTGGCATCTAGATGAAGCTGATGATGAGGAAATAAACTTAGTCATGGGTTTTCAGAGAAATTAGTTTATCTGTTGTAGAATGCCTATTCCACGCTGGGTCTCTGTGGTAACCAGTAATGATGTCAAGGTGAACAAGATGCAGCTCCTGGTCTTGAGGAACTCACCAGCATGAGACGTGATATGATACGGGGAAGGAAGCCCAGCTGTGGGAGTGTGGAAGACAGACACCCAAATCAGTCAAAGGCATTGGAGAAGGTTTCTGGAAGATTCTGGAGGTGATTTTCAAAATGAGTCAGTCGTAAATAATGAGTAGTAATTAGTCTGGCAAGAAAAAGGAGGGAGGGATAAGAGGTAAAAGGGCATTAGGGACAGAGGAAAAGAGAAAAAGCATATTTAAAAGTCCAGAAATATGAGAAAGGATGGCAGCAGAGACCTGAAGTTCATATGAATCTCTCTAAGGACTGGCAGTAGGCTGTGGTAAGGGAGGAGATTAGAGAGCAGGGCCACACCATGAAGACTCAGGGAATTATCTGATGTCCAAAAGACTTTCCATTTTTGAAATTCTAGGACACTCTGGTGCTTGGCAATATAAGGAGCCAAGGTATCACACAATAGAATGGATACTTAAGGATAACGAAAATACTGAGTGGTTCTCTACCCATTCTAAAATATCCAGGTAGCTAACTGCACTTGTTCCTTTTTCTGTTTGTGAAACATGTAGACACTACATGAGCAGAAAGTTATTAAACTGCCACACAGAAGAGATTTACTTGTATCCTGAAGGCAATAGGGAGGCATTGAAGATTATTAAGCAAAGAAGCAACCTGATTTACGTAGTCTTTTAGAAGGGTCTGCAGGAGCAGGGAGGAGAATGCATTTGAGGGCTGAGATGGGAGCCAAGGGAAACTGTGGAGAAGTTGTCGTGGCACCAGGATCATCTCGTCTGTAAGTGCTAGAAAAGCCATGATGCCTTCATGTTGCTGCAGGCAGCCACAGCTGGGACCTGTGCTGGATGGCAGAGGAGGAGACATGTCCCAGGAGCTGTGGGAGGAGCAAGACTTATCCCCTTCTTGCTGGGGTGCTCTGTCTGTGCAGCCAACCCCTTTAGCCTCCATTGACAAGGTCATCTGGCCCTTCTTTCTGAAGCAACCCCTCTGGTCCTTTAAGCCAGTCCAACCCAACCTGCCCCAGATCCAATCTCCTCCCCCTCCCTCCCCCCACCTGCCTCCCCCCTGCTTGCTTCGTTTTAGCGATATATCCACGCAGCCTCCCCAGCTAGAAGGTTAACCTGGACTTTTCCCTCCACCATTTGTATTCTACCCACCTCCGAGTTCTGTCACTTTTACTTTTTAATTATTCTGGACTCCACTGCCCTCAGTCAGCTCCGTTACCTCCTTGGATTGTTGCCATGGATCCCTGGTCACTCTGCTTCACAGGCCTTCTCTCTTGTCACCAATGCCATTGACCTTCTGGAATGCAGAGTCCTCTTCTGACTCCCCACTGCCCCCGGAAAGAGGCCATGCCATTTGGTGCTTCTGACAAAACTAGGGGCCCTGCCTGCTCCCCTGCTTGGCGTCTCACTTTACTCATGAGTAATGCCCCTGCAGTCCTAAGCTAACTGTCTTCTCCAAACACTGTCTTGCTTGCTTGTCACCTACTTATGCTCACACTGCATTCCCTTTCTGAGCTGTCCTTCCGATCCCCCACCTTTGTCTCTGGCAAGTTAGGTTCTAATCCCTTTTTAAGGCCAGCAGGAGACAAACTCTCCAGAAGCCGTGCCTGGCGCAGCCTGGGTCTGCCAACCTTCCTCCAGGGTCCAGCAGCCTCCGGCTTCCTCTTTCCCAACGTTCTCCACGCTGCACCACAACTGTCTTCTCCACACCCAGCTCTTTCTTTCTGTGTTATATGTTTCCTCACGATGATGATTCTGCTGGGTTTATTTCTGTGTAGTGTAGAGTATAGGGCTTGGCTCAGACTTAGTAGGCACTTAATATATATTTGATGAAGAAATGAATGAAACAAGAGATATTATAGCACACACTGAGGGCTTCTTGTGTGACAGGCCCTGTGTTTACTTGACTTAAATGATGTCATTGGATCCTCTCATCATCCCAATCAGGGAAGTATTATTATTATTCCCTCTTATAGATGAAGAAATGGAAATTTAGAACTGTAGTCATCCACGGTATTTGCTGGGGATGGGTTCCTGGACCCCCTACAGATACCAAAATCTGTGGAGGCTCAAGTCTCTTATATAAAATGGTATAGTATTTACATATAACCTATGAACATCCTTCTGTATACTTTAAATTATCTCTATATTATTTATAATACCTAATACAAAATAAATGCCTATATATCACTTCATTTGCATGGACTCAATGTAGTACCTGGTGTGCAGTAAATTCAAGTTTTACTTTGTGGAACTTTGTGGAATTTTTTTCTCAAATATTTTCAATACATGTTTGGTCGAATCCATGAATACAGAACCCACGGAAATGGAGGGTCAACTGTTTAAGTGTTAGAGCCAGAATTTAATCTCAAACATATATACTCTGGAACTTGAGCTCTTTATCATAAATGAAATCACCCACTAAGATAATGAAGAGGTCTGGGACCCTGGGGGCCATATAACTGTGGAGCAATGGCCCTCTGAAATGAAAGATGGATAAGTTGAAGGGTTCAGTGACTTTCCCTACTTGGCCTTTAATAGCCGGATAACTCATTGTATTTTCTAAAAATTTAATTTTATTTTATTTTTACTTGTATAATTTTAATGGATAAAAGTGCTGTTTTGTTACATGGATATATTGTGTAGTGGTGAAGTCTGGGCTTATAGTGTAACCATCACCCAAATAATGTACATTATATTCATTAAGTAATTCCTCATTCCTCACCCCCTTCCCACCCTCCCACCCTTCTGAGTCTCCAATGTCTATTATTCCACACTCTATGTCCATGTGACACATTGTTTAGCTCCAACTTATAAGTGAGAACATGTGGTATTTGACTTTCTGTTTCTGAGTTATTTTACTTAAGATAAATGGCTTCCAGTTCCATCTATGTTGCTGTAAGAGACATGATTCCAATCACCCACTGATGGACACTTACGTTGATTCCATATCTTTGCTAACGTGAATAGTGCTGCAATAAACACACAAGTGCAGGTCTCTTTTTGATATAATGATTTTTTTTCCTTTGAGCGGATACTTGGTAGCGGGATTGCTGGATCAAATGGTAGATCTATTTTTAGTTCTCTGAGAAATCTCCATACTGTTTTCCATAGAGATTGTACTAATTTACATTCCCTCCAACAGTGTATGTGTTCCTGTTTTTCCACATCCTTGCCAACATCTGTGATTTTTTGGCTCTTTAATAATAGCCATTCAGGCTGGTGTAAGATGATATCTCATTGTGGTTTTAATTTGCATTTCTCTGATGATTAGTAACGATGAGCAGTTTTTTCATATGCTTGTTGGTTATTTGTATGTCTTCTTTTGAAATGTGTCTGTTAGTATCCTTTGCCCACTTTTTAAGGGGGTTATTTAGGTGTTTTGTTGTTGTTCTTGAGTTGCTTGAGGTCCTTGTAAATTCTTTATATTAGTACCCTGTCACATGCATAGTTTGCAAATATCTTCTCCCATTCTTCAGATTGTCTGTTCACTCTGTTGATTATTTATTTTGTTGTGTAGAAGCTTTTTAGCTTAATTAAGTCCCATTTGTCCATTTTTGTTTTTGTTGGGTGTACTTTTGAGGTCTTAGTCATAAACTGTTTGCCTAGATCAATGCCCAGAAGAGTTTTCACTAGGTTTTGTTCTAGTACTTTTATAGATTCAGGTGTTACACTTAAGTCTTTAATATATCTTGGTTGATTTTTGGGTATGGTGAGAGATAGGGGTCCAGTTTCATTCTTCTGCATATGGTAATCTAATTTTCCCAGCATCATATATTGAAAAAGGTGCCCTTTTTCCAGCATATGTTTTTGTCAACTTTGTCACAGATCAATTGGCTCTGGATATGCAACTTTATTTCTGTGTTTTCTATTCTGTTCCATTGATCTATGTTTCTATTTTTATATCAGTACCATGCTGTTTTAGTTACTATAGCCTTGAACTATAATTCAAGATTGCCAGATAATGTGATGCCTCCAGCTTGTTCTTTTTGCTTAGGATTACTTTGGCTATTTGGGCTCTTTTTAGTTCCATATGAATTTTATGATTACTTTTTCTTATTCTGTGAAAAATGCTATTGGTATTTTGATAGGGATTGCATTGAATCTGTAGATTGCTTTGGGCAGTATGGTCATTTTAACAATATTGATTCTTCTGAATTATGAGCATGGGATGTATTTCCATTGGTTTCTGTCATTCACAATTTCTTTCATCAATGTTTTGTATTTCCTTGTAGAAATCTTTCACCCGGTTAAATATATTTCTAGATTTTTATTTACTTATTTATTTTTTAGCTATTAGAAATAAGATTGAGTTCTTGATTTGGTTCTCAGCTTGATAATTATTGGTGTATACAAATGCTACTCTTTTTTGTATGTGGATTTTGTGGGTTTTTTTAATTTCAGAATTTTATGGGGGTACATATGTTTTGGTTACATAATTTGTATGTGCATTTTGTGTCCTGAAACTACTGAATTCCTCTATCAAATCTACAAGTTTTTTGGAGGAGTCTTTAGAGTTTTTTAGGTCTAAGATCACATTGTCAATGAATAGAGATAATGTGACTTTTTGCTTTCCAGCTTAGATGCCTGTTATTTTTTTCTCTTGCCTGATTGCTCTAGGCTAGGACTTCCAGTACTATGTTGAATGGGAGTAGTGAAGGTGGGCTTCATTGTATTTTTCAGTTCTTAAAGGGATTGCTTTCAACTTTTCTCTATTTGCTATGATGTTGTCTATGGGTTTGTCATGTATGGCATTAATTATTTTGAGGTATGTTCCTTTTATGCCCAGTTCGTTGAGGGTTTTTATTGTGAAGGGATGCTGAATTTTATCAAATTTTTTCTCTGCATCTATTGAGATGACCATATGGTTTTTATCCTTAATTCTGTTTGTATGATGAATCACGTTTATTGATTTGTGTATGCTGAATTATCCTTGAATCCATGCCATAAAATCCACTTGAACGTGGTATATTATGTTTTTGAGGTGTTGTATTCAATTTGTTAGTATTTTGTTGAGGATTTTTGCATCCATGTTCATCAGGGACATTGGTCTGTAGTTTTCTTTTTTTGTCATGTCCTTGTCTAGCTTTGGTATCTGGATGATATTGGCTTCTAGAATGAGGTAGGGAAGATTCTCTTCTCAAGTTTTTGGAAGTTTCATGATGATTAGTACCAGTTGTTTTTTGTACATTTGGTAGAATTTGGCTGTGAATCCATCTGGTCCTGGGTTGTTTTTGTTGGGAGATTTTTTAAATTACTGATTCAATCTCACTACTCATTATGATCTGTTCAGGATTTCAATTTATTCCTGGTTCAATCTTGGGAGGTTGTATATTTCGAGAAATTTATCCATTACCTCTAGATTTTCTACTTTGTGTGTATATAGTTGTTCATAGTACACTATGATGATCTTTTGTATTTCTGTAATATCATTGGTAATGTCTCCTTTTTCATTTCTGATTATGTCTATTTGGATCTTCCCTCTTCTTTGATAGTCTAGCTAGTGGTTTATTAGTTTCATTTGAGTTTTCAAAGAACCAGCTTTTTGTTTCATTGATCCTTTGTATTGTTCTTTTATTCTCAATTTCATTTAGTTTTGCCCTGATATTTGTTATTTCTTTTCTTCTGCTAGCTTTGGACTTTATTTGTTCTTGTTTTTCTAGTTCCTTGAGATGTAACATTAGGTTGTTAATTTGCGATCATTCTATTTTTATGAATCTGGGTGCTCCAGTGTTGGGTGCATATATATAGGCAGTCCTCAGGTTATAGATGACCTGGCTTATGGTGTTATGTACTTATGAACAGACTCCAAGACTCCCCATAAGGATAATTTATAATTACATAATTAAATTAACATTTCAGGAACTACTGTCTTCCATGCATGTAAACAAAACCACATGGTATAAGTGGTTTATTGTTGCAGCATCTTTACACTAGTGGCTAGTCTCATAGATAGAGAAACAGCTGAAGGAAACACAAGAACATGAAGAGTCAGAAGATTCAGAGCACAGAAAGTTTTTGACAAAAGAATTAGCCGAAGCCTTTCTTCTCATTGAAACAAGATTTGCTAAGTGTGAGGAGCAAGATCCTAACACTGAGCGGTTCACAAAGGTTTACCATGCAGTTAATGAGCTGCTACTACAGCTGCTACATCAGCTACTACAAGTCCATTTAAAATGGAAAAAAAAGAAAAAGGCTGTGCAAACAACGCTAGGTACATTTTTCAAGAAACTGACTTTAGTGGTAAGCTCCCTTCTTCCAGCAACAGAATCAAATCCTGATTCTCTAGTCTACACTCCATCCTCTCCAGCACCATCTCCATCATCTTTTGATTAATGTTAGCCTATCTTCATGCCTCAGAAATGTCCCTTCCAGTAAGCAAGATATTGATGCAACATTAGGTGAATGTTAACCTTTAATATTCTTTATTGAAATTTCTCCTATTTCCTATCTAAACTTTTTGCATAGTTTGTTTTTATGTTCTTTAATTAAAAGAAATAGCAAAATAGTTTCTGTAATGTATTATTATGGTACAGTATTATTATTACTACAGTATTATACTATATTATTATTACCACACAAGAGCCAGTATAGTATTGTTATTATTATTACTGTAAATGTGCTGTTTATCAGGGATCCAAGTTACATGCAAATCTGACCTAAAGATGTTCTCAGGAACATATCTCATCCATAAATTGAAGACCACCTGTAATTAGAATTATTATATCCCCTTGTTGAATTGATCCCTTTACTATTATTTAATGGCCTTCTTTGTCCTTTTTTGGTATTCTTGATTTAAAGTATGTTTTATCTGATATAGGTATAGATTCCTGCTCGCTTTTGATTTCTGTTTGTGTGGAATATCTTTTTCCTCTTCTTTATCTTCAGGGTATTAGTGTATTTACCAGTAAGGTGATTTTCTTGTAAGCAGCATATAGTTAATTTTTTATCCATTTTACCAATTTATATCTTTTAAGTCAAGCATTTAATCCATTTGCATTCAAGGTTAATATTGATATGTGAGGTTTTGTTCTTGTTTCAATGTAGTTATCTAGTTGTCTTGTTGATAATTTTTCTCTTTCTGTTTATCTTTGAGGTTTGGTGGAGTTCTGTCATGTTGCCATTTGACTTTTTTTCCTTTTCCCCCCTTGCATAATTGTTTTATAATACCTGTGAGTTTTACATCTTCATGTGTTTTTATTATGGCAAATATCAACCTTTCACTTTCATGTTTAGAACTCATTTGATCATTTCTTGTAAGGCCAATCAAGTGGTGACAAAGTCCCTCAGCATTTGCTTGTCTAGGAAAGACTTTATTTCTCCTTCATTTGTGAAGCTTATTCTGGCAGGATATAAATTCGTGGTTGGCAGGTTTTTTTTTTTTTCTTTAAGCACTTTGAAAATAGGATCCCAAGATCCCAATCCCTTCTGGCTTATAATATTTCTGCCAAGAAGTCTGCTGTTACTCTGATAGGGTTTCCTTTATAGGCGACTGGATGCTTTTCTCTTTCTGTTTTTAGCATTTACTTTTTCACTTTGACTTTAGACAGTCTGGCTATAATATGCCATGATGAAGACCTTTTGCACTGTATTTGTTTGGGGATCACTGAGCCTCCTGTATCTGGATGTCTACGTCTCTTGCTAGACTTGGGAAATTTTTATCTATCATTTTGTTAAATAGCTTTTCTAAACCTTTTGATCTCTCTTTGTTCTTGGGGATATTGATAATTCTAATTTTTAGTTGCTTTATATTGTCCTAAATATCTTTGTTTGGCATGTACCAAAATCCCAGCACAGGGAAAGAAGCATGCTCCTGGCTCTACAGCCAAGCAAGTGGGAGTGGGACACACTTCACTCTCATGCTCCAGACCTGGCAGGGCTGTCTCCTGCAGTTCAATTCAGCAGTGAGTCCATACAATTAGCTGACTCACATGCAGTTTGTCTTCTGTCCAAGAAACTTCCCCAGGCCACAAAACTCACTTCCCAGATCAAAATCATGCCTTTCAGGCAAATCGCCTCCCACTCTGGTCCTATGAAGGCGGGGCATCAAACTCTAGCACCTGTGGCTGGAGCCCACACCATGCTCGTCTTTCAATTCTGGCCATGGGGGTCTGTCCTCTGCTTGAGACCAGATTGCCAATCCCCAGCCTTAGACTCTCCAAACCAGTGGCTGCTGCCCCCACTAGCTGTCAGGTTCCTCTGTAGACTACTATGAGGTAGGATGGAGAATGGTTTCCTTTTATTGGCACCTAGGTCTGGGAGCATGTGTGGGACACTTCACAATGCCATTTCTTCTTATTGTCTCCCAGCTGCTCCCAAGTTAGATCCAGGGCTTGGGAGGGTCAAGATGCTTCCCCACGGCCTGGATTGAATGGTTCCCCAGTGGGAATGTGTATTGCAGAGGCACTCACTCCCCATCTCCTGCACTGGGGATTCATTCATGCTTTGTAGCCAGATCCCACCATTGAACTGCTGCCCACCTTTTTTTCCCTATATCTGAAATTTTCTTTCGTTCTTCTGTCAAGCCTCTATGTTCCTTCTTGGATAAAAGTTCACAGTGTGAATTCCTACATATTATTTTGCTATTTCCAAGTGGGTGAGGTACACTGGTAAAGCCTCTATTCTGCCATCTTGGAAGAAAAAAAATCCTAAATTTTATTTTTTAATTGATTTAATGTACTATTATACAGAATAGTGACTATAATATGTAATAATGGATTGGGTATTTCAAAATTGCTTAAAAAGTCTATTTTAAATGTTTTCACCACAAAAGAATGATAGGTTTATGAGGTGATGGATTTGTTAATTAACCCATTGCATTTTTAACTTCCTTTCTCTTATTGCAAGGCTGCAAGACTAACTCATACTCAGACCAAGTCCAGCCAAGTCTCAACTTTCCTCCTCTCTCTGCTGCTCAACTGGGCTTTGGAATTGCGCTCTTCTTCCATGTTGCCTCCCATGAAAAACCTCTGATGTAACTTGCCTCAGCCTCTGGGTGAATACTAGATAGTTCTTACCTATGGAAACAAACCCCAGATGCTGACACATCCCGACACTCAACTCTGAACTAAGGGTGGGCAGTATTTGCCGACAGCCTGGCTCATCCTCTGGTCTAGTCAGAGCCACAGTTCAGCCTGACCCAGAGTGGGGGAGGTGATGGCTCTTCTCATCTCTTTTCCTGTTTATAGCTGAGCCTAGCTTAGGCTCCGGGCACAGCAAGGAGCTCAATAAATACTTGCTAAATTCAATTGAGAGACATCCTGCAACCAGGGCCCTGTGATTTGCTGCCCAGTCTGCTGGAGGTGTTCCAGCCATTCGCAAAGGGGGGGTTGTGTAAGCTGTCTGCTTGTTCTGCCTTCTAAAGTCCAAGTAGGGTAAATTCCCCATGAGACCCAGAAGATTAACCTACAAGAATAAATCATCTTAATACCTTTTTTGTTCCTGCTGAAGCCATTTTCACACATGGTACTCTGTTAAGAAGCAGGATTGTGTCATGTTTATTTCCACATCAGTGAATAAAATCTGTTTTCACGAGGCTTGTGTATCCTGGAAAAAAATAGTGTGTGTGTATGTGCATGTATGTGTGGTATTTTAAGGCTAAAGGAATTAACTTCTCTGAGAGCTCAAAATTCTTTGGGAGTGTTGTGTATATTAGCCTAAGACTCTATAATATCTGAGATGTGATTTTCTCTTCAATAGCTAATCAATGGTCTTCCTATGGCAGGCATGTGTAATTCAGTCCGCTTTAAATTTCTTTTGAAAAGCAAAGAGCTTCCAATAAAAGGCAAAATTTCCTATTTCCTATACATGTCATCGTTAGCCTCTTTTGGAGCAATCTGCATTAGCCATACCTTCTTTGTTAGGTGGAGAAAGAGAACAGCTGCCCACACTGCTGATTTGTGCACTTCCATTTGTTTCCAAGCTGCCAAATGGCATGGCTAGAGCACTGGACGCAAGGCCAGGCCAGGGCCCCACAGTTGGGAGGGCAGAGAGCCTAGTACTTGGCAAGGTGCTTTCTGCTGGGCTTGGCCAGGCTGGCAAGCCACATAGTGCTCTGCCAGGCCAGGCCAGGAGGCACTGGACAAGAGGAGGCTTCCAATGGCCTACAAAACACATCACACTCTGTGGACAGAAGTATGGAGTAGATTCCAAACTGCCTACCACCAAGGGATTGGGTAGAAATGACCAAATAAGACCCTTCCTCAAGCATGGCAAGCATCTGACCCATTTAATTTAGAGATCTCTGTCCAGGCCACAAGAGCACAGCTTGTCCATAATTCCCATGTCTTTTTTTTAAGTTATCAGTTTTTACAGAATGTAGCTATGTGTCCTGTTCTATGAGAGCTATTTGGACCATGTTCTATTGCTCAGAACTACCAAATTCATTCCTTGTCAGAAGTCCACTTTCATTTCCCTCAACAGAAGTTCAATTTTATTTTTATTAGAAGTGAAAAATTCTGTGCGTCTCTTGAGCTCATTTCTTATCCTTGGAAGCACACTGTACTGTTTACTCTTTGGGCAAGAGAGAGATCTGGAGCTTTCTCACCAGCTGGGGCCATCTCTGCTTGACTAGGACTAGAGGTGACCTGGAGGGAGGGGCCTTGGAATGAATTGAGTCAAGACCCTTCAGGGTTTTTCTCAATACCTACTCCATTCCACTTCACTCACCTCAACACTGTCAGGAGAGGCTTTTCTACCTTTCCTCAACCAGTCTGGTCTTGCCTGTGCAAATATCCCCGGTGGAAATAAACCCAGGGTTTAAGTGGAAGTGCAATGACAAGTTTCAACACAATGGGCCACTTTGGATATGTCCAATTTATAAGACCATTTCATTTTCCTAAAATCCTACTCTGTAGCTTTATGAGATGCATGCAGAGAGGCAGTGCTTGCAGGGATAATCCTAGAAGGGACTCACAATACCACACTGTTTATCTTGGATTGAAAACCCGATTGGTGGGAGGAGATCTAAGATGTGTAGACTAGAAGTTGCATCTGCTATACCTTTGTTTCTGCTGTGATGGCAGCAACACACCTCCAAATGGCATGTGTTGCCCTCCTTGGTATTTTAAGAAGCTGTCTGTGTTGAACTCCAGTTAATCGTTATTTTCCCACCACTTATTTAAAACCGACAGGCAAAGATGATCTTTTTCATAGCTTTGCTTGCATGTTGAGTCTGACCCCAGGACTTTAGCCCCTGAAGTCTGGAATCATGGGGTCCAGAAGTGAAATTCTCATCCTCTGAGCCAGCTTAGGCTACCAAAGGCAAGGACCAGTTTCCCTAGCTGAAATGGTGGGTTGTTTTTGCCTCTAAAACCTCATTTGGAGGCACAGCTTGCTCTCTGTTCTTCAGGGAGTCCTGCCTATCCTGGAAATCCCTCTTCCATGAACTGGGTCACAGCAACATAGAGCACAGCTGTGAAAACACGAGGGCAAGATCTGTTGGACTTGGGAATCTCTCCCTCAGAAAGTGACAAGACAGAGACTAAATCAGGAACACGCCTATACTTGCTTCCCCGACCTGAGAGTGATAAATTTGGCCTGAGAGAGAGGTTGGCTTTCTGATACTTCTCACCCCATGTCCCCACATCTGTGTCCTGTGGAGCCACCCACAGTTGTCTCAAATACCCTTTGTGATATATATGGAAAAGAGATTTTTATAAGCTCCATTTGTCCTGTTTTGTAATCACCCATTGTGATTACTTGACGTCTCCAACATCCTCCTGGATTGTAGGGAAATACAGGCTGGTGAGGAGCAGAGAGCCACCAGCAGCCTGAGCCAGCCCAAAGGGTGAGTGAAGTCGGCTTTGCAGGCAAGCAAGAGCCTGCTTACTCCCTGAATAAAGCCAAACCAGGGCCTGTCGGCTTGGCCATGGTGAGGAGAGAGGTGACTGGGCTTAGTACCACTGATTCTTGTCTTCTCATGTTCAGTGTCTCCTTGAAGACTCCTGGTAACCACTGGTGCCATCACCACGTGCCCTCATGAAGTGCCGTTCTCCTTGTAAGTCCTAATGACTTGCAGCTCTTCACTTACTTCCCTGTGGGCAGCTATTGACAACTGGCAGGAATATTTAACTAAGACTCTACTACAACAAGCTCCTGTGTAACACTAGGGAAATCAGCACATTTAGCTGGCAGCTCAATCTGTCTGGGGTTCCCACTGGAGCCCTCCTGGACCACCTCCATCACCAGAGGCCATCTGTGCCTACCACTCTGCCAGCACATCCAAGTCCCTTAAGTCCAGGCTCTTCCTGGGATGCTGACCCTCTTCAGTCCCAAGTCTGCCCTCCAGGGAACAATGACTTGTCAGATGGCCATCTGTTGCCATGGATGGGACCCCCCACTGCCCTTCTCAGGATGGCTAGCCCCTGACCCCCATTACCAAAATCCAATGCCCCTTTCCCAACCTCTGCTGTGGATACTGAGTAGTGGGGTGAGAGACGGGGTGAAGGGTGGGTGAAAGCAGCGCATGTTCATTCAGAAGTTGTAAGTAGAAGTGGTAAAATTTTGAATATCCTGTAAATCTCTCCTCCCCTCCCTCATCATTGGCCAAACCATCTCACACAAATCTTCTCCCATGAGTGCGTAGCTAAAAGTTTGAAGGTCACTGTTAAAAATAATTCACTTTCACAACAGATATAACGTATTTAATCATTAACCATGCTTTAGTGCCCTACCCTCTTTTGTCATTGTCTCTTTTGGTGCCCACTTCCCTTCATGATGCAACAAACAGCCAGGTGGGAAGATCTGTGGATTTTTCTTTCTTTTTCCATGTCCGCTGCCTGAAATACAGTGTTGCCTAAAAGAGCATGACAACTAACTCAGGCACTCTCAGCCAGCATTGCATGAGGGAGTCCAGACCAGCAGGGGCTGTTTTATTATTGTCCTCTCTGGGACCTGAAGCCTGGAATGGAAATAAGCTCAGACTACAGAGCATACAACAATTGAACTTTAATAAATTATATTGTAGATACAAAACATCCAGTTAAAATAAAAATTTCATGAGTGCCAACTGTGTGTCTGGCTTGTGCTAGACACTGAAGATAAAGATGGAAAGACTTGGCTCCTGCCCTCAAGGGGCACAAGCTCCAGAGTCAGTCCCATCCTGACTTTGGTTATTGCCATTTCTGTGCTTTGCTTTATAGCTTTACTAGATAGCATGTATCCATAAGAAACATAACTTACTCTTGCCTATGTTTGAAATTTTATATAAATGGAATGATACCACGTATAGTCAGTCTATTATGCCTGGTTTGTTTGCTCAAAATATATGGTTGTGAGATTCACCCATGTTGTTAAGTGTGTAGCTGTAGTTTGTTCATTTTCATTATTTTATTGTATTCCATTAAATGAAGATGTTACAATTTATCTCTTCTGTGAATTGACATTTGGGGCATTTTCAGTTTGGAACTATTTCAACAGTGCTTCAATAAATACTCTTGTACATGTCTACTGATCCACATGTGTAAGAATTTCCCTTGGGTAAATATCCAGGACCGGTACTGTTGGGTCACTGGATGGATATCTTAAATTTTACTAGGTAGCAGTTTGTCAAAGAATTGTAGCCATTTCTACTCCCACCAATAGGGAGGATAGTTCCTATTGCTCCAAATGCTCATCAACATTTGATATGATCAGACTTTTAATTTGGACAATCTGGTGGTTATAATTCTCCTTATAAATTAATGAGTCTACATATATTCAGCACACTGAACTTTAGCCACTTAGATGTATTGCAAATATTTTCTCCTAATTGTGGCTCCTATTTTCACTCCATAGTACTAGAGGACACATATTTTAAATTTAATGTAATCATCTTTTTCTTTATGGTTAATACTTTTTATTTATTGTTTAAAAAGAAAACTCCCCCACCCCAATGTCATGAAAATATTCTCCTATATTATCTTCTGAACACTTTACAGTTTTTCCTTTCATGGGGGTTTTTAATATACTTGAATTGGCGTGGGGTAGGGATGGAATTTTATTTGTTTTTCCTTATAGATGTCTAATTGTTCCAGCACAATTTATTGAAAAGGCATTATGTCCTCGTCTGTATCCAATACCTCTTTATCCGTGTATGCATGAGTGTGTTTCTTCGTGCTCTATTTTAGTCTGCTGGGCTATTTGTTTGTCTCTGAGCAAACGACATTCTATCTTGATTACTATAGCTTCATAGTAAGCCCTGGTATAAGGTAAGGCAAAGTCTTTCATCTTGTTCTGTAGGAGTGTCTGTGTTTTTATTGTCTTTGTATATTTATGAATATATTTTAGATTAGCTTATAAAGCTCCACAGAACAAACAAATAAGCAACCCTTTTGGGATTCCATTGAATTGATTGTTATTTTGGAGGGAAATTACATCTTTATAATAAATAATACTTTTGATTCCATAACTTGTATCTCTAGTAATTTATTTAGGTGTCTCTAATGTCTCTTAATAAAGTTTCTTAATAATTTCTATAAAGGTCTTTTGTTATATTTATTCCTAGTTATTTTATATTTTTGATGTTTGTATTTTTTAATTTTTTATTTTCAATTGTTTGTGGCTGGTATATGGAAAGGCAAATGATTTTACATGCTGTTTTTATATCCAATAATCTTGCTAAAGGCTCTCATTAATTCTAATAATTTCTCTATAGATTTTTTTACTTTCCACATTCACAGTCATAAAATCTGCAAACAATAATTGTTTTTTCCCCAATCCTCATAACTTCCTCTTCTTTCCTTCTTTTATAATCATGCTCTCTAAGTTCCTCAGTGCAAAGCTGAACAAAAGTAAGAGTAGCATCCTTGCCTTATTCCCAGTCATAAAGGAAAAACTTTCAAAGTTTCATAATTAAACATGATAGTAATATGTGATTTATGTATATTAATATATGTCTAATATAGAATCATAGTACATATAGAGATATGTATACAGATAAAGATACATTCATTTTATAAGGGTGAGGAACTTTCATAGTTTTCTGAGACTTTTAAAGAATCATGAATTTATTGAATTTTTGAAACACCTTTCTGCATCTTTCAAATTAGCATTCCATTTATTTATTTAAATATCTTAATGTGGTGAATTACATTACTCTGTTTTCTAAAATTAAATGAACCTTGCATTTCTGAAATAAACACTTATTTTCAATACTCTGTTAGGTCACCTTGATATTAATAATTTTTTTTTCTGGGTGAAGAATATATTTGCATTTAAGTTCATTAGTGAGTTTGCCTTTGTAATTTTCTTTTTTTCTTGTCAGATTTGGTCATCATGATTATGTCAACTCACAAAATGAATCTGGAGCCAGTCTTGCTTTTTCTATTCTTTAGGAAATTTTGTGTATGATTGGAATTGTTGGTTCCTTGAAAGCTTATTAAAATGTCCAGTGGAAACCATCTGAGCCTGGCATTTTTTGTCAGGGAAGATTTAAATTACTGGATCAATTTCTGTATGGTTTGAGTCAGTATTCTTAATTGTTCTTTTATTATATTTGTATTGTATCTAATGTTTATATTTTTAATTTGTATTTAAATTACTTTGAAAGTTTTTAAACCTTCTGAAAGCTTTCAAGAATAATTTAATGAATACTCATATAGCCTTCACCTAGATCCACCAGTTGCTACCATTTTGCCACATTTGTACTCTCCTGCTTGCTTGAACTCTTTCTCCTTCACTTTCTCCATCTCTCTGTCTCTTGCACACAAATACAGACAATATTTTGGTGTGGATTTTTTTTTAAAAATTTACCTTGTTTTGAATTTATTAAAATTTCTATACTTGAAACTCAATTCTAGAACAATCTCAGAAACTATCTATTTTTATATTATCTCTTTTCCTTTTTCTCTCTTGTCTTCTGGAATTTGAATTATATCACATTCTCCCTCTATCTTTTAGGTCTTTTGACTTTTATGTTATATTTTTCTAATCTTATAATCTCTGGCCTGAATTTTGGATACCTATTTGGATCTATTTTACAGCTCGAAATTTCTTGAATTTAGCTACATATTTGTTGATTAAATTATCCATTTTGGTTTTTTGTTTCAAATACTTTTATTTTATATTTTTTATTTCTAACATTATATTTTGTTTTTTCCAAAATATTCTTGGTTATGTATTAATGGCTCCTTCTATTCTGTTGATCTTTCCAAATTTCCCTTTTATTTCTTTAGATATATTAAACATAATTTAGATTTTTATGTCTCTAAATTGACATATCTGGTATTTTTGTGTATGTTTCTGTTGTCTGTTGTCTCTGCTGGTTTGCATTCATGTAAGTGTATACAGTATTTTGTGCTGCTTATTTTACCCCAGACTTTACCTTTGGTGATTCTTTGAGGCCTAGGTGACATTTTATTCCTCAATGCGTATTTGGTTTCTGCCACCTATAGGAGCTGCCACTGTGGGACTTTAATTTCAATTTTCTGCTTAATTCTTTTGGAATGTACAGGGAAAGCATTATAGGTGAAACTCAAGGTCTACAGGGTTGGCAAAATTCTCCAGGGTGGGGCAAGGGGATGAAGATAGGTTGGTTAATGGGTATAAACACATAGTTAGATAGAAAAGGATAAGTTCTAATTTTCAATAGCACATTAGGGTGACTATAGTTAACAGCAACGTATTGTATATTTCAAAATTCCTAGAAGAGAAGATTTGAAATGTTCTCAACACGTAGAAATGATAAATGCTCAAGGTAATGGATACCCTAAGTACCCTGACTCAATCATTGTTACATTCTCCATATGTAACAAAATGTGATATGTACCCTATGAATATGTACAAATATTATGTATCCATAAAAAAATCCCTCAGAGCAAAGCCAGCTTTCGATGCTCACATACTTTCCAGTGTTTCTGGTTTCACTTGATTTGGATTTTGAAAAATCCTTATTTTTGTGTCAGCTCAGCAATGTGTTTAAAGCTTCTCTATTGTGTCCGTTTACTATCTAATCTATGATACTGTTGAAAAAAAAAATTTCTAACTTTTATTTTATGTTTATCATCATGTATTTTGGTTTTCCCATTTGATAAGATAATTTCTCTGCCTCAGGGTATGCCCCATTCTGCTGGAGTCGCTGGGCAGCAGCACCAGGGAGGATTGGTGGGCAGGGATTTCACAGTCCAAGCACCCCTCAGTCCATTGCAGGACCCCAGCAGGAAAGGTCTGATCCCCACTCCCTGTGGAAGCCTCCAGGTGTTGACACAATTGTCTCTCTAGGCAGCTGCAGGTGGAGGAGGGGAAGGGGAGAAAAAAGAGTCTGGGTAGAGGAAACTCTGCACTCTGGTCATCTCTGACTCTCTCTCTGGAGTCACACAGATCACCTGGGACCTGCTGGACCCCTGTTGCTCCTGCAGTCTGGGCCACAGATGGGAAATGTCTGTGTGGGGATGAGTAAAACAGAACCTAAGGGGTTGAGGCCCCCTGGGGAGGACAAAGGCAACCTGTTGATAGAGAAGCAATGTGGTGCTTGCCCTCTGGCTTGGGTCTGTGGGGCGAGAGGCACCCCAGGCAGTGGGGGGGCTGGTGCCCTGTCTGCAAGAAGCTCCCAGTCTCTGGTCTTGTGTGGGCAGAAGGTCTTTCCAGGAGCTGGGAAGCCCACCAACCGTCTGAGATGCGAGAGAGGGAGAAACTAACCACTCCACCTACTCTTCTCCGTGGTCTCCAAGCCTCTCGGGGGTAATCTCAGACGCTGCCTTTCTTGTTCCTGTTCTGCTCCACAACCTTTTCCTGTGGAGTCTCCTGTAGGTTCAGGCACCCTTCCCTCAGACCCTCATCCAATCTATGTTTGCCTGCCTGTTTGTTTTTTCTCTTTCATCTAAAACTCCGTCTTACAGAGACGCTCTGGCTGGTGGTATCTCTGTTCAGTCATCTTGCTTCCTCAATCTCTCATTATTTTTAGTAATACTTTTTGGCTTAAATTCTATTTTATCTGGAAATAAAAAGCAACACTCAGGATATGCACATATAATACATATATAAATATGAACATACATACATTCACTTTGTAAATTTCAACTTTTCTGTGTAGTTATGTTTTAAGTGTGTCACTTATAAACAACATACAACATTAAACCTATCTAACTTCAGAATCTCTATTATTAATAGATAAGTTTAATCTCTTCATATTTAGTAGTGGCATATTGGGATTTATCATATCAATTTATTTTGTTCTAATCTAAATTTTCTGTGCTTTTTTTCTTATTCCTTTACTGAAATTATTGGATAGATCAATTTTTCTTTCATGCCTCTTTACTTCTTAATTATTTGGAAATTATTTGTTCTATATCTGTCCTTTAGCTGTTTACCCTTAAAATTTTAACAAGATCACTTGCATGAGCAAAGTCTAAAAGTAATCTATATGTCTACTCTCTTTTTGAACAATGTGTGGAACCTAGAATATTTTAATAGTGATCACTCCATTTAAGTTTTTGTGTTATTTTTGTCCAGTATTTTGTTACTATTTTGTTTATATGTCACTCAAATTACTCATTATTAACTATTATTTTTATTTTATTGTTTAGATCTTATTTAGATCTATGTTGTTTTTTTTTTATTGTTCACAAGTCCTTCTTTCATCTTAAAGGTTCCTTTCCTGAGGGCTTGTTGGTTGTAAACTAGCCCTGGATGTATGAAAATGTCTTTATTTCATATTCATCCTTGAATAACAGCTTAGCTATTTAAATAATTTATTAATTACAGAGCTGTTTTAAGCACTTTGAAGATACAGGCATCTAATCAGTTTTTATGAGGAGTTTAAAAGAAGCCCAAATCTTTGTTTGCAAAGTACAAAGCTTCATATTCCTGTATATGAATTGTATTATATAAATACTCAAAATCCTTAACCATTGTTTGTGTTGCTGCTCTTGGCTCTTTGAATCTCTCTCTCTCTCTCTCTCTTATTCTCTCTTGGGTAGCTGCAGCATTAAATCAATCTCTAGACCAGTTTTAGGGAAATGTATTTAGTTCGGATTTTCATAGTCTTATTTAAGAGTATTCGTCTGAAAACTCTAAATCCAAAAGGTAGCTGGATATCTTTTATAATAAAATCAGCTTTCAATATTCAGTTGCTCATGGACTAAAGCAGAAGTGGTGCCACACTTTGCCATTTAGGTATGGCATCAGGTTTTTAATGTTCTTCATTTATTTGCTGGCAAATACACCATTTATCACGTACCATCCACTCTATACCACTTTTTTACATTCCCAGATGTTATAGAACGTTGTATGAAGGTGATATAATATATCTTGTCCCATTTGGACACATGATTCACTACACACAACCATGCCAACCTGGAAAAAATTTCTTAAATACTGAGAAATTGAAAGACATAAAACTTTAAAATTACTTAGGTGAAATGGTTTCCTTGGAGCAGTCTAGCAAGTTAACTTGTCACCCCTAGACCAGGAGGCTCTGAAGAGCAGACATGGGCTGCTTTCTGAATTGGAAAAGCACATGAACATTTATTCCTTCTCTTCTTTTTCATAGGGACCTCTCCATTGTGTGGCAGGTATTTCCTGACTCCTAGTTCAGTCAGCTCCAGAATTTCCACTACTATTGTTCATACACTTAATGACCTTCACCATGCACCAGAACATGGTGTATAGCTAGAACTCTGGACCAGGACTCAAGGAGAACTAGAATCTAGCCCAGGCTGTGTGACCTTAAGCCAGTGATGTAACTTCTTATTGCTTCCATTTTTAATATATAAAATAAAAACAATATCTGCACTATGTAGCTTTCAAAATGATCTCTGACTCAACACCAGCCCCCCACCAGTAAGAATTTTTCAGCATTTTACTCAAGCTACATGAAAGTATAAGTTCTAGGTTTTTATAAGGTTTTTCAATAGGGTGTTTGGTGAAATAGTCAAAAAAGAGTGATGTAGGGGGCAAAACGTGCTCTGTTCAGAGAAGGAAAACCCTTTATTCACTCATTCACTTAAAAAATAGATATCTAGCTATTTAAATAATTTATTAATTATAGATACGTTGTAGTCATTTTGAAGATATAGGCACTTTGAAGACTAGGTACATGAGTCTCTCTTCTCCTACAGTTTATATTATTTTGGGAGGAGAGAGGAAGTAAATGAACAAGTAAATTCACAAGAAAATATCATCAAGGAATGAATGCAGAGAATTAAAATAAAAATGTTACAGAGAGTGACTGGGTAGCCTCTCTGGATAGGTGACATTTAAGATGAGACTGGAATGTCATATGATGATAAGAGGGAAGTATGATCCCAGGAAGTGGTTCAAATCAAAGACAGAAAAGACCTTGTTATGTTTAAAGGACCAAAGGCCAGTGGACAAGGAGGGGTCAGAGAAGCAGATAAAGTCAGGCTTTGTGAGTTAGACTAAATATTTTTAAATTTTTATTTTAAGTACGGTGTGAAGCCTCTTGAGGCTTCTATGATAAATGTGTGCTAGGGGAAGTAGGAGAAATCTTTTGTTGCAGGTAAGACTGAGTGGGTTAGGTGGAGAGAAAGAGGACGAGATTGTAGGTTGGTGTAATAGTTTACTAGGGCTGCCATAACCAAGTGCCACAGACTGGGTGGCTTAAGAATTTATTTTCTAACAATTTTGGAGGCTCCCATTTCAAAACCAAGTTGTAGGTAGAGTTGGTTTCTTCTGAGGCCTCTTTCCCCGGTTTGTAGATGGCTGTGTTGTCCCTGTGTCTTCACATGGTCTTCCGTCTGTTATATGTGTGCCCAAATTTCCTCTTTGTAGAAAAATATCAGTCATATTGAACTAGGGTCCACTCTAATGACCCCATTTTAACTTAATTACCACTTAAAGACCCTGTGTTCAAATGCAGTCACATTCTGAGGTACCAGGAAGTAAGACTTCAATATATGTATTTGGGGGTGGGACACAATTCAGCCCATAACAGTAGGGATATAGTGTGAACAAAGGTGTAGAAGCAGGATTGGCATGGCCTGTATTGACAAACAGTGAAGACACTAGACTGGCTGGAGCAGAGTTCACATGTATCAGAGTCACAGGAAGTCAGATTATCAATGGAAGTTGAGATTAGGCTGGTAAGGGTCTTGGATTCCAGTTAAGGAGCTTTGGCTTTCTGTGATAAGTCATGGGGAGCCTTGGAGAGCATCTGAGCAATGCAGGAGAGGTAGGTATGGATGATTAAGCCACTGGTTATGTAAAGGCCATGCAGGAGGGGATGAGGTCAGGGGAAAGCTTGGGGCATGGGGCTCAAGTCAGGCCCTTAGGGACAGAAAGGAAAGGAAAGAAAAGAGAAAGGAACATCTCCAGTGAAGAACTGCTCATACCTATTGAGACAGTGGGGAAACATGGCTCCAATCTGGGAAACTTTGAAAGAACCCTGAATGAGAAGGATTTCTGTGCAAAACTGGGATTATAGTTAGGGTGACTCAGGGAAGCCCATCTAGTCTGTGTCCAAACCCTGCAACTATAGCCATGGTGAAGGTTGGACAGATTGCCTCACTTGGCTGGAAAAACATGGCTTCAGAGTCAGGCAGAGCTCAGCTTAAATCCCAGCTCCTTCATTTACAGCAGTGCGCTTTAATTTCTTTGAGCGAGTTACTTAATATCTTTGAGCCTTAATTTTCCTAGATGTCTAATGGAAATATGGTAAATCAACTTTCCAGATTTGGAAGGCTGACAATGTCTGGCTCATAGTCGGTCCTCAGTAAATGGTAGGTTTCTTCTCATCCCCCTCAGTGGAACTAACATGGCATGTGATCCTCACAACTTGGTGGTCTTAGTGTAGTTGGACTTCTTACATGGAGGCTCCAGCCTCCAGATGTGAGCATCCTAGCAAACAAGGCAGGTGCTGCATTGCCACTGTGATCTAGTTTGGGAAGTTGCATAACATCACTGGTGGCGAATTCTATTGATAGAAGCAGTGCTCAGATTCAAGGCTGCTCAGATTTAAGGAGAGGAGATACGGATTCCATCTCTCAATGGGAAAAGTGTCACTAAGTTTTATGGCTGTTTTTTAAAAATCCACCATGAGGTATACAGACAGTTCCAAGGAAAGTATAGAAAAGTGTACAGGAATAATGCCTTACCATAATTAATGACATCTTTGTTTTCAGCCAGCGCATTCTGCCTTGCCAAGCATAAAACACTCATGTCCAAACAGTGTTGAACATGAACTGAATTTGGTTGTGAACAAGATTTTCTTGCTTTTTCCTGAAAAGAAATGCCTGAACTGTTTTTTAAAAAAGAAGGTCCTTTGGCGGCAGCAGCATCTACACCAGCACTAAAACTTCCAAGAGCAATGTTGAAAATTCTGTAACCTGTGCTGTCACCTGGGGGCCATGGAGACCTGGCTTTACCTGCCAAGATGGGGGAGGGGAACAGTAAATGACTTTAGCTCTTTATAGGTCAGCTTTTCAACCTTTCTTTTAAAGTGAAGTACGTTTAATTGAATTAAATGTGGACCGTGCAGGAAGCTTTGGTTCAATTTTCTTTTTAAAAAATAAGTTTCCATAAGTAGGTATAGTTTAATTATTTTCTTCATTTATCCAGCTTAAATTATTCAGGGGTTGTGTTTTGGTGCTTAATTGGGCAGGGCATTAATGACCCTGGTGAAAATGAGAGGAAATGGCTATGTTTATCTGAGGCTTATTCCTGTTAGATTCTATTTTCTGGAATGGGGGAGTTATTTATTTATTAAAAACTATAGGCTCAGATAAATTGCCTGAGGTTCATTACTGCATTGCCGGGGGGTGGGGGGGGGCCTGGGCCTGGCCTTACTCTGATGAAGGCTGTCCATCATTCTGTTCACCACGTTTTCAGCCAGGTCTTTAAAGGAACATGCCACAATAGTGACTCAAAAATAAGGCCTATAGTCTCAACAGATTCAGAGATTTGCATCTCTACTTTGTAACAATTGGTTATTTAAATGGTTGTTATTCAGAGGAGATGATGGACAAAGATTTAAAAAAATTAAATCTCCAAAGCTACCTTTTCTGACTTGAAACTATGTTTTTGTTACTTACTTATCCTGCATATCTCTCCCAAAATCATGATGTGTGGTAGAAAGATGGAATTTGGAATTAAGCAGACCTGAATTGATATTCTGCACAATTATGCAAATGTGGATAAGTTACTTAAACTTTCTGAGCCACTAATCTGATTATAATAAAATAGGGAAAATAGCACCTGTCTTAGTTTGTTTTCTGTTGCTTATAACAGAATACCTGAAATAGGTAATTTATAAAGAAAAGAAATCTATGTCTTACAATTATAAAGGCTGAGAAGTCCAAGGTTGAGGGGCTGCACCTGGTGAGGGCCATCTTGCTGGTGGGGACACTCTGTAGAGTCTCGAGGCAGTGCAGGGCATCACATCATGAGAGAGCTGAGTGTACTAGCTCAGGTCTCTCTTTCTCTTGTTAAAAAGCCACGAGTCCCACTCCCATGATAACCCATAAATCCAGTAACCCATTAATCCATGCAAGGATTAATCCATTCATGAAGGCAGAGACCTCATGACCCATTCACCTCCAAAAGTCCCCACCTCTCAGTACTGCCACATGGGGGATTAATTTCAATATGAGTTTTGGAGGGGGTAAATATTCAAACCATAGCACCCCTGTTGTTGCAAAGATTAAAGGAGATGCGGAATGCATACCCTGTTGCAAAGCCTGGCACCGAGTGAGTGGGGACTCATCAACTGTTGGGCTGCTTTACCCACTGTCTACATCTGCAATCGCCCAGCAAAGGCACACAGCACAGTACTGCGCTGCACATATGGCACGGACTTGAAGCTCTTATGGTCAGAGTATTTCTAAGGCTAAACTTACCTTTATTCCCTCAAAACCAGGTCATTGTTGTATTTTCCCAAAATGAACCAAATCAAGGTTGTGACTGGCGTTTCAGAGATTTGGGAAGTAGAGATAAGAGGAAGACATTTTTATATTCACTGAACATTGACTATGTGCAACATATTGAGTGTTTACCTCTTTTAATAGTTATGAAGAAGGTGTAATACTGCTTAATCAATTACACCAAAACATAGTGACTTAATGCAACAACCATTTATTATTTCTCACAACTCCATTGGGTAGTTCTGATGTGAGCCAGGCTTGGTTGATCTTGGTTGATACTGGCCTGGGTTTCCACCTGTGTCTGTGGTCAGCTTGTGGGTCAGTTGGTGCTGACCAACAAAGGGTAGCCTTAGCTGGCTGGAATGGCTCAGCTCTATGCCATGTGGTCTCTTACCCACCTGCAGGTAAGCTTGGTCTTTTTCTCATGTTGGTGGCAGGTGTACAGGATAGGAAGAGGAAACATGCATGGCATTGTCTCACTGATCAAAGCAAATCATATGGCCAAGCTCTGAGTTGGGGTGGGAGGGCACATCCAAAGGGAATAGATGAAGAAAGCCATGAATAAATGGGAGCCATTAGTGCACATGATCTACCACAATAGGCATTGTTATTGGCCACATTTGTAAAGGAGGAGATGGGGGCTTGTAATGTTGTGCCACTTGATGACTAGCCTACCCCTGGTATATCTCTCTGCTGTTTTCTTTCCTGGTGATCTATCTACTCCTTGGAGATGCTTTCTAATCAGCTGTATTTCCTCTTCTTTCTCATTGTTTGGTCTGAATTTGGAGTTCATTTGAAATTTGAAATTTCATGCCAAAACTTCAAGACCAACAACTCGGTCTTAACAAAACCTAGTATAATGACATTAAGGACAATGCAGGTAAGTCAGTAAGGTAGGTCTACTTAGAGAAAATGAAGGAGGCATGATGTAATTGGATGGAGCATAAATGGAAGAAAATGACACAAATTTACATTTCTCTTCTGTTTACTGGCTTGCCTGATTTTGCCTGGATCAGCTTCCACCTCTTCATGCTGTCCTTCTTGGATTCTGATAGCAAAACCTGAGAAAGGCAAGGTCTTGGTGTTGGCCTGGGGTGCTTACTAGCTCTTTGACCTTGGACAAGGAACTTCCCTGAGCCTCCATTTCCTTATGTATGGAATAAGAATAATAGCACAGATGTTGATTTGTGGGTTAAAGAAGATCTGCAGGAGAAGACCTCTGCCTGGTTTGAGCCCTGTGTAGTCACCATGATTCACTGCTGTTCCCAAGCACCTCTTGGTGCCTGAAATGCCAAAGAGTTGGGTTTCACCTGCAATAGCTCTGGGTGAGCTGCCAGGACAGCACAGGGAGGCTGAGCAGCATGAGAGCTGTTAATGCATTTTATGGCTTTGTTGAGTACCTAAAACTACAGTTATTAATTATAGGATGCTGTTTAGACACTGTTGCAATATGTACATTTTGCTAATTGATTTGTAAAGGCTCATATCGAGCAACATAAAGAATGTGCAGGACCATAATAACATTTACAAGGGATTGTAACTGCCTTTACCGCCCTCTCTGGCTTCCCAGACAGGGAACAAACACTCTGAGGACTGGACCCCCAACTCTCCTTGGTCTTTGGACCTCCAATACCTAATCCAGTACTCCCTGGCAGGGTGATACAACCTGCCCAGGTGCTCAGTGAACGTCTTGAATCAATTAATAAACAAATAATTGTTTGTTTCTGGATTTCCCTATTCTACCTTATTTCCAAACTATTCCATATGAGCCCTGAATTGTGTGTGACATTGGCATTGCATATATATATGTAAATATGCTCAAGGATTTTTTTTCTGAGGCATCAATTAACATTTAATATTGTCTGCATACCTTTGTGATCCTTGGGGATGGTTGAGGATGCCAAGATGTGCATGGCCCCTGCACTCAGGGAACTGACAATACTCCCTAGCAGGAGATTTTACAAGGCAGTGACCTGCTCTTAGAGATGCAGAGTGACAACAGAAAGGCAGTAACTTCTTGTATAGCACCATACTGCAAGGAATAGTTTGACCCCTACTACAGCCTCGGCAGGTCCAGCACCCCAAGTTTGCTTTTTCTGATCCATCTGTTCCATAAGCCTCTGAGGGCCTTGGCTGGCCCTGATTTTCTGAGATGGCGTGGAGCTTGGCCTTTGCCATCCAGATCCAAGGCTATCTACCCTGTTGACAACTCCTAGTAGCACTTGCGCTTTGGCGCTCCTGTGTGCGCCTGGCGCCCTCCCCAGACCAGGCAGCATAGAGCGCCCAGAGACTCAGCCAAGGGCAGGACCCGCAGCGACGCCCGCCCGCCCCCTCTGCCCAGACCTCAGTTCAAAGGACGCGGCAAGGTAGGGTCCCCTGCGCCCCCGCAGCCAACCCGCCGGCCCCAGGTGAGCCTGCCGTCCCTTGCGGCGGCTTTTTGGAAAGCTGGAGTCTGGGCGCCAGGTTGGAGGGTTCCCGGGGTTGCCCACCAGGGTCCTCTGGGAGCCGGGTCCTGACTGGGGCAGCAGGACCCGCAGAGCGCCTGGGAGCCTGGGGACGGCAGAGGAAAGTTGGGGGCAGGGGCTGTGGGGCGGGGAGCGCGGAACCCGGCGCCGGTGTCCGCGTTCATGAATATGCACGAGCCACCTCCCTCCCTCCGTGACGTCACGGGCCGTCCCGGGGTGAGCGCCGGAGCCGCTCCGGGTCCGCGCCAGTGAGCGCGGCTGCTGCCGGCGAGGGAGCTGCGCGGCTGCGGGAACCGAAGGCGAACGCGGCGGCGGCGGCGGTGACGGCGGCGCCAGAAGCGCACCCAGCGGGCACGGCGAGGCGGCCCGGGGCGCGGCGGGCACCAGGAGGCGAGAGCCGGTGCGGTCAGTAGGCGGCGGCTGCAGCTCGTTGGCGGCGGCTGCGAGGATGCTGCCTGGGAGGCTGTGCTGGGTGCCGCTCCTGCTGGCGCTGGGCGTGGGGAGCGGCAGCGGCGGCGGCGGGGACAGCCGGCGGCGCCGCCTCCTCGCGGCTAAAGGTGGGTGCTGGGGAAGTTTGCTCCACTGCCAGGAGAAAGGCAGGGCAGGATTGAGGGTGAAAGCGGCAGGGACCCGGCGGCTCGCGCTGGATTTGCCTGCCCTCCGCTGCCGCAGCTTCTCCAGCCTCTGTGAGCCCTGGATCCCCGAAGTCGGCGCCCGATGCTGCGGACCAGAGGTTCCACCCGCGGACGCCGGCCCAAGCCCTGGGCGGGGTCCGGGGACAGAGGAGAAGGCGAGGTCTGGGGAGTGCGGACAACTTTGGGGTCTGTCTGTGCCGGGGAGGGAGCAAAGTGGGTGAGTCGCAAGCTCCGGCCCAGGGACGGCTCGAGCAGGGCGCTGGCACTGCCACCGGGAGAAGCAGGTGTCTGCCTCTTCCCGGGGGAAAGCTCAGCGGTGGCGCCTTCTGAGGCGGGAGCCGAGCCGTGACTTGTCTCCCAGCTCCCAGCTCGGGGATTGAGTTGAAACTTGTAGGCTCCAGGGAGAGCCCCCTGGCACTCTTCAGGCTCCCCCAGGGCGGCTCTGGCTCCCCTGGGGACGCGCGCCCTCCCGGTGGGCTGCGAAGTCCGGAAGAAGTGCGGGATGTGTCGCTCCCCACTGCCTCTCCTACTCTGCCCTGGGCCCTGAGGACACAGGCGCCGAACCTGGCGCCAACCCCCGCCCACCCGGTTCGTTTGAAGATCTTGACCTCCCCGGCTCTCCCGCCCGGAAGGAAGCTAGATCGCAGTGAACGCCTGGCTGTCAGGCAAGCATAGAAGCCGGAGAGCCCCGACTTTGACAGCTGCCCGGGATCGCCGGGAGGAACGCTGGGGTGAGGGCGGGGGTTGGGGGCAGCTGATCTGACGCTTACGAGGGGCGGGGAGGCAGTGGAACTGCAGAGCTGCTGGGAGAGGGCGTGGGGGACTGGGGGAGGCTGTGGCAGATCCCGGCTGGAGCGCCCAGCTTGGTGATAACTTGTTGATTCTCTGCGCTGTTGACAAGGAGGGCTTGCATTTGGTTTGAGGGCTGTAGCCAAATCCGCCAGGTGACAATGGCCCGGTACGTGCGTGGTCCCCGATCATCAGAACGCGGAGAGGTTTGTGCCCGTCAGAAAAGAGACTCCCTATAACAGACAACCTGCTTTGGAGTCTGGCTTTGAACAACAGTTTACCACTAGCTCAAGGAAGGGAATGCCTATCAGGTTGAATTACTCCAGAAGGGTGGAGAGCAAGGGACAGGCAGTGCGCCTTGTCAGGGCCTTGGGAACTGCCTTTCCAGTAACTTAGGAGCGATCCATTTGAGAAGAATAGGGGCGCTTCAGTTTATCTGTAGTCTTTAATTTTTTTGGCGACATAGTTTTGAAAAGGCTGTGTAAGCACATATCCCATGTCTTTTCAGCATTTTTTTTCTTTGTGTATCCTTGACAGGCAGTTTCTTGTTTAGAAAGAAAAAGAAAAACTTATTACAAAAATGTCTCAAACAGTGTGGTAAAGGCGTTGCTGTTAGGAAGAGATCAATCTGAAAGACTGTTGTTTTGGTGAAAACAAGAATAAAAAACAATGAACTTCCAAACTTTTTGTCCTCCTTCCCCAATATAGACATTTTGTTAAATAGGAAAATTATATATTTAAAAAAATTTCCATCCCTTTGTAGCAAAGCAAATGGTGTATTAATAAGCAGACTTCTACAAACAGGGAGGGAGCACACAGCAAGTGAAGAACAGGGAAGAAATCATTTGGGAGGAGGACCTGGTGTGCGTAATGCACTGCTGAGTTCTTAGGTCAGAATGGAAGGCTTCGCAGAGGTAAGAGAGAAAGAGAAGGAGAGAGAGGTCAAAAAGAAAAAAAAGTCCAGGCTTTCAGTGATTTGCATTATGTAAATAATTATGTGCATTTTAACCAATACCCCACTCAGAACATATCCATTTTGTGGTTAAAGCTAGCCATTTGTCTTTTCATTGTAAAAAGTTTATTGGCCCTGCAAAGTGAGAGTTAACTGTCTAAATTCCCATTCTCTCCTCTTTCCCCTTCTAACCACTAGGGGGCTGCAAAGAGCGCTGTTTGCTGCATTTTTTTTTTAAAGACAAATATGTAATACTTGATCACAACAGAGACATTTATTATGACACTTTAGTTAGTATTTACAGAACTGACTTTCCTTATTACAATGCACTTGCATTTTGCGTTTCCAAATCGCATAATCTCTGAAGAATGTTTGGAATAATAAAGCTGTATGCTTCATGTATAATGCACCCTGCCTCTGACTTTGCCATTTTTAAAGTTCATATAATTATTATTCCTATCACTAAAAAAGAGAAAACTCAGGAAGGCATGCGAAAAAGATTGAACAAAAAATATCTTTCTTCTTCCATACAATCTGTACTCATGTGTAGAAGAAAATTGGGAGCGTGGTGTCAAGCTTCCTGGCAGAGTTGAATGCACCCTCTGAACACTCTCTGGAAGCACACGCTCCCAGCTTGTGTGAGAAGTCGTGTCTGTGGTGCACAGCTTGTTGTGCCTTTGTGTTCATTGCTTCTTGCTTTAGGGAATCAAGTAGCTAATCCCTGACAACCATTTGGGGTTTTCACAGAATCGCTGCATTTTCAGTGCAAACGTATTTCCAATTTGAGAAATAATACAGTGGCCAGGCAGTTATAACCCCTTCCCTTAACCCTTCCATATCTTGGCTATTCAGAAAAGATAAGTACTTCTTGGATTCTCTGAAAAGACTAGATCATATATGCATGTGTACAAGGAGCAAAACCGGGAAGGTATTGTGTACCCCAAAAGTCTCTGGGGCATAGAAAGACATGCCTTATCCAAGGGAAAGAAGAAAATGTAATCTAGGTGAACATCTTAAAGTTTGTGCTAAATACGACAAAATGTCAGTAGCCTTAAGATCTCAAGGCCCTGGCACACAGTCCCTTTTCAGTTCCCAACATGTAGGCATAGAGGTCATTCAGGACAATACTTGAGTATAAGTTATGGACCATCCTTTATTGTAGTGATCAGCTGTGTGCCCAGAGCCTGGCCCAATGCTCTGGAGGTTTCTGAGCAGGTAGCAGAAGACCATCCCCAGCCCCTCCCACCCCTACCATTCTTTAAGGAGCTTTTGTTTTAGTTGGTAAGATAAGATTTTTATGTGGAAATTTTAAGAGAATGACAGAAGACAGAATTTGTCCAAAATATAGCACCAACTGTGTGATAGAGACGGGAGAAAGCAAGGGAGGCAAGGGAGACGGGGGAAGGGAGACGAGGCTTACAGAAGCAGCATTTGGTAATAGGGAGGGGAGAGGACAAAGCAGAATCACGACTACAGTAGTGCTATAATTGTAGTCATGGCAGCCTATGGAGCCCTTCCTGAGTATGTTCCAGGCACTGTGCTAATTCCTTTCATGGGCTGTTTCTAACTCTTACAGCACATGCAGAGCCAGTGTTAGCCCATTTTACAGATGGAGAAACTGAGTCCAAGAGGGGGTAAACAATTTGCCAAGACCTCCAGCTAGAGGATTTGGTGCTGGGATGAGAATAAGAAAGATCACTATGTTCACTGCTCCCTGACTCTTCATCGGATATTCTGCCTTTTGGTTTGCAAGCAGATCTAGGGACCGAGGGGAAGCTGAGCTGTTTGTATCTCTGAGTTACTCAGGAACACTTGTGGTCCTGCCCACAGCAGTGTGAAAGTCCAGGGCTGTCTAAAAGGGGACTGAAGGGGAGGTGAGGAAAGTGGGCCTCGTTTTCATCTGTGGAAACCAGTGTTCTTGCTTGGAGCAGCAGTTATCTCTCCCACAGATTCAAAAACCATCCTCGAGTATTCCAGAGTGCACACTGCAGAACTTCCTGCAGGGGCAAAGGTGTGGAATTTTTATGTTGAATTGTCCTAAATCATATTTGGGCAAGTGGAACATATTTCCTAAGGGTGTGACAGAGTTATTTTTCTAACTGAAATACAAGTGTCAAAAAGCCCTCTGCAATGCATCCGAGTGTACTCTGACCTGCAGTCATCCTGCATCACCCGTGGTTCCTGTACTGGAACGTGCCCTTTCCCTGCCCTGGACCCTCTGGGCTTCAAGCAAGGCCACCTTCCTCAGCCTAATTCCCATTGCTACTCAAGACACGGCCAGACGAGGACTTGGCCTTCCCTGGGAACCTTCCTAGGCAGATCACTCCTGGAAGACTATGCCTCTCCCTCCTGTGCACCTGTGTTTCCTTGTCTGACTCCAGCACTGGCCTTTTGAGCCATCCTGACTCCCCTTGTATCTCCAGGGCCTGGCCTTGAGATACGAGATGAGCAGTCAATAGTGAAATGAGTAGCTTAGTGAACACACCTGTTTGTAATCCAGAGCACTATCATTTCTTGACATATACATTTTAGATGTTTTCTCCTCTCCTGTATAAAGTAAAATTTGGGCTTAGTAACTAGAGAAACCTGGGTTCCAATCCCGGCCCTAGCATTTCCTGGCTAGATGATCTTGGACAAATTAGTTAACCCTTTTGAGCCTCAGTTTCCTCATCTATAAAGTGGGGATACAGAGATCTACCTTGAAAGGTGGTTGTCAGGATAGTCCTTAGAAAACATTTAGCCACATTTGTGGCATGCTATGATAACTTCATTATTGATCACCTAAATACCTGGTTATAGTGTCTGAGACTTGATGAAATTCTCCCTTTCCAACCTGTTGGCAATTTAATAACTTTGTTCATATCTTTTCTCAACTCAAACAGTGATCTTTGTTTCTCTGGTCCCTCTCTCAGTGTGTGAATGTGCATGTGTATGTAAAGATCAAATATAAATATAAATTTGCATGCATGTGCATACATTTGGCTTGAATTGTTTGTGAAAACATCTGTTTCTTTCACTAGTCTATAGATGCCTTTGAAGCCAGGGCTCTGTCTCATTCATCTCAAAAGCCCTGGCACTCAATGCAGGGCCAGCGCAGAGTAAAGGTCAGCAGTGTTTACTATGTAAATAAATAAGCAAGCCCGTCTCCATGTGCCAGCGCCAGAGGTGTGGGAGGTTTTGGTCTCTGGAGGAAGAGCTTATGTGGTGTGAGCTGGCTGTGAGGAGAGGTCCCCTGCCCAGTTAGCACTTTCATCCAAGCCCTTCTGTTCTAGAAAACAGAGAACATACCTTTTTGTTTAAGTCATTGACGACCTTTGCGATGATGTGTGTTTATATAGCGTGGGGTAACTGAAACTGTGATACTCAACAGCTTGAAACAGACTATTATTTTATTATTTGTTATCTAGCCCATTACTAATTGGACCCTGTGGAAATGATCCCATGGGAAAGAGAACTTTTAGGAGGATGGACCATGGGGAGGACAGAGCTGGGGAAGAGCACTGAGCTGAGGATCCTGGCACTGAATAGGACAGAGGCACTGAATAGCACTGTGAGCTTTGGGGAAGAAACGGGCAGGAGGCAGAAGGAGGCACTGGTCAGAGGAGAGTGCTTGGGACAGGAATTGGGCCTGTCCAAACATGCATTGGGCCCTGTTCTTTAGGCTTTTCAGCCAACAGCTGTTTCTCAGCCTGCTGTATTCTCTGTGAGGGGAACAAAAAGATAATAATAAAAGCAAGTTCCATCACCAGAGAGATCATGCTCTGTCTAGGACAAACATCACATATGACATGAACTATTGCAGAACTTGGCAGCTTATGGGAAAATGGTAGACTTTTGCATCACAGACCCCAAAAAGTCTTGTAGGAAAAGAAGAAATTGGCAAGGATAGAGGTCGGGAAAGATTTACGGAGAAAATGAAAGGAGTCTTGATGGGTGAGTAGGCTTTGGGTACGTGGATGGGGGAGGGGCAGGACAGGGAAATGCAAGGTAGTGGGAGTGATTGGCACATAGGCAGGAGTAAAGAGGGAGCTCAGCCAGGGTCGAATATACTTCTGCAAACAGATTCCACAGCTAATAAAACAACCAATGTTTCCTGAATGCATGGTATGTGCCAGGCACAATCTTGCAGCACTTCGTATGCAATTGGTTTGATTCTCACACCAATCCTATGAAAGAGGTAAAACTACTCTGTCATTTTTACAGAGGAGAAAACCAAGTCCCTAAAAAATGAAGTAACTTGCCCAAAGTCTCACAGCTCAGGGACAGTATTTAGTAGAACTGAGGTTGGTAGACTACCGCACAGAATAGTGTAGTAGACTCTATTCCTCACATCACATGGGCTTTACCTACCACGGTGATGTGATGTCTGCTTGAGGAAGGCCCTGAGTGAGGTCAGAGAGGCTCTATTGCCCCAGGAGGTGTCACCTTGCTATCCAAAAACATTTGTTTGGGTTTTACTTCAGAATTGCTAAAAGAGTTGGTTTCTTTGGAAGCCTCACTCTCTGACTCAGTTCTTAATCCAGAATGAGCGTGCCCCGTCTCTTCTTGTCCAGGCAGCTTGAAGCCTTCCTTCCCCCACCCCCAACCCCTAGTCATGCCTGGCTTCAAGCAGAGAAGGCAACTGTGTGCATCGTATGGTCTCAAGTGAGCTGGGTTGTATTAGGGAGGGTTTCCTGCACCAGAAAGACCGCTCCAGCTGGCTGGCCCCTATGCCTGTTATGGTCATTCATTTGGGTTAAACATTACCCTCTTCTGACTCCTTTTTAAACAGAGCAGGGTTCATAAATGATATCACGAACACTTTCAAGTATATTAGGTGGCTGGACACCAAAAGGATGAGAAGAGATACTGAAAAGTGTGTGGCAAGGGTGGGAGGAGATGGTACAGGAGTAATAGGTACCTGACTGCTCATCAAGGTTGCCTTTTCTTCTAATGCCACAGCAGGACTTTATATATGGAAATTTTTTAATATAAATGCTCACTTTATAGGTTGGTAAATGGACATCATGGCATATAGCAGTAGAGCAGGAATCAGACCAGGGGTCAGACGGCATGCAGTTGGTTGTAATCCAGCACCTGGGAGCCAGCAAGGTGAGCCAGGTGACATCTTGGACCATGGCCACCTGAAGCCCACATCTCTGACTGCTTAGCAGTTTTTTTTAACAGAACAGGGAACTTGTCTCCAATACCTTCTCAGGACCTTGCTTGTCTCCAGCCCAAGACCCTCTGCTCACATCAGTCTTTCTCAGTGGCATATCTGGCCCTGACCAATAATTTTTCTCTTAGCTCACTTTGAGCCCCTCACTCCACCCCATCCAAGGCTCACTCAATATCTGTTTCTTTTACGATGCCCCAGGGTACCACCAGCCCCATGTGTCCCAACTCAAGTGCTCATCTTCCCTCCAAGGATCTGCTGCTTCCTCTGTGGTCTGTTTGGGTGAAAGGAACATGATCATGCACTCACCCAAGCCAGAGCCCCTGGGGTCCTCCAGCATGCTTATCTCTCCACAAATGTCATATTCCACCCTTCGTCATGTCTGGTCGATTCTGCCCATAACCATCTGGAACCTCTCTTCCATTCCCATTGCCACTGTCTTGTTCAGAATCTTGTGCAAATGAAAGCACTAGGTTCTAATTGCCTCTCTTTCTCTACCCTACCCATCATATTGCTGTTGGGATGGTAGCATGAATGTCAGTCCCACCAGGCCTACAAGATATTCCAACCCAGTCATCATGAATTCTGTCCTTCACCATCCTTACTAGGGTCTGTACGGGTCCCAGCGGTTTGAGAATAGCTTAACATTCTTGGAATTGTCTCAAGTTTCCACCTGTCACAGGTTATTACCACTTGCTTGTGATGCCCATTGTCTAAGCAGCACAGCCCCTGGAGGTCCTGGGCTCTCTACTTCACAGGCACCAGACTCTTTGTCATGAGCACCTGGAGTCCAGTTCTCATGCCACATCCCATTGCCACTGCCCTGAGGGTGCTGCCGCCATCTGGGGATGGGAGAGGGGACAGGAGGTAACCAGACATTTTCAGTTTTAGGGTGAGTGCACCAAAGCCTCCCATCTTCCACCTCTCCCATCCCGACCGTAACCTCAGTAAGGAGCTCAGACATTCGCAGAGCACAGGCCAGAATAGGAGATGTCTGAAACAAATTCTGCCTTTACCCTTGCAACCCAAGCCTCCTCAGAAGGTTCTTAGCACAGGCAGCCACACCCCTGCTGACAGACCTCTCCGGGGAATCCATCTCAAGATAGATTCCAAAGTCTCCAGCCTGGCATAAAAGTCTGCCGATGGTTTTGCCTCTGGCTTCTTTCTGGCCTCCTCCTCCTCTCAGTGAGCTTTCTAGAAATTTCCAAATAGTAAATATGTCCATGTTTCAAGAACTTACTATGTGCCAAGCACTATTCTAAGTGCCTTATAGATATTAACTCCTATGGCCCCAATGAGGTGTCTGCTCTTAGTACCCCATTTTATAGGTGAGGAAACTGAGGCAAGGCATTTTAAGCTACTTACCCAGTTCATCCAACTGGTACAATGCTTTGAATCCACAAGGTCTGGTTTCAGAGCCCACTCTCTTATCCACTGTGCCGGTGATTCTCAACGCTGCATGCACAGCGGAGCCACTTGAGAGAGTTTTAAAATAACAGTGATGCCTGGAACCCACCCCCAGGGGTTGTGTGGTAAGTGCTCTGGGGCAGGAGCTGGGGATCTGTGCAAAGCTCTGCAGTGTTTCCGATGCCTCGCAGGGCTGGGAAGCACTCTGATGAGCTACACTGTACTGCGTCTCCCAGCTGGGCGCCACTCCCAGGTGGGGCCATGTGCCTCTGTGTTTCTCCCACCCCTCATCTGTTGCCCCTGTCAGAGTGCCTGTTGCCTTCCTGTCTTGCTAGGGTGACTATGAGCCCTTCAAGGGGGAAGCATCCTGCTCACCCCTGTGTGGCCGGTGCCCAGCACGGTCCGAGGCCCAGAGTGAATGCTGAGTATTGAGGGAGTGACTGTGTGCAAGGGTGCTGCCCCCCCCCACGGCTGTGAACCCCGCGGGGCCGTGCCCAAGCACACCTCTCCCAGCCACCACTGCTTCTTGCCTTTGGTCCGGGAGTAGCTCCCCATCAGTCTTTCCCCCCAGTCATCTGACTCCCCACCCAAACCAACTGGCAGCATTCAGTCTGTAAAGGTTTAGAATACTCAGTTCTGCAGATGAGTCAGGAGAACATTAACCATGCCAAAATGTGCTAAGCAGTTGGGCCCAGCAGCTGCCACTGGAATTCTCACGCAGAAAAGCTGTAAACGCTGTCCTCATTGCTTCTGAGAGTGCTTGATTGGCTAAAATTTGACTTATTCCTATGGAATCACTGCATTAAATTGTCTTGTGAAGATTGCTGATTTTTTTTTTAAAACATCATTTTTGTGACTTCTGCCACTTTGCATTTTCATGATGTCTGTTGTATATGTAGTTAAATAAATCAGCAGTTTTCAATCAAGTCTGAGCAGAAAATCACTGTGGAGGATCAAGGGAAGGCCATGGTCTCCCACTCCGGTGGCCTGGATCCACTGATGAGCCATGAGGATTGGGGCAGATCACTCAGCCCCCCTGGGTGTCTGCTTTGCACGTGCAGAAAGGACACAGCCGCACATTGCTCCTCTGCCCAGGAAAGTTCTGAGTATCCAAATGGAAGTGGCAGTGAATGCCCTTTGAAAGGATAAAGTGCCTAAGAAAATAAGGTGATCATATTTAAGAAATTTGTTTTGAGACTCTAGAACTCAACCCCCCAAAACAAACCCCTACATCTTTCTCTCTTCATACTGTTTTACAAATCTAGTAAATTATGTTTTCAGGAGAAGTTTGACTTTAGCACGAGTCGCTTTCTGGTTCTTTGATGTACAGCCTGCATATGTCACACAGCTGGTGGTCACCATGATTACGCAACAAATGCAGCGGTTGCAGACCCATAAATTTTCGGGAAGAACCAGTCAAAACTGTTAATATTATGTCAAGTGGATGTGTCGTTTTCCAATTTGCATGGGTAACTGCATTGCAGCAAATTAATTAAAACAGATAAATGTTAATCTAATGCATGTCTCCTTGTAATTAATGAAATACAACCATTATAGGGGCATTTGATTTATTATTTTAATTTGTAAAATGCTGAATTCTCCTATAAAGTTAGATATAGTAATAGGAGAAGCTGACCCATATATAGCATTAAGAAAAATAATCACATTTCTATAAATTAATCACTCTCTAAAAGGATATAGTTCATTAACACCATGAACTGAAAGTGTTAGATGTAAATTAGATTAACCTTTTTAGTGACACTTCCATTTATATTGAGCATTCTCTTCAAACTCAAAGCACTTTACATATATTAATTCAATTAACCCTCCCCAGACCCTTGTTAAGTAAGTACATATATCAAAGTTGGAAGGGAGGAGAAATGAAACCCTTCAAAAATGTTGAAATTCTGGTCTTAGGATGTGTTGTTGATGATTTCCTCTGCAGCAGTGCCGTTTGTCCAGACTTATGTGGGTTGAGAACATGGGTAGGTGTCCACGATTCTCTCTTATGCTGCCAGGAAACACTTAGCCTATCACTCCATGCCTGAAGCCAGAGACGCCTCTGCCTGATGCTTAGGCCAAATACTGTAATGAAATTTCTTTTTTTATTTAGTAAAATGCTCCCCAGCAGCTCTGAGTTTGGTGGGGGACAGGGCATCTCTCAGTGGGTACAGGGGGCTAGACCTTAGTGTCTCCCTGGGGCATCCAGAGGGTTAGTGGGCCAGCTGCTGCCTCACTTCTACCCCTCTTCCTTGACCTCTGGAGACTGAGGTTGGACAGGAGCTCTTGAACAAGACCTTGGGAGAAGAAACAAGGCATGACAGGGAGGTGGAGCTGGACCTTAACTTTCCTCTGCTGGAGCCTCTCCCAGGCCTGCTTTGGCAAGAGACAGAGGCCACTGTGCCTTCACTTGAGCTGGAGAGTGAGGACTAGAGAGAGGAAGACTTCATTGTCTGTTCAGCCTAAAACGCTGTTTCTTAAGGGAAGTTTCCTGAGTGAGGATCTGTGTCATCTTCTGTAGCTTGTTACTAGGAACACTATCTTTTATGAAGCCATGCCTATTTGAGTACCTGTTATGGTCATTGCCCAGGCCTCCTGGAAATAGAGATGCACCTAGGAGAAGAGGGTGATGGACGCCATCTTGCATTATAAGAGCTAGGAGGCCTGGGGGAGGCTGCGAGCGTTTCCTTAGTTTGACTGGATGTGTGTTTGGTGGCTTGGGGTTCTGAATGTTCAGTTTTCCAACTCTTTCTGCTCCTACAAGTCTTCAAACCCATAAGCACTCTGCAAGGGGCAGATTCACACTATATTCCACACAGCAGACCCCTTTGAAATGGAGTGCTCCTCAGATAACAGCCTGCCCTGTAGCTAATGGTTCCAAACCTAGGAAGGGTAATGGTTAACCCAAGGGAATAAATTGCTAATGTTTAGACATGAAATCTAGCATAGGAGAAACACTTTATGGTGTGGAGGATTCTTCTCCCTGCCTCTGGAGTTAGAAAATCACTTACTCTGGTCCTCCCAGCCAACATGCAAGGACAGTTGAAGCCCACAGCCCTAGAATCTCACCAGCTGCGCTCTGCCAACACTTCCTGATGCACATCTCTGCTGAAAATTGCCATGTCTTCTCTCCTCTAAGCGCTGCCTTGGAGGGATTAAGAATCAGGATTTAGAGTCAAGAGTTAAAAGACAGGTTATCATGTAGGCAACTCACAGAGAGGCTAAAGAATGAGAAAAAGTATGCAGTTTGAGTTCATGACATTTTTAAGAGTTTTTTCTTTTTTGTGCTTATGTTTCTGTTTGTGGCAGGGCGGATGGTCATTTGGAGCAGGAAAGAAGGCTAAAATCACTTATAATCAGAGTAAAAAGAATTTCACAACTAAGATCTAGATTCTACCTTCCTAGCTTTCTTTTTGTTGTGTTTTTTCCCCAAAGGAAAACCAATTATTTTGGCTTTATTGCACCATCATCAGAAATGTCAAGATGGCTGTGTCTTGCTTGATTATTAATTTTCAAATTATATTTAAGACTTTTTAGTTATTTACTTATTTTTAAATTAGAAGTCATGAATAGAAATTTTTCAAAAGAAGATATAAGAATGGCTAACAAACATATGAAAAAATGCTCAACATCCCTAATCATCAGGGAAATGCAAATCAAAACCACAATGAGATATCACTTAACTCCAGTGAGAATGGCCTTTATCAAAAAGTCCCAAAACAACACATGTTGGTGTGGATGCGGAGAGACAGGAACACTCATACACTGCTGGTGGGACTGCAAACTAGTGCAACCCCTGTGGAAAGCATTATGGAGATACCTTAAACAGATTCAGGTAGACCTATCATTCGATCCAGCAATCCCATTATTGGGCATCTACCCAAAAGAACAAAAGTCATTCTATAAAAAAGACACCTGCACTCGAATGTTTATAGCAGCACAATTCACAATTGCAAAGATGTGGAAACAACCCAAATGCCCATCAATTCATGAATGGATTAGTAAAATGTGGTATATGTATACTGCGGAGTATTACTCAGCTATAAGAAATAACGGTGATATGGCATCTCTTTGGTTCTCCTGGAGAGAGTTGGAACCCATTCTATTAAGTGAAATATCCCAAGAATGGAAAAACAAGCATCACATGTACTCACCAGCAAATTGGTTTCCCTGATCATCACCTAAATGCACATTTGGAAATGACACCAATTGGATATCAGACTGAGGTGGGGGGAGGGGGGAGGGGATGGAGGTATAACTACATGATGAGTACAATGCGCACTGTCTGGGGAATGGACACACTTGAAGCTCTGACTTGGGGGGATGGGCGGTACATGGGCAACGTATGTAACCTGAACTTTTGTACCCCCATAATAAGCGGAAATAAAAAAAAAGAAATCATGAATAAAGTATTTCTATTGCACATGCATCTTTTTTCCTTTTTGAACAACCCCTGCCTCCCTTCCACCCTGATCTTCCAGAAGTTAAATTCCTGTCTTCCTGGGGAGAGAAACTCAAGTCAGGGACTGGACAACAATCTTTGCCTGAAGTTGTATTAATAGTTTTTCCTGGAGTTTTGCTTTTGATGTGTCCCACCACCGCTTTGCCCCTAAGCCCACTGCAGAGGGGAGGTCTGACAGAATTATCATATCAACCCCAGCACCCCTCTTGTTCCCCCATCTCCCCGCCTGCTTATCTCTTCCTGCCTCTGCCCTCAGAATCTCTCTTCTTGTCCTTGGGGGCACCAAGACTGCTTTTGAAGGTAGGGTTTGGCTGCTCCCTGGAAGCTACTCCTAAAATACTACCCACAATGATGAGAATCCTCATCATCCTAGCTTTACAATGTGTGTTTTCTCAATCCAGTGGAAAATGTGAGCCAAGGCATCTTTAGAAAATGTTGCTAACTTTATTGATTGGAACCACCCAGTCTTACTAAAAACAGTGGGCTTGCTGTGAACCACCGCTCCAAAATAAATCATCTGATTTACACTTTCAACGAAACAGCCTCCTGTATCAGAAATTTAGAGTTGCCAGTGCCTCAGCCCCAACTCTACAAGACACTGGTGACCGTTAGCTCTACTTACATCATCTTATCGAGGAGGAAGGATCTCTGACCTCCATGCACACTGTGGTAATGGGGCATTATGCATGATTTCATCTAACAATGTTTGCTTTTAGAAAGAGAGGGCACCGCTCAACCCACAGGGTTAAATATTCTCATGTGGTGGCATTTTAGGCAGCCTGACAAACTTTCTGGGGGATATGGGTGACATGTGAGGAAGATGGGTCTCTGTTGTGATGCTCAAACCATATTTGAGTGATATCAGCCTTTGTGCTCAAATTGTGTGGACCCTCCAGGGATGAGTCTATGAGACATAGCTTCTGTTATCTAAAAGCTGACAGTGGCCTGACACAGAGCCTTAGGAAACTGGGCTCCTGCCCATCCATGCTGGATGCCAGCTCTGGTGGATCTTGAGTGTTTTGGGACACCCCGTGCTTAGTGTGAGCAGCCTCTGTGGCAATAGGAGGAGATGTGCACTTGGCCATTTTCTCTCATCTGGACCAAGGTGGCCTTGATTTCTGGGGTCTTTGAGCCCTGCTGACTCCCAGCTCACCCACCTGAGCACCTACAGAGGCACCCCAAGAGGTAAGGGAAGGCATAGCCATCCACTATGATGCACGTACGTCAAGTGTGCAAGGCTGGCAGTGCTCAGATCCGACCACAGGACCATCACCTGGATACAGGGAGTCCAGCCTGGGCTCTTCCCTCGGTTAACCATGGTGATGCCTCTAGTTCTCCTTTTTGATTGTGTCTACTTCAGGCAGGGCAGGGCTTCTCCTGAGCGGCTCATGGCACCGCGCCCTGCCTTGGCAGTCTGTAGAACCCTGATCCTTCCCTTCCATTGTTCTGTGTGTGCACTTCAGTGTCCTGGGAAGGGTCTGCCTCTGGTCCTTGCTTGTTGTAGTGGGGACTGTAACCCTGACTCTTTCCCTCCTACCTCTGCCAGCTCAGCACCCAGGGGCTGGGGTGGGGGCCGGGGCAGCAAGGGCTCTCTCTGCCCATGGGGTCTCACTGCTCAGAGAGCACTCCGTGATTTGGATTCTCCTTGCTTCTGCCTGCAGTTCTACACCACCAGCGTGGGGACTGATCCCCCTGCAATCCAGCTCCACACAGCTCTTGGTGGATCTTCTAGACCACACAGCAGTCAGTCTCCCTTGCTTAGACTTCCTCCCCATTTCCTCATCACCTTCATCATAAAGTCCACATTCCTTGGCTGTTCTCAGAAGACCCTCTATTGGTGCCTACCTGTTCCTGGGCTAGAAGGTAAGCTCCGTGTGAGCACAGCCCAGCACCTCGCCCAGCACTTAGCCTGGCACCTGAGCCAGGGCATGAGTGAATCCTCTCCTTATTTTCGCCTCTCACTTCAGCCCCACCTGCAGGACCACCTAGTTTCCTGCCTGGTAGCCTGCAGGCTCCCCTCATGCTGTCTTCTTCTTGGAATCCATCTGTGGGCACCACTCCTGGACAATAGAGGTGTCTTCCCTGCCCTCAATTATGTGGCTCCATTACAGACCTCCATTTTGGCACTGCCTGATGGCATCACCATTGTCCACCTGCCTGCCCCTCACTAGACTGAGTCCTTCATTTTCATGTCCCCAGACACAGTCTAGCACAGAGCAGGTTGGTGAGTGAGAGATGGAAATCCTTGGAGCCCAGCTCTTTGCCTCATGGGGGATGCAGGACTGGGAGGGAGTTTTCCTTGACTCATCTTTTTTCTTCATCCCCTGGGGTCCCCAGCGTCCATCCCCTCAGTGCACGCACACCAGAGTAGGGCTGGCAGAGTAGGAGGATTCGGAGAAGTCAGCACCCAGGTAGGCAGGACTGGCTGTCTCTGGCATGAACTGTTTTTTTCAGGGACGGGGAGATGGAGCCCGGCTGGGGCTGGAGGTGCTATTGGGTCTGAGACAAGGCTGGGGAGTGGGCAGCTGGATAGCCCAGGGCTGTGAACCTCTGTGGTTGATGATTTTGGAGGCAATTCCCAGAGTGTATATCCTTCTTGGATAATTAATGTAAATTACCTTTGCCTCAGTGAAGTAGCGCAGTCATGAGCTCCCCCTTTACTCTGTAGCATTGAATACCACATGCTCTGGGAGAATATCTTCTGTCATGCACTGATGAGAATTTAGTTGTTAGCATCCACTCCGTGGGTCTGACACTTTCCCCTGTCACTCCTGGGATCCTCCTTGCTCCCATCAGCATAATGGTAAACCGCAGAGTGTCCATGTCCTCAGTGGATAAAGCATGCTCCATTTTCCAAACAGGTCGTTAAGAACGATTTGCAACTTATGGTATCAGATGCGTGTGTATGCAGAGGCAAGGATGAGGTGTTGAATTGGAAAAGCTTTGTCATCAATTAAAGTGAGATGTTGCATGTGATGAGGGCTGTGGAGTTCTTAGCCCATGGCCAGGGTTGCAGGGGGACAGGAAGATGGGCTCATTGGTGGCTGTGCTGAAATTTCCAGGCTGTGGATGTAGCCCACAAAAATGAGCAAATAGGACTCTCTCTGAAGTCAGAGCATTTACTTCTGGCTCTAAGGATATACCAGCTCAGTTCTGAGTGTTAAAACTTCGACACTATGCACAGACAGGGAAATACCATCTTCCTCAACCAAACCAAAATCTGGAACTTCTGAGGCACCTGTTGGGAGCGGCACCTTCTGGGGGATGGCCCTCAGGGGGTAGGGTGAGAGGTAGGTTACTAATAGTTCTAATTTGTCTCTGAATTTCCCTTTCTTCTAGGGGTAGGGGTTTTTCTCTAAACAATGCTGCCATTCCCCACAGGGCCTGGGGTGGGGCCTAGACAGGATACAACTACCTTTCTTTCTGGAACTCTGGCTCTACTGGGAGAAACATTTCCTTTTAGATGTCAAGGCTGGAACTTGGATTAAACAGGGGGTTACTAAAGTCTTAGAGTGGATTACAGGGAAATAAACAGAAAGAATCACTAGTTTTCAACCCTAACAGAACCAATTGCCCTTTTTTTACAACACGTATTTGGTAATTCCTTCATTTTTATCCTTAAATAAAATTTACTGATACTATTACCTACTTATATACATAATTTAACAAATCAATATAATGTCTTAACCGAAATATAAAGGAATTAAAAGGAAAATAATATACAATAAAATAACAGGTATTTTAACAAATGCTTGGACCCAACTATATTAGAGGAAGTAGTGAATTAGATGCTTGCTGTGAATTCAACAGCAACAATGTTGTATTTATGGAAAGCTCAGGGTTTATTAAGGCTATGCAAAAAATACTCAGCTGACCCACTTCAGTGCCATGTACATAAGGAAGAGAACTGTGGAGCTCTAGATGGTATGCGGGGGACGTTCAAGCAGAGAGGTGCCCGAGTCCTTTACGTACACACATACATACACACTCACTCATGAGTTCTGGTTCTAAGATGTACCCATGTATGCTTGCAGGATAAAATTGCTTTAAAGGATAGAATGACTTGTGGAACTATAGTCTTTCTGGAGACTTTGTGGAAGAAAAGGGAAAAATGCCACCAGCCTGTCAACTGAAAGAGGCCATCAGATTTCACACAACCTTTGGGAGAATGAGGCCTCCTTGGCAATCCAGTGGGGTGTGTTGGAAGAGAACGTGCAGCCCATAAACGCTGTGCTAGAACATCAATTAGACTAAGTGAGACATGACTGCTACTTTGCCCAGTTAAGTACGGAGACATCTCTTGGTCTTTCCCATCTCCTGCTTATCTACCTGACACACAGAAGTGCTGGGGGTGTGGGTGGGGTGAGCAGACCACACTTGGAGTCAATGACTTTTGGATCAGACATGAGATTGAAGTTTAGCAATGACTGGAGTAAGTCTCAGTAACCAAAAGTGAATGAAAAGCTATAGAATTGGGCTGGAATATCTTTAAGGCAGTTGCTACCCTTTAGGAAAGAGGAACTTGACACGTTATGGTTGGGGGCAAAGAAAATATTTGATGTTCATAGTCCACGGATTAGACCTCAACAAACTGGCTGGAGTATTTATTATGGTCAATATTGATATCTCAGATAAAGAATACTGTTCTCTTGGATAGAAAATTCTTTCTTAGTATACCCTTTGATAATTTAGAAGGATGAGTATTTTTATTTTATTTTGTTTTAATCCCTAGGCATCTGCTTATTTGTTCCCCCTTCCCTCACATAAGTGTGAAGTGTTCCTAAGAGAGAGGCTGGATTGCCAAAGAGGGTTTCAGTAACTTTGAGATGAAAATGCATTTTCATATTTTGATTTAATGGGGAATGGTATATCCCCTTAATAAGCAGTTCAGTGACATTTGGTAGTTCTGTAATATTTGACTTGGAGTTGAGTTTATAAAAATTTCAGCCCAATAGTAACTTCATGGCACTAAGGGATGTATGTATTTCTGAAATGAGAAGACCTGGTTGACATTCTGATTCTAAAATCAACATCATCTCTTATGCGTCACCATATTTTCAATTATAATGGATGATGGGCTGTGAATTTAAAAGCGGCTTCCCTGCAAGCTCCCGCACAGACCCAGCTTGTGAGCAATAAAGAGAAGAGCTTGGGTGGGAGAGGGGAGTTCTCACGCCCACTCTTCTGACTTGACTTACTAAAATGCCTCCTTCCCTGAAACTACTTTGGTTTCCAGCCCCCCACGTTGGTTTCTTGGGGATTTTTTAGAAAGTGGAATTTTTTTTTAACTTTGTGGGGGAATTTGCATCCTAATTCAGCTGAAATGGTTGAGCTCTGGAAAGGTGCAATCATGGCAGTGAAAACCTGAGGTTGTATGAAATACGTCTGACAGCCAGACAAACGCACATCTAACAATAATTTGGGGGAGTAAAACAGATGCCTAGGGCACAGTGTTCTAGCATCTCTTTGGCATTGGGAGATAAATTCAGGCCTTGGCTTCCTGTTTGTTTCCTGTTTCACCATCATCCTACCCTCCAAGTAGAAAATGCTCTAAATGGATTATATCAAGTTCCCAATAGGGCACTCTCAGGGAGAGAGATTGGGGTCAGGGTCACACTCGGGCAGCCCTAGGGTGCAATGGTTTTGTGGGTACTGGGCATTTATTTGTTTTTACCAGGAGCTCAGAAGTGGACTTCCCTCTACCAGAGGCTGGTCACAAAACCAGATCTGAAATGGCCCCTATTCTACCCATAGCCAGCTCAGGATGGGGAAGGGCCAGCCCTGTCCCCCACCCCACTGGCCTGAGCTGGAGGAGCAGAATGGCTGTGGAGTTAGGTGGGACCTGCTACCAGTGGCTTATAATTTGAGGCTGCCTTCCCAGAGGGAATGTGAGCTTAAGGCTGGGCCCCTTAGCTGGTCCTAACCTGCTGTAAGGGGTGCATTTTCATCAGGGTCAATAAGATGCAAGTTGGATGGGGTCTAGATAGTAGCCATAAGGGAGTGTGTGGGGGGTACATGTGGGCAGAGAGTGTGGTTGTAACAGATGCCGTGGGTGCCCTGTCCATATTTCCTTGCACCATTTTCATGTAGGCCCAAATTCCAGAGGCAGTAGCTCTTTGCCTATGGGCTGTCCTTGGCCACTAGACCCTTCTCTACTCGCGTGTGTGGCAGGTAGTAGTCCTAGGAAGTTAACACCTCCAGGAACTGTCCCAATGACTGACAGGAGTCGGCAGATCAGCATCCAGCTCCCTCTTCCCTCAGGTTCAAGGACAGCTGAGGTATTTTACCTAGTTCCCCAGGAATCTCCAGGGAGTGACACTCCAGTTGCCCACACTGGTAACTTGCTTCCACCCTTCACTGCCTTCCCTTCCAGTCACGTCCCCACTCCCCTGCTGGTCTGTCCTGAGACCACCCTCCAAATACCTTGTCTTAGAGGTAAATTAAATCCTCGTCTCAGCTTGCATTGAGGGAGCCCGGACTAAGAGGGAGCGAACAGAGAAGGTGTTGCACGGAGAGTTCTTCCTGTGCCTCTTCTGCATCCACCTGTGCAGTAAATCCCTTTCACCATCTGGAGGCTGGGATTCTGGACATTCGGTCAGACCTACTTGGCAGCTGTGAGGTTGGGTGGAACATTTGGAGGATTCCGTCTACCCCTGGCTTGTGTCTCCCCTTGTTGAACTCGAAACACTTGTGTGCAGCATGTATATACTTGCCTTCACATCCATCTGGGGTCAGGAGGGTTTGCAGGAATAAGCTGTGCTATGTTCTGCCCCTGGGGCAGACACGGGCCTGGCCGGGGTAGTGATTTTTACTTTGGGCCCAGCATGCTGAGGGCTCTTTGAGGGCAGGGTTGCCCCAGCAACTTTCCCAAGGTCTGGGCGAAGGCAGGCACCCACGCTCTGGAGGTGAAACGCGTTGAATTAAACTGAGTGCCTGCAGCCACATAATCCAAGTGTCTGGGGGAACATCTGGCACCTCTGATCACAGCCAGATTTCTCGAGTGTCTATTTTCAGCATTTTCCCAGAGCACCTATAAGTGAATTTGCAAAGCAGTTGCCTCTGTCTTCAGCACTTCCTTTGCTGGTGTGGAACAGCCAGCAGGCAGAACTGAAAACCCCTCCCCTATACCCAACCCAGCTTGCCTGTAGGTCTGAATTACTATGGTCATTTAGGTATTTCAGGTAAGGCAATGAAAAATCTGATTGATACTAATTCTGCCCTTTCTCTGAGAGACTTAATGCACCGAGCCATTGTCAGTGCGTGGTCTGATGTGAATTCTCTCATCAGCTTAGCGTAGTCACATGGCCCAGCTCAAGTGGATGGGACTTAGTATTTTTTACCCTGTTGGAAGCCAAATAACTTTATTTCAGAGGTAAGTGTTGCCAGCATATAGAATACATATGGACAAATACAGGTACTGAATACAACATCTGATTTATTCTGAAAGTTTCTTTAATCCTGGGTGGCCGATGCATTGTGTGTGAGTGGCGTGTGGATCCTGATTTGGTCCATGAATCCTGACTGTGCTACTTAGAAGCTGCAGGATCTTGGACAGATTATATAACTCCTCTGGGAGTCAGATTTCTCATCTCTACAATGGGTATATTAAATCCTAGCTCAAGAGGCTGTTGTAAAGATAAAGGAAGCCTAAGGATATAAAAACTTGGCACACAAGAGGCTGGTATTTTAGTTATCTATTGCTGCCTAACAAACCACCCCACAACTTAGGGATGTAAAACAGCAACTATTTTATTATGTGTATAGATTCTGTGACCCGTGAATTTAGTCATGGGTTAGGAATCATAGTTTATCTCTGTCTTGTGTTGTCTGTGGCCTTGAATGACTGGGGCTTAGGATGCCCTGGAGGTTTCTTCAGATGGTTGGGATGACAGGTACTGGGCTTAGCTGGGCCCAGGTGGGACCTGGGTTCACCAGGTGCTGCGTGTGGCCTCCACATGGGATTTGGCTTCTTGACTGCATGAAAACCTCAGGATGGTTGTACTTTTTACCTGGTGAATCAGGGCTCCAGGACACAACGTGGAAGCTGCAGCCAGATCCCTCTCCTAAGTCATCTAGCTTTCTTATCTGCTAGAGTGGTTTCTGTGCCCCAGGAGAGAAAGCATGCGTAGGGGACGCTCATTCCCTGGGAAGCAGGCCCAGAGCAGGCCCTGTGAGATGGGCAACATGCACAGCATGAACTCTGGAGGAAAGACAGGTTCCTATAGGAGATTAAACCCAAAGGCTCAAGGGAAGTGGGGTGGTAAGACCCTAAGGATAGTTATGCAACTTCATTAAATTGCATGCAGCTTTCCTACAGCTAACCCTTAATGAGCACTTAAGCTACACCAGCCTGTTTTAGAGACTTAGCATGCATCAGCTCATGCCACCCTCACCAGGACCCTGTGAGGTGGCTCTCATGACTTCCCCATTTTATAGTTGAGGAAACTGGGTCCCAGAGAGCTTTAGTAAGTCGGTTAAGTAATGGTATCAGGACTTGAACTCAGGTTTCAGAGCCTGTGCTATTCACGTTGCTGTGGTATGCAGCCTCCCACTTGGTAACACATTCTCATATTTTGTCTCTATTTATTGTACAGTAATCATTTTCCCCAGCTGCTTCTGTATGCATTGAAGGCAGGAGTGTGTCTTCCCTTCTTATGTTCCCCTGCTGTACAGATGTGAGTCCCTCAGAAAAGAGGACTGGGGCTTGACAGAGAGGCCACCATCCCTTTCAGGGGCCCAGCATGGCGATTGTCTTCCCCCCACACCAGCTGGGCCTGGGTCTATGGAGAACAGAGGAGGCATTGTTGCTCATGTCCTGCTCTCCAAAGGGAATTTTGTTCTAGTTTATTGTGGAAATATTGGTTTTGAAATTGAAACACAGAGGTCTACTGAAGGGATGTCTCATTTGGAACAGACTCTCTTTTTTCCTGTTTTCAGGTAAAAAGCAATAACCATGAGGCAAACAGAAAGAAAACCCTCCAAAGAATATTGTGAATGGTTCTGACAGGTTAAAGCTGCTGGATAAATGCAGAATTTACATGACAAAAACTTTGAGCACAATGCTGATTGCCATTCACCAGTAATAGGATTCCCTGAAAAGCTAAAAATCTTAATTACAAAAATACATAGTTTATTTTTGCTGGAAAGTGTCCTTTTGCCTCATAAACTACTCAGGCTAGAATATCACTCTCCCCAGACTTAACTTTATCAAGGCTGTGTCTGCTTCATCCTTAATTCCTTCCCACCCCCAGCCCCCACTCCCCACCCTTCTTAGGCTTAGCAGGCTGCTTGGAGCATAGAAGGCTTCAGTGAACAGTGTTGATTTGAAAGACTGTTCTTTGCCCTCAAGGTGATCTAAATTTTGCTGTAGAAACTAACAAGCTGGCTAATTAAAATGTTAAATGGTGATGCTGTACAGGAGGGCAGCATGGGCTTGGAAGGAGGCTGAAGAGTCAGGCTTGGCAGAGGTGATGGGAGCAGGTGATGCCTTCTCTGAGCAGGAAGCCTTCCACGCCCTCCCAGAGACGAGCTCCCCAGCCTCATCTCTGCCATACCTGATGCTCAGAGCTCGGGAAGAAACCAGGTGTTTCACCTCTCCAGGCAGCACTATTTCCTCTCCCAGCAGGACCTGGGATGTCCTCATCTCCTCCCTACCCACAGCCTCCGCCCCAGATCCCCGCTGGTGGAGAGAGATCAAGTCTCCTCTCAATACTCACCTTCTCCACAACTTTTTAAAATGAAGCTTTATCTTTCTGCTTCCACATTTGTGCCCCGCCTCTAACCTGTGCATTGAGTGATTGAATGGACAAAGGAATGAATGGAATGAATGAATTGATTCAATGAGACGGCCTTAGAGCATTTGGGACTCTAAGGGGATGTGAGGTTGGAGAGGGTTCTGGACGGGGGAAATGATGTCAGCTAAGGGTCCAAAGTCAGCAGACGGCAGGTGCCATGTTGGGCACAAGCTAAGACCAGCCTGCTTGCCATTGGAAGGCCTGGGGAAAAAAGGACTCCTTTCTAATGTTGGGCCCCGTGACATTGAGACAGAGGGGCTGGGCTAGTGTGGGAATCTTTCACAGGCACTCACTGTCTCAGAAGCACCAGGGGATCCTATGTGTCAAACTCATCAAAGGTGAGCACTTGCTCTTGTTTTTCTGATTCTGTTTTCCTGCTGAGTTACTGCCTGTGTGAAAGCAGCTGTGAGGGCCCCTTGTTTGATATTGATCCACACTGCAGATGAAGCCAGGGCTGCACAGACACAGGGCTTAGCCAGGGTGCCTGGCTGCTTGCTCTTCACAAGAAGAGCTTGGGGGCCAACTCTCACTCAGGAGGGTGGCCAGAGCAAGTCCCTGCTCTTCTTCATATGCAGTCTGGTTGCATTGTTGCCCCAGACAAGCGTACGGCCACCAGAACACTTGCCCCATAGTGATGTCTCCTACTAGCCTGGGATGCAAGACTGTCATTGAAGACCGAGAATATCGCTGGCCAAGCTTGGGAGTGCTTGTCAGCCATGTCACTAGTACATGTGCCTGACCTCCAGCCCTTGTCTTGGAGATGGGGGATGGGTACGTGTGCTCATTTTTTTCCTAGCTTTATCTTTCTGCTGTCCATATTTCTCCTTCTTCTGCCTCAGTGATAACTCTTCTTCTGTGGAACAGTGTGCATTTCTGTTCAAAAGACTGAAATCCACTGTAGAATGTGGTGGGGCATCAATGCAGAAAATAATAAATGTGATTCCTGTCCAGGGTGACATGATGAGCTTGAAGATATGGCTGGCCATGATGTACCAGGAGCGTGGGGGAATGGGCTCTGAGGAGGGGAGATCAACTAGGAACCTGCAGAGAAGCACATCTGGCAGCCCTGTGCTTCTTCAAGGGGTCAGTGTGTGTTTAAGTAGACTCAGGATTAGACAATAGTCTCATGCAAAGGAAACCCCATATGTCTGGGAAAATAGATACGCTGTGAAGCATCTCATGATCCAATCCTGTCTCCACAGGTATACCATATCTCATAAATTCTAGGAGTTTTTCTTTCTTCAAATGTTAACATCTCTGAAATCAGGATGGGTCTTATAATCAATGGCATCCTAAATGTGGTGGAGTGTGTTAAATGATTGTGCCATTCATTGGCCTGTATTCCTCCCCTTCTGTTGCTTGGTTCTGTATGCTAACTTCACTCCCCAGATGCCCTGCCAACTTGCTTCTGGCTAGGTACAGCCAAGGGGAGGCACTGGTGGAAGACTGGAGGGTGGGAGGAAGGGAGAAGCCAAAGTGTTTCCCCTCTCTTCCTCTGCCTTGAGCAATCTCGCTGTCAACGGCCACCTCTCTTTCTCTGTAGCTCCAGCTCCTGGCACACATCTCCTGCCTCTGTCAATTCCCCTTCTTGGGATCTGCCAAGGTTCTAGGTCTGCTATGTGGCTCCACCTCCTGGGCTCTGATGACCCTACCTCCTCCTTCTGTTCCTCCAGTCCTGGGCCGGTAGTGGGTTCCCACCTGCCATTTGCTGTTTAGCTTACTGTTCTCCATCACTTGGGTAACCAATTCTTTGTGTTGAATTTCTTCTCTTTCCTAGATTAGTTACTGTTTTCTTAGTTAGATCCTGACTGATACAGTGATACATCCTCACTAAACAGATATTGAGAGGGCATTATTTCTCCTCCCCCAATCCCCACATTCTGCAGAATCTGGTCTAGTTAGGGTCACCAGTGGTCCCTATGATGCCAAGCTCAGAGGCTTCTTTGAAATTTGCAGCATTTGACAGCTGTTCCAATTTATTCAATTCTCCTCTTTCATTGTCTTCTGGGACATCCACCCATTTCTCCTTGAATTTTTCTTAGACTCCTTTGCCCAGTCATCTCTTCAGCAAGTCCCTAAAATGTTGGGTTCTGCAGAGTCCCAAGCTCATCCTCTGTCCCCACCCCCCACCTCTTTTTTTGCCTGCTCATATGGCTTTAGATACAACCTCTCTCTGCAGCACAGAAGTGCCTCCTAAGCTTCAAACACAGAATGTCATTACCCTCAAGCTACATTCTTTGGGTCATATTATGGACTCTTCAAACCCAAAATATCCTTGGCTGACCTTACCTTCTCCATCCCTGACCACACATCACCTTATTCTCCTGTGTTCCCTATCTCAAAGGATGGAAACTTGTCCATCCTGAAATCCAGCCTAGAAACATCAGGGAGTCACCTTGGACTCTTCTCTCCACTTTTCCTCCCACATCCAGCTGGTTTCCAAAACCTATATCCAGCGGTATGTGTAAATGTCTAAAAACCAGCTTGGGAGAGGAGGGTAACTCCTCCAATTTGTAGCATTTGCCCATTTCTTTCATGGAAATACTCCTATCATGGCTGATTTCAAGCTACCAACGTGACATCACTGAATATGGATTTGGGAAGCATTGTGGATGTGGTTTCCGTGAGCTGATATGAGCCAGCTCAGCACACCACTGTGCTTTATCCATCCTCTTATTCTCACTGTCTGTGTCTCACTCTGGTTCAGACCACCATTTCCCTCTTAGACCCTTGAGATGTCTCCTCACTGGGTTTTTAGGCTCTTTCCCCTTCCAGGCATCCTTCACCAGCTCTGAGCATATCAGCCCCTAATTAAAAAGCTTTGGTAGTTTCTCATTGCCTAGACGCGTACCAGAGCTGGAGCCTTCTTGGTGTTGATTCTGGAGGACATGAGCCATGTCACCTCACCACACTTATCTCTCCTCCCAGGCCTAGCACTGGGCTTGAGCTATCAGGGCCCTGTGCCCACTTGTTGACTTTCTCAACATTTTGCTTTCCTTTCCTTCTGTGCCTGCCATCACTTGAGCTGTTTTAAGTACTCAACCACTTTATGGGACTGACATGCTGCCTATGGCACTAAGAAGAATATTTAAGACTATTTGTTTGGTGGGCTATGTGATAATGGTGACCATGAAAGAAGGTGGGGGTGACTCAACTTTACATCTTGGGGCTGGGAGTGGGGTGGTGGACTCCTGAGATGAGGGTCAGGGTCTCCTCAGTGTGTCCACCATTTAGGGCTGTTCCAAGACTTTCATGAGACAAATTACTGTTTAGAGGGTCACATAATTCAGAAATAATTAAATAGGTATTGAAGAACCAAAGATTCTCTTGGATATATATTACATTTGAGAAAATAGAATCAAATGCATAGCCATCCCTTTACCAATTTGCTTACATTTTCTTCTAGAAATCACTCAACAAAAATTTACAAACTGCCTGCCTGGAGATACAAAGATGAACAGGACATTATTGAAACTCACAGGTGAATTACTATAGAATCCCAGTTCTTCTGTCATAGGGAAGTCAGGGAAGCACTCCTGAAATTAGTCTCAGCCAAAGTTAGTGCCTTGCTCTCATTTTCCTCTTTATACAATGGTCCCAAAGGACCACCAACCCAATCACTCACCCCCACGGCTGTTGCTTTGGGCTTTTGATAAAAAAGAGAGGTGTTATAAGAATATGACATAGCATTACTATTCATTTATGTCATCATTGTGCATGTGTGTGTGTTTGCATGCCCCCTGTGTCCTTAGCTTTTTCCTAGATATTATGGCAAAATGGGGTGGAAGTGATGGGGAAGGCCTAAGCCCCACCTCTACCTTTGGGAGGCTTACACTCAAGATATGGATAGAAGTGGAGTTTGAACAAAATATGCAACAAAATTAGATGACAATGTGTGGTGTTAATCAGTTGGTTCTGTCAGTGCTCTAAAAGTAGAAAAAGAAACATGGGTTCAAGTTACAGAGTGGCAGTTTGTAGAGAAGACATTTCTACATTTTCATAGATGCAAGGATTAGAGGAATGCAATCTGGTTCTTAACATTATAAGGGCCTGCTTTTTCAAGGAATAAGAAATATTAAGGAATTTCCTTGAATATTGTTTATTTATTTTATAATTTAAAAAATATACTTATTATAGAAAATTAAGGAAATATATAAAAAAGTAACAACATTTAAAAATTTGCTTTAAAAGATTAAAAATCACCCATACCCTCCATCACTCAGAGATAATACTGAAGATATATCAGGGATTTTTAATTCATATTTTTATGTAATTTAGTTCATACCATATATACAATTTATATTTTGGTTTTTTTCACTTAACATTATCACCTAAGTATTTTTCTAGGTTATTAGAAACTCCTCATAAGTATTACCTTTAATGGCTACATAATATTTCAGTATGTAAGTATACTACAATTTATTTGAGAAGTCTTTTTTGGTCAGATCTATTAGGGGTTTCCATTTTTTTCATTATAAATAATCCTGCACTAAAAAATTTGTATTTCATTTTATGTTCTTAGGATACAGCTCTAAAAGGAGTATCAAAGAATATTTTAAGGTTCCTGATATGTATTACCAAACTGCCTTCTAAGAGGGATCCATCAGCTTATTATATTCTTATTTAAATTCTTGCAGAATATTCTGTAGTGTCATTTTCTTAACTGGTATAATTAGCACACAGTAAACTGCACATATTTAAAGTGTACAATTTAGTAATTTTGGCATATGTACACACCCATGAAACCATCATCACAACCAAGATAAAGAACAAATCTATGACCCTCACAAGTTTCCTCGTTCCCATTTGTAATCCACTCTGCTGCCCCCTCCCAGCTCATGCCCCACCCTACAAGTGACCACTGTTTTACTTTCTGTCACTATAGATTAGTTTGCATTTCCTAGAATTTTATATAAATGGAACTATACAAAATATACTCTTCTTTATGGCTGGCTTCTTTTGCTTAAATTATTTTTGAAATTCACTTGTTGCTGCATATATTAATAGTTCATTCCTTTTTATTGCTCAGTAGTATTCCATTATATGCATGTATCACAATTTGCTTATCCATTCAGCTAATGGATATTTAGATTATTTCCAATCTACTACAGTATAGAAATTAATTAATTTCCCTTAATATAAATACCTAGAAATGAGATGTTTGAGTCATATGGCTGCTGTATGTTTAACTAACTAGCATCGTTTGTTACTAGTGATTATCTCTTAGGATAAAACATTGTGTTATTATAATGATGATGATTATGTATTAAATTATTTTAATTGACTCACTGAAAATTACACTGGTCTCCTTATCAAAGATGAGAATGGGAAGGAAGGGAACAAAGACCCCCTTCTTACCATACTCTTTTAGGTATTCAACTGGGAGCAACCAAGGGGGACACTCTGTGCACACAGGTGCTTTTTCAACCTCTGCTTCCCACACAGGGTCTGTGGTCTGAGCTCTGCTCTGTATGCCTTCAGAGCCCTCCCTATTTGCCTGGGAACAGCAGACTCAGGTCCCTCTTGTCTTTGGTTTGAGTGTCCTGCTTGGATTTAGGTTTCTTTCTCTTTACAGTACTTTATAATGAAATGATCTAGCCCTACTCTGACAATCACAGGACCTCCTTTTCCTTCTCTACACCTCACAGCCTTCGTAATGTTAAGAATGGGAGGTTGTGGTGATGGATAGGAAAAGGTGAAAATAGATCACACATGACCTGTCTTGGGGGCCCTGTACCCCAGAATATCTGGGGTTACTTAGGAGCTAGGAAGATGGGCAGAGATGGGTATTTTCTCTGTGCTAGGTTTTCCACATTATTCTCTGAGCTTTCTGCTTAGAGTTACTCATCACATTAATCCTAAAGATACACGTATCTGGTATATCCCATAAGGTCTTTTTGTGAGTTTGCAGACTGTTGGTTTTGTGTTTGTCTCTCTGTTTTGGAACTGCAGTTATATCCGGAAGACCTGTGGTGGGGGGAGGGTGGATACGGGGGCTGTGGTTTGTGGAACTTGCAGTGCAGCTTGCACAGCCACTGGGCTAGGTGCTGCAGCAGGCCCTCGCCTGTGGCCCAGTGCTGAGCACAGTGCTTGGCACCTGGTAGGAGCTCAGCACACATTGCAGTCACCCGAGTGGGCAGGCACTGTAGCATTGCAGGTGGGCTCGGACGATACATCAGGGCAGGCCTGGGAGCTGTCTCCCTGCTCTGCACTAACCTCACCTTAAGGCAGAGGTTCCTCAACTTCTTGGATCACAGCACCCTTTGTGTCTCAGTAATTTTTTTTACCATGCCCTGGGGCAAAAAAGTACCCCAAAATTCTGTTTATTAAATTGATTGGTTCCCAAAATTTAATTAGTATTTATGTTCTAACAACTTAGCTCTGTAGAGTGTGGTACTACATCTCAGACTGCAGAATCAGCAGTGGCCCTGTCCTCCCTCAGATTACCCCAGAGTTTACTGGGTGTGGGCATCGTCCTCCGTTCCGGGGATTCGCCATGCAGAGAGTGCCCTCAGGACCTCCTAGTCTAGTGGGCTACAGGGATGTGAGAATGATCACAATATAATCCAGTCCAGCTTTGCTAGAAGTTGGTGCAGGTATTAGGCATGGCAGGTGAAGAGCTCATTTGATCTGAGAGAGTACGAGATGAGATAAAGTCACCGAAATGGAGCAAACCCATGTTGCTGTTTCAATCCAACCCAGAGAGTCAGGGGAAGCTGCGGGGTGGAGGCGACACCCAAGGTTGGTCTCAAAGTGTGAGCTGGAGGTGGGGTGGAGAGTCCTAGTTAAAGGAGGAACTTGCCATTGTGCCTTGGCACCCAGTGTGGGGCCAAACTGCGTGGGAGGAATGTAGGGCAGGGCTGTGGATTTGGACTGAAGAGCCACATTTTCTGGAGGGAGCAAGATAGCCACGTGCACCTAAGGGTTGCGTCCTGTGTCTTCTCCCAAGAACTTGGGGGCTGTGCAACCCCAAACCATTTCTGCAATGATTTTTCTCTCTTCATTTTTATTTAAACAAGAGAGAAATACATTTTGTCAGTGGTATACAATGCCGTTTCCAAGAGGCTTGATTTTGCCTTCCAGGCACACGTCTCTGGCCCACTGTGGCTGCCTCACTTCTCTTCGTTTGGGGAATGACCTGCTTTGTCCTTCAGAACAGCTAGTTGACAAATACCATCTGATGTTTCTCCCAGGCACCCCCATTCATCTTGATGGCAGGCTTCAGATAACACTGCCGTGGTTGATATTTTATACTTTGGGAGTTTTCTTCAGTGATTTCATTTAATATGCTTTTTTTTGTGCCACCTTCCCTTGGTCCCTAGAAAGTTTATACGGTGTCATTTGGCAGAGAAAACGCTTTTCTGCAATTCTGTTCAAAGGAATTCTGTTTAAAGGAATTAATCAAAGGCTGTATCATCTGCTTACGACTGGTTTTGGGTAGTGGTTCTGTAGGTGAAGGATTGGCATTGATTGATCTTGTGACAAGAGAGCTGTCTGCACCAACCTCCCTGCCTTGGCACACCGGGTGGTCCCTCTCACACAGCCTTTGCGGTGGCCCAGAGGGGAGCAGAGGTGCAGAAAGCGGGGATTTGTACTTCTGAGTAAGCCATGGCTGCTAAGCAGCTCTGGAGGCAGAAGCCAGGCTGATCTCTACTCTCGCTTCCCCAGGTGTGGTGTGGGAGTGGTGTCCTCTACACCCGGGCCCCAGGTTTTGAGTGGCTGACTTGGGGCCTCCCCTTTGGGGAGGACTAAGGGAGAAGGGGGTGGTGGGGAATGGCAGTGCCCTATCCAGACTTGAGGCATGGCAGCTAACTCTGTCAGAGACCCACTTGCATTTTCTCTGAGGATGAGGGTGGGTGGCTTGGGAAATCACATTCTTGTCTCAGGATGCCAATCCCATGGCTGGCTCAACCTTCTTCAGAATCAAGTAAGGCACCAGAGCCTAGCTTTTCTGTTCTGGGACCTGTCTCTCCCTCTTGCAGGAGCCCAAAGCCCTCCCATGGCCTCTGGCATCCTTCTGAAGCCCCAGTATGACCCAGTAGCATTCTGAGGCATGCCCACTACTCGCCATCTGTCAGACCCGTGCCCTTCTTTTCCACTCCCCTCCTTCAAAATCCACTTGCCCTGTCACCCTGCTGGCTGGCGGTTTGGCGACTGGCCTGCTGAGGTAGCGACGCTCTGTTTGCTGGCCCTTCACCAGCCCTGGCCAGTGGAGCACAGGCCAGCAGAGCAGAGCAGCTAGTCAAAGGGGTGCCCTGGGGTCTGGCTTCCTGGGAACCAAATGATAGGGAAGACCTGGGTTCCGCAGAGCCAGTGTTGGCATCCAGGTAGGTCTTAGCTATGGGTGGGGGTGACTGCAGCAGACGCCAACGCAGCCCACAGCTCCTGCTCTCTCTCCACGATCTGCTCTGCAGCCAATGACATCATCCTCCCACCACGATCTCACTGGGCCACTCCCTTGTTTAAATCTTGTCAGGCATTGCAATCACAGCAAGGAGACAGTTAAAACATGCATCTGTGGTCCTTTGTGGTGCATCCCCAGCTTAACACCCGGTGCTGTGGTTCTTTGTATACTTCCCACATATGTACCATGGTGGTTGTTTTCTCCTGCTCTTGCTGATGCTGTTTCCTCCGCCTATTCCCTCCCTGCCTCCCCGCTGACTTGCCTGCTCATCCCTATTCAACTCTCTAGACTCAGCTCTGTCCTCACCCCGTCAGAAGCCCCTCCCTGGGTGCTACTGGTTGGGTTTGGAGCCTCTTCTCTGAGCCTGCACAAAACCATGGTCTCCCTTGGAGTACACATCCTACTTCACTCTCGTGGCTGATTTATTAGTTTGTATCCCCCCACCCCCAGAGTATGAGATAACTGAAGTTAACTGCTAGCAATCCTCAGAGGCTCACCAGTGTTTGTTGAAGGACTGAGTGAAGGGAAGGTGCTCAGAGGCAGCCCTGTGGCTGAATCATTTTGGGGTCTGTTTGTGAGAAATGGGAAGGACCTAGGCCAGAGCCTGCGGGATTAAGGGAGAGGTCATGGGTAAGAATGAGGCAGGGGGTCAGCACCCCACCATGCTGCCAGGGGTCTAGGCTGTCCCCACTGGGAAGCAGAGCATAAGTCAGGAAAGGAAAGCATCTAGGGGCACAGATGTGTGTAAAGTGTTGGGGGTGGAGGAAGCTTGCAGCTCATTCACAGTATGCCTGCCATGTTGCTGCCATCCCTACACAGGACCGCAGCAGGGCTGGCCCCCAGGCCAGTGCTCCTGAACACCTGCCTCTAGCCATGACAGCAGTCACAGACTGAGTTGGAAGCCACAGGGATGATGGATGCATGGGATGGATTTTGGGATCAAGGGCATAAGGGCTACTTTGAAGGGATATCTGTGAGTGGGTGGCTTCCTGCCATCCTTTGCTTTCTTCCATGACTAGTCAAAAGCAGCCTGTAAGGTGGCCTTGTTTTCTAAAGGTTGTACCCATTAGAATGTGATTAATTCAACTGGTTGTGCTGGCACCTCACCTCCTGGGCATCGAGGTTGATAAGAAGTTGTCAAGCAGTAGGTAGTGTCATCTTGTAGCTGTACCTCAGCAACACCCAGGTCTGAGAGAGGATGGCCAGAGAATGGTCATGGCTGTCACCCATGTTCATCCTTCAGGAGGGAGCCAAGGGAATCTGGCACATGGGACTCAAGGCAGCTTCAGGGAAAGCCCTACACATCTCTAGGAGCCTTGCTGTGTTTTCTCCGTATGATTTTATTTCCAAGACTGTGGTGCCTTTCTGTCTTCCCTCCTGCTTTAGAAAAGGCTGTTTTGTTATTAAAAGTGGTTGCCAATTTTTTCTTTTCCTGAAAGTGAGAACTCCCAGTTTCCCAGGAGTAAAATATTCCAATCATGTGTTGGATGTTTTGAAGTCACAGCAAATAGCTATTTAAAAATGATGAAATAGTTCCATGTTTTTATACATCTACACTAATATTTACACATGATGGTGTGCAGGCAGAAACTACCCATTTGTCAGGAGACCAATTCACTAAGTGGTCCTGCCAGTTCTGTTGGAGTGAAGAGAACTACATGAGATGATTCACACCTCTTAGGTCCCATAGTCTCATACTTAAGTTCTCTGAAAATGGAAGAGTGAATGCAGAGTGTTCGGTAAGCTGAAATACTTTTTAACAGTGTTCATGCGGTGTGACCCTTGGCAAGTTATATAACCTTCTCTTCTGCAAAATGTCAATAATTCTATTTTGTTGTGAGGATAAATAAGGATGTGTGTATAGATATATATAGTACAGATATATAGTGCATATATATGTGCACACACATGTGCATGTGTGTGTGTGTGTGGCAGCAAACATAATTAAATATTTGACACAATCAAAATACTTAACAATTGGTTATTTAGTTTAGAACAGGTTGAGAAGCCCAAATGGGACTCTCCAGTTGGATGGCATGTGCACCCTCGTGGAACATTGTAGAGAGTTCTTGAAAAATTTAGCACTCACACTAGAGACCACAGAGTAAACTAGAGGCCATAGTTACCTAGAATTCCACAGTTCCGAGGCATGGGCCCCCTTGGAACTTGGAATGCCAGTTAATAGAATTCTGAGGGTAATTGAGGATTAGTTTTCAAGCCTATTCTCTTCTGCAGTCCCTTTCTGGGTGCCCCGAGTGTCAAGAGCTATAACAGAATGAGGATCCCTGGCATAGATGTTATGATCCTGATGACCACCATCTTCTGAGACAGAGCCCCCGTGAACAGATTAATGCCACTATAAAAAAATATTTGTGGGAGTGGATTCACTCTTTTCTGCTCCTCTGACATGTGAGGACAGTGTTGGTCCCCTTTTTGCCCTCTGCCTTCTATCATGTAAGGACACAGCAAGAAGCCACTCACCAGACAACAGATGCCAGTGCTTTGATCTTGGACTTCTCAGTCTCTAGAACTATGAGAAATAAATTTCTATTCTATTTAAATTACCAGTCTGTGGTATTCTGTCGTAACAGCACAAATGGATGAAGACAATGACTTTGGGTTCTGGTTAGTTTGGATCTTGAAGTATTATTCCAGAAACTCAATATGTAGAATATATTGCTACATAAAATAAGGGGAAATGTAAGAAGAAATTAAATATATTTTAAGAAACTCAAATGAAAAATTATTGACATTTTAATTCAAATTCATGTTGTTAAGTCTGTTCTCCACCAACAGCAAAAGTCATAAACTCTTTTTATTTGTTCATAACTTTAAGCTATAAAAGACATCATTATTAATACTTTTTTCTCATGTGGTAGTGCAGCCTTCAAGTTTAAGAGCTTGGGAAAGTAAAGAGAACATGCAGAGTATTAACAACATCATGAAATTGTGTAGGACTTTGTATAATTTGTGAATATAATGCTTTTTCATTCCTCTGACCATGTTCACATGTGTTATCTCATCTGAGACTCACAGCCAGTTTGTGAGATGAGCTAGCAGAGTCTCACTATTCCCATCCATCAAGCTGGGTACTAAGGCATGGAGGGTTAAGTGACTTGTCCAGGGTCACCTAACTAGTAAATGTCAGGGCTGCTATCAACAGCAAAGCCTCCCACGTGGCCAGCCACTGCTAAGTCATGTCCATTCTGCCATTCCAATGGCTCTTACTCCTTCCAGTCTCACTGCCCCATTCCTGGCTGGTTCTTAATTTTTAGGAAGGCTGCATCCTCCTCCTAGTTGATCTCCAATCCCAATCTATCTGTCCTCTCAATCATTTTCTTTCTACAGTATAGCTAGAGTGCCTCCCCTGCACCACAGCTAGATGACTCTTCCTAGAGTATATGCACAATCATGTCATGGCCAGTTGGAGAGTCTTCAGGGGTTCCTGTTGCCAACCACATACAGCACCACCACCTTCCTCTGGCTCTCAGGCCCTCCCAGCACCACACCCATTTGCTAGCTCTGCCTCCACCTTCTCCCTGGTGGTCTTCAAAGCCCCGACCCAGCTGTGTCTTCACTTAGACCCTGCCTGCTCTCCTGCCCCCTGCTTTGTGCATGCCATAGATGCCACCTGTGACACCTCTCACCACCACTCTTGGAGGTGGATCTGTGCCTCTGGGCCCCTTCTAAACAAGATTTTCCCAAAGAAACCATCACACACTGGCCCCAAATTCAGGGATCTCTCCTCCCTTGAACTTTGTAGCTCTTTGGACCTACATCCTGGCTTTGACTGACTCTCCCCTGTGGCACTATAGACCATCCTTATTCCCTTTATTAGAGTCTGTGAGTGACTTAAAGGCAGAGAACTATGGATGTAAAGGACAGGAACCAGCTTTGGAGTCAGACCACTTGACTCAGTCACCCTGATCCCCTGCTTATCAGCCATGGAACTTCAGCCAGTCTTTAGGCCATTGCTGGAATCATGGGGACAGGGTGTGGTTATATTTAATACAAAGTAGAGTCTGCATCCCACCCTGAGAGATTTTGATTTAATTGAGGCTGGAGTGTGACCTGGGCATCAGAATTTTTAAAATCTCCACAGACAATTCTGATGAGCAGCAAAGCTTAAGAGTCATCTGTTTAACCTGCCTGAATAAAGTTAAAACCTACTCTTTGATAAAATCCCAGTCACCCAGGGTTCTCGGCACTGTATAAGCTAGCATGTGTGAAGCATCTGGTGGGGGGAGCTCTCCATATGCTGCCAATAGATGGTGGTCATTATAATTATGATTCAATTTTGTAACTTCTGCAATGCCTGGCATCTTGTCCTGGACAGTGTAGGTGCTCAAAGCCTGTTTCTAAAACAGGAAGCATAAGAAAATAGGCGCTTTGTGACAAAAATGTGATCTGTCTATAACTTCACAAGTCTCAAGAGGATTCCATGAGCTCATCTATGAAAGCCCTTAGCAGGAGCCCATTTGTTGAGTGCTTCTCTGGCCTTTGTACCATTTTGGTGATGATGCTTATCACAAGTGGCCTGTGAACAGCTTTGTGTTGCTCATCCTGAACATGGCTGTAGTTGACCAAGGCTGCAGTTGACCGCAGTGGGCCCTCTGCCCGTAGATGTGGCAAGGTTTCCACCTGAGGCTGTCTCCCGCAACTCCACTTGGAAGGAACTGACTAGGTGCTGACACTATTGTTTCGAAGGGGAACTGTGGCCTCACTCAAGTCTCAAGTCACGATGGGCCGGTGGCCAGAAGAAGATGCACACCATAGAAATGGCTCCTAAACATAATGACAGGATTCAGCTAAAGCTAAAGAAAAGATGACAGGACCCACTGCACCCCTGCCCTGTGCCCCGTGTCAGTGCATTGCATAGTATTATGGAGGGATGATGGTCTTTGTAAAAACTTGAGTAGGCAACACTGCTTTTAAGGGTGAATTTTTGCCTTGAGGAAATCAATCAAAGGGAAGATTATGTCTTAGAATTATCAGGCTTTCTTTTTTGCATTCATTTTCTCTTCACAGGACTGAATAGCTATTAGTAGTCCATCCCGATGCCAGAGGAAAGAAATGACCATTGAAGATTTGGGGGTCTTAGTGCTGTTAAATGAAATGCTTATAGAATAAATAGTACCTCTGATTATGAGGGATATTGAAGAGCTTCAGTGCTCTGTGGGGCTGGAGAGAAAAGAGATGAGAGGCCTCATAAAAGAGCAGTCAATTATTTTAAAGATGAGTTGGCAGCTTTTAATTCCTCACCAGATAATGAAATATCTATTTGAGCCTGAGGCTGTTGTATCATTTCTGGTGTATTCAAAAAAATGTATTCAACAATCATTTATTGAGTCCTCCTCCATGCCAGGCTCTGGGCTGGGGACTGGAGATGCACAGAGAAGTGGACCATAGTCGCTGTTTTGGGGAGATCCCTGGCTGCAGGGGAGAGGTATAGCATGGAGAGTGGTGCAGACTTCCTGGAGGAGGTGTGGCCTGAGCTAGGCTGGGAGAGTTGATAACCAGGGTAGGGGTCTATGTCCAGGTGAGCCATGGCTTACCCAGCGATGCAGCACTTCCTTCCCTAGCAGGCAGGTGCACTGGATTCTAAGCCACATGTGGCTGCAGAGCACAGACCAGGCTCACACCCATGCCCAGTTACAGAGGATGGGGCAGGATGAAGCCTCCTTGATCGGTGGGTAGTGGAGTGGAGTCAGAAGGACAGGAGACATGGATTCTAGCCCAGCTCTGCCTCATTCCTGTGTATGACTTCAGCTGTCCTGGTCCACTGGGCTCCAGTGTCACAACATGCAAAACACAGCCTCTGATAATCTCTGAATCCCTGACCATAGGTGCTGAGGAGGCTCAGGGAGCCTGAGTCTGCAGAGGCTTCTTGGAAGAAAGAGTCTGATGGGGCCCTCCGGAGTATAGATGTTGCAATTTTGTGGGTCCTCACTTATTCTTCTTTTAGGCCTCCTAAAAGCATTTCAGTCCTGTGCCCTTGCCCCAGGCTGCAGGCAGAGGCTGCATGAAGGAAATAATGATGTTATTATGAGCATCCCTCTGGGGATTTGAATCCTCTGTGAGTACTAAGTTGAGTGGAGAGGAAAGAGCACAGGCCGTGGATCTATCTAGACAGTGGACTGTACATTCTGTCACTTGCTGACAACATCACCTCCTTCTTAGAGTTTTGCTTTCCTTGTCAGTACAATGACTGTAATTCCAGTTATTCAAATGCTTATGAGGATTCCATGACATAATGTATGAAAGCCCTTAGCAGGAAGCCAAGCCCATTGCCAGCCCTCAGTAAATTGTGGTCAGTGGCATGCATGACACCATGACAGCTCCCACAGTGGAGGAGATGCCTGATGAGGAGGGTGGGGGATGCTGGAGGTGCCCTGCCACCTCCCCGTAGGGCAAAGCACGAGAGGATTGTAGAACTGTTGCTCTGCCTGGCCCATAGGTCGCCATCAGTAGTATTTGTTAAATGAATGTCTGGATGAATGAATGAATGAATGAAAAAACATATTTGGCCTACCAATATTTTTTGCTAGGAATTTTGTCTGCATATTTGTCTGTATTTTTACAAATTAATTGCTCTCTTAGTCTACCTTGAAAAATAAAAAGGATTCCTGCAGAGTTTCATAGATGGATAAGATGTTGGATAATTGGGTTCTTGGTCAGGTTGGTGGGAAAGGAAACCGATCCTTATTTGGTGCTCACTGTGAGCTGGGCTCTGAGGGCTTTCCTGACAGACACCTGGGTGAGGCCTTGAGGCCAGGGACCCTTGGTCCAGAAGGCTGCAGCCTTAGGTGGGTGTTGGCTGGTTTCTTTCATCACGGAGGAACCATATCTCCATGACTGGCTGGGTTTCCAGGGAAGTGTGTGGCTGAGAGGCAAAGCAGGGTGTCTGTCCTTCCCAAGCACTGAGTTCCAGCCACAGCCTCATTAGTGGCTGGCACAGGTTAGCGGCCAGAACACAGAATCTCAGCCAAGGACTAGAGGGCTCATCTCAGAGTATGGCTTTCAGAGGGGGATTTGTCACTGGGGGCAAATGGGTGGTGGTAATGTGTGTGTGGAGGTGTGAAAGACTTGTCCTCAGAAATAAGGGGCTATCAGTTGGTCTGTGATACCTGAGACTGGGGTGGGTGTGGGGCAGAGGGCGAATAGGAACTTGGGGTTCTGCACCCTGCCTGTCTAGGAAAAAGAGGCACTTTCAAGAAGCTGATGTTGCCCACTCTGGCTGAGTTCTGGGAAACGACAGGTGGGTCCTGTGGTTTTGTCAGGAGGAAGAGTTCAGCTTATCATTTGTGAACTCTGCTTCTGAGATTTTGGCATGGAAGCTGCTGAATTATTCATAACAACTTGGTCTTTGCTTTTCCGGTCCCAAGCTGCTGATTTTGTGGTTCTACCCAAGCCACTGATTTTGTGGTTCTACCCAAGCCCAAGGTGCTTGTGAGCCTGAGAGAAAGCAACTTTGATATAAACATTCTCGAGAAAACTTGCAATGACAGGTGAAGATGGAGGCTTTGGGGCCTCAAGATGACACTGCCTGTCCTGTGAGAACCCATTTGGGGATGGAAGCTGTAGGGCAAGGACTAATATCTCTGGCCCCCTGGACTCAACCAAGACATGTTCACACCTTCAGCTATAAGAATCTCTCTGCACTCCTGCCCGCATCCAGATATGGCCAGTTGTCCTGCCCTAGGCCAGGGCCACCTCCCCCTGCTCCCCTAGAGGTTTCCCTGTCATCTCCCCTGAGCCCTGTAAAGGGGAGATGGGGTGCCTGTAGAAGAGCAGCAATGTTCTCCAGGGAGCTGCATTGGCTGAATTTACTCCCTTGCTAAATGTTTTACAGTGTGTGTCGCACTGAGTAAATTGAAATTGGGCAGGAAGGTTTTTAACCAATTCATCAGTCCAAGTAAATCCCTGTTAAGAGGTAGAAATGAGCTCTTATGGGGATAATAGCCGTAGGAAAACAAAGTACAATAATATTCTTCTCTTTCCAAATTGTATATAAAATCAATTGCTCGTTCCCTGCTAAGGAGCCTAATGTCTTGTGCTGTAATTTATTCTAGGAGACCAGGCCTGAGGGGTGTTGGCACTCTGGCAGCCCCCTGGCCCTGCACAGAGCTCTGGGCTCTTCATCTTGGAGAGGAGAGCCGAGGAGGAGAGTGAGCTGGGCCGCTGTGGCTGAGATTGCAGAGCTCTCAGGCGAAGGTAGGGTGGGGGTGCTATCTCACCCTGAGCACCCCACCCTCATGCTGCAGCACCCTGGGCAAAGGTAGACACCAGAGGGAGTAGGGTGGGTCCCTCAGGCCCCAGAATAGAGAAGGAGGGACTGTAGGACCTAGGCTCGCCTGCAGTCCCTCAGGGCAGAGACCACATCTGTCACAGACCTGCTGACTCCTTAGTGCCTGGCACAGAGAGGTGCCAGTGTGAATGAAGGAGTGAATACCTGCATTCCTGATATTAACTGCAAATAGGAAATAGGACCAGGAGCAGAAGTCATTCAACTTAATCAGGACTGAAGGACTGATAGAGACATCACAAAGTAAGATTCAGGAGCTCTTGGTTCTAAGAAAGGACCTGTGATGTCTGAGCCTTAGACTCATGGAGATAGGTGGAAAGCCTTCCTAAAACACAACTCCATGAAGACAAGGACTGGGTTCTGGTCATATGTGTGTCCCAGCATCCAGGCCAGGATGACACATAGTGGGTCTCAGAGGTGGTTGTCCAATGGAAATGTGAGCAGACGATTTCCCCATCCCCTCTGTACAGAGAGTGCGTGCCCAGTGAGTCAGAATGGCCGTAACGTTTTCTGTGGAGACCCCTCTCTGCAGTCTCTAGGGAGATGGCTGAATCTTGGCCACAGTCATTGCAGCAGCTGCCACAACACAAGAGCTGGCGTGACAACAGCCTTCCCTGCGCTCTTGCACTGTGCTGGGCTCTGTGCTGGGGGCTTTGGACACCTTACTCCACCTAATTCTCACAGCACAGTAATGAGGCATGAACTAGTACAGGGAGACTGAAGCTTGTGGGGAGGCTTAACCTGACTTTTCCGTGAAGTGAGTTTAAACTGAAAGGCAGAAAAATACAACTAATCAAGTTACCATAACCCGTAACAGATTGTGGCTCTGTGCAAATCATTGACATTTCAGTATCTTCCCAAGACTCTGTCGCCAAATGTCTTTGCAGAACAGTCCCAGCCGGCAGACCAGCCTGCAGGTTGTAGGAAGAGCCTGCTCTGCCACCCTGGGGCCAGGAGCCTCCCCTTGTGATGGTGCCCGTATCTTCCCTGCTGCTGTACCCGACCCCCTTCTCTGGGCTCACCCAGGGATTTGAGCTCTTCCAGGATGGGCAGAGCCATCTGAATTTCCCACAAATCTGAATATTAAGGCAAAAATTACTAACATCTGCCACTTAAGGAAACAGCTGCTATGTGCAAGGCACAGGGCCAGGTGCTGCACATATGGGATTTTATAGACTCCATAAAACAATGTGAGAAGTAGGTACTATTTCCTCAGTGCACAGATGAGGGAAACTGAGGTTCAGGGGCTTAAACAACTTGCTCAAGGCCACTCAGCCAGTAAGTGCTAGAGCCAGGATTTGAATAGAGTTTGCCTGAGACAAAGTCACCCCTTTTCACACTAGGCCCAGAGTGCAACATCCTGTGATGCATGGACTCCGCAGCACACAGCTAGGTCAGAAGAAAGAACAGTGATCCCTGGTCCCAGCTCAGCATGTAGTTGGTACTGTGGCCTCAGACAGGTTATCTCACCTCCCTGAGCCTCCTCTTCCACATCTGTACCATGAGTGTGCTGAACATGCTGGGGTTGATTCTCTGGGGGTGCTGCTGTGTGTATATTGATGTGTGTGTGTGTGTGTCTGTGTGTGTGTGTTCTTGTGTGCACACATGTTTGGTGGGAAGTTAGAGACCTACCACCCACCACTCTCCCAGGCAATCATACTTCCTAGAAGGCAAATATTCAGTCTGCTCCTGAACAGACTTCCAATCACGAAGTGCCCACTCCCTCCGTCTGCCTCCTCCTCCTGCTTGGCCAGTTGCCACCTGGGCCTGGGGCTGGGGGAGGAGCAGCAGCCACTCCACTTGCAAATAGGAGTCAGTGGGACAGAAAAGACAAAACTCAAACCCTCTGTCCTGCCTGACAGCACTAACATTTGATTTGCAAAGGTGAGAATGTGAGTGGTGTTATTCCTGCTGCTTCCTCAAGTGTTGCTGGGTCCTTAGCTGATTTCTCATCTTCCCCAAAGGGTTGGCTGGGAAGTGCTTCAGAGCCCTGCAGGTGAGCAGACAGCAGGTTTGGACAGGGGTAGAAGAGGGAATAAGGGAGGAATGGACAGGAGGAGGGAGAAAGATGCCCCAGCGGAGACCAGCTCATGGTAGGAGAACACCATGGGCAGGAACACCGCTTGGCTGGCCCGGGCCTCCACAGGACCTCCTGAGTCTTATATACTTCCCTCTGTGTTTCCTCTCTTCTGGAATCCCAGATTGGTCTTGAGTAAAAGCATAGCATTAGACATAACCAGTATCAACTAGTACAGATTTTTCACCTGTACCTTTTTTCCCTCATCCATAAATCTACAAAGAACCTGCTAGATTAAGTATTTTGGCATCAGGATTACTGAGTCTGTGCCAGCACCCTTCCAATTCACATTCTTTGTAGCATTTCAAGGGACCATCCTTGCCTTTCTCTGGCTTTTTACCAGGTCTATGTGGCCTGGAGGCTGGTGGGCAGGGGTGGTGGTGGTGGGGGTGATGTGGGCAGTGCCCCCAACCAGGCAGCCTGGGCATTGCATGAGAGGCACCACCTGGCACGGAACAGACCTGCAGGTGCTTCTGCACACTGGCCAGGACACAGGTCAACCACATTATTTTTTATGCTTCACCTGCTGAGGAAAATAGAGCTTTGGAATTGAGGTTATATTCCTGTGCTTTCTGCTCAGCGTGTTCTTGATGCTTCCCTTGCTGGCCTGTTTCTGTGATGCGTGGTGACATGGGAGGGGACTCATACTTCTCATTGTGACAGGGGGAGGGGCCAGCTCTGAGGAAGGCCCCCAAACAGCAGCATCCACTTTGGGGGGACCCTGTGTGAAGACAAACACCAGAGAAAGGGCTCGTGCAGAGTTGAGAGGGAAACAAAACAAATTCAGGAAGAGAAACAAAGCAAGCTATCTTGAGCTTATTTCTTTAATAGCTCAGAAAATTTGAGTCCAACAAAACCCAGTGCTTGTTATTGCCAGCTGCTAAGTTAGTGCCAGCTGTATTGATGATAAACCTCTTTTCTCAAGGGATGCCTGTGTCCTTGTTTTTGACCTGTTGCTCTGGGGATAATGTCTTCATCCTCGCTAAAAACTCCCTGATATGCAAGTGCGTGAGGCAGAAACAGGTGGAGAGAACATGCATATAAACTTCAAGTTTGGAGGTTTAGATTCTGCTTAGTTGCATTGTTTTTGCATAGAAAGTACCTAGAAAACAAGGATGACAGAAATCAGGATGGTTATTAAATTTAGAAAACATAACATGTACAGAAAAGGAAAAGTAACCACAGGCATCTCTATGACTTAGCGGTGGATGGCATCTACACAGACATAATCATGTAAACATTGAATATTGAGCTAACCGAAGTGTAACATAACTAAATCTACTGGGAGGATGGTGGGTGATGCATGTGTGTGTGAGTGAGTGTGTGTGTCTCTCTGTGTGTGTGTGTTTAGTTGTATGGAGGGGAGAGAGAACAAGAACTAAATCATCATCTTCCAAAGTGGAAGGTCAACAGATAATGCCTAGAGGTGAATAATGAAGTAGCAACATAGGCATGTTATTTAGTAATATGGAGGTAAATAATGAAAGAATCAATTAAAATAGTTAAAAAGCAGTTGCCTCAGAGAAATGGGAAATGGGGCAGAGAGAAGATTCAGCATAACAGCTGTGTTTTTGCAACAAGCGCTGTTGCAAAATTTGACTTCTTTAAAACTATGTGCATGTAGAACTTTGAAAAAAAAGTAATCACAAATTATAAAAAAAAGAAAAATATTCAAAACCAATACACAATACCTTGTGGATCCCCTTCCTCACGTGCAGGGTGCATCCCCCCGCTTGGAGGGGGCAGACCTGGAGAACTGTGAGCACTTGACCCTGACTGCTAAGGCCTGCACATGGGTGCTCTGATTCATGATAAATAACCAGGGCTCCAGGCTGGCCTGGGGTGACTGTGAGCCTCCCTGCCTGTCCACACCGGCATCCCTGCGTCCTCTGTGAGGGTTTCCTTAGCAGTGACCACTGGCCCAAGCAGCAGAGCCGGTGAGATTTGTCACCTGTTCACAGGGGGTGTCCAAGGCGAATATGGGACAATTCTGTTATTATTCACTATTTACATTTCCTTGTTCATGGAACTCAAAATAACTTTGCTCCATTTCTCACCAGGCAAGTAGCTAAAAACCAGGTTCCTACAGAGAGCTCCAGAGTTTATGAGGACTAATTTTTAATTTTTGAAAATTAAGATGAACTCTTTACTCTGCTTTCTGCTATATCACCTTTGTCATTGTCATCACTGTCATCATCCCCATTGGCCAATATTTATGTTCCAAAACTGAACTCTTGGCTTCTCCCTCTGAAAACCGCCTTCTCATCCCTTGGTGTTCCCCATCTAAGTAAATGGTGTTTCCATTCATCTGCTTGTTCAGGCCGTCTTGCAGTCATCTTTGACTCTTATCTGTTTCTCTTATTTTACATCCCACCTTCCAGGAAACCCTGTGAATTCTACTTTCAAAATGCCCCCAGGATCTGTCCACTTCTCTATCTCTGTGGTCACCACCCTAGTGGCCTGGATAGTCCAGGCCACCATCATCTTCTACCTGGATGCCTGCAGTAGTCTCCTGAGAGTATCCCTGCTCCCACCCTGGGCCCCTACAGTCTGAAAATGCAAATCTTAAAACTCGAGCACCTTTCCAGGGTGCCTAGATTCTACTCATAGTGATTGGCAAGGTTCTACATGATCTGGCCATTTCTCCAGCTTCATTTCCCACCAGTCTGTCCCCAGCTTTCTCTGCTTCATCCACATGGTTCCTCTTGCAGTTGCTTGACCACTTCTAGCTTGCTTCTGCCTCAGGGCCCTTGCACTTGCAGTTCCCTGCTGGGCTTTTACTCCAGATAGCCACATGCTTTGCTCCTTCCCTTCATTTGGGTCTCTACCTAAATGTAAGCTCATCAGAAAGGACTTCCATGGCTATATTATGTAAAATGGTACCCCCGGCCTCTGCACATCACTGTTTATTCCCTTCTCCTTCTTTACCTTCCTTCACAGTACTTGCCATTTCTACACTATATCACATATTTGTTTATCTGACTTTCCATCTAGACTATAATCTCTATGAGCATCTGACATGTTGATCCCCTGATTTATCCCCAGCCCAAGAACAGAGCCACCACACAATAGGCACTTGGTAGGTACTTGCTGAATGTCCCTGTGAATGAATCCTGCACACACTGTGGGCAGAGTGCGTCCAGGCATTATAGGATATAGAGACTTCAGACTTGTGCCTACATCAGATTTGTCACACCCCTGGAGAGTTATGTGACCACAGGGAGTGCCCCACACTGACTTCTGGCAGTTGTGGAGGTGGTCTACTCCCTTCTTAGTTCCTTCTCATGACTTTTACCTACATGGCTGGAATTAATAGTGTGTGGCATGGTGGGGCACGGGGCAGAGATGAGCCAGAGAATTCCCTGCAGTTGAAATTTTATGTGTGGGTTTGATTGGGCGATCAAAGCTATCTCCATCTATGGGTCATCTGCACATATCTGGGTTTTACTGATGTGTCTCCGTGGCCTCATCTCTTTTTTCTCACCTTTTTAGAAAATGTCATTCTCTCAACTGACTTTTTGAGAAGATTTAGCTGTGTGCACAGGGAGTAATGCAGGCCCTACTTCCAAATTGCCCTCTTTGTGAAAATGTAGTGATATAAATACTTTTGAGCATCTGCTATATTCGTAGCTCTGTTCAAGCAGTGTGGATGCAGGTGGAATATCAGCCCTAGGGTTTAAGCCTCTTCTCAGGGGCAGAAGTGAATCACGTAAAAGAGCGTGAGTCTTCTTGGGGTATTAATGCACTTTGAAAGCATGGGCCCTGCATAACTTATATCATTGCCTACACTTCGGGATGGCTATGCCAAGCTTCCTTTACTTCGACTTTCTTCTTCGACAAATGGAATGCCAGACATTAATTAAATGTCAATGACTATTCCTGCCAGTTCAATTTTCTGGCTCTATCTAATTAAAATTAAATGGTGAAAGAGGTTAGGCAGACTAAATCAAAGGAACAAAAAGAGTTCAAGCTTCCAAACTGTGTCCCTGCATTTTCAAGTCAATTTCAATTAGCTGCCTAAAGCTGTTTGGCTGCTTTGTGAAGCAAGGTGCTTGCCTTTTGAAGAGAGTCTTTGCTCTTTCCAGTTACCCACGTTGACTTTAGCAACCTCATGGCTCTGAGAGTGTCTGACTCCTTTGGGTTCATGCTGCATGATGAGCAAGTGAAAAGGTGGATTCCAGGATGGGAACCACAGCTGGAGAAGGAAATTCTGCCTGTTTCCAAGGTGGCCCCACCCTGGGCCTGCCCTCTCTTGCTGGTCAATATCTGTCTTGTGTATTCCAACGTGGCTGGGTTGGAGAGTTGTCTGATTTGTGTATTCCCTTTCATCTATTGGCAGAGCAAGAAAGAATAGACCTGAGAGATGAGGAGCTTGCTAATTCAGCCAATAATAATTTATTTGCTACTCAGGAGAAGCCAAATTCACCATGGGCAGCTTTTTCTAGCTGAATTAAGTGTTCATCAGCAAATTAAAATATACTATTGATTTCTTATCTCTTTGTGTGTTTGTTTTTGGCTGAATTTTTGTATTTTCAGGTATTATTATTATCAATCTATTTTTAGATTACAGTTGTCCAAATGAACTTACCACATGCTCCAATTACACTTTAGGTGGGTCTTTTGGTATTAATTTTTTAATATATTTATAGTTGTGAATGATAGTATATCATATTAATATTAAAACATCTTACATTTTGTTTTTTAGTTACAAAATGCTCACAGGTTCCCAAGCAGATGTAATACCCTTGGTATTAAAATGCTTCTGTCAGGGATTAATTTCTGCTGAATGATAATTTTTAATAGTTGGAAATGCTAGAAGGTTTTTAAACAATGCTCAGAGAGCCTTCTTTTTCTGGCACCTGCAACTTACAAACGTTTGTAGATCAAGAAAGCCATGCGTAGCCACTCTGGCCCACCACTGGGTGGTAGGGTTCAGAGCTAGTCTGTTTGTAAGTAGAGGTCTATCTATAGTTTCACTGTATTGCTACCAGAAATCCTCCTGTGGAATATCTAGATCATGGTTAAAGTCTCAAACCAGCTTTTGTTGTGGCCTAAGAAAAGGAAATGAGCATATGACATGTATATAACAGAAAAAATTATTAAGGATTCAATAAAACTAGACATGACAAGATAATATTGAGATAAGTTGGATAATTTTGATAGTGGGCCGATTCTAGACATTAGTTAAAATAAAAATATATCTCTATCTGGCTGTGTGTTCCATAATGGACAATACTTCAAAGGAGTCACTGATACTTTAGAAACAAAAATGACAAATAAAAATCTTAGAGGTTAGCTCTTTCTTATGCAAAGTCCTCCTCTAATCTGGTATTTTTTTCATACTGTTACTGGAAGGATTGGAGGCTGGTTTTGGCATGTTATATTTATATTTTTTGATCAGCAAAACTTAAATATATAGGTATTACTCACCTTTAATAAGCAGCCATTCATGTGGAAATCTGTTTACAAAAAAGGAGTGGACTGAAAAAAAAAAGATTGGAGGAGTGATTTTTCTCTGATTTAATATAATCTAACCATATTAAATCTTAATTAGAGAAGAACTTTTAAGCTGTGGATTTCATCTGGAGAAATATGCCTGAAAGCACTCCTAAGACAGAAATGAGCTTTTCCTTAATTCACTATCGTAACTTGGTTTACATATTCATTCCAAGGTCTTAAAATAATCCCCTGTTTTAACCTTACAGCCACAAAAATCCACATACCATTAGATTATGCACTTCAGACACAGGAGAAATTGTTTGGTATTCTAAGACTGCTGTTCATTGGATTTCTAAAAGCATGAAATTATATGTGTAAAGCCCATTTTTAATCAAATCTTTATATACCATGTGACTTCAATTTCTCAGAGAATCAAAATGCCACCATTTTTTAATGTTATAGTATTAAACTATGTAATAATTTAATATTTAATTTTTAACATAGTTTAAAAATCAACTTCCAGGTTATTTAGAAGATACTGTATATCTTGTTTTGTTTTGCGTAATGTGCTTCATATTTTAAATGTAGCTTACCCAATCAATATGTTACCCAATGTTATTAACTTAGCCAATATTATTAACTTTGCATATTTATAATAAAATGAAATTAAAACCCAATAGCTTAATGCTTCTGAGAATAAATACATAAAGCTTTATTATTTTTTAATCATTTGTAATTTGATTTGACCTTCCAAAATGTTCTTCCTTCATTGCATTTCTTTTTTTTTTTCTTTCTTGGTTCCTGGAATCAAAGGTAAAAGTTATTAGCATCAGCCTACAAATTGATCTGTCTCTTTAATCAGCCAAGCAGTGGGTGATTTACAACAATGGCATGTTAGAAAATGCTCATGATGGGAGTTGAGAGGGGAAGCAAGAGGGGACTTGTGGGAAGTGTGTTGGAGAAACGGCAGAGACGAGGGGTTGCAGGCACCCATTGCATAGCAACTGAGAGGACTAAATAAATTCTAATCTTAGCCAAGAGCACAGGTTCTTACTCCAGCAACTATTTGCCAGAATAATCCTTGGCTATGGAGGCTGTAGGTGGCCCACATACCTCATAAATAAGGAATTTTGTCAAAAATGCTGCTCCAAGAGAGGAAAGCACTGCCAGGAAGAGATGCATCTAGTCACTTGGTTCTTCCATTCCTATTTGGTTTCTGTAGCCATGAGCCACTGAGGCTGTTTTCTGCTCACCACCTGCTCCAATGGGTTCTCCTCCACTCTTCTATGCCTGGATGTCTCAGCAGCATGTAACATAGGTGGCCACCCCTTTCTCCCAGAAACACTACCTTCCCTTAATGGTGGGGCACCAGATCTCATATTCTTCTTACCTCTTGCACCGCTCTGTCCCCATTGCCTTCCCTCTTTTCAACTCCTCTGACCCTTTTGTGTTGGCCTTTCCTTGGGCTCTGTCCAAGGTGCTCTTCTAAATTCTACTTACATCACTCCCTAGGTAATCCTGTCCAGTCCTGTGATGAGATGTTTTAAATACCATGTACAAGATGAAAGTTTCTAAAAGGTATACTTCTAACTCCTGCCTTGTATCTCCAATTCTCTGCTGGGTATTTCTACCTGGATCCCAGTTGAATATCTCAAAGGTCCAAACAGAATGCTTGTTCCCTATTCCTCATCCCCAGTCCCAGGCAAATCTGTTCCTTTTCAAACCATACCACAGCTGCTCCAGACAAAATCTTCTCTTTAGTGATACTTCCAAACTAGCAGCAATGCCATCAGCTTCACCTCCAAAATGTGTTCTGGATTTTCCCAGTTCTCCCCGTCTCCCCCAAGCGTGTATCGCTGTTGTCCACCACTTTCTCCTGTGTCACTTGTTGTGTGGTCTCCTGCTCTGACTCCATGCCCTTTCAACAATTCACTCTCCACATGCAATTCTCCACTCAACGAGTTTTTAAAGGCAAATAAGATCATATCACATCCCTGCTTAAAACTGTCCAGTGACTGCCAATTGTACTCTGCCTTAAATCCAAACTCAGCCATGACCTACAGGACTTATGAGGGCAGAGTGGGCTGGACTGAGCCCAGCACCAGGGAGAAAGCTGGAGAGTTGACCATTTCTGTCTAAGTGAGAGGTAAGGAAAGATACCCACAATAAAGGATGCAGAGCAAAAATAGGAGAGCTTTCCGAGCTTTGTTTCATCACAAAACATTATAGGTATTCCTCTCAGCTTTACATAAATGAACCGTTTGATTAACAGGCCTCTGGATTGTTCTCTAGATTGAGTTTCCTAGGTGGGAGCGGGGTGGGGGTGGGGGGGCGGCGCGGTTCATGAGTGTGTATATCCTGAATCTCTGACATTGTTTGGAAAATTGTGTATTTGTGTTTTCATGTGCATTGTTTTTCCTGGAAAGAGCATCCATTGCTTTTATTAGTTCTCAAAGAGGTCTGTGGCTATCACTAAAAATAGTTTATTTGAATATAGACAATTAGGGATTAAGCTGAGGAAAAGAAGGTAATGGAATACAGGTTGCTTGTTCTGAGATGCCTTTGGAGTCTGTGGTTAGGGCCTGGTTGCCACAGAGGTCCAGTTTGTGTTGTCCAGATGGCAGCACTGAACAGTAGGATTTCCTGGGATGATGGGAACTTCTATATCTGTGCCATTCAGTATGGTAGCTACTAGCAACATGCACACTGGAATGTAGCTAGTGTGACTAAGGAACTGAATTTTTAAACTTCATTTAATTTTACTTAATTTAAATTGAAATAGCCACACATGGCTAGTGGCTGCCACATTGTATAGTGCGGACTCAAGCCTTGTCCACATGTAGCTGGACATTAATTAATTATTCCTGATGTTGTTCAGCACTTCGGATCTTTCTAAGCTCCTTAGCATCTCTCCTCCCAAGTCATTCTAAGAGAGGTATATTGGACAGGTTTTCTTCTATGATATTACTGAGGAAACACAGTCATGTTTGCATGTGTTTTTTTTCTGGGTTTCTGAGAATGGAACTGAATATTTATAGAGCAAGCTCCAGAATGCATTGAAAATTTTAATGTAAATTATTACATGCACCTAAAGGTTGTTGTTGTGGATCATTACTATAATTATTGGTAATAACAGCTACTGTTTATTCTATGCCCTATAGTACTGGGTATTGAGCTCTGTCATCTCATTAGTTTTCACCCCAGCCCTTGGAGGGAGCATGAACCCTGGCCCAGACAGGCTCGGTATCTTGCCCATTGTAAGTGGCAGAATTGGGCTTCTAACCTTTGGGCATCTGCAGGGACCAGCATACTGTGGCGAGTATATTTGTTCAGTCCAACCTTGCTGCCTTCTTCTTGTGGAGAACATTAAGTTTTCTATCATGTCTAGTAGCGGGGACTCTGGTTTTCCCTCCCCTTCAGCCAGACTATTCAGAGTCTAGATTTAATTTTTTCTGTTGCTCTTGGTGGGGTCTCTCCCAGCCCCTTATGGAAATTTCTTTATGGAATTGTGAATTCCTGTATTGCTTGATCATACTTAACTGTGCCATTAGCTGGCAGTTTGTTGTGCACTCCTCCCCAGCTGTGAGGACAGGTGTGTCTTGCATGGACTAGCTTGCTCTGGCACCAGCACGCAATGTACCGGAGAGCTGGGTTTGTCGGCAGCATCCGTGGCACACTCAGGGACTGGCAGTGGGGCAGTACTGCTGGGCTGCCTCTCGAAAGGCCTCAGAGACAAAGTTGATATGAAGACTGGGTATCTACAAGGAAAAACACTTCTTGATCATCTTCAGTGGCTGTTCCGGTACACTCTTCTTCACTTAATGATGTATCATACATACTTATCTAGCTTGATGCTGCTTAAAAAATTCCCCTTGGCATATCAATCCCAATAAAAGAAGTAATCTTCAATAGTTTAGTTCCTTTATCTTTTGGAGGGTAAAATATTTTTAATAATCCAATTAATGCAAACTGAAAGTCTAGCTGCCTTTTTCTTTCTGCTTGTATAATTTTAAAAAGATAGAAAGTAATGGATTTGCCTAATGCTGTTCCCTTATACACCGCTGGTGGCAGGGTGCTTCGGTAGTAAGTATCAAATGATCTTAAAAAGTTTGTACCCCTGCATTCAGCAATTAAAGTCACAGAAATTTACCATAAGGAAAGAATATTAGAATTGGCAAAAACATATTAAACATGTTAATTGTGGCATTATCTATAGTGGAAAAACCTGGATGGAGCCACTGCAAGTGGACAACAAAGTACCTGGCCGAGCTCATTAGTTCCCTGTGTCTCAGCTTGACCCCAAGTGGTCCCACCTTTCTCACCATTCGGGATCTCTTTCCAAAAGCTGCCTGCCATTATGTCATTGGCTTGGAGCTTATGTTTTATAGGTAAGGGAGATACTAAATAGAAAAGTAAAAGCACTTCCTTAAAACTATTTTTTCTGCCAGTCAAGAAACACATAGGGACATTGTTGGCAGTGGAATTGGCCCACCTCAGGTTTTCCAGGTCTTTTGTCTCCAGTGTCTTTGATCCTTCTAGAGAGATCTGGTGAGGAGCCAGGCACACAACAAATCATATTGGTCAAATTGCACACCTTGAGGGCAATAGGTTAGCCTCTGAACTCCTGGTGAGTTCAGCCTCTGAGCCGCAGGAACTGGAAAAATTTCAATAGGTTGCTTTTGATTATGTTCTAAAAGACCTGTAGCTCCTGTATGGCAGCTGCAGTTGTTACTGGAAACTACAGTGAAAAGTGAGAAAGAGGGAGTGGTTCCCATGGGGAATAAGGAGAACCAATCACAATTCTCAGGAACAGAGAATGGGCCAGATTCTTTAGCACTGGAAGACCGTGCTAGATATTTTCCAGTTTTTCCAGTTTTATTAGCATTGTAAAACTGGCATTTTTCAAAAGACATCTTAATGGGAATATTGCTTTTGGAGACCTAGGGGCATTTGTTGAGTGGGATGGAGCTGAAGTAGCTCTTGTCCTTACCACCCTGTGTTTTGCCTTTCAGGGAAGCTCTGACTTAGTGATACCAGCCAGTTTCAAACATTTTCTTCACCTTGTTGGGCCCAATGAAACTCTCCCTTTAAATTCCACGCATTAAAAACAAACAACAAAGAAACAAGAAAAAAAAGAAAGAAAAGTGAATCATGCTGTATTTACGAAAATAGGCAAACTTCAGCAGGGTGAAATTTTAAAGCATAGTGTTGCAAGCAAAGCACCAAAGTAATGAAGAAAACATCCAAAAAATGGTAACCCCTTGGTCCACATCCCACAGGGTCAGTGGAGCAAGCACTAATCAGAGTCAGTTTATTGGGCTGTGTTCAATATGTACTGGTCACTGTGATAGGTAGTAAGATACAAGGAGGAATAAGATATAGTCCTTGCCCCAGAAACTTTCTACTCATGGGAAGACAAAGAAGTAAACAGACATTTAGAGTCTGTGGGTGCATCAGGGAGGGACACCTACCGTGGTCTGTGGGGTTTTGCAGGCTTCCTAGAGAGGAGAGGCGATACTGTGGTAGGGAGCGAGTGGTGGGAGGTTGTCCAAGCAGAGGAAGTTGCAAAGAGACATCAGAGGGCTTTGGTAGAGCTTGAGCATCAAGGAGCTAAGTATTGCCCCTGTATAAGTAAAAGTTCACTGCCGATTAGTGGGGACCTGCCTCAATTTGGAAATTTTTGTATGAATAAATTTTATCCAGGGTCTAGGGCTTGTAACATAGATGGATTTGCATGCTAATCACTTAGTCACTCCTGGTAAAGTCAAGAAGAGAATGTGATGTATGTGTCATCTCATCATGTATAATATGGACAGGAGTCCAGCCACCTTTCTTCCTCAGTGGGTGCAAGGAAAGCTTTCTACCCCAGGACAGCTCCTCTCTGCTTTGCAATTTTAGGAGCACTTTGACTTGTGTTGTTCAGCCAATCCTCACAGCAGCCTTTGAAGACAGAGGGATAGCCAGCCCAAGTCCAGCAGGTGAAAAGTGGTCAAGTTGGGTCCAGGATTCCGATGGGAGGTCAGCTCTGATGTTGCAACCCCAACAGTGCCTCCTCCTCCCCCCAGCATGGCCTCCAGCCTGTTGCAGGCCTTGCAGCTACCTTTGCAGCCAGCTAGGACCCCACCTCACCACTGGAGGGGTGGGGTGTTCCTCTGTCTCAGCCTATCACAGACCCACACTTTCTCTTCTGCTCACCTTTCTCCCATGCTCTTCAGCTGCTGCTGTTCCCCTCCCCTGCCTTCCTGAGGCTTTCCACTCCCTCCTCCATGGTTTTCTGTTCCCCAGTTAGAGAGAGCACTGCTCTCCACACAAGGTTTGTGTCCCTTACCTTCACGTGGTCTGTCACCAAGCTCTCCCACTCTCCATGCTTCTGGGTGTTACAAGGCCCTTTGCTCTGCCTGCCCCCATTCCCCCTTGCCTGAAGTGAAGGCTGCCTTCTCCTGGGCCCTGCAGAGGTGAGCAACTCCTGGAACCTCCCTGCGCCTCTGCATTTCTTAGCTCTAAATTGGGAATGTGAGAATCAGTTGAGATAACGAATCCAACAGTCCCACACTGAGCCTTACTGCATCTGGGGTGCTGACACACGGCAAGCTCCTTCCCCTCATCTGGCACTTGGTAAACCCACCTACAAAGTACCACCAAGAGGCTGCTCTCACCTACCCTGCAGGGGTACTCCCCAGTTTCTTCCCTTCTAAAAGACCCTTGCCAGTAACAATGTCATCCATGTGAAATTGAGTTAGTAGACTTGAAAAGTGTGATGTGAAAGTTTTAAATGTCACTTGGTACACAAATTTGGAAATAATTTGATCCTCCCCATGTTGTTTCAAATTGCATAATTTCAAAGCTAGATGGCTGAACCATAAACTGTGCTCACGCTTGAACTGGTAAACTGAAATAACCCATTCTTTGTCCATGTCCTGTGAATCATCTTGTTGCTTATATGCGTTGGAAGGCTTTGAGTCATTTTGGTAATCATTGTGCTGTTATTTTAACGTTCACTGTTACTATAATTGGAAATCCTTTTTTATACCCTATAACAATGTCATCCAAGTGTTCATTAAGGAGCATTGCTAGTCCTGAAAGTGGCATCTGAATGTCAATAAATTTGGTCCAGAAGGTAGAGCTCATAAAACACCACGAAGAAGGCCAGACGGCTGCCTCGCTATGCTGCTTGGTCATGCAGGTAGGAGTGCTCTGTGGAATATTAGGGCCAAGGCTGAGAAAATAAAAAAGCAGTCTTATCATCAAATATGTGAGAGTGCTTGCAGATTTAGGTGCTTCTGATATTTCTCCCCCCACCCCACCTTTACTTTGTATGTATCTCTAGGTCTTGAAAGGCACCTGTTTTAAATTGTTTGACACCTTTACAAATGTATTTTTTTTGTTTGAAATGCAATTGCCCTGCAAGATCAAAGAGGTCATCCCTGTTGTAAAAGATAATTTTAGCTTTTTATTGCCAAGTTCCTGGTCTATCAATAAGTAAATGCTTAAAGAAAAGGAGAAGGCCTATGACAGGGAGGTCCAAGGTGGATGCCCCACCTGGGAGGTTAGAGCTGAAAAGGTAGAGGTCATGTGACACAGGTAGGCTCAGAGATGCCCTCAAAGGTCTCACTGGAATGGTTTAACTCACAAGTTTTCCCCAAATGTGCCATGATTATCATTGTGGGTATACAGGATAACTTTAGGTAGGTACATACATAAACTATTTTTATGTTAATAACTGTGTCTATTTTAATATTGCCTTAAAGCATAGCTAGCATATCAAATTCATGATATAAAGTTTCCTTGTTAAAATAAAATTACTGAAATGAACAAAATAGATCTATTTATTTTTATCTTAATTTATATGACATATACATATATTTAAATGTATACATTCATATATTACATATGTGTAGTTTTTTATTTCAAAATATTATGGAGGTACAAGTGTTTTTGGTTACATGTATCAATTTTGTTATGCTTGAGTCAGGATTATAAGTGTGCCCATCACTCTGTTGTGTTCATTGTACCCATTAGGTTAGGTTTTCACCCATCCCCTCCTCCTCCATCCCCCCTGTTTGATTTCTACTGAGTTTTACTTCCGTCTGTGTGCATGTGCTCATCAGGTAGTTCCAATTTAATAGTGAGTACATATGGTGTTTGTTTTTCCATTCTTTAGATACTTCACTTAGGATAATGGTCTCCAGTTCCATCCACATTGTTGCAAAAGGCCTTAACTCATCCTTCTTCATGGCTGAGTAGTATCCACAGTATACATTTACCACATTTTGTTAATCCACTCATAAATTGATGGGCCCTTGAGTGGATTCCATATCTTTGCAATTTTGAAGTGTGCTACAATAAATGTTCAAGTGCAGGTGTCTTTTTGATAAAATGACTTCTTTTCCTTTGGGTAAAAACCCAGTAGTGGGATTGATGGAGCAAATGGTAGGTCTACTTTTAGTTCTTTGAGGAATCTCCATACTGTTTTCCAGAGAGGTTGTACTAATTTGCAGTCCCACCAACAGTGTGTAAGCATTCCTTTCTGTCTGCATCCATGCCAGCATCTATTGTTTTTGGGCTTTTTAATAAAAGCCATTCTAACTGGGATAAGGTGATATCTCACTGTGGTTTTAATTTGGATTTCCCTGACTATTAGTGATATTGAAAATTTTTCATATGTTTATTGGCCATTTGTATATCTTCTTTTGAAAAGCTTCTGTTCATGTCTTTTGCCCACTTTTTAATGGGGTTGTTTTTACCTTGCTGATTTGCTTGAGTTCTTTGTAGATTCTGGTTATTAGCCCTTTATTGGATGTATAGCTTGTGAATCTTTTCTCCCATTCTGTAGGTTGTCTATTTGCTCTGTTGATTATTTCCTTAGCTATGCAGTAGCTTTTTAATTTAATCAAATTCCATTTATTTTTGTTGTTGCTATAATTGCCATTGGGGTATTAGTCATAAATTCTTTGCCTAGGCTGATATCTAGAAGAATTTTCCCTGCATTTTCTTCTAGAATTATTATGGTTTCATACCTTACATTTGTATCTTTTATCCATCTTGAATTAATTTTTGTGAGTGATGAGAGACAGGGATCCTGTTTCATTCTGCATGTGGCTATCCAATTTTCCCAGCACTGTTTATTGAATAGAGCTTCTTTTCCCCAGTGTATATTGTTGTCTGCTTTGTCAAAGATCAGTTGGCCGTATGTGGATGGTTTTATATCTTGGTTCCCTGTTCTGTTCCATTGGTCTATGTCTCAATTTTTGTGCCAATACCATGCTGTTTTGGTTACTATACCTTATAGTATAGTTTGAAGTCTGATCATGTGATACCTCCAGATTTGTCCTTTTTGCTTAATATTGCTTTGGCTATTTGGTCTTTTTTCTGGTTTCAAATGAAGCATATAACTATTTTTTCTAGATCTATGAAATATAGTATTGGTATTTTGATGGAGATTATATTAGATTTGTAAATCACTTTGGGTAGTATGAACATTTTAACAATATTGATTCTACTGATCCGTGAGCATGATATGTTTTTCCATTTGTTTGTGTCGTCTAAAATTTCTTTCTTCAGTGTTTCATAGTCCTCTTTGTAGTGATAGATCTTTCACCTCTTTGGTTAAGTATATTCCTAGGTATTTTATTTTCTTTGTAGCTGTTGTGAATGGTATTGAGTCTTTGATTTGAATCTCGGCGTGACTGTTATTGGAGTATAGCAGTGGTCCCCAATCTTTTTGGCACCAGGGACTGTTTTCATGGAAGACATTATTTCCATGGATCAGAGGGTGGTGGTGGTTTAGGGATGATTCAAGTGCATTACATTTATTTTGCACTTTATTTCTATTATTATTACATTGTAACATATGGTGAAATAATTATACAACTCATCACAGGTTGGGAACCCCTGGTGTATAGGAGTGCTACTGTTTGTGTACATTGATTTTGTAACCTGAGACTTTGCTGAATTTATTTATCAATTCCAAGAGTCTCTTGGTGGAGTCTTTGGGGGTTTTCTAGATATAAGATCATATCATCAGCAAAAAGCAATAGTTTGACTTTTATTTCCCAATTTGGATATAGGATCTATTTAAAGAAACATCTTAAGACCATAATATTAATAGGATAGGTGGCATACACAGCTACAGCAGAAATCATGAAAGTATTATGCAAATGATAGAATTTTAGAAAATGTTGGTTTTAGCTTATTTAGGTAAATATAGGCACTGTGTTGATGGAAATCATGGAAAGCACGTATTGTTCTTTGGGGGCAATATATCGCATAATTGAATGTAGTGCTATTTTATATGCGGCTAATTTCAGAAGCTAAAACAACCATATCTATTAAATGCTATTTTATTTGATTAATAAAAATGCTAGATTGTTTTAGGATTGAATAAATATAAAATGCTAATTGGATATAAAATGCTTATTTATGTGATCATGGGCATTGCCATAAAACTATAAGACAGTTATTACTGTTTAATATTGCTTTAATTAGAAGTGCTCTTCCAAAAGTTAGAAGACAATAAGCTTCTCATAACAGTTCCCGAGGAGCCAAAGTGATGTTGCAGTGAGATCAACAGTCAAAATAGAACAGGGAGATTTTCTTCTTCCCAAGAAGGTATAGAGTGATGTTAAGTTGCACTTTTAAAGATCAGGGTTTCAATAGGCTTCCACAGAGTTGCTGAATTTAATTTAGTATTTATTTAATGTATATTATATACCATGCTCTGTTAGGTTCCTGGGGATGTGGCAATGTTTATATTAGGCAGGATTGTTTCAGGTGCAAGTGATAGGAAACCTGACTCAAACTGGCTCAAACAAACAGAGATATAACGTACAGGTTCGCACAATGAAGAGTCTAGGCATGGACTTCCGGCATGGCTGTATCCAGGTGCTCCAGCAGCATAGTTGTTACACAGCGTCCTCCATCTCTCAGCTCTGCTTTCTTCTTTACACTCCCACATGGTAACTGCTGACAAGTTGAGGTCATCCACTGGATTTTAGGTCTGTTAATAAGAGGGCTTTACTCTACCACAGCTTTGACATCAGCCAGAATTGAGACTCATTGTCTAGGCCTGCTTGTTTTGTTACCTGGGGTGGGGACGGGATCACTTATGTGGACTGAAGATGGTGGTAAGGTGGTTTTCCAAAGGAAAATAGGATACCTTCTGCCAGAGGAATGGGAATGGACTTCAAGGGGTGCACTGGCAACTGGGGAGAAGGTACCCTTGAGCAGGACTTTTAACAAATGGATGTGTGTGGAGAGGGCACTTTAGGAAGGGAGTCAGAATGCTCAAAGGCCTGGAGGTGTGGGTGAAGACGGGCATTTAGGAAACTAAGAATTGGGCATTGCCGGTGCAGTGACTCATAAGGATGGAGAAGCATAGAATATAGTCATATCAGAATCTTCTGGGAATGAAAAGAATGCCTCTATTTGACAGCCCCTACTCTTACCCCTGGGCGTGGTGGGCAAGGAGCCTGCACAGGAAGCTCAGAGTCTGGCTGCACAAAGTGCAGAAGGGAGGGATCACCAGAGCCAAAGCTCAGCCACAGTGCCCAGAGTGCCAGCCCTTTGTAGTGTTGTACCAGTAGACAAAATAGAGAGCCTCAGCCATTTATCCTGAAAGTACTTCCTGAGCACCTATCATGTACCTGGCACTATGCCATCTCATTAATCACATTGCAGCTGTGATGCCCCTTGTCTGCTCCACTACCAACCATTTACTAAGTAACTCCTGGTTACCAAAGATTCTGTGAGGAGCCATGGGAAAATGAAGTGAGAGGGACAGGGATCTACCCTCGGGCTGGGGAGTTAAAGGCGGATGTGCTCTAAACCTCCTGGTCTTCTGTTCTTTGTTTCTTTCCTCTCTTCTTCCAGTTCTCTGGAGGAAACCAGGCTACCCTTAAGAGTGAATGTTCAGATCACACTCGCATCTAACAGGGCTCATGGCCACGTGTAGTTTAGAAAAGTCCTTATGTTACTCCTGTACCAGTGTCCCCAGTGTTCTGTCTCAGGGTTCTCACATGCCCTTTGAGGTTCTCTTTCCTGCATCCTATTGGGGTGAACAGGAAATTAATAATTTTATTTTTCCTTCTTGCAGTCCTGCCATTCTTCTCAAGCCCATATTTAATTATCCTATGAGGGAAGAGGGCAGATTGATCAGTGCCTGAGATTTTAATTGTGCCACAATTTCTGGTGCATGTGTGTGGTGGAGGCAGTCACTGTGGAAGGCTGGGACGCTGGCCTTCTTTCTCTCTTATGCTCCCAGATGGAGATCCATTCCCTCCTCCCCTCTATTCCTGGAGTGCCTCATGTTGGGTCATTTAGGCCATATCCTTCTTGGGCCTGGTGGTCTCTCTCTTTCTGCTTCTACCTGCAGAGATTTTAGCACACACTGGTCCCAAGATTCAGATTCATGTGGCTCTAGACCCATGTGACCTGTGCTCATGTCCCAACTCAGCTGGCACCATAGACCTCAGTACTAGGGGAGACTGGGTGGCTCTTTGTTTCCCATTACCTGCTGCTTCTTCCACTGGAGCCCGCAAGGAAGAGGAGGGGTGGGCAATGGTCAATGGCCAGCTAATCTTGGGCCTGTAGCTAAAAGATGATCAAATGGGCATCAAAACCTCACCTTAATTCCAAAGATGTATGTTCCTGAAGGGCCTTTTGCCAAAAGAGTATATCCTACTTCCTTCACCCTCCCCACTCCAAAAAAGAAAGAAAGAAAGAAACTCACAAACTGTGCCTGCATTTTCTGGATGGTCATCTGATTGATTTATTAACACTAATGCCCCAAACAGTGCGCAAAAGCTTGATCTTTGTGAAAAGCATATATTGGTTTATTTATTTATTTCAAATGCCAACTATTTTATTTTTATTGCAGTAAAATATGCATAACATAAAATATATCACATTAGCCATTTTAATGTGTACCACTCAGTGGCATTATGTACATTTACATTGTTGTGCAACCATCATCACTTTCCATCTTCTTTTTCTTTTTCTTTTTTATTTATTTACTTATTTTTTTATTTCAGCATATTATGGGGGTACAAATGTTTAGGTTACGTATATTGTCTTTCCCTCACCTGAGTCAGAGCTTCAAGCATGTCCATCCCCCAGACGGTGTGCACGCACCCATTAGGTGTGTATATACCCATCCCCTCCTCCCCCTCCCACCTGCCCGACACCCGATGAATGTTATTACTATATGTGCATTTAAGTGTTGATACATTCAATTTGCCACAAACCACTTATGTGACTTTGGACCAGTTGGAGTCTCAATTTCCTCATCTGTCAAAGATGATAAAAATGCTGACAGACCTGGTAGGGCTGGGAGTAATTAATGAAAGCCTATGACAAGTGAATTGCAAATGGCAGGATGCTGCACAAATGAGAATTGTGACTGGTGCAATGAGTCTGTGGAAGTAGGACCAGTCCTTGGGAGCTGCTTTCTGGGGGCTTCCCAGGGTGGTCACACGCCTTGCTATTGCCCAACCCATGGGGACTTAGGGGAGGCCTCCCAGTGGAGCACTGGCTTAGCCTCAGTCAGTCCCCAGGGACAATGGCTTCTCTGCTCTTTGTACCTGCCATGGCTAGGGGTGGAGAGTGAGGCTTACTCACAGAGGTCTTCAGGCAGACCAAGCACTTTTCAGCTGTGCCTACACCAGTCCAGGTCTTGGGCTGCAAGCGTACCTTCCAGGCTGCGCACTTCCCTGACTGCTTCTCTTTGCCTCTCCCATGCTAACCCTGCACCCTCAGCCTCTGATCCTGTTTAATGCTTATGTGATACATCCTTCCCTTGCATATTTCCTGTTGCTCAAATGAGCCTCTTGGATTGGAGCAACTGAGTAGAAAATAGACAACATTTATTGAGAATGTACTATGAGCCATACACTGCTAGACAGTGAAGGTGCTCCAAAGAATTCCAGCCATTTCCTTTGCCACTACGGAATTTACAAGAGAAAGATGGTCCCTTCCTTTTGATTTCTTTTCCTCCTTTTCTCCCTTAGAATCCTGATGTCCTTCCTGAATGACTCAGGTCCAGGCTCAAAAAAGTTTTGCTTTGAACCAAAAGACAGAACTGTGCATCCCTGGCGTCTTGGCCTCTATCTCTCTGACATTTGCTGGGATGCTTGTTCTGAGCTGTGGCTCTGGCTCCGAGGACCTCTGGGGGCAATTGGATAGTAAGAGGCTGCTGATCTCAGCCATGCCCTCGGGTCTTCTTTGGCATCATCTCTCCAGGCTGAGGTCCTGCTTGCTGTGAGCATCCAGGGATGCCTTGGAGGAAACACATTTCCTTCCTGAGCTCTCAATATCCAATTTTCCCTCAGGGACCCCAGATGACCCCATCACCCATGAACAGAGATCTTTCTTTGGGAAATTGCTTTCTATTTCTAGCCTCCACACCTCACAGCATAGCATATTTTCCACATGTCAAGTTAAATATGCTGTTGTCTATCCTGATTTTCTCTTTCTTCCTGGAACCAAGCAGGCAGGGGGCTTCTGCTCAGAGCTTTGTCAGGCAGGGAGCCATATGGCAGTTTCATGGACTTTGCATCCTACTCTGTCAGCCAGCTTTTCTCTTCTCCCCTTGTCTGTGATCCCTTGAATTCTTCCTCACTGAATTGTCTGCCGTGCTGGACATGTTGATTGGGCTTCTGTGTACAGAACTCACCCGCTGTTTCGTATGCTTCATCTCAGTCGACTGTTCGGAGCTTTGTGGAGAAGTCTGAAGTCTTAGCAGCCGTGTTATTGATGTCTGCCATGGCTATGACAAGGAAAAGTGGTCACAGGGGTAAGGGGGCTGCATATCTATCTGATATCCGTGTTCAGGTATAAGGGGGATGGAAGGCCTCCTGGCTACAGGTCTCCAATCTACAGCTGTGTGGGTGGCAGACAGGTACTTTTTATAGATGGCAGTCTTTTGGCAATGGCTGATATTTAATTGCACCTGTATCCTATATTTTTTGAAATTGGACCTCAGGCATACAAAATTGGATCAATTGTAATTCTTTTCATTACATATTATTATTATCATTGACCATCTTTAATTTATTAAATAAACAAACACTTGTGAACCCACAACTCAAACCAAGAATACTCCATCACCAGTAGCTTACGTCTACCCACGTGCTCCTTCCACATCTCATCTGTCTGCCTCCCACATGCCACGGGGGGTCACCATGACTCTTAAAGTTGTAATTATTATTCCCTTATTTTTCAAAAGATTCTTATCACACATAACACCTATATCCAAAATTGTTTAGTTTTACTTGCATTTAACTTTATAAAAAGTATCTTACTGGATATTGTCTTCTGAGAATTTTTTTTTCAGTCAGCTTTAAGATGTTACTTTGTGTGTTTGTATAACATTCCGGTATATAAAATATCCACACTTTATTTTTCTATTCTGCCATTGATGGGCCTTTGGGTAAGGGACTGTCCAAATTTAAAAGATAATACTAAATTAGTTTTCAAAACATTTGTATTATTTTATGCTCCTCCTGGTGATGTATAAAATATCTACATTAAACCACATTCTCTTGAACACTGAGTGTTGTCAGACTTCTTACTTTTCCAATTGATTGTACGATGAATTCTCATGATCTTGATTTTTCAATTTCCTGATTGTTCCTAAGGATTAGCATTTTTTCAGCCATTATTGGCAATAAGTATTTCATCTTCTGTGAAAATGCCTGGTTATGTTTGTTGTTAATCTTTCTATTGGATTGTTTATATGTTTACATTTTTTTGTCGGTGCTTTTTATAGATTCTTGACAGTAACTCTTCTTTAGTTTTCTATTTCTCAGATACCTTTCTTGGGTTGTAACTTGTCTTTGTCTTTGAGTCATTTTTTGATGAATAAAAGTTTTTAATTTTAAAGATGTTTAATGCATCAATATATTCCTTCATTGCTAGAATTTTCTGAGCCTTGTTTAAGAAATCTTTTCCTATCTCAAACTCATAAAGATACACCCACCCACCCCACACACAGACACATGCACACACAGGGTTGATTTTTGTGAAGGATATGAGTTAGAGATCCAATTGTAGTTTTTATATATGGAGAACCAAAATTTCCAGCTCTATGGATTGAATTATCCCTTCTTTCTCTTGTGTTGATTATGCTATTTCTGTTATATATTAAAGTTACATGTATATGAGGATCTTTTCCTGGGCTCTCTATTCTGGTTTGTTGCTTATTTGTTCTAGTCTTGTACCAACATCATTCTGTCTTATTCCCTTAGTACCTATCTGTGTTTAGTCTTTGTGTCTGAGAGGACAAGTTACTATACTTTACTCTTCTTTAGAAGTCGTGTGGGTATGCTTTGTCTATTTATCTTCAAATATACACATACAGTCAATAAGTCAAGTCTCCTAAAAAAAACTTGTTGTTTTGAATGGAGTTGCATCAAACTTATCACTGACATTACTCTATTAAAATTTCCTATCCACAAATGTGGTATATCTCTCCATGAGAGATGGAGTTAGTAGTTTTCTTAAGTCTCTGGAGTTACAAGGCATATGTTTGGGAGATAGTGCCACCTCCTTTCTTCTTGCCAGTCTGAGGTATACATGGTAGTACACTAGAAAAAACCTTAATGGACATTTGGTATGGTTAGAAAGTTTTTTTTCCCTACTGCCAGGTAGGTTGTGAGAATTAAGATGTGGTCATGTCCACAGAGGGTCTTCTAGCTCAGCATGTGGTCCCGGGCAGTACCTGAGTAGTCAGAACAGAACATTGTGTAGGGAAATGAGCCTTCCTGAACTGAGGAGTCAGACAGACCTGGGTTTGAGTCCTTGCACCTACCAGCTAGGAAGTCTGGAGCAGGGACTTCACATCTCTCAACTTTGGTTTCCTTTATTTAAATTGGGGAAAATAGTATCTATAACTTGCGGCTTCTGGGAGGGTTCTGTAAAGTGTGCAGTTCAGTGTTTGATGCTTGGTGTTAATACAAGGCCAGAGCTCAGTAAAGAATGGTTACTTTCCGTAAACACAGGACATTGACTGTCTTCCTTCCAGCTTCAGGAACTGCAAGGGCCCTTCTCACAAGGGCTCTGCTGCCTGCCCTAACCTGGCCCAGCACGGACTTAGAAGCTGACAGCATCATTTTCTCAGCTGACTTTGTGACTTACATTCTAGTCACATTCAGAGGCTACACAGCTCTAAATAGATTTTTGGAAACCTTCAGGCCAAGTTTAAAATGAGATTACCTGTCATGGGCGGAGCAGGAGCATCAGACTCAGCTCTCCTCTTCTGCCTGGACCTTGTGATTCCTTATTCTGAATCCTACAATGATCCTGTTATGTCTGCCTGTCCCCACAGCCTGTCCTGACTGGAGCAGATACTCTATCGCTGCCAGCCTTTGGAGAGGTGCTGTCCCCAACTTCAGCTACTTGAGGCATCCTCTGTGGTGATGGCCTGAGACACCCTGACATTTTCTAATCTCGACTGCCAGGGAACCTGGAGATTGGGAATAAATCCAGCATCTCATAGCTACCTACCCCAGGGCTGTTCTTTTACCTGTGTAGTCTTTAAGGATGAATCTGAGTCTTGACTGGGGCTGTCGTGGTTATCTGCGTGGTCAGAGAAGAGGCGGCTCTTCTGGGGGCCTCCAAGTGGTCTCAGATTTGCCCGACAGAGATGGAACCAATTAAGATAATGTTTCTGATAACATCCCCGTAAGCTCTGATACTCTAGCTTAAAACCCTAAACCAAATTGGAGACAGACACATTTGTTATTTATTTAACTTCCATCAAATACATTAAAAAGTGCAAGAATAAAAGCAGATGCTCCTAAGTCATTCATCCTCTGCATGAATTATATATAAGGAACATTTTAAATTTCGGATCTTCCCTTCTTCCCTTTTTCCCTGAGATCTCTGTTGTCACACCAATGAAAGGAAAGAGACAGCATGTTTAATGAGTGTTGACAGTGTGCTGATCACTGTGATGGGCACTTTGTATAATCATCTCCTGTGAGCGTTAACAGCAGTGCTGTGGGGCTACTGATTGTTAACAGCATGACTCCATTTGTGGATGAGGGAACAGAGCCTTAGAGGTTACTGTTTAAACTCAGTCAGACAAGTATAGAAGGTTTCTAACACATAGTGGGCACTCGGCAAGTATTATTCGTCCCTGAGTAGTACTTTAGGAATGACAAAGAACCTTGCTAGCTAGGTGGCCTTGAGAAAGATATTTAGCTAGTACTTATTTTGGAAAGTTGTTTTGATGGATGAGTTAATATACATGTGAAATGTTAAGACCAGTGCCTGGCACATAGTATGCACTCATTAGATATTAGCTATAAGTGAAGTAATGTATAATAACTCATAATAGCTAATAATTAATATAATTGTGAAAGTATGATGAATATTGGAATTATCGTCTCATTTCATCCATGTCTTGATCTGTAAAACAGGAGTTGCCCAAATGGAGAAGGTTGGATGGGGAACTTAACAGAGTGTCAGGGCCCTGATGGGTATGGTTCCTACCGCAGTCTGCAGGTTGTCCCACATCAGTGGTAGTCATTGGGCCATGGCAATGAGAACCGCCCCTGAGAGCTGAGCTATTTGCAGGCAATCTCTGGGTGCCAGCTCGGGTAAAGCAGCCCAGATTTTCCATCTTGCTCTTCCCTGGCCTACCTCATCTTTCCTTTCTCTGGGCTTCTAACCTGTGCCATTTCTTGTCTTGCCTGGAAGACAGGAAAAGCCATTCTACAAGTCTTCATCCCTATCTTTCCATCTTCCATGTTGACCGAGGGCTTGTGATACTAGGAGTGCACAATTAGGGGCCTTTATTTTAGGGTTCTGTAGTTGTTGGCATGTGTCTTGATTCTGGGGCTGATAAAATGAAAGAGCTGTTTAGTCTGCAAGGATGACTGGGAGAAGCACATAGATAATATTTCAAAATAACTTGTTTCATTCTAAAAAACCTACAATATTGGCTTATTTGTTCCCATTTTATACATGCAGATACTGAAGCTCAGAGGAGTTAGGTCACTTACCAAGGACAACACTTACTTATCCAGTAAGCGAGGAGGCTGATGAGGCTCAATTTAGGTCTGGCTGAAGTCAAAACAAAGGACAACTCTAATTGCATGTACTTTAGACCATAAAGCTGTTTCCCACATATCTCTTGTGCTCTTTTCTCTTCTTTTCCCCCATTATTTTTTTATTTATTCATCTATTTTTGAGACAGATTCTTGCTCTTCTGCTCAGGCATCATTATAGCTCACTGCAACCTCAATTTCCTGGGTTCAAGTGATCCTCCTGCCTCAGCCTCCCAAGCAGCAGGTGCCACCACACATGGCTAATTTTTCTATTTTTAGTAGAGACGGGATCTCCCTCTTGCTCAGGCTGGTCTCCAACTCCTTGCCTCAAGCAATCCTCCTTCCTTGGCCTCCCAAAGTGCTAGGATTACAGGCATTTTCCCCCATTCTTTTTTCTCTCTCCACTTTAGTGTTGCTGTTAATATCTACTCATCTCCTCTTCTGCCGTGTCCAATTTGCCGTTGAACATACCTGATGAGTTCTTAATTTGATATGTTGCATATTTCAGTTCCAAAATGCCTTTTTAAACTTTTTTATAGATTCCAATTTCTGTTGTAATTCATTTTTTCATTTTTATTTATGTTTTATTTTCCTTAACATGTTAATAATAACTATTTTACAGTCCTTATCTGCCAACTCTGATATCTGGATTACCTACTGACCTATTTCTATGTTCTTTCTTCATGTGGTTATTGTCAATATGTCCAGTAATATTTGATTGTATGCTGGTCATTGCATGTAAAAAACTGTAGAGGTGCTAATAATATTTTCTACCAGACAGGGATCTCCCTTTCCTTTATGAGGCAGATAGAGTGAGGAAATGAATACCTCAATCCAATAAAAAAACCACACTCGTAGTTTGCACACCAATCAGTGCTCACTGCCTCTTTGAAGTTTCAGGGAGCCTTCATTGCAATTTGTCTTATACTGATTAATTAAACAAGTACCTTCATTAATATGCAGTCCTCTGGTTCATTCACAGAATTAAAACAAAGAAAGAGAAATAGCTAATCAGTTTGAAGGTGACTTTCTTAAAGTAAACAGATGACTAATCTGACCTTGGTTTCCATTTATGACAGGTGCCATCTGGAGAGTCCTCCAGGTGAGGTGCAGACATTGATGAGGTAATATGTGGGAGAAATCAGTGTAAATCCACCTCCGGCCATCTATTTCCCAACAGGGAAACCCATACAGCAATCAGGACCAAGAGCCATTTGCAGGGGCAGCAGGGAGGATGAACCTCTAAAATTAGTTGAGAAGTCCTTCTTTAGGGAACCTTCCTGGTGCTGGGGCCCTCTCAGAGAGTTAGCTCCCTGCTGTTCATGGACTTTTGTAATTCACTAACATGATGGAGCAAAGACTTGGAGATGTCTGAATTGGGTAAACAGACACATTTCTAGTCAGGAGGACCTGATTTCCAGCCCCTTTAATCAATGCAGGTAAGATTCAGTGTGAGGGGCTTCTTATGCTAATTTGGTTGTTACATTGTCCGGTTTACAATAAAACCCGCTGGATTTGATTGCTGGGGCTCCATGGTATTATGGAGATAGAGGACATTATGATAAGTAAAATAAGCCAGGAACAGAAAGCCAAACACCGAATGTTCTCACTTATTTGTGGAAGCTAAAAAAAGTTGTTCTCATAGAAGTAAAAAGTAGGACAGAGGATACTAGAGACTGGGAAGGGTAGGAGGGAGGGAGGGGTGGGGAGATACTTGTTAAAGGATACGGAATATAGCTAGATTGGAGGAATAAGTTCCAGTGTTCTATACCACTGTAGGATGACTATAGTTAACAGTAACATATAATTTCAAATAGCTAGAAGGAGGATATTGAACATTCCCAACACAAGGAAATGATAAATTTTTAGATGATGTATATGCTAATTACCCTGATCTGATCACTGTATAGAATGTGTATGGAAACATCACTGGGTACCCCAAGAATATGTACAATTACTATTTGTCAATGAAAAAAATAAAATTAAGTTTAAATAAATAAATAAGAAAAATTCACAAACAAGCTTCTCTCCATCCTGTATCCAGCACTGTTGTGCCATTCTTGACATGATAGTGGTATAATACACCCCTTTTATTGGCCCAGAGTTTCTTATTCGTGAACAAGTGCTGCTACATCTCCTATGGCTGCTGTAGAAAGCTGGGGAGAGAGAGTGGTGGCCTGTGGCTAGCCCTGGGTATTGTCTCAACCAGGGAATGTGCAACTTAAGCTGAGCACCAGGAACCCAAGAGTAAAGGCGCCAAGCAGTAGAGCCCTTGGTCTGAGGACGGAGGAAGCTTGTGGCAGGGCAGCTTGAGGAGGACAGTGTCCTGTGACTCCTTGGCCCTCACGTCAGGCATGGTCTCAGTCCTGAACCACATTCATGGAGAATTTTGCCCCTCTCCTCCCCCCAGATCTTCCAAACTTGTGTTTTGATTATTGGTTTCTTAGTTCTCAGGCTCTCCCACATATACTTGTTCTTTGAAGACTTTGACTTTCCGGCCCTGTGGTGTTGATCCAGCCTCTGGCTACATTTCCTCAGACTGCCTGAAATAGTCCTACCAGGCCCTGAGGTCTTCTCCCAGCCCCTCTACCAGGACTCGCACACACAGCCTCTCCGCCTTTCTTTGTGTCACCTTTTGGCCCCAGTGAGCCTTTTACCTGACAGCCTAATATGTACTCATCCCTAAGTTAAGTGTGTAGGAGTAGGTGAAACAAAATTTCTGCCATTAAGTGGTTAGTTCTACCTGAGGAGACAAAAGCCTCTCAGTTCTCAACAGGATGGGGCTATATCTAAGTGCCGAATGGTGTGGTGCCGACAGGTCCTAGAGAAAGTTTGATGATGCGAGAAAAGTTAACGTAATTTGAAGTGGGAGAAGAGGCAGATCTTGACCTGAGATATGTCTTCTGGTCCACTTTTGGACTTGGGCCAATGTCATTATCAGCTGGCAAGGCATGTAGCAGGCAGCAAAGATAGAAAGAGAAACGATAAACAGAGTCGTGGAATGGTGCCAACCAACACATACCAGAATGGTGATAACCAACAGTCTAACATCGACAGCTTAGTCTGAACAATATTGTATATCTGATTTAGTCTAACAGTTAACAATATCTAAGTTCTTTCATGCTACTGCTAATATTAGGAAAATTATGGTTCAGGAGCCAGGGCTGATATGTTGATATTCAATATAACATACACATTCATGAAAAAAAAAAGCTCCTAGTTTAATCCATGTTGAGGTTTTGTGGTTTCTTGGTGGAGTTTCCATGGATCCTTGGGTGTTAATGAGAATGTGATGTTCCTGAGCAGATGGAGAAAGTGACCTATGGCTTAAAATCAAATTAGACATTTTTGTGTGTGAGAGATACTTTGTTTTATTCTTTCTGAAAAAAAAACAAAACTGGATTTCAAGACAAGTACTTTTGGCCACAGATTTCATAATAATTTTCCTCCAGCAAATCTAAAATAATCTTATGAAAAATTCAAAGCCTGGTTTTAGAATACCTACCAGGCTTTCTTTGGTGTGTGAATCCTCTAACAGGGAAGCCTTCCTTAGTCTGCATGCAAATCATGGGGGCAGCTGGTCTGCACAGTCTCCTCCCAGCCCCTCGGAACCTCTGCAGGCCCCCTGCGATCCACTCTAAATCTCTGGCTGGCGGTATAGTGCTTCCTCACACTTTGCCTATGTCACTGCTACCCTAGGTAAGATCCACAGCGGGTTGGTGTTTCCTGTTCAAGCATTGTCATCTTCACTGTCTGCTGGATTTATACCTACATTTCTCACCAGCTGTGTGACACTTGCTATGCTATTTACTTTTTGTGCCTCAGTTTTCCCATTTGTCAAATAAGAACATTGCTCACTGCTGATAAGAGTATTACAAGGCTTATATATAATTTTTTAAAGTGCAGTGTCCAGTATATTATTAGTACTTAATAGATAGTAGCTCTGTCACAATAGGGATTAGGATGAATTGAAGCATTCATCTCAGCTGAAAAATGTGAGGCACCAGAAAACATCTCAGATATCAAGGTAAATAATATTTAATGCAATATTTTAGAAAATCAAGATGAATGCAAAAATCCATGATGAACAAAATGTCAAGATTTTAAATAAATACAAGATCAGTATTACTGATGTTTCCTTTTGCCTCAGGATGGCACAGCATGGCACTGGGGGTGATAAATAATCCATCCATGCCTATTCCTGCCCCTTTAATGCTGTTTGACCCACCAAGAAGTCCCTCTTCCTCTGCCACCCACTAGGGATCTGAAAATAAGATAGAATGGGGTGGGGGATTGCCCATTGCACAGATGGTTCCACTAAGCTGTTGGGCTTGCTGAAGAAATAGTGCTCAGAAAACCATGCATGTTTCTGGGAGCAGGCAGGCCTGAGCTGAGACTGAGTAATTGGTGTAAGCCCAGGCCAAGGCCTGATTAGATGGTATGGAAACAGGGACCAGGGGAGCAGGAGACGCAGGTGTGCTGGCAGCTGGTGTGGCTGGCACAGGCATGAACGGTGCCCATGGACACTGCTGGCCAGGACTGTGTTCTGACGGGGCAGCCTTTCCCCTTCCCCCATCCCCTCTTAGTTTTCAGTTTATGGTAATCCAATTATGGGAATGGGGTTGAGTCCTATGAAATAGGAATTTAACTCATTTACTTATTTGTGCTGCCATCAATTTTGAAAAGGAGAGAAGAGAATAGTTTGAATAGTGCTAGGGATCCCAGCCACCATTCCATGCAGAGGACGTGGGCCCCAGAGTGAGCAACAAGGGAGTGGTGGGAGGCTCAGCCTGACCCTTCTCTCGGTGGTTCCCACGTGCCTACTGCGGTGTGAGAACTTGCAATGCCGAGTGTGCTCCTTGTGGTTGTCACTTGTGTGTGCATGCTGAGACTGCATCCTGGTAACCCTGTGAGCCAGGTCCCACGTCCTCTGGCTTTCGGCAGAGCCAGCAACCTTGTCTGGTGATGGAGGAGGGATGCTGGATGGCTCTGTATGCGCCTTCTGGGCAATTTAAAGAATTTTATGGAGGTAACTTGAACCATCCCTGATTTTCACAGCATATGCTGATCTAGAACCTAGACTTTAGATAAGATGCAATTTGCTATTTTATACATTCATCTACTTACTTATTTAACAGTGAATAGTACTGAGTGAAGACTCTTGGTCAGATACTGTGCCAGCTGCAGTGACACCTAGCAAGATGTGGTCCCAGCTTCAGGAGCTTGTGTTCTGATGGGGAAGAACCCCATGTAAACAGCTAATTCCAGCAGAGCGAGTAGTGCTGGGGGCACGGTTCTGGTGGGTGATGTTCCCTCTTCTTTTCCAAGTCTTTGAATTTGTCCTATGAGCGTCCCATGCTTCTTCAAGAGAACATCTGTGAGCTGTCCAGTTGTTCTCAGGAGCTACAGCCTAGGTCTTTGCAGTGGCCTGGGTGGCCATGGTCCTGGCATCCTGGCCCCGGGCATCTCTTTCCGTTTGGGCAGTACTCCAAGGCTCAGGTCACCTCCTGCTCCTGCGATCTGTCTTTCCTGACCTCTTCCGCCTGCTGTGAACACCTTCCATGCTATATTGAATGAGGAGGCTGCTGCCTGGTGGGTGAGGCAACCCCAAGAAGGTAGGGGCCACACTGCTTGTGTGAGGCTATGTGGGATATAGGCAGCTGTTTGTGCAATCTACTGGGGCCTCGGGCCCTGTCCCTACGCTTTGGCCAGCCCTCCGTAGCACCTGCTGTCTGCTTTCTTCAACTCTGCCCAGAGCAGAGCCAAAGCTTTCTTTGCCTCCATCAGGGTTTCCAGAGTTTCAGAGTTAACAGAATTTACCTAATATGAACAATCAGAGGATTACAATTTGGCTGCAAAAGGACATCAGAGAGTCGGTTGTGTTATTTGTCCAGCACATGTTTTCAGTGATGGTGACTACAGAGCTGGCTGAGTTTTTGCCCAGCCGCTGGCTTGATTGTTTGAAGCCACATTCTCTATTATGCTAAAACATCAGAGAAACATGGATGATACAATCAGTCACCCCAGAAATTGATCCAAATGGCATTTGTTTTGCAGATTTTCTCAAATATTTAGATGTTTGGCATACCTAGACTTTTTTATTGTAACTTTTTTGCACCATACAAACACAAGCCTTGTTGACTTTACTTTTGCATCAAGGTAAATATTTTCCTTTACTAACATTTAACTAATGTGCAGTGTTACACATAGCTGAATAAATAATAAACATGGAATGGACTTGTGTTAAGCAAATTTTGGCTGTAACATTGAAAAACGGTTTATCTCTCCACAATGTTTACAAAAGGAATATTTCCTATCCTATTGTATTTATACAGCCACACTATTTTCTGTTCTTTCCTGAAGTCCCATTTCCTATTATAATTACAAGTGTTGATCTTTAAAATTGACCTTGGCAAGTCATTGCCTGCTTTTGATACGTTTTCTTATTTATTTCTTTTTATTGTGCAAGAAATTCATGGGCATTATATAAAAGATTAGATAGTTCAGATAAACAAATGCAGAAAAGATTTTAAAATCACCAATAATCCCATCACTAAGAAATAGTGAATGTAAACTTTTCTTGGTGTTAATCTGTTCAGATATATGTATTTGTCATTTATTCAGTAAATATTCATTGAATTTCTATTTTGTGCTCAATACATGGAATCATCCTATACATATTCTTTGTGACCTGCTTATTTCTTCTAGACGTGTATGTACATCTTTCCAAGTCAATAAATGTGTGTTGACATCATCTTTTAAAATGTTTTTCGGTTGTAAGGACACATTGGCATATCTTGTTATTTTTAAGTTTTTGTTGTTATAAGAATTGCTGCAATGGAGGTCCTTGTAAATATTTCTTTGCATGCTTATCTGTTGAGTTTGGAAAGATTTCCATATGTATTTATTTCCAAATTATAAAAGAAGATGTAGACACCACTTATATCCCTCCCACAAAAATGTACCAATTCTCATGAGTCCCCAGTTAATGAAACAAACTGCTGTATCAGCAATGGATTTTCACCCACGCTGTTGCCCCTGGCTGGACTTTGCTTCACTGGGCTCGTGTTGGATCGTCCTTCAGTTTCAATTTAAATGTGACATTCTGAGGATGTCTTTTCTGACCTTCCCTTGGAGGAGGTTTGTATTATTATTGCTGCCACCCCAGCCTTCTAAAATACTTACAATTCTGTCCTGATGAGATCACAGAACACAGAGACCCTGTCGCTTTGGCTGTTCTTCCAACCAATATGCGTGGTGCTTGGCCCATAAATACATGTTGAATGAGTAAAATTAGCTGTCTGTGGCTGATCATTTATGCTTTTCTTTCATTTGCACTTCTATCTTTTGGGAGATTTCTATGTCCTGCCACGAATTAGGACGCCTTGGTTTTATTCTTTTGTGTTTGTGTGAAGACTTTGTCCTGAACAAAATGAGAAATTATTGACTCATATAACTGAAAATTATGGAGGTAGAACTGGCTTTCAGGCATGGCTGGATTTGTGTGCTCGATGATGCCCCCAGAAATTCCTCTTTGCATTTCCAGAGTTGCTTTCCTCTAAGCCAGCCACATTCTCTGTGGTAAGGAGGATGGCCCGCCATTGTTTCAGATCTACCTCTTGTTCTTTCCTGATAATTCTGTCAGACATGGTAGGGTGGATTCTGAGTGGCCTGACTGGGTCACAGGCTCTTCCCGGAACCTCCCACTGTGCCAAAGGGGATGCAGCCCTCTGGGCCCTGGCCCTACAGGAAGCCAGAGGAATGGAGGGGAAGACAAAATTGGCTGCTGTCACCATTGGCTCCAGAATTGCTTTGAGGTCGCCAGTTTGCTATGTGCTAGACCTTTTGGAGCCGTGCTTTGTTGTTGTTGAGGTTCAAGTAGAAAATTTGGGGAGTAACACTGGCTTTATTGTTGTGAGGACCCAATGAAACCATAGATATGAAACACTTTGGGAATTATAAAACAATTTGACAAAAGAAGGGCTCTTTATATTTTAGATTTGGCATTCCCTTTGTCCTTATGCCTCGGGTGTCCCAGGGGTTGCAGTGGACATCAGCTAGAGGGGTGGAGTCTGAGCCTAGGCACAGGCGGGACCCCTCCCCTCAATTCCCTGTGGAGGGGCGTGTCGCTGTAGTCAGAGCGTGAGCTGACCACCACAGGCAGGCTGCTTCCACAGACCCTCCTGGACAGACCCAGGGACCTGCCCGGAAGGCTCTGGACTTGAGCCATGGCACTGTTAACCCGGCAGCCTGTTAAGGAGCAGCGTTTCCAGGGGTCTACAATCCCTTGACTGGTGTTCTGTGACAAGCCTGGTGGTGTTAGAGTCAGGTCTGTTGCAGCTTCTCTGCATTCAGCAGGTGTCTAGCTTTCAGAACTCGTCTCAGCACAGCTGAGGAGCCAGCGGCAAAGGGCAGGGGGAGACAGCTATCCTCTGCTTCCAGGACAGGAAACCTTGACCTGCAGACCACCAGCTTCCCAAAATTCATTTCTCTCTACCTCAGGTGACCAGTCTGCCCGTTATTTGCTGTGTGACTTCAGACCAACTGCTGAATCTCTCTGAACCTCAGAAGCCATTCTCTGTAAAACTATCCCAATTGTGCATTTTAAAACGAGATAATACACAGATGCCACTTGGCCCAGGGCTTAGTGTATAATGTATGTTTAATCAGTGGTCATCTTTCCCTGTCCTCGTCCTTCTGATGACTCCTCACACGGTTGTTTGGCTCTTGCACCCAAATGTAACCCTGGTCCTTCCTAAATGCTTTGACCACTGGTCTCCTTTTCCTGGCTGTAGCCCCCTTGCATGAGAGTTTGCTGAGTCCCTGCAGGAGGGGTGAGTGTTTGGGGAGTGGAACTGAAGTGCTGAGCCCAGGGTCTAGGCGACAGGCAATGGCCATGGGGTGAGAGGAAAAGGACACCAGCTCTGGGGTGCAGAATGGTCCTAATCAGGAAAATGAGGCCAGGAAACCCTCTGGGAGACCTGAAGGCCATTGCAATGCCCCATTGGAGGAAAGCTGAGATTCTGGAGCTGGAGGTGTGCAGGAGACTCTGAAGAAGGTGCAGCGGACTGTGATGGGAGACTGGCAAGGCCCGGCACTGCCTGCATAAGTACACGAGGCAGGTGGAGGGGAGACACCTAGCCTGGGCACATCCTGAGCTCCATCGAGTGGGTGGTTCCTGCTTCCTGTCATGTAGCACATAGTGTGCCCAGAGTGGATGCTCAGAAAGCACTTAAAGAAAGCTGAGGAAAAGGGGAAAGGGAGAGAAAAACAGGACAGAGCAGTTGAGTACAGAGATGTGTGTGGGTGAGGAGAGGGAGCAGTGGGAGAAGAAATACAGAATAAACTGTGTGTATCAGTAAGGATGCTTTCACTGCAAGCAGCAGGAAACGCAATGAAAACATGTATTTACTTCTCAGGACAAGCTGTCCAGAGCTTGGTGGCAATGCCATCAATGTTGCCAGTGTTCTCTGTCTCCCTTGACTCTTAGCCTGCGTACTTGCTGTCCCCCAGGGTCTCAGGGCTGCTGCTGCAGTTCCAGGTAACACATCAGTGCTGGGGGGAGGAAGTGGGAGGGAAGGCCCGAAGGCAGAGGGTGCGTTTCCAAATCACTGGACAGAACTGTGTGTCTCTGACCTCTCCCAGCTGCTCAGAAGGAGAGCCCTTAGCTCTTGCAGCCTCCACAGTGAGGCCGGCAAGTGAGAAGGGTGACACAGGCACAGGGTGAGCTGGAGCAATTCCATGGATCCCGGTGGGCAACACCTGACTGACAGAGGTATGAAGGGTTGCATTAACACAGCGAGAGAGCTCAGGAGTCAGGAGGCACTCTGGGGGGAAACTGATGAGCCTGGCATGCCAAGGTGCATCTGAACAGAAGCAGCACTGGTGCTGGAAATGTGGCCTGGGGGTGCGGCTGGAGGCAGAGACACGGGCAGCTGTTGCAGCCATGGGTGACAGCAGCATGCGGTGGGGGTGGGTGCTGTTCCAGCCCAGGCAGCCTGAGGGAGGCCAGGGGAGGAGGGCAAGCAGCTGCTTCCTCAGGAGAACATAACCCCCAGGGAGGGTGTGGTAAGGTGTGGAGATAGCAGGGAAACCAGGTTCCTTCAGGGAGTTGGTTTTCATTGTACCTTGTGGATGCCAGGAATTAAACCAGAAATACTTCAGAGAGCGCCTTGCTGGGAATCTAACTGAGGGTAAGGGACAGGAAAGCCCAGAAGGGTCTGAAGCTCTGGAGCCTCAGGCTGGGGCGGAGCCTGCAGGCTGTGCTGTCCCAGCCCAGCCACGTGTGCTGACAGCCCAGCTTGGCTTTCAAAGGGGGCCGAGCTACTTCTCCCAGCTCTTTGTTTTGGCTCACAAGGATCTGAAGGTTGTCGCTGGGAGTGTGGGAATAGAAAGCAGTGCGTGGAGACAGGGACACATGTGGGTGATATGGAAACAAGGCCGTTTGGGTGCCAAATATTGAGATATCTCTTTTCTGAGGGTTTTGCAACCCAAATATATAAACTGCATATAGGAACACACCGTGCTACATCACAGACAACCCAATGCTTAGGTTTGAAGTTTTAATTTAAGAAAATTTAATTGCAAAACACTAAAAATAATCAGAAACATAAATAGCAGAGCAGGCCTGTCATAATCACCAAACTCAAAACCGTAACTGAAAAGAGTATATAAGATGTTACAGAAAACGTACCAGTTGAACAAATAAGCTGACTCTCTCAGACCTCACCAGCCTGTGCTAGAGGCAGAGTCAGTGTGCACATGTGCCTTGAATGCCCAGCGCTCTGCAGTCTGAGCCTTCTTCCAGCTGACCTGTCAGACCTCAGCCCTGTGCTACATCTCTGCCCCCAAGTACTCCTGCAGCTCCCCGGGAATGATGACATTTATACCAGCCAGTGCTGGTCCACCCTTGCTCCCTCTGCCCTGGCCTCTTTCTCGGCGGAAAGCTACTTCCTTCTAGCTGCTGTTGTATTCCCTGGAGCCATTTTCCTGTTGTGCAGCTAAGAAAACCTCAGGTTTGCTGCTGCTCTTCCTGTCCGTCACTGTCAGGGCAGGGGCTGTGACTAGGTCACTGTTGCCCCTTGGGGGTCCCAGGGTTAGGGAGCTAGTGTTGAGGGCCCACAGGAGGATGCAGTTGTAAAAAGGGGCTCAGGATGGTCTCAGAGAGAAGGTGACGTTGAGTAAAGACAGAAGGAGTTGAGGGAGTGAGCCAAGTGGGTATGAGGAGGAGAGCATCCAACAAGTGGAACAGCAAGTAAAGGCACACAGTGAGGCATGTGTCTGAGGGGCAGCCAGGGGGCCGAGATGGCGGGAGCGGAGTGGGGGATGGGCAGGGGAGCAGGAGATGGGTCAGAGGTGGGATGGGGGGCAGGGGGCAGGGGAGGGCTTCGCAGCCATAGTAAGGACCTTGGATTTTTCTCTGAGTGAGGTGGGTCATTGTAGGATTTCGAGTAGATATTTGATTTAAATATGAAATAAACACTTCAGCTGCTGTGTGTCAAGAACTGTGAAGGCTCTGCTTACAAGCTACCAAGTAAGTTAGCCAGCTGTAGGTTCACAGATGCTAGCAGAGACAAGAGACTCCTGGTCAGAGACAAAGGATTTTATCACCGCAGCATAGCAGGCGGCTTGAGCCTCTTGCTAGCATCCATTCCCCTTGCTCCCCAAGTCCTGTGGGGGTCATTTGGAGCAGCCCAGTTGGCCTGTGTCACAGTTGATGAACTCTGAACTTAGGAAACCCCCAAATTTATAAGGGACTATTAGCAAACCTGCCCAAACTTTGCTCTGGAGTAAGAAAATATCTTTATAATCCTGTTCAGGAAACAATCTGCTTTCTGTCCAGGAAGGATATACTATCTCTATCTTTGGAGGCTGCTTATATATAAATATCCTCGGCAAGATAGGCCAGCCAAATGCTGTCCCAAGACGTGCGGAATGTCATGGAGAACTGCCCACAGCTCTGTGATGACTGCAAACTGGGAGGAGGTGGGAAAGCAGGAGGCTGTTGCAGTCATCTGAGAAGGAGGTGATGGTGCTGGGAGGAGGGTCCCAGCAGCAGGGTGTTGGGAAACAAAGCCGATTCTAAGTGTGTATGGGAGGTAAAATCATCAGGACTTCCTGACACAGTAGATGAGGGATGTGAGAGAAGAAAGGGGCAAGGAGGACTCTGAGGTTGGGGCCTGAGCAATGGAAAGATGGAATTTCTGTCAACCCAGCTGGGAACTGGATGGGAGGAACAGGTTTAGGTGGAAAGATCAGTAGTTCTGGACATGATGAGTTTGCTTTACCTGTTGGTAAATGGCTCAGAAGCAAGACTGTAGAAACTGGGCCCAGCGCCCATTGATCAGATATGCCTGCCCAACGCAGTTGCTTTTGTGTTTTTGGTAGTGACTGTTTTGCTCAGAAAGGGAAGGACTCCAGGCAAAAACAGGTTCTCAGCCCCTGCTCTACCTTTCTGGCCAATTGTCCTCTCATGCCATGGTGGTTGACTTTCTCTTCTGCTTCTCACTTGACACCTGCTCAGCAACGTTGCCCAGCATCTGCCCCAGGCTAGGCCCTTCTGGGCACAGAGCCGAGAAGGACAGTCACAGCCCACAAGAGTTCCCCAGCCCAGAGGAGCGGCCAGATAAGCAATCAGCAGTTACTGTATAAGGAGGTGCAGGCTGTTATTCAGGTACAGAAGTGGGTAGAGCTACTTAGACAAGATGGTGGCAGGTGCAGAGGCTTGCAGGGGATGAGCGCTTGGCCCTTTTAAAAGCTTCAGGATCTGGGGATTACTGGAGTGGAGGAGGTTGGTGAGAAATGAGGAGGGCTGGGGCTGGCCTTGGAGTCCCTCAAAATGCCAGTCGAAGAAATCTAGCACAACAGAGATTTCCAACTGGGCCAAGACCCACGTATTGGTTATGTATTCAATTTAATGGGATACAGCCAGTATTTTAAAGGTGGGATGGGATAGGAATAGAAGAGACTAGAGTTGATCCTGAACAACATGGGTTTGAACTGTGTGGGTCCACTTAGACATGGGTTTTTTTCAATAAATATATTGGAAATTTTTTTTTGGAGATTTGTGACAATTTGAAAAAACTCACAAACTGCATAGCCTAGAAATATTTTAAAAATTGAGAAAAATGTATATCATGAATGCATAAAATATATGTGTTGTTCGACAGTTTATGTTATCAGAAAGGCTTCCAGTCAATAGTAGGCTATTACTGGTTAAGTTTTGGGGAGAGTCAAAGTTACACATGGATTTTGGACTGTGGGTGGGGGGGTTAGGTGCCCCTAACTCCCAACTTGTTCAAGGGTCACCTGTGGAATAGAATAGAACATCAGAGCACACCGAGTATGGTTAGGGCACTCTTTCATGAATGTTGCCTCGCAGTTGTGTGCCTGTGTTCTGTCCTGGTCCCATGTCATTGAGTGTCTCCCCGTGGATCTCGTTAATAATGTCTGGAAGTCCTGCTGTGGGCTCTCAGCTGATGACATATGTGCTGATTTGACCCCTGAGCCCTGCAGTGCCCCAAGGCCGGGCCTGTGGTCTCTAGGCACAGATAGCTTTCTGTTTAAGCTGCTGCCCCGTGCAGAAGTCGTTGTTTACTCTGCATGCAGTGACCTGGGAGGGTTGGGAAGTGCTGGCCAGAGGGCTGATCACTGAACAGTGTTGAGGGCAAGGAGGGTGGGTTGGACAGACACAGCTACAGATAAAGGAGAGCTTGGAAAATGCTGGACCTGGGTACAAGGATGTCAAGATAACACCCCAGTCACTGGCCTTCTGGGAGCATTGACCATGTGGTTTCAACATTAGTAACCCCCCCATCCCACGCAGAGTTCCTCAGGGGTCTGAGCTGACCCCACTTCCCTCCGTCTCCCAGGCACACATGTAGGGCTGTGTGTGCCGTGGAGCCTGCACAGGCTCAGCGCGCTGTGTGGGGGTGAGGTGGGCAACGGTGCCCATCATCCTCTGGATCCTCTGGTGGAGTGATGCCTTCCCATGACATGGGGGGGGAGATGGCATTCCAGAGGCAACAAAGCTGGGAGGAGACCTGGAGTGTAACCTTTGTTGTCTGAGCCTCCTGCACAAGCAGAGGCTGCCACAGGGCTGACTCAGGCCTTTCCTTCTACCTGCTAGTGACATAAACTGATGTCCCGAGGTGGGGTCGTGCCAGGGCCTGGGAGTGGCTTTAGTGCCCCATCCTGAAGAATTTGTGAGCACTCGGCCTATGCCAGAGATTGTTTTCCTAGATAACTCTGACCATGGAGGGAGATCTTGGTGCCTCTGCAGACTAGACCAAGTACAGGCTATCTTTGCATTTTTTTTTTAAGGAAGGAGTAGACTGATTTTCTCTTTTGAGGATGAGAAATGGATCTAAAATTATAAAGCATAACTTCAGAGCACCCCTTTCCTCTACATTTTTAAAGAAAAATGTTGTCATTCTTTCCTCACATTCCCCTTGCAGCGGCTGAGCGATTGGCTGTGGTCGCTGTGTTTATGCATTTAGAAGGTGCTTTTAATCTGGCATAATGCTTCCATTCGTATTTACCTAATCGCCAGATGAAAACCCACTTGCAGTTGTAATGTGATGCTTCTCTAAATGAGTCCTCAGGTCTGAGGGGACGCATTTTGCTATAACTCCAGGAACAGCAGTATTTATAGCAGTTTTTGCTGATGGAAGTCCCTCTTGAGCATAGGGGGTTGGCTGCAGTAAGAAACCTGCACAGACGCGGGGAGGTTGGTGGGTCAGTCAAAGGCACACCCTCTGCTAGGACTGCAGCCTGCCACATAGGGCTGGCGTGTAGGCCGCTCTCCCTTGAGGCTCTCTGTGGGTGCCAGACGCTCAGGGTGCTTTGGTGGCTCTCTGGGGAAGAACATGGGAGGGCAGTGGGGGCAGGAAAGAGCAGTCTGTGGGCTGGGTGAGGTCTAAGGCTGAGGTCCCCCTGCTGCCCGTGTAACCTGGATCAGGCCATTTCCATAGGTATTCCTCCTCTGCAAAGTAAGACTCGGTGCCTGTAAACAGCTGCACTTCCAAGTTGGGGAGGGGTCCTAGGGGCCGGTTCCCTTCATCATCTTCATTTCTCTGCCCCAAATCACTCCAGATAAGGAGACAAAGTAAGTAGAAATTGTGTGCTAGCTATGGAAACACAACTTCAGGACAGGTCGCTGCTGCTCCCACACCATCCTCTTCCTGTGGATTTTTGTCCTTAGGCCCCTGCCTGGTAGGACCCCTCACACATGTATGCATACACACTGTGTCACCTGTACAGCACAAGGCCTGGGACTCTGCAGGTATTTCGTTCTGCTCAATAAGTTCTTACTGATAAATGCCACATTGTAGGGGACCTTCAGCTTTTATGTTACATTGCCCATATTTTACATGTGTACTGAATTGATGCACAACACGTCTTGCCTTCCCAGTTAATGGTTGTTACATGTGTACGAGACCTAGACCCTCTCTGGTCCCCTCTCTTCCCTTCACTTTAAGAGGGACTCCAATCACATGATCCTGGGTGCCTCCCCAGCTCTGAGGTCTAGTTTGTTCGGCTTAGAGCCACTCAGAGGAGTCTGCACTAGCCATGTAGGAGGGAGGTAAGTCCTCCTTGCTTCCCAAAGCCGTGACCCCATCGTTGCAGAAAAAAGATGACGCGATGGTTAATTTTATGTGTCATCTTGGCTGGGCCAAGGTGCTCAGATATTTGGTCAGACTTCACTCTGGATGTTTCTGTGAGGTATTCTTTAGATATTATTAACATTTACATCAGTAGACTGATGTAATTTGAGTAAAGCCAGTTACCTTCCATACTGCAGCATTTGAAGGCCTGCATGGAACAGACTGACCTGGCCAGGGTGAGGGGACTCCTGCAGCAGGTGGCCTGTAAACATGAGCTGCAGCACAGGGTCTTCCCTGGGCCCCGTGATCGCAGGGGCCAGTTCCTTAGACATTCGTCTCTCTACACACACACACACACACACACACACACACACACACACACACACACGCACACACACACACTCATGCACAGTCTGTTGTTCTGTTTCTCTGGAGGACCCATGCTAATACAGATGGGCAGTCGCGTTGTTTTAAGGAACGTTTGCAGGCATATTTCCAGGCAATGCTTACTTTGGCAGGAGTCACAGACAAGCATAAAGTGGAGGAAGGACATGGCTGGGTTTGTAGCTTGGAAAGGAGCCGGGCAGGGTCCGATGGCAGGTGGGAAGCCTGGGGGTGTAAGGACCAGTGTACTTACCCAGGTGGGACACAACACACTTGGGGGCAGCCATGAGGATGGAGAGGAGAGGCTGGAGTGGGCAGAGATTTAGGCTGAAGCACCCAAGGAATCAGGACCCAGTGTGTGAGGGATGAACGGGAGAGTCAGGGTGAGTCTGGTCCTGAGTTGGGTACCGGGGGATGCTGGTGCCTGGTGGCTCAGCAGCAGGAGAGGGGCGTTGGGGCAGTGGGCGGGGGAGGTGATGAGTTTCCTGTGGGGCTTGTCACACTGGGAGGGGCCTCTGGGACAGCCTGAGGGAGATGCCCAGGGAGCATAGATATGGAGAGGGGGGCAGCTGATGGGGTGGGTGTTGAACCCTGTGGACTCTCTCAGGGGACAGTCATCAGGAGTGCCTTGCCTGGCATGTGCCCCTGCCAAGGAGCCCACAGACTCAGAGAGCAGGCTGGTGATGCTGAGATGGGAACATTTAGTACGTGTCACCAGAACTCAGCAAAGGTGTTAAACACCATCTGGTGACTCTGTGAGAGTCACCTATACTAAAGGAAAGAGGCTTATTGCTTGTGCAAGAGGGGATCAGGAGAGGGGGTTTTCCATGTCTGTGTGTGTGCATGTGTGTGTGCTCAGTAGAACCCTCCTGCATGCACGCACGTGCATTTATGAATAATGGAATCTCTGTAAACGTACCATCATGTGTCTGGTTTTAGCCTCACGTCTCCTCCTTCCACCCTCGAAACAGCTGCATTATCCCCCTAGCAAGTGAGGAGAGGGCAGAAGACCTGCCTGCCGACAGGCTCAGTGTGCTGCCAAGGAGGCAGGCGGCCGTTGTCCCCACGCCCTCCCACAGGGGCAGCGTGGGCCCTGTCCTGGGGTGGCAGACCCAAGGCCAGACAGCTTCTGGGCTCTCTGGCCTACCCGGAAACAGCATCTCCTCCTCCCCCACACTGACCGGCCTCCAAGGCAGGACTCTGACACCAGGGTTATAAATGCATCTGTCCGGGTGCATTATCTAAATTGTTATGTATCACCCTGGGTAATGGCAAAAGTAAAAACCGCTGTTAGCTCAGTGAATAAATCCTTGGTGTTGATCAATCATTGCACAGCGTAGACTCTTTTAATAGGCACAATTTACACGGAGGCTTGGCAGACTGCTCCGTCTTCTAATTGCAGATGGAAAATGGATGCCGATCTCTGCTGTGCCGTAAAAATGTAAACTATAAATGACTTAAATGCTCGTGTGCTCCCTTCTCCACCCAGCACTCATTTCCACCTCGTATTTAGATAAAAATCGAAGAAAAAACTACTCTCCTGTGAGGTAATAACGTTTATGGTGTGGGGCTCGATGCTCCTCCCATCTGATGCTCTGAACGCGCCCTGGAGGCATGGGTTCCCAGGGCTCCGTCCAGGGGGCCGTCGTTGCTAGCTACGCAGACAGTCCCCAGCCTCCTAAGTGCCACGGTGTGATTACACACTCTTAAGTACTCTGAGTCACTGCCCTAGAGCTCATTAATACTCTTGGGGGCTGAAGGACTCTGGAGCTTCCAGAAGGGCTTGCCTCCAGCACAGAGCCCCAGGAGAAAGGGATTCCACTGGCAGATGTGTGCCAGTGATGGGCTGGAAGCGGCAGAATGGCCAGGTGGACGGGGGTGACTTGGCGATGTGGTCTCCTGGCAGTTGCAGTGAGCCGGGCTTGCTCACCTGCGCTTGGCCCTCAGGCACCAGCAAGCCCTGCTCTGTTAGACCCTGCCCCGTCAGAGGCAGAGCCATGGTGTGTGCCTGATGCTATAATATGGTCCGGGCGGGTTGTGTGTGTACAAGTGTGTCTCTGTATGTTGGGGCTGGTTTTTAACTCATGCTCCAGGGATAGCAAAGAGGTACACGTGACTACTTTGGGACGATGTGGGGGGCACCATGAAGCCCTCTCTTCTCAGGTCCAAAAGTTTTACTCACTCACATGCCACTCTACCTGCCATTAAATCCAGATGAGAGGACCACCCCATGCGGCGTTCTCCATTGTTAATGTGTTAGCTCAGATGGGAGTGTAGAGTCACTGCATGTGAACACACTCACTTTGGGGGTAAGAAGGACATAGGTAGAGGGGGTGTATAACTTACCGTAAAGAGATAGGTGGAACTTGGGGCTGGGCGTGGCTCTTCTAATGGGAAATCACTTGGAAAGGTGCTGAAGGCATGTGGCATGCCAGGCTGTTTGGTCAGGGAAAAGCAGAAGCTTCTATTGAGAACTCTGGGTCCAAGCCAGGGGGAGGGACCCTGGGCAGGGGGGACGGGGGCACAGCCTGTGGCAGGGACGCAGCCTGGATGCCCACTGAGCTCTGGAGACGAGAGCAGCACAGGCCCCAGCTGCTCTGTCCACGGCCCCTCAGTCTCCCAGCGACTCTCGCAGGAGCCTGGCAGCTGGCGGGGGCCACAGTGGGCTGAGCCGTCCTGCATACAGATGACAGGTGCTGAGAGAGAACTCCTGTCAGGAGACAGGGGCCAGGACATGTCTATGTGTGACGTGTAGGAGCAGTCTGCAGAAAAGGGGGTGAGACCACTCTGGAAACAGAAGCAAGATGTCCAGGAGAGGGGCCAAGTGAACCAAGGAATAGGGCGCTGGGCACCCCTGCAGGGAGAACTTCGTGTGATGGGCCCAGACAGCAGGGCGGCCAGGGCGAGCACAAGGGTTGTGGGGCTGGAAGAGAGGCCCGGAGACGTGGGGCAGTAGCAGGTGAGGCTGCATGAGGGGTCAGGCAGGGGCTTTGTGGAAAGTGGGCCGCGCTAGAGGTGAGGGCGAGTGCGAGGCGGTTTAGGCAGGGGAATGGTTCCATTTCAGAAGGGCCCATGGTGTTGCTGTGTGGGGAAAGGGTGGGACGTGGGGGTGGCAGGCAGGTGTTGCCTACGGTGCTAGACTCCCTTGCAAAATGAGACAGATGCTCATATGGCTTGTGGAATCTTAGGCAGTTTTATCCTTATTTAACACAATGGGGGCTGGGGATCTGCAGCCAGGCCCAGGAACGGGCTCTCTGAACAAAACTTATGGAAAGGGGCAGCCCCTGGCCCCCTACTTGAGCTCCTCCCAGGAGCGATGCTCTTAAGGTCCCAGCTTGCATCTCCAGTGTAGCAAAGGTGCTGGTGGGTGAGGAAAGGGAGACAGAATTGGGAGGAAAAGGCTTCAACCTTCTGTGGAGGCCTCTAATCTTCCCTGCGAGGGTGTGTCCTGCCGCCTGGCCCCACTGGTTATCCCACCTTGGCTCCTGGACACCTCCACCCACACAGTACCAGTGGGTCAGTTTCATGGATCTCACCCCCCAGGGAAGGTGAACCAGCCCCCGGACAGCGAGAGGATAGGTTGTCCTGCAGGTGGAAGTCACCTTCAGGGTAGGAGGCCATGCGAGGCTGCAGTCCAGGGTGTGATGCTGGAGGCACGAGTGGGGAGGGTGAGATGAGGAGCAAACAGAGGTCACCTCCCCGAAGCAGTTTAATTACCACCACCACACACACCATGATGGAGAAGCTTGGGGCCTCATTATTTGCGGGTCTTGTCATGTTTCTGCCCCAGTCGTGGCCAAAACAGGAAGTCAGGGAGGTGGAGAGTAGGGAGAGGAGAACCCAGAGTCCAGAGTGAGGAGAAGTACAGGCCCATAGCCCAGCTTGTAGCCTTAAGACAGTCAGACTTTCTGAGGCTCTGTCTTGTCGCTTGCACAATGGGGTGGTAATCCTTGGCTTGTAGGATTGCCTTCAGAGTCCAGATACGCAGATAAAGTACAGCTGCATATTTGATACTCACTAAGTGGTAGTTGCTGCTATTTTTGTTAAATTTGTATGTATCCAATGCTAGGGATTTAATCGTTTAGGGATAAGCTTTAATTATTTGAACTAGTCCTGAGAATTTTATAGCTGGAAGAAAACATAGTCAATGTCTTCCATTTTGCAGATGAAGAATTAAGGCCCATGGAGGACTGGTAAGCTGTCTAGGGTCTCCCTGGCCAGAAACCTTGCTGTTTCTCAAATCCTTTCCCTTCAGCTTCCTATTTTTTATTTGTAAATAAGAACTTTGTAAATAAGTGACCCCAGCTTTGTTCCTGAAGCAGTTTTGTTTCTGCTTACTATCTTGGATACATTCGAAATTTGCTCAGCAAAATTGTATTCCTGGGTATGCCGACCAAAACTAAAGATGTGTACACATAGCGGCAGGCCTGAGAAACACCCACACAGGTGGTAGAAGTACAGAAAGATGACTTGCCCTGTTCCAGGTGGTAGCTGTATAAGCGCAGGGTCTGGGGTCCTGGGCTGGATCTTGCCTCTGCTCCTTCTCCAGCTCCGTGACCTGCAGCAAGTCACTCATCCTGCCTGACTGAGCCTCAGCTTTCCCCGCTGCAGAGATGAAAACAAACAACAAACAAAACTTAGCCCAACTGTACAAGATTTTGGTGATTGTTGATATTATAGCTGGTTATCTTTCATCTCCCCCTGCCTCCTGACTGATGTTCTTGTTGGGGGGGTTGACAGATGATGAGGGGAGAGTTAAGTTGTTCTTCCTGAGCAAAGCAGGAGGAAGAGGAAAGAGACAAGAGGCAGCCGCAGCCACAGAGCTGTCTGAGGAAGATTTGAAAGAGGTTTTCGGTGTGACAAATGATGTAGCCCTCACCAAATCTTCAGTGTTATCTGTCTTCCTGGGTGGGCTGCGTGCAGTTGGATTTGCTTTTCAGGGTAAGGACAGAGTTGAGTCCTGCTTCAAGGTGGACATGGAATGAGACAGAGCAGAAATGATGTGTGGCCCAGCTGAGCGCTAGCAGGGACTGTGCAAGTAGTGTGTGTGTGGCACTGGGGACTCCGTGCGTGGCCGAGAGCCCGTGTGCTGGCAGTGGGGGTGATCCCTCATCCCCGTCCCTGCACGCAGCCCAGTTCCTGCTAGTTCCTGGAGACTGGGGTGAGGGGAGCCCTGGTGGGTCCCTCTGCACTCCAGGGTCTCCCCTGCCCCCGACTCCCTCCAGTGGGGCAGGAGTAGATTAAGTTCCTAACCCCACTCTCAGGGCATCGATGAGTTCTGTTTGATGAATTCAAGCCTCAGCACTTCAGCATTCTTGACATGAGGATATATGGCTATGGCAAACATTGGAGTTGGGGACTATTAAAGTGTTTTCTGAAGTCAGGCCGTGGACCATAGATTTATAGGGAAGGGTTTTGTTAGGGGGGAAAGTGCCGAGAGCATAAAAGCCGACCATACCCAATATCTTTCCCAGACAGAAATGATATTTTAGTAAGTAAAATAAATAGTATATGGAAGTGCTTGCAAATACATCACTGAGCCCTTTCTGTACTGTGTGGGGTATGTATGTGCTAAATGTGTCCCAAGGCTCAGAAAGCAGAAAAAACTAAACGGACAAAAAAATCTGCCTTCACATAAAGGGCCATCTTTTCTCTGCTTCCTCTCTCTGTCACAGAATGCTGTAAGATTGGAGAAATCGAACTGCTACTTTTTTTCTTGTTGGATTGATTATAGGGACGGAGACGGAGGTGACTGGAGTTTACTCTTCAGTGGTTCTGGCCCCTCAGGGACCTTAGTGCCCCAACTGCAAGGTGACACTCCAGGCTGGTGGGCTGTGTGTGATACCTCCTCTGTCTCCTCACAGTCAGGAAAGTCTGAGATCCAAGAGCTGGATCCTCGTTTTATAGACAGGTACGAAGGGCCAGTAGGGGGGATGTGAGACCCCTCTGCTTATCCCAGAGACCCCCCCATCTCAGAGGCCTCCCCCTTGACACTGCCCGTGCCTGGGGCAGCCGCCTTTCCCCCCGGGGCTGGCTCCAGGCCCTGCCGGAGCTGAAGTGAGCCTGCAGGAGCTCAGCACAGCCCTCCCCGGGGAACGGAGTGCTGGAATTACCACCAGTGGAAGCACAGTGGTGAGATTTCTCTTTAAGCCTCAGATTTCAGGAGAACTTTGAAAGCCCTTTGAAAGTGTCAGCCCCTCTCCTGCAGTTGTCAGCCCAGGGGATTTATCAGAGCCAAACTGAGCCAGCGGGCCACGGGGAGGGCAGGGAAACAGCTTTGCCTTATTCTCTGTAGGGGGCTGGTTAGTGTCTCCCCAAGTTCATGTCCACCCAGAACGTCAGAATAGCCTGGTTTGGAAAGACGGTCTTTGCAGAAGCAACTGGTTAACATGAAGTCATCCTGGATTAGGTGGGCCCTGGTTCGGTCACTGGTATCTTTGCGAGACGAGGAGAGGGCACACGGAGTTATAAGGGGAAGTCCATGCAGAGGGGGAGGCAGCCCCAAGCCTAGGATGCCTGGAGCCACGAGAAGCTGGAAGAGGCAAGGAAGGATCCCACCCTGGAGCCTTCAGAGGGAATGTGGCCCTGTAGACATTTTGATTTCAGACTTCTGGCCTCTACAACTGTTGGAGAATAAATTTTTGTTGTTTCAAGCCACCCGATTTGTGCAAATTTGTTACTGCAGCCCTAGCAAACTAATACAGACTGATACAGATGGCACTCACCATCTTTAGTCAGTGTGGAGGCATTTTCCTGGGAACTTGGGTCAAGTCTGGTGTCGGTCACGGGTGACCTCTGTGGCCATCTGGACCTTTAGGCCCCAGGGCCATCCAGGGTAAAGAAGGCTGCCACAGCTGATGCTCCTGCTAACAAAACCTTGGGCTGTAGAAATTTTGTTTCCACGAAGACTTTACCCCAGGGAGGACAAAAGAGAAGGGAAAGAGCATGTGGCAGCTCACCTTGTGGTTAAGAGCAGGAGCCGTGGTGTTACATCTGATTGGAATATTGGTTTGACTCACTTGGTAACCTTGGGCAGTTACTTGCCCTCTTGGAGCTGTGGCTTCTTCATGTGTAAAGTGGAGTCATCCTGTCACCCTCCCAGGTGTGCTGTGCAGAAGGCCATGATGTGGGCAGTAAGCTGGGCTGTGCTTGGGCCAGCGCAGGTGAGGGGAAGGCAGCTGCTGTTATTTGGGAGGACATCCCACATCCACCTCTGCTGTCAGCCGTGAGGACGGTCTCCAGGACTCCCTGAATTCCTGGCACACTGGGAGGATGGCAGCCTGGAAGGAAGGTTGATTTTCGTAGACAGCAGCTTGTACTGGTCTCAGGCTTATGCTGTCCGTTCCCAGCTAGAAGCAGGTATGCACAGGAGAAGAGGTGCACTCAGAGCCTTGGCCAGGCCCTGGTAAACTGGTGACATCTCTCCTCAGTGTAGACTCCCAAGCCCCAGGGCACAACCCTGATTTTTCAGTATGGACTCTTGACCCAGGGACTCTGGTTGGAGGGTGAGGGATGCTGTGAGAGGGAAGGGAAGGGCTCCTGTGTTAGGATACAGATACTCATTGTATTTCATCCCGAGATCACTTTACATTTCAAATACAAGGACAGAAATAGACATTTGGGGAGAAAATGTGTGTGCCTATGGTGTGGGTGAGGGAACTGCAAGAATGGGCTGAGTGCCAGCCACAGCGAAGGAGTGGGCAGCTTCCCCCACACATGAACTGAGGAGTGGACCATGAGGGTCTCTGAATGTCTTCCAGTAAGTAGTGTATCTCACAGATTTCCTTATTACAGAGCAGGCTCTATTGGGAGAAGTAGGCAGGGACTGGCATTCTATTGACCTGTAGGTCTGAAGGACAGGATCAGGGAAAGCCAGACTGACGTGTGACCCCTTGACTTGGACCACAGATTGACTGTCCAATCCCACCCCACTGCCAGTGCTGGGGGAAGGGCAGCTCTGCCATAGCAGAGCTCAGCAGGAGACCTGTTATGTGTGCCAGGCAGAGGAAGGTTGGTCCTGGGTCTGCTCTTTGGGGAGGGCACATGGCATGTGGGGCCTCAGTCTAGGGGGAAGAGTTGGAGAAAGCGAGAATATTCCACAGTGGGTTTTCCATCTCAGAGGATATGGTGAAGGAGAGCGTGGCTTCTGGGAAGCAGGTGACAGAGGCTTCATGTTCCGTTTGGAAGCAGCACTGCCTAGTGTGGAGCAGGTGTGCAGAGTACCCAGGGTGCCCAGGCCTTGGTCTTGGAATTGCACGAGGGGTTCGGGGGCAGGGGCACTTCTACATTCATGCTAGTGTTCTGTCTTATAATTGTGTCTCCTTCCCCATTTCCCTGCCTCCTCCCAAAACTCCATTAGGATCCAGAACATTCTCATTCTGAGAATCCCATACGTTCTTCTAGGTTTCGCTCAGGCTGTCTGGAGTGAAAGTGTGGGTGGGCTGGAATAAATGGAGGATTTTTGAAAAGAAATGAATTCTATTCTTTGCCAAATCTTTTCCTACATTTTTACATTTTAGGGATAGCAAAAATAATGAGTTTTGTGACTAAAAGTATGGTATACATATGGTATGTATATGCTCTTAAATTAACATTCAAATTTAGATCTATAAAGGAGGCTGGGGGGAAACAGAACAGCCGATGGGGATGTCTGGCCCATGCCTACAAGGCCTGGGACCCACATGTTGATTTTTAACTCTATTGTTAGAAATTTGAAGTCATTTCTTATAAAAGCACAGTGAAGCCTTCAGAGCAATCTTCTCAAAACTATTTGACTCAATGAATTAAGCACTGGGTAGGGAGTTTGAGCTTATCTGTATATAAGAAATACACAGAAGCTAAACTCACAGAGACAAGAAATGCTTATACTGCAGGTGTCTAAAATTTTGTAGACTTAAAGTTAAATTTCTCCCAAGGTTTTAGATAGAGTTCAGGGTATTTTTATCTCTTGTGTTGGGACCATTATCTTTCCCTCTCATCCCTCTGGGATTACTTCTTATTTCCGTTCTCCAACTGCTGATCCCTTGGAATCACTTGGTTGGTCAAACACTGAGATCTCCAAAGGCCCAAGTTGGAAACATCATTGAACTTCAGTTGCCAGAATGCAGCAGCAGCTGCCGGGTTGAGTCCCGGAGGCTGTGTTCAGAAAGCTAAAGCTATTTCCGAGAGGTCACGATTTCAGCTGGTTCTCTTAGCATTTCATCTTGGTCCTGCAGTTTTTGCTTTGTGTTCAGTGGTGGAACATACTGCCCACCACTGCATCTGGCAGCACCAAGAATTGTCAGGAGCTATTTGCTGGCAAGAGCAACAGACTGGGGGACAGCAATGGGACCACAAAGAAGAAATTGCTGTTTCCTATCTGGAGGGCTTGCTATGTGCCAGACACTGTCCTGGGGACTTCATATATTCCATGTCACAACATCTTTTGCAACCCTTTTGTGAGACAGATGATAGTTAGTATACCTATTACAGACATGGGCTTGAAGAATTAGGAAACTTCCCAAGTGTTATACTCTGCTGTGAGGTAAAATACACTCCCCAGGATGGCTGATCCCAAAGCCTCTGCTCTTTCTTCTTCCCTGATCCTGACTTTGATAAGCTGCACAGGAAGGCTAAGAAATGGACAGAAGGAGAGGAGGTGGGGTGGCGGGGGTTCACACAGCCTCCGTTTTCCTTGTTCTTTAATAAGTTCAGGCCACTCACTAGACAGGAGACTCAAAGAACGTCGGGTGGGAAGAGGCTGTGGAGAACTTGTAGTTCCCTGCTTTTTACCCTGGGAGAAACAGTCCCAGGGTGGGGAGGACAGAGGGCTACTCAGGGACCCTGGCAGTGCTCTTCCACACCCCTGCAGTCCCTTCGCAAGAAAGATGGTTCCATCGCTTCATCGGAGATAGTTTAACTGAAATCAAAATTCCTTAACACACTTTTGGAATTGTTAATTAAAAAATGCATGCCCAACAACATTTTCACTAAGTAACCAAAATGGCAGATCAATTGCATATTCTGCCTTGAATTCCCTCTGGTGGGACATGTTATTAAAGTCAGGGAAACAGTGTAGTGGTTCTGTGGCATAAGTTAGGCTGAGGGAGAAAGGAGCCCCAGATGAACAGCCATATTTCCTTTCCTTTTTCATCTCAGCCCTTCTGTTAGGGAGATTCATTAGCTTTGACATTGCTTCTTCCTGCTTTTATTCCTTTTAAGAAGGCTTGACAGCGCCATGTCAAAAGGCTAGGATGCTCTTCTTCCAAAGACATCAACATACACTCCTAATTTTTCTTAAGGGCTTTAAATAAATCCAATTAAAAGACTGGCAGCAGCTTTCCCAGGAAGCCAACGTGGGGTCATGCTTTGCTTCTGTTTGGTTATGATATAAATCAAACTGGACTTCACTTATTGCATGTGGAGGAAAGACATCCTTGGACTACAAAGAACCTTGTTTGTTCATTCTTGGTTCTTCATAAATGAGGAGCAGCATGAAATTCTCAAAGGGTAGGGAGAAAATAACCACCACATCCCCGGAGTGATTGGGGTGTTGGCTGCCTAAGTCTTGGTGGTCACTTGGAAATGTCCCAAGGAAATGTTTCCCCACTGTCTGAAACTCTTGCTGTCCAAAGTTAGCAGATTAATAGGTTTGGATAAATGTTTTCAGATAGGGTTGGTGTAGCTTTCTAGCCAAACCCTTGCTGCTTTGCTGTCCAACTTTCAGGAACTAAACAGATTCAGATAATTAGGTGTCCTTCTATATTTTGGAGACATATTCAAGTTCTTTCTTTCCAACTGTGTAGGTTTGACTATGGAGGGATATTTGTAGTTTTCTTACTCCAGGCATTCCTCACAACAAGGACAGAATATGTGAGTTGTGATTTGGTGTAATGGAGAAGACGCCGAATCAGAAGCTGTTTGTTAGAGCTCGGTCTCCAACTGCTGCAACTGAATGGGGTGATATTTTCTAAAGCTTGGAGAGTAATCAGATAGCAGGCAGTTTGTATAATTTGAAATATGTTGGGGAAGATTCCTGTGTCTTCAGGTAATCTGTCCAAAGTCACATGGTTAGTAAGAGGCAAAGCTAGGATTCAAACCAGACAGGCTGGCTCCAGTAAGTGTCCCTCAGCCACTGCACAATTGACTGTGTGACCTGGGGCAAGTCATTCCTCTTTCTAGACCTCAGGAGCCTTCCGTAAAATGAGGAGGTGAGTCTCCAGGATTTCCAAACTGCTCACTAGTCCTAATACTCTGTAGTGCTGGGACTACTGTACCATGCTGCTTTGAACCCAGAGCACACACAAGTAGAGGTGAGAGGGACCCCTTGACTTCCTTGCCCCCCAGGACAAAAGGACAGTGCTGCCCCTGGACATATTACATAGGCTTGTCATGAAAATTGTAGCTGCAAAAGGAACAGGCTTGCTAGGGATGAGAGACCCATGAATTTACTCACAAGGAAAAATTAATTTGTTAAAAATATATTTCAAATGTAGCCCTTTCTTGAGCCTGCCTAAAATTCATTCTTATTCTCCAGCTCTCTCTTTGCTCACACCAAGCCTAGGTTCTAGGGCCAGTGTGTACTTTTGCTGGGTGGTACAAAGCTGGTACAGGTTGTAGAGGTGTGCACACCTCTCTGCCAGCTGGACAGCAGGTGTAGGGCAGGATCTACAGTGACCTCCTGCCCCGCAGCCACCGTTACCCATCTGTGTGACCTTGGGAAAAGTCCCCTGGTCTCACTGCCCCTCAAGTTTACCACTCACAAAATGGCAATTGAGGATAACAAAATAATCCTCTGGGTTTGTTTATGAGAAATGAGTTGTTGTGTGAGCTAAGTGAAAAGTGCTGTAGACCTCAGAGAGGCAGCCTGACCCTTGGGGTAGAGCAAGGACAGTGGAGTGAGACAGTACCCACTGAATCCAGCTACAAAAGTGGTCAGCATTAAGCCAGCAATAGCCTCTTCACCTTTCTGAGCTTTGGGTTTTTTTATTTTGAAAATTACAATAATGACACCCACTTCATAGAGTTGTTTCAATATTAAAAATGAAATAGGAGGACTGGCACATAGTAGGTAATGCATAAAAATTACAGTATTTTCTGAGACATCTTAAGAGAAGAATAATACTGAAGGGACATAGCATGGTGGCAGGGTCAACCTAACTCATCAGGGGACCAGGCAGGAATTAGTTTATGTGCCCACAAAAGACACTAGCTTCACAATTATAGTCAAAGAATTTTTATTGAACACCCACCTTGTGCCAGGTGCTAGCTTTGGATAAGAAAGAGCCTTCCTCTTCTGCTATATTTTGCTTTGGATGCCAGGCATGGCTCTTTTTTTCCAATTCCAATGGTGTATTTAGCTAACTGTCCCCTCCAGAGGCCATTAGCACATTTTAAGTGTATTTGCAAAACACCTAATGATTAAGCTTGGGAGCAGAGAAGTAAACAGAAATAATACCATCATTCTACACTCAGTGTCTTCACTCCTTCACTTAGGAGTGAAGTGAATGAAACAGTTTAATAAACAAATTAATAGGCTGAAGAAAGGAGCGAGGCATAATATTCTTCAGAGTTCTTGAGCCCTTAGGTGGGCTAGAAAACATCAGAAATTGTGTTTTATGTATGTGCAAAATTATCTTTTTTGTGTGCAGAGATGCATAGGTGGCTAAAATTATACGTTTTTCTTGGGAGAAACCCTTCTGAGGATCAAAAGGTTACAGCCCACTAATCTACTGAGCTGTTATTTCTTTTTAGACAGGAGGAGGTTGAAATAATTAGCTTTACCATAATATGTGAGAGAAAATTTCTCTCATTAGCCTTTTAACAGCTTGAAAGGGTGCAAACTTTCAAGACTTCACCAACGAACATTTTCAATTAATGTTGAGTAAATTTGCATTTTGTAAATGTGATCAAATGTGTATGACTCTATATTAAAAAACATTTCTAGGCTCTGACAGAAAGCACAAAGCCATTCCATGGGGTTAACACTGACAATCCTGAATCAACTCTCTATTTGTTTTAGAGATAGCTCTGCTGTGCATAGAAATTAATAAGTAATTTTCTTGGTGACAGCTTGAGGCAACTGAATGAATGCTCAAATCAAAGTCATATGCAGGGTAGAAAGGAGCAAATGATTTTCATAGAGGGTAGAGGGTGCCCACGGTAGTAGGGGAGAGCGTGGTGCTGTGGGGAAGTGTCTAATGGGACTTCTCACATTTTAATCATTAACCTAGAACTAAGATGCCATCATTCTGTCAGAGGAAGAGGGAATAAAAGTCCCAGAGGCCACAGGAACCAAATGACAAATTGGAATCAAAGTTTGAAATGAGGATTGTCCTCCCCATAGATGTACCCTGTGCTGTTTTCTTGGGAAGGATCCCCCAAAACATCCCACATGGGTAGCACACCTGCAAATGCTAGACTTGGACATAGAGGGCTTTCAGGCTTAGGGGAGCCCACCCTGCCTTCCTCTCCTTCCTCAGAACATCTCCTTCAGCTGGAATTCCAGCCTCTCAAGTTCCAGGAGAGTTAGAAGAAGGGAGGGCTGGCAGTGGGAATTATTTGGAATTTGATATCTGTTGATATCAATCAACTGTTTTCCTCCAATCTCCTCATTCAGTAGTGTGAGGTAGAAACCCTAAACTAAGTAGACCTAGATACAAATGCAAATTTCTCTTCCATAAAGTGGGGATAGTAATGTGTATTTCACAGGGTGGCTGAAAGGCACATTACTTATCCAAAGCCCAGAGTTCATAGTAAAAATTACACAATAAAAGTTAGAATTGAAGCACTGTTATCCACTGTGGGCAAGAAACATTCTATTCACAAACAAATCTTTCTTTGGACTTTGGAGCTCCATTCTTGATGACTCTCTTACGCCCCTACTGGCCTTTGTAGAAATTGTTGGGAGCCTACCTTTACCTGGTTTAGGGATGATTGACACACTAAGGACATTGTTCTCTGCCTAATGACATATATTGGAGCTCGTTTGAAATACACATTTTCCTTTTGGAGTTCTAAATTCTGGCCAGTCAGGTTTCCATACCAATGGCCTATATCAGCTGAGGAACTTTTACTGAATCTCTGCATCCTTAGGAACTCTGATCAGTCCCCAGCCTGAAAGAGGGCTTGGCGATAGCAGCAATACCTTGTCACGGGAATCACTAAGTCTGCAGCAATGGCTCATGAGTTGCAAGGCCTTTTTTCATGGTGCTATAAGCCTCTAGTAGAGCATATGGGGCAGTGGCAGGTGGATGGCTGCAGTCGCCTACCTGCTAGATGACTTCCTTCCCACGCGGTCCCTGCAGTGCATTCCTAACACGGCAGCCAGTGTGAGTACCGAAAGGCCACAGAGCATCGCGGACTGTTGGAGGGTGAACTCTGGAGTCAGAGTTGGAATCCTAGCTCGAAATCTTACAAGGTGTGGGAACTTGTATATGTTATTTAAATTCCTTCTGCCTTCATCACTCCATCTAGGTAATAATAGTACCTGCCTCGTAGGGTTGCTATGTGGATTAAGTGAGGGACACCTGTAAGCCCCAGAATGGTAGGTACTTGATTCACAGGAGTGCTCATTGATGTTAACAGTTATTACTGTTTTTCCAGTCATCTGCTTAAAATACTTAATTGATTTAAGACCAAAAGTTGTAATATGGTCTTTTAGTCCCTGAAATATTTGCCCTCTGCCGGCCTGTTCAACCTCATCTTGAGCTCCTTGCCTGTGGCCCAGTCATGTTTGTTTTCTTTTTGTCCCTGGAAAGTATCCCCTTAGGAGCTCTTTTCTGCCTGGTGCATTTTCTCCCCACTCACCTCCCTCCCCAGTTGCTCAGGTAACATCTTTCACATCTCAGCTCGAAGAACCCGTTCTGACTGCCAGCTATCTTATGTTCCCAAAGTAGCCTCTTGTTTGTCTTCATGGCATTGATTACCATTTGTAATTACACATTGTATCTTTATTTGACTAAAACCTGACTCTCCTAGTAATCTGTGAGCTCTGTAAGGGTGGGGCAGTGTTTATTTTCCTGCACTTGTTTCCTGGTGCCTGGCCTAGGATTTCACACCGTCTGCATGCTGGGTAATATTTGGCGAGTGAGTGGTTGAGCACTTACTCTCCACAGCACAAGTAATCACGTATATGCTACTTACATTCTGTCTCATTTTTTAGAACTGTTTCCATTCCATTAACTAAAACAATTATAGCCCAATCCCAAATCCATAGAGTGATTTACATGGCATTTAATTAGGACAAACTCTGAGACAGCTTGGCTCAAGCCTAGAAGAACCCGTGGCTTTGCTCTGAAGAATCAGATGGCATTATTCATCTCTACTTTCTCTATAGGTCATTAAATATGAAATGTCCAATTTCACATCAAAAATGTAGTTTATTATATCTCAAACAAGAAGCAGTACAATTAATCAAAGTATGTGCCTAAACTATCGGCACAGTTTTGCCATCTTAACGGTAGCTTGTTTATGCCAGCAGCAAAGAAGCCTGGAGAGCAAGTGGTGATGAAATCATCAAAGGCATTTTCCACAGCTTGTTGAGAATTGAATATTTTCTCTTTGCAAGAAAGAAATGGTCCAAAGCCTGGAAGAAGTGGTAGTCAGTTGGTGCAAGGTATGGTGAATATGGTGGATGACAGAGAGTTTGTAAGTCCAGCCTCTTTAGTTGGAGCAGCATTGTTTGTGTGACATGTGGTCGAATGTTGTCTTGCAATAGAATTGGCCTGTCTCCATTGACCAATTTCAGCTGCTTAATCGCAAGCGTCCTCATCATTTTGTCCAGTTTGTTGCAATGATATCCACTATAATGAATTGACCAGGTTTCATGAAGCTGTAGTGGATAATACCAGCACTGGACCACCAAACAGAAACCATTAGCTTTTTTTGATGAATATTCAGTTTTGGACTGTGTTTCAACACTTCATCTTTATCTAACCATTGTGCCAAATGCTCACAATTGTCAAAAAGAATCCATTTTTCATTACACATAACAATACGGTGTAGGAATGATTCGCCTTTATGTCGTGACAGCAAAGAAAGGCAAGCTTCAAGATGATTTCTCTTCTGACACTGGTTTAATTCATGCAGAACCCATATATCCAGCTTCTTTACCTTGTTGATTTGTTTCAAATAGTCTAATATTACTGGAATAGTAACGTCAAACGTTGCTGCTAATTCATGCATAGGTTGAGATGGATTCACTTCCACTATAGCTTTCAGCTCATCATTATCCACCTTGGTCTCAGGTCGCCCATGTGGCTCATTTTCAAGATTAAAATCACCAGAATGGAACTTCTCAAACCATCGATGTTACCGTGTGTTCATTAGCCACCATCCTTCCGAAACACTTCGTTGATATTTTGAGCTGTCTGCTCTGCTTTGGCTCTACAATGGAACTCAGATTCAAAAATAACATAAATTTTTTACTTATCCATGGTTTCACAAAAACTGCTCTAAAAAATTTTTGAAAGATAATCATAAGGTACAATGTGTGTTGGAAATACTGAGGATGTACCTTCATAATAAAACTAAAACAAAAAGTGTCAAGTGAAAGTGAAACGTCAGAGATATCAACTGTCAAACTTGGTACTTAAGGAAGTCAAACGTTTCATACTTAACCTTTTACCTCTGGATAGTTGATACTTTTGTTTGAAGTAAGTGGAAAATAATGGTATCTTGGGGCATTATGTCATAATACAGATATATAAATAAAAAGCCTAAAATCTGGGCACAACTCTGGATATTTGGAAACATTTGGATTTTCACCTTAAGATTCCACTTTCCTTCCCAATTGTGCATGAAGGGAATGTAGGGTCAATACCCAAAGCACGTCCTCGTGTCAAATGCTCCGCCCACTCCCATTATTCTGATCACATCAGTAGGGATCTAGATCTGCTGTTGCAGGAGGTAGAGCGTCAGATAAAATGCAAGGCATCTATTGCTCATCAGACTGTTTCCAGTATTTAGCATGTCATTAATTTCTGACTTACATTTTAGATTATATTTATCTAGGATGAGGGTATATTTAATCTAATTCTTGAATATTGTATATACTAAGTGTTAGATCTAAAAAGCAATAATACTTTTCAATTAAAATACATGCGATAATTATAAATAAAGTGTAAAATATAGAAATGAATAAAGAAAATAAAAATCTTGCACAATCTCTGCACCCTGAGATAATTACAGTTTGCATTTTGGTGTATATAATTTTAGTCTTTTCTCTTGTGGTATATGTACAACTGTATTTATGTACCAAATTGGAATCTTATAATACATGCTATTTTGTAGCACATGTTTTCTGAAAATAAATACATCAAAGGCAACTTTTAACTTTCTGAATTATTATTTTCAAACTTTAAAAAAATTTTGTACCCAGAAAATTTCAAACACATATGAAAAAACAGAACACTATAATAACCTCTTATGTACCTATCACCCAGGTTCAACACTTTTGACTCCTAAACTATCATGAAACATTTAGTCACTGTTCAGTTTCCCCCTATTGTCTTATAAAAGTTTTGTACATTTGTTCAAATCAGGATCCAAATGAAATTCATGAATTAAAATCTGCTGATATGTTCCTTAATTTAAAAGTTCCCCCCTTTTTCTTTATTGCAGTTTATCTGCTAATTTGTACTGCAGAGTTTCCCGCAATCTGAAATCGCATCCCTGTGGTGTAGTTTGACATGTTCCTCTCTCCTCTATATTTCCTATAAATTGATAGCTAGCTCTAGAGCCATTGCTAGGTTGGCAAGATGACCTCACATGTAAGATAGCGTATTTCCATCAGATGCTATGTAATATCTAGTTGTTTTTATTTTTGTGATGTTGGTAGTCATTGATGATTATTGCCTAATTCATCATTGCAGAATAGTGATATTCCAATTACATCATTCTTTCTGCATTTATTAGCTGAAATATTTCTATTAAGGCAAACTTCCCTTCATTAAATATTTGGTTAGCAGTATTCAAAATAAGGAGTTGGTCCCTAATCTCCCTTACTCAAGGGTAACTAATGTGTGTTTTGTATTCTGTGAACTCACGGATTTCAGCATCTCCATGTGTTTCAATCCATTTCAATTAACATTGTTATTAATGCTCAAATTGTCCCATCTTTGTTCAGCAGAAGCCTCTTTATTCTTTAGTTTGGTGCCTGTGTTCTCTGAGACACAATTCCATAGTCTCTGATGACATCCTTGCTTTCTATCATGCCAAAATATTCTAGGGTCATCTTGTTCATCTTCTGTCCCCAACCTAGAATTAGCCATTTCTCTAAGGAGTCTTTATTTTTTTAATTAGAAAATGTTTTTTAGATATGAGGGGCATCCATTGCTGCTGGTTTTCTTTTTTAATTGTTTCTAGTTTTTTCATTGAATAGAGCAAGGGAAAATGTATTAGGTTAAATGATATGAAATTGTCATATTATTAGTTAAAGTGGTACAACATTGGCAGTGTCACAAGGTTTAACCTAATTTTAAGAGAAAACACATTATGAACCTAGATATCTGGGGGCACTAGTTCCTACTAATTGTCTTTCTTTCCTTAAGGGCTATTCTTGATTTGGAACCTCATTCATTCATTCAGTGGTTACATAGTAGTTCATCATTTACATGTGCCATTATCTGTTTAATCTATTTCTTTCCTTTTCCTGGATATTTTGATTCTAATTTTTCTATATTGTAAATGTGGCTGGTGAACACACTTGCATGTGAATCTTTGTTGCAAATCTCTGATTATTTTCTTAAGATAAATTCCTAAAATGTGGAGTTTCTGGGTAAAGGGGGCAGAGCCCTTTTTAAGGCTTTTAATATATTTTGCCAAATAACTTTCCTCCCTTGCTCCCAGTGCTCTTCCACTATTAACTTTTTGATCTAAATCTCTATTCCTAGCCACTAGATATTTCCAGTTTATACTTCTTTAATTTGCATATTAATACTTTTGTTATTTATACTGACAATATTAAAAAGCATAAACTATTCTTAAGTTAGAGGTTTTATTTTATTTCATAAGTATGTGTGACATTCCTACAGCTAATCAGATTAAGGACCTATCTTAAAAACACTATTGACTTCTTTCTCCACAACAATGCCCTGATGTCTCTCCGCTGCCACCAGGTAATTTGTGGGGCTAAAAATAACTTAAATGCTGGGATTCCAGGCTCTGAGGGAAAGTCCTGTTTTATACATATAGATGTGTGTATGTATATGTGTGTGTGTGCATATGTATATAAAGTAAATGTACATAAGATATACTACAACTTATTAACTTATTAAATAAGTATAAACAGATGAATGAAACAGTATCAACTAGATTAAAAGACAACAATAACAACAACTTATAAGTGTCAAAAATCGGCTATGCCTAAATTAATTTGAGTTAAGTAAAACTGACCTTTCCTTTCCTTATTTTAAGTTGTTTTAAAAATCAAGGCTTTCATATTAATATGATTTTGTACAATAAAATTCACTGTCCATCTTCTGTAAGCCAGGCATTGTACGGGGTGAGTTTACCTAGTTTATAACATTGCTTACTAAGTCGCTAAAGCTGCCATGTTTTGAGTTCATCTGATCTGATTCTCCCATGTTTTGCACATCAACCATTTTCTGTAGCTGTGCCTTTCTTTTCTCATCCCTTTTGGTGTCCTTCACTGACCACCTGCTTATGGCTGCAGCAATTCTCACCCTGAAACAGAAGGCACTACTCAGTCTATGTGCTCTCTAGCTCCTCCTTGCCTTTTATCATAGACCATCACTAAAATTTTAGTTAATACTCCTGGGGTGCTAATGTGCAAAAAAAAAAAAAGGATTAGTCTGAACCTTTTCAGGCCAGACTGTGCATTGCATAGGTTAAATACAGTCAGATTATTTAACAGGGCAGTTATGTTTATGCAGGGGAGCAGATTCCCCACCCCGGTAGCATTCTCATGTGCTTTTCCTTTGCCTGCAGGGCAGAAAGAAGAAGGCCAGTGACTAATGTCCCAGAGGTGCACATGTTAGTATTCCTCACCAGACAGCCTGATCCCACCTCATCCCAATTCTGCCAGGGGTCTGAATATTTTATTCAGTGCTGATGGCTTTTCCCATTGGTGAAAAGAGAGTCAAGTCGCCAAGCAATTTGAAGAGATTAAAGAAAATGGAACACTTCTTTAGAAATGTGCCTTTACCTTCTTATTTAGTTTGAACTCAGTGGCAAGGGAGAAAGAATAAAGTCTTGGCTTGAAGGCGGTTGATAATGCAGTGCGAGTGACAGCCCCATTGAAGGGCAGAGGGTATTTTTCACCATTACAAGGTGGAGTGTGTGCGTCTGGCTGTTAGGCCGGCCCAGCAGCCGATCAGTCATGTCTGGCATGATGGGGGGATGAGGAAAGAAAATGGCACTTTGACATCCAACTCGTGTTGCCGACAGCGGTGATAAATGAAGGAAATAAGCGCCCTCCAAATCAGGTGGCCGAGTGGAGAGAGGCACTGTGATACTGACGGGAGATACCTTCCCCTGGAGCTTCTGGGAGCTCCCTGCAGTATAGCACCCGCCCATTCCTCACGTTAAATCCGGAGAGCAGGGGAACATATAACTGCCCATTTTTATCATCTTGAGATATACAGGCTGTGATCTTGACTTTAATTAGCTGACTTGAAGTAAGTTTATTTGGAGTCGCTTCCCAAGGCCGTAGAAGGAAAGGTCACTTGGCCGCATACAGGCAGCTCATGGCTGAGATGGCCAATACTCTGCACCAGAAACCGTGTGGTTCATGTGCACAGGTTTTATTTTCCAGAGAACAGAGGGGTCAACAGAAGAGGCTTCTAGGCAGACTCTGGTCTCTTTATGTCTAGGAAGTAGGGAGCAACAGGAGAACTCAGCTCCACCTTGGAAAAGACCTTCACAGAGAAAAGCCCCAGAGGAAATGCAGGTTCTTCCCTTTATACTCTATGGAGAGGGCCAGGTGGTGCAGTAGGGGAGATGCGGAGCCAGCTGTTGGCAGAGACTTCATTATGGAGAGCCCTGGGCTCGCCCAGCCCCTTCCTATCCCTTCAGACTCCTGTCCTTTCAGCCCTTACATCCTGCACAAACTCCTCGCAGTTCCCAAAGCCTTAGTTGCTTTGCAACTTTCTTTTTCATCCATCTGTATGTCTTAACTATCTGTGTTGATATACAAATATAGTTTATTATTTCTAACTGCCATATAATATTCCACCTGTGCTTTTTTTTTGAGCTTATTATGGGGGTATAAAAGTTCAGGTTATATATATTGCCCACTCAAGTGTGACCATTCCCCAGACAGTGCACAACGCACTCATCATGTAGGTATACACCCATCCCCTCCCCCCACCCCCACCTCAGTCTGATACCCAATTGGTGTTATTCCCAAATGTGCACTTGGGTGATGATCAGGGAAACCAATTTGTTTCTAATGTAGATTAATTTAGAAGAAAACTGTATGTGTCTTGGTGCATTTTCTGTTGCTTATGACAGAATTCCTAAAACCGTATGATTTATAAAGAAGGGAATTTATTTCTTACAGTTATAAAAGCTGAGAAGTCCAAGGTTGAGGGGCTGCATCTGGTGAGGGCCTTGTTGTTGGTGGGGACTCTGCAGAGCCCAGGGCAGCACAGGGCATGACATGGCGAGGGGGCTGAGTGTGCTGACACGTCAGCTCAGGTCTCTCTTTCTCGCTTTATGAAGCTCCGGTTCCACTTCTATGATAACCCACTAACCCACTGATCTATGAGGGCTCTGCCCTCATGGCCCAATCACCTCTTAAAGGCTCTACCTCTCAATCTTACCACATTGGGAATTAATTTTCAACATGAGTTTTGGATGGGACAGATATTCAAACCATAGTAGTATGTCACCACTATAAATGGGAAATGGTTATTACTTGCCTTAAATAGTGATACATGGAAATAAATGCAGGGCTATTAAAATTAAAATATGAAGTATTAAAACATGACCAGAAGGATATTGTTCCCATGGTGACTGAGGGGAGCAAGGAGGAGGGAGGAATATGGCTAAGGATTGTGATCAAAAGGGACACAAATTTATCTAAAATATTGTCATTATTTATTTATGTAGAAAGCTGACATTTCTTGCCTTAAATATTAATATAAGGAGATTTTAAAAATGCATGGCTATTAGAATTAAAACAACAATATCCAGTATAACCCCTACTGTCAACTTGTAAACCACAACTGTACGTGGACCATATTTTGGGAAGTACAGCTTAGCTTGCAGTTGAATGAATGAGTGAATACAAGAGCTGAAGTGGTGCCAGTGACCAGCAGTGCGTGGTTGTGAGACTCAAGGGTTTCCTGAAGTCCTGCCTGCACGCGGGACAACCCCCAGAGTCCACCAAGGCCCTGCTGACAGTGATGGCAGCTAACAGTGTGGTACTCACAGGGACCAGGTGCTGTCTATATATCAATTTTACATATACTAATATGCAGTATATGTAATAAATAATCATATTTGCAAATATTAATTTCATCCTCACAACAGCTCTATTGGGTAGATACTCTTATTATCATTTCCATTTTAAATAATGAGGAAGCTGAAGCAAAGCCAGGCTAAGTGGATTGCTAGGATCACATAGCTAATGCATAGAAGGAAGGGCTGGGTGTGGCCTGGGGCAGGGTGACTGCAGGCTTGGCAGTCCTCACTTCTGTCACATTTGGCCTCTGTCCATCAGCTGGTGCGGCTGTGCTGGGCCCTCCTCTGGGGGTGGTCCTGCGTTGGAGGCCTCAGGGCCGGCTGGAGGGGAAGCCAGCAAACTGTGTTCACTTGAACTGGGGCCTTGGCCCTCCACGTGCCACACCGAGCCCCTGTGGGCCCAGCACACCCAGAGGGAAAGACCAGACTCAACGCTGCCCACACCTGGAGCTCTCCCAGACTCTCACCGCTGTTCTCCAGCCCCCACCCGTGTCACTGTCTCCCTCCCCTCCTGCTCTGCCCCAGCCAGCCCCAGTGAGCCAGCTTGTGCTGGTCCTCGCACAGTCCCCATCTCCTGGGGAGGCCACGCAGGCTGCCCAGCTGGAGCTCGAGTCTGAGCCAGAAAAACAAGCGAAGGGCTGGGCGTGTGGGGAGTGCGGAGTTAATTCTGTCTGAGGCACGGGGTTGTCTCCGCCGAGGACACACTGACTAGGACGCTGACCGGCCGACCAGCTTTGAAGAGGAATAAATTGCCTTCAACTCTCATGCTTTTTGGGTGGCCTTTGACTGACTTCTTTGTCTTCCTGAAGGCTGTTGCCAAGGAAATCCTGAAATTTAACAGTAAAATCAAGAAACCCATTTTTAAAGAAGAGTTTTCTAACCCCAGGTGCAGAAAATCAATGTGTGATAAACAGTTTTAGCCTCCCTTCTTAAACCACCAATTATAATATCCAGATTAGAAATATTATTTCCAGAATGAGGGAACAGAACCAGCCACTTATTAAGTGCTTACTAGGACTCTATGTTTTACCTGTGCTATCTTTATTTCATCTTCTCAGCCTCTCTGAGGGGGGACTATCACCTCCCTTACAGGGGGGACACTGATGTGCAAGGAGGCCCGGTGAGGTGTCCAAGGTGTAGAGTTAGCAGGTACCCGAGCCAGGCCATGGTCCCTCAGGTTCAAAAGCTTCCTGTTGACCACACTGCCTCAAGGCAGGCAGTGGGAAGGAGAGGCAGGCTCTGCCCCAGCACAAAACACAAGACAGTGGTGACCCCATCGACCCTCCAAAAGGTGGCCCCAGTGCGGGGCCCTTCTAATATCTCCTTTTATCTTAATCAAAAGCATGGAAGCAGGCTGGGCATGGTGGCTCACACCTGTAATTCTAGCACTTGGGGAAGCTGAGCTGGGAATACCATAAGTTGGAGACCAGCCTGGGCAACATAGCAAGATCCCATCTAGAAAAAAAAAAAATTACAGTTAGCCTGTAGTCCTTGCTACTCAGGAAGCTGAGGCAGAGGATTACTTGGCCCAAGAGTTCAAGGGTGTAGTGAGCTATGATCGCACCAATGTGCTCTAGCCTAGGCAACAGAGTGAGACCCTGTCTCTAAAAAAAGAAAAAAAAAAATTAAAAGCATGGAAGCTTGTTATTCTTGTCTTGTCCCTCCAGATCTCCTTTCTACCTTCCCTATTCTGTTCTGTGCTCCAAGAGCCTGGGCTCTATAGACTGCTTCATTTGAGCTCATTTGTCCTCCTGCTTTTGGTTGGGTTTGACCAAAGGAAGAGACCTGGATTAGGTACCAGGGTCTCGATTTCTTTATTGGTAAAATGGTGCAACAGTATTCTCTGTCTCAGAGTTTCAAGGATTAAATGAGGTAATCTGTAGAAACTGTTTAGCATAGTGCCTGGCACATAGTAAATTCTTAACCTGTCATTGTTATTATTTTCTCAAGCACACACTAGATGACTTAGGGCAAGTCAATGAAGCTCTTTGAGTCTCTGTCTCTCACCTGCAAACTGAGGTCATCGTCTCTCCAAGCCTGCTGTGTGGGTTGAGCAGGAAACAGAGGCCCACTCAGAGCAGGTGGTGGGAGACAGTGTAAGGAGGGAGGGAGTGTTTCCTAGGTTAAATCATATTAAATCGCCACCACTTGACCTAGGCACACAGCAGTTTCACATGGTTCAAAGGTGTAGGCAATGGTGAGGGGCACCAGTAAGGCATAGTGAGACATCCAGGCTAGCCACATGGGCCATTAGCATCAAAGGGGACGGGAGAAGCGAAGTTACCTGGAGCAGTTGCTGGGCCTGCCTACGAGCTGCAGTTGTGGAAGAGAGGCCAGCCCACAGGAGCAGCGACCCTCCATGGAAGGGCAGGGGACCATGCCAGGAGCCAACAGAGAGGAAGCCAGAGGAACAAATACCCCAGCCTCTCGCTCCTCCTGCCCTTCAGTTTTCTGCTGGTGCCTCCCTTTGTCAAACCAGGCAGATGAGGAGGGGAGGGAGCTCGGAGGAAGTAGTCCATAGAGGTCAGCCTCCCAGGGCATGGAAGGGAGAAGGGGGATGGAGGATGGGTCTGCAGGGGCAAGAGGGGAATAGCAAGCTCACGTGCTTTAGGTTAAGATAAAAGGAGATATTCCACAGGGCTGAGCACTGGGCCTGGTGCCAAGGGAGTGTTTCCTTACTATTCTTACTGTTACTGTTGGGGTTTTGAAGGCTAAGCGTGGGGGGACAGGATGCAAGGTTTAGTGCCATTAAAGAAAAGAGAGAAACTTAGCTCTTGAACAACCACAACAAAAACACACACAGAGGGCACCTTTGGAGGCTGTCCTGGATTCAACCATGCCTCTAACATGTCCTGGCTGGGCCCTGAGGCCCGCCTGCCCAGCACCTACTCACTGGCCAGCCTCAGGGCCTCCTTCCGCTCAAGGAACAGGAAACTGGACCTCCAACCCCTATTCAAAGCCCAGGCCTGGCTGATGATATGAACAGCTTCAAGCTCTTTGGTAGAACTGGGGTTTAAACAGCAAATTGCATCAGGGAGAGGCTGTCGGGAGAAGCCATCAATCTTGTGGCATGTACAATTTGCACAAGTTTGCAGACCTTCAGGACTTTTTCTGATAAATGAAAAACAATCAGACTTGGATGAAATATTACAGACTTTTATAGAGCTCATTAAAGTTGAAGTCGAAACCCTTCCTGCCTTCAGTCCATTCTGATCTCTCCTAAGCGTGGTTGCTGTGCGTCTTCCTAAACAGCTGTCTCATCATTCATCCATACCCACCTGCACCCTCACTATGTTCTGCTGAGCAGACAGGGGACAGGGAGGAGCAATAGTGCCGTCTGCTGGCTGCAAGGGGTGAGGAAGAGGGAGTATTCACAGATTTCTCCATCTGTGATCTTATTCCAGGCTCTCCACTGTGAGGACCGTGTTATCATTTTCACAGAACAGTGGTTCTCAACTGGGCTGCACCTGGAATTATCTGAGAAGCCTAAAAAAATATAGAGGCCTGGGGGCCTGGGTCTCACCTCATTTAACCAGAGATGGTGATGTCATTGACCTAGAATATGACCTGGGTTCTAGGATTGTTGTGAAATCCCTCTAGGTGATTTTAATGTGTAGTCGGCCATAAGCACCCATGCCTTGGAGCCATGGTGCTCAATCCTGAGCTGCTCCAGGACCATCTGCAGGGCTTGCAAAACAGATCACGTGGCCTCAGCCCAGAGTTGCTGACGCAGTAGATCTGGGGTGGGGCCTGAGAATAGGCATTTTAAACAAGTTCTCAGGGGATGCTGAGCTGCTGGTCTGGGAACCCCACTTTGAGAATTACTGCCTTAGTGAAACTGAAGGCTCAGAGCGTCTAAACGACTTGAGGTCAAACAGCCCTCAGTGGATGGAGAGTTGAAGCCTGTTTATCCCTTTCCAGGCCTGGCTGGGTGAGCCTGTGCACAGGGCCATTACTTTTTTCAAGTATTTCTGGTATTAAATGATCCCAGGGTCTACACCTTCTCCCCACACCCATTCTGGGCTTATTCTTACAGGCCTATGTTTACCAGACCTGCCAGATCATAACCCTGGGGGAGATGGGGAGGGGAGCACTAGTCTAAAATATTTAATTCTAGCCAGTGGGGTCTCCCACCACCACAACGTGGGTTTGGAAATGCCCTCTCCCCCTTTTCCCCTTGGAAAACCATCTCTGCTCAGCTGGTCAGCGTGAAAAGATTCATTGCTTGACATGGGCTTTGGAACCGAAGGAACCTGGGTTCCAAGTGCAGCTTGTCAGTTCACAGGCTGTGTGGCCTTGGGCACATTACCTAGCCTCGCTGAACCTTCTTTCCTTCTCTGGCAGACTCACATCCGTACAACGAGGATTTTGAGAGGATTAAATAGCATGGTTTGGGTGTGGGCCTAGCATGTTGTTTCTCTGTCCCCATGCAGGACAGAAGTAGGCTGTGTGTAGGGACAGACACAGGGCTATCAAGACAGACAGCCAATCATGAGCCTGCAGGGGTGAGCACCCTCCCTGAGTGGGGCTGGCAGTCAGGAATCCCTGCATCCACTTGGGCTCCCTGTTACTCGTGGGTGCCGGGAGGACATGGGATCTGACCCCAGGCATCCTCTGCCCAAGAGGCCCCTCCTCACGGTCAGCAGCCTCCTCGGTGCCCTTGCCATTCTCTGACTCTGGATGGGAGGCAATTTCACGCCCCTGGCTCTTCGCACCCTGGTGATGAATGTGTGTAAGTGACCTTGGCCCCTCCAGCCACAATCAGCACACAGGATGATGTAATTGAATTTGTATACACCGTAAATTTTATTAGAGGAAAGCAATCTAGTTCCAATTCCAGTTCTCTGAAGTTACTGGATTGTATCCGAGGATAAACTCGCTGGTCAGCTGGGCGGGGACAGAGGTCAGGGCTGCGGTTACTCTCTGGCTAGTTTTCACTGGGCATGATAACAAAAGCGCATGTCAGGTCCCCAGGGCACCAGACGCCTCCAGCGCGGTGGTGAGCGTTAGGGGAGGGATGCGTGCAGAGGACTGCCCAGGGCCCGCTCACAGCAGCAGCTCGACAGAGAGGAGTTCGGGGTTTTGTCTTTCATCTCTGACTCTGCCGTCTGTCTTCCCCCCTCCCTCCTCTTTCTCCTCTGTCTCTTGTGTCTGTCTTCCCTTCCTTCTCCATGATCCTGCCTCCATTTTTGTCCCTCTGAGCTGTGAGGTGCTTTGGGGAAACTGCTAGCTCAACGTCATGAGCCTCAGTTTTAGTATCTGTGACGTGGAGTCGGTAAGGCCCATCTCAGAGGGTGCTGCCGGGCTGGAATGAGATGGGGACTGTAAAGTGGTCGGCACAGGCTTGGGAGTCAACACATGTAAGGAATCATTTTAACTGAACCCCTTGTTTGGCTTGTCTGTAGGCACATATTTATTAATTGCCTTCACTGAGTTGGGCTTGGGCCCGAGGGCCCAACACGAAGGGGTTACCATAGTTGGTGCTCAGGCAGCAACAGTCTGGCTGGGAAATCCAGCATGCACAGACATTTGTCTCTTACAAGACAAGGCAGCAAGTGACCAAGGACAAGGGGAGGTGGTGACCAGCAGTACTATGGGGATCATGGGAGGGAGAGGTCCTTGGGAACCCATGTGATCGGGGAAGGCCTCCTGGGGGAGGTGAGTTTGAGCTGGGCTTTCAAGAATGGGTCAGATTTTGGGGGCGGTGAAAAAGCCAGGAGGTCAGACATTTATCAAGTGCCTTTCTGATGCCCAGAACATTAATGCTATCATTTTAAAAAACCCTTATCTTAACCCTAAGAAATAGGCATTCTTTTCTCCTTTTGATAGTTGCTGAAACATCAGTGATAATGAGAAGGGAAGTAATTTGTCCAAAGCCACAGTCAGTAAGGAGTGGGGCTGACTTTCAAACTTCGATTTGTCTGACCCCACAGATTTTGCTGATAGCCAGCTAGCCACCCACCTGCTTGCATACCCTCCAGCCTCCCTTTTCTGCCAGAAGCCCTTACCTGATCACCAGGTGAGGAGACAAAGTCCCCACCTATTGACTAATGGAATGCAGGTGGGTCCATCTGCAGGCAAAGCCACTGCATATGAGTTTGTACCATGTGAGTGTATGTGTGTGTTCATAGATGCACTTCCCTGTGCAATTAAGGGTCTGTTGACTACTGGGTATTTTTAGTTTTATTTTACTTTTTTAAATTTTTTTAAATTTTATTTTTTAATAGATTTAGGGGAGTACAAGTGTTTTTTTGTTATATGGATGAATTGTATAGTGGTGAAGTCAGAGCTTTTATCGTGCCCGTCACCCAAACAGTGTACATTGTACCTGATAGGTAATTTTTGATCCCTTACCACATCCCTCCCTTCCCCTTTCTGAGTCTCCAGTGTCCATTATACCACTTTATATGACCATGTATGCCCACTGCATAGCTCCCACTTACAAGTGAGAACATGCGGTATTTGTTTTTCTATTCCTGAGATACTTCACTTAAGAAAATGGTCTCTAGTTCTGTCCAAGTTGCTGCAAAAGACATTATTTCATTCTTTTTTATGGCTGAGTAGTACTCCATGGTGTGTGTGTGTGTGTGTGTGTGTGTGTGTGTGTGTGTGCATATATATACCCCACATTTTTTTATCCACTCATCAGTTGATGGGCACTTAGTTGATTCCGTATCTTTACAATTGTGAATTGTGCTGTGATAAATATGAGTGCAGGTGTCTTTTTGATATAATAACTTATTTTACTTTGGGCAGATCCCCAGTAGTGGCATTGCTGGATTGAATGGTAGGCCCACTTTTAGTTCTTTGAGGAATCTCCATACTATTTTCCATAGAAATTGTACTAATTTACATTCCCATTTACAGTATATTAAGCAGTCCCTTTTCACTGCATCTGTGCCAACATCTATTGTTTTTTAATAATGGCCATTCTGACAGGGGTAAGATAGTATCTCATTGTGGTTTTAACATAAATTTTCAGCTTATTAGTTGTGGTGAATATTTTTTCATATGTTTGGCCATTTGTATAACTTCTTTTAAAGAGTGTTGGTTCATATCTTTTACCCACTTTTTAATGGAGTTGTTTTTTTTTTTTTTTCTTGCTGATTTGTTTGTGTTCTTTGTAGATTCTGGATATTAGTCCTTTGTCAGATGTTTAGTTTGTGAATATTTTCTCCCATTCTGTAGATTATCTATTTACTCTGTTGAGTGCAGAAACATTTTAGTTTAATTAAGTTTATTATTTTCTTTTTTGTTTATTTGCTTTTAGGGTTTTAGTCATCAATTCCTTGCCTATGTCAATGTCCAAACAAGTTTTTCCTAAGTTTTCTTCTAGAATTTTTATGGTTTCAGGTCTCATATTTAAGTTTTTAACCCATCTTGAGTTGATTTTTGTATATGGCAAGAGATAGGGATCCAGCTTCAGTCTTCCGCATGTGGCTATCCAACTTTCCCAGCACCGTTTATTGAATAGGGTGTCCTTTCCCCAGTGTATGTTTTTGTCTGCTTTGTTGAAGATCAGTTGGTTGTAGGTATGTGGTTTTATTTCTGTGTTCTCTATTTTGTTCTGTTGATCTATGTGTCTAAATTAGTACCATGCTGCTTTGGTTACTATAGCCTTGTAGTATAATTTGAAGTTGGATAATGTGATGTGTCCAGATTTGTTCTTTTTGCTTAGGATTGCTTTGGTTATTTGGGCTCTTTTTTGATTCCATATGAAATTTAGGATTGTTTTTTTCTAATTCTGTGAAAAATGATGTTGGTATTTTGATGAGAATTGCATTGATTTTGTAAATCACTTTGGTCAGTATGGAAATTTTAACAATATTGATTCTTCCAATCCATGAGCACGAGATATTTTTCCATTTGTTTGTGTCACCTACAATTTCTTTCATCATTGTTTTGTAGTTCTCCTTGTAGAGATCTTTCACCTCCTTGGTTAAGTATATTCCTAGCTATTTTATTTATTTGTTTATTTTGCAGCTATTGTAAATGGTATTGAGTTCCTATTTGATTCTCAGCTTGGCTGTTATTATTGTATAGAAATGATATTGATTTGTGTACATTAATTTTGTAACCTGAGACTTTACTGAATTTATTTATCAATTCTAGGAGTCTTTTGGAAGAGTCTTTAGGGCTCTCTAGATACAAGATCACATTATCAACAAACAGGGATAATTTGGCCTCCCCTTTTCTGATTTGGATGCCCTTTGTTTCTTTCACTTGCCTGATTGCACTGGTTAGGACTACTGGTAACTGCTTATCAAGGGTAGCCCTGTTTGGAGTGGGGAGAAGGGGAAGAAAGGAGTTTAGAAGAAAATTTTAAAGCTGACATCATAAGAGGCACTCTGCCTGTTATATTCCTCAGTGACAAAGGCTGCTCTCCCTCACATGGGTAGTAGGGACAAGTTCACTTAAATTTGGGTTCCACCCAATTTCTCAGAAACATGACTATTTATGGAACACACCTGGGATATGCCTGCATGTTTATGTACTGTTGTTTCTGGACTTGACAGAAAAATTGGCTTTGATTTTGTTGAAGGTTTTCTGTTTTATTAATGTTGGGTTTTCCCTTCAGATAGGAAGGCAGCTCAGTGATGTGTAAAACTTTCATTTTCATCTCTTTTTATTTCTCAGAATTTCATCCCATTTCACCAGCAGCAGCTTCCTATCTAAGCCTTCCCGCAGATGGATGGCAGTGTCCAGAAACCATTTTCTTATTCTGCTTATCTTGTTTGCTTAAACTCTGGCTTGGAGGAGCCCATCTCTCCCTTGAGGGAGCCCTGGATTGTCACCTGAGTTTGAGCCACCATCACACAGCAAACAAGTTCTGTTTATCTTTCCAGATAGCAGCATTTAAGCAGCTCTTTGAAGGCGGAAAAGAATATGTATTCTTGGCAGAAAACTTGTTGGAGGAAGAAGAGCTTAGATTTCAGAGTCACATGGCTATGTTTAAATCCCATATTTGCCGCTTATTAGCTGTGAGACCATGGATGGGTCAACCAGCCTCCTTGTCTTGGTTTCCGTACATGCTACAAAGAAATAATAATGCTTGCTTTACAGAGTAGTGGTGGAGATTCAAACGGAGATAAATTAAGGAATCCAGCATAGTATCTAGCAAGAAGTGGGTGCTCAGTAAAGATTTCCTTTTGTCTTCTATCTCATTGGATAAGAAAACAAAGCATGCTCTGGTTTAGCTCTAATCTTAAAAAGGTGGGAATAAGTAGAAGGAAACATCTCATTTTCGGAGCCTAGTTAATCCCTCTCCCAGTCTGCTGTGTCTAGAGTTTTCCTTGGCACAAGAACCTATGAGGAAGAAGCAGAGCTCCAGATCAAAGGAATAAAGAGTCTTAGTGGGGATATAAATGTGTCCATGTGAAATAGCTGGATGCCCATCAGGCTGGGCCCACCAAGAGCAGAAGTGCCCAGTGCCACCTGTCATTGATACAAAAGGAAGGTTTGGGAAGAGGCTGAATTTGAGAGTGCAAAGGGCTTTATGCTGAATGGATGAGATGGCTGCTCACTGGGAGGCCAGGCCACACTGGATGAGTCATGTCAGGAGGCAGCAGAGTATAGAATGGACACTGAAGTGAGTGCCTAGAGTGAGGTACTATGGATGCTTGATTAGAAAGTAACATGGTGTCGCTCAATGATGTAGCCTCAGCACCTAACACAGTGCCCAGTACACAGTAGGTGCTCAGTAAATAGTTGCTGGCTGGATGAATCTTTGCTTAGATGACCAAGACTCAGCTCAAGTATCTCCTCTTCCAGGAAGCCTTCCCTAACCCTCCTGCCACCCCCCACTGTGAGTTAGGTGACCCCTCCCCCTCTGTGCCTGCAGGGCTCCAGGTGTACCTCTGTCTCATAGACTATGTCCCACTGGGTTGGCTTGTCTATTTCTGGTCTGTCACCACCACTGGACTTCTGAGGACAGAGCTGAGCTCTGTATCTTCAGCCTGGGTGAGGAGCCTGGCTCAGGGCACATGTGAGTTGGATAAATGCCCACACATCTGAGTTGAAGAATAGGGGGCAGCTCCTGGATGGGAACTGAGAAAGAGAGTAGGGAAGAAGTTTGCAAAACTCAGATGCCCTTCAGGGCTACAAATTGGACTATTTAATTGTAGTGTAATTATCAGCACCTACAGCCATGGACCTAAACCCAACTAAGCAACAGTAGGTTATATTTGGAAAAATTCAGGCTACCTAGCAACAGAGTATTTGGAAAATATATGAACTATTTTATAGCATTGAACAATGCTGGGTTCCTAAGACAGTGCCTTGGAATACTTTAGTAAAATGCTGTCATTTGACTTGGAGGGTAGGGGAGGCCTGGTATCCTGACTCTTGAATCTGCCTTGCTAGAGCCTCCTGCTTCATGCTAGAGCCTACTCCTGGATGAGGGATTTCTCATACCCTCCCTACTTCCCAGCTTCTACAGTGTTTCCCCAGGACACACTGGATGCTTTTCTTCATGCCAGGCATTTTACTTGCATTAACTCATGTAACCCTCATGTTCTATGAAGCAGGTGTCATTGTCCCCATTTATAGATGAAGAAACTGAGGCCCAGGGCTATGACTTGGATGATTCAAAGCCACTCAGCAATAACTGGTGGAGCTGAGACTTACGCCTAGTGCTCTTGACCCCTGAGTTAGTGCCATTCTAGGGGTGCCATGCTGAAAAGAATCACTCAAAGCAGTACACATGCAGCAGCCACTGCTGGGAACATTTGCAACAGCAAATGTTTCATAGCTGAGCAGATTGAGCTGGGAAGAAATGAGCCCTTCTCTTGGCCATCTGTTTGCCTTCCTTGGCCTTTTCTGACAGTAGCAATGTCCTTTCTCCCTAAATCCCTTTGGTCACTGGTGCCACCAAACTGAATTTCATAGTATGTAAATGTTACATCCCAGGGATTGATTTTCCTGCATAATATTTCTAGAAAAGTTAATCACCTTGTTAGTCATATTTACATTCTGTTTTAATTGCATCCTTGAGAGCAAATGTATTCATTTTTCTCCTCTGTTATAGTTCCTTCTTTAACAACCTCTTAACAAGGCAGAGACAAGATCACAGCACATGAAGAGTACACAGCTTTCTTAAAATATGCCACCTCCCAAAAATGTAGGACCCAATTATCACTGTGGCTATGAGCTAATTATCAGATACAAAATATGGATCACAACTAATTATCAGGATCTGACCTTATTTCCAAGTCATAGATTCCTGAAAACTAGGTTAACATTACTAAAGAAATAGAGATTTAAGTAGGAACTCAAGAACTGCAGTAATGAGTGGAAATGAATGTTTATATTTCTAACAAATGGCTAAGGCAAGAGATAATTTTCCTAGCCTTATGTCTCGTGAAATTTTCCAGAAGTTCACTTTCTACAAGGCCTTATTAGTGGGACATGGATGATGTAAAGTCCATTTCATTAGTATCCCAGGATCTTCTATGTGGAAATAGAGATGACTGTTTCCATTTTTTAATTTTTCAAACACTGAACAGAGCTCTATGCTAGGTGAGGTGAAAGGTTATGAGCTAAGCCAATATCCCTGCCATCAAGAGGTCAAGTCGGATAGGTAGAAATGAGGTGTGGTCCCAAATTCCAGGTGGAGGAGCACTGAAATGCCTGTGGGTGGCTGTGGGTGAAAGCTCTTGTCTGGTCTGGTAATGTTGGAAGTGGATTTTGGTAAGTCTCTAGGATTTCATTAGTGAGAATGGAGGAAGCAACACAGGTAGAAGAAATGACATGAGCAAATGGAGAGAGAGATGGAAAGACACAGCTTATGTTTCAGGAATTAAAGGTCTGTAATAAGACTTACATGTGTATAGCAGGGGTCTTCATGGTGACAGGCTGAGCTGGTAAAGTCCTCTGGGAAGGAGGTGATATCTCTGGGAAGAGCTTACACATGTTATTTTCCTGGAAAGGAACAGTCTATAATTTTTGTTTGCTACTCAAAAGGGCTAGTGATTCCTCCAAAAGTTTATACCCACTGTCCTGAGAAGTTTTGATGAACTGGATATTGGGGGACAGAGGGAGATACACAAAAATGCATATTGGGACCAACTGTGGGAGCCTTAAGAGCCGGGGTTATATGTACCAACACTATTTGGTATTCAGCTAACAAGAGACGTGTGGGGCGCGTTGCGGAACAGTGGGGGTGCGAGGGACTCGGTGGGAGCTGAGCAGCCCCCTGAGAGAGGCAGGAAGGCCAGAGGGAGGCTGACTGGACCAGGGGGAGGGCAGCTACCAGAAAGGAGAGCAAGAGAAGACCAGAGAAGCGTTGAGGATAAGGTGAGATGGTTTGGCACCTGATGAGCAGAGGGAACCAGGTAAAGACACGTGGCAGTAGAGTGTGATGGTGGGGCGTGGGCTCTTTGAGTTCAAGCCCTGGCTCCACTGCTTCCTGCCTATGCAACTTAGGGCAACGTACATAACCTTCCTGTGCTTCTGTTTCCTTAGCTGTAACACTAGTTCCTGCCTTGCAGTTTTGTGGGAAAAGACTAAGTGGGCAAATACACACAGAGTACCTTGAACGACCCCTGATAAGTGCCCTGAGAGAGTTAGCTCTTATTTCCAGATGGCTGATAACTCCAGGAGGGCCTGACTTTGGTGTTGTGTGCCCTGTGGTCCCCCAGGGCCTGGAACTATGCTTGGAACACAGTGGGGGCTCCATAAATGTGTGCTTAAGGTGGGATGGATGACTCAGCATGAATTGGGACCCTGGCACGTTCTCGATGGAGATAAAAGTGCTCCTGAGCAGGGGACCTAGGAGAGCTCCATGAAGAGGGTCCCAGGGGATCACAAGACCCCACCCAGCCTTCCCCTCAGGCCTACCTGTCAAGTTCTCAAGCACTCATCATCTTGTCCAGTCCTCTTGGTGGCATCCTCTGAGGATGGCAGGGTGGATACCATTATCCCTGTTCTTCAGGTGGGAGCCTGAGGTCAAAGTCTGCCCTTCTAAGACACCCACTTGAAAGCAGCCGAGATGAGCCCACCCCTGTGTCACCCCTTCCCCATCCTGTGCTGCTCCCTAAATCCGTAACATCTCTGCTTTCTAGAATTGTAATGAAAGGGATTCATCTATTAAGGAAAAACGTCCAAAGAGAGTATTTTAAACAACAAAAATTGGTGATTCTTAGTAATGTAGAAAGAGCTCATTAAGGACATGGGTGGTTTTTGCTTAATGGTGGGGTTATGGATAATAACCTAACCTACAGATTTTGGGAGGAACTGGCCTCACACCCTTGCCCTACCACTGACCAGCTCTATAAGATGGAAATAATGAAATTTTTTCATGGGTTGTTAGGGGGATTAAATAACATGTTTATGAACAGCAAAGCTCCTGTATACAGGAAGAGTTCAGTAAAGGTTTGCCATTTCTCTTTCTTGTATTATCATGCCTTGTTTGTGCCCATAGCCTGGCACAAACCGTACTGTTGTGAAAGCTGAGAGGCCAGTTCTCCAGATGAGAGGAGAACAAACTTGGCGGTGAGGCCTGCTGTGATATCACTGGGAGACAGAGGCTCACAGGGGAACTGGGGGTCAGGGGAAGAAGATCGCCCATGACTATAACAACCAAAACTACCCCACTGCCAACTTGCCAAATTCACAAGGAGCTGCTTTAATAGGACCCCTGAAGTCCTCTTACAAGTGATCTTCACAAGGGCAAGGGCAGCCTTGACTTTCCCAGGCAAGTGGAATGTGTGGAAACAGCCCTGAGCCTCAGGGGCAGTCCCAGCTCTGGCTCCCCCTGGCTGTCTGAGTGTCCTGAGCCTCGGCGCTGGGGGCCAGATGGATGCCTGGCGTGGAGGAGGTGCTGGGAGACTGTCAGAGCAAGCCCTGCAGGGTGTGGACCATCACCAGTGGGGCTGCTGATGTGGGATTAGAGTATCAAGGCCTGTGGCTGACCTGAAGGGTGACTGGTGATAACCGCAGTGGTGGGCAACACTGGGAATCGTTTAGGATTCGTACACGAAGATACCGAGTTCTGGATCTGAGTTTCATGGTGTGCTATTTCTTTCATTCACTTATCATTTCCTGAGCATCTCTTAGAGTCAGGTCCCGGGCCAAGCCAAGGGAACTTAGAGAAGCATGAACGACGATCCCGACCCTCAGGAAGTTTGCAGCCTGGAAAGGAAGACAGGTGTGAATGGCCCAGGCCCAGGCATGGGATCAGTGCTCAGGCAGTGGGAAGCCCGGAGCAGAGGCACATGGGAGAAGGCGCAGACACCACTTATGCAGCCTGGGGGCCAGGAGGCGAGATTCCCCAAGGCTTTTCTGATTTCTCCCAATCCACAAAGACTCCAACCTTCTCAATTCACACGGAAATACTAATGTTGATCATTATTTCAAAGTGAGCTTTTCTGGATCAAATTCTTTTGCAATCAGTGTGGTAGGTAAACCCTCAAAGGACAGGAATAAAAGGCAGGCAGATGAATGGACGGAAATGGGCACATTTCCTTCACCTGGAGCCCAGTCAGTTGCTAACACAGGTCCACAAGTCCATTTAGGCCCCACACTCTGTAACACTGTGTAAATGAGGAGAAAAGTGGAATCAAACAGCCCAGCGCTGCAGTCGCAATTTGCTCAGCGCCTTTTCCATATCTCTGACTTTGCAGGGAGATGTCTCCAGGTTGCCCTAGGAGATCTCACAGCATGGGCTACACACAGGACGCTGGCTTATACCTCACCTCACAAGCCCGACTTCTTTCCAGGTTTGGGCAGCTGCTGTCCTATAGCTGGAGGCAGGAAGACCCCTGCACCACTCCCTTCTGGGCTGGAGCACCCTCCAAGAATACTCTCTCCAGTTTTACTCTCCTATCGTAACTCCTGCCAGACTTTAAGACCAAAGAAAACTCTGCCTCTCTGAGAAGTCCCACCCGGACTGTTGCAGCTTACCCAGGACGGGACACAGCTGCATTTTGTACCAGGCAGATAGAAAGGACCATGGCCTGAAAGGACCATACTGTTTCTTGCCACAGTGCCTTTGTATGTGCTGTTCTCTCTGCCTGGAACTCCTGTTGCTTCTACACTTCTTCAAGATTCAGCTAAAAGGTCCATTCTTCTAGGTGCTCAGGAGCCTGTACTCACCTCTCCTGACACTGATCACACAGTATTTAAAATGGTTGTTTATGCAGCAGTCTCGCTTGTAGACGAAGAGTTCCTGCCGGTTAGCAGTCCTCAAGCTGTAAGAGTTGCTGCCTAATTATTACTACTGTTGTTATTAGTAGTGGTGGGGGTGAAGGAGTGTGGAGAAGGAATTACAGGTGAGGGCGTGACAGAAGCCCATGAGTCAGGTGTGCAGGGAAGGCCAGGAGAATGGAGAGTGTGTGCTGCGGAGCCCTAGGTACCCAGTTTGCAAGACACTGGGCATGAGCAGACAGTCTTCTCCAAACATGTGAACATCCTCCTCTGAGAAGCACCTTCCTTCTGAGTCCAGGTTATTGGCCTCAGCAAGTCTCAAGCAGCAGGAAAAAGAACTGTACTCCAAGTTGAGGGGTCCCTATTCTCCTCATGAGAAATTATATTGAGGTATCCTATTAGCTCCCTAAGCTGCTCAAATACAATTATAGGGAACGCATGTGCATGATGTGGGTTTTAAGAGTGAAGACAAATCAAGCCCCTCCATCCTCTCCTGTGGCCACTGAAGAATCATTTAATCTATTACTCGGTTCCATGTGAGCAGACTTCAGGAAAACAAATAATAAATATTTGTAATTGCCTCCCTGGCTGGGCAGGCAGGGCTGCAGGTGGCACAAACAGCTTTTCATATTTCTCGTCCTGCCCTGGCTGAGCTGAACCTCTGCTCCTGGAGCTGCCGCAAATATCCATGGGACTAAGCCACGTGCTCACAACCGCACCCCTGTGTCCCCTCACTTTTTGTAAGCTCATGACATGCCAGTAAGGTGCTAAAACTTGGTTTCTTGTCCCAACTCTGCTGTGTGACCTTGGGTGAATGACCTCGGGGCCTGTTTCCTTGTCTGTAACCAAAGTTCTTAAAAATGCTTTTGTACAAGGGACCTCCGTAGAAGTCTTGTGAAGCCTATAGACCCCTTTCAGAGTAAAGTATTTTAATCCATAAAATAAAATACATTGGATTATAAAGGAAACTAACTATATTCATACAGAGTTATCAAAATATTTAAAAATTGTGATCTTGTGATACATATGCTTATTTATCAACACATTAAGTGACAAGATCTAATTGTAGTTATAGTATTTATCCAGTTCTGACATAGTGGTGAATATAAATGATTATTTTTAGATGTCTGGGGCAACTGTAATGTGTCACGTAAATACCTATGATTTCTTTTGGTCACAAAGTCCTAGGTCCACAGCTAGGACTGCTGTGGTCTGTTGCCTACATGCATAATGAAGGACATCCCATATTGCTGTGAAATGAGTGAGGATAAAGCAGTAAGTGTTTCCCATCTAAATTTTAGGAGCCCCCCTGGATTCTGCCAAAGAACCCCAGTAATGAACCCTGGACTAGAGGGCATTGCTGGGCTTTCCCAGCCCTGGCACTTTAGTGGTGTCTGCTCCTGCAAGAGGTGGGCCACCATTCCCCAGAGAGAACCCAAAAGCCCCCTCCCCCAGGCCATGCCAACTGAGCGCCTGCCACATGCAAAGCTTTCATATGCACTGTAGTCTCCAGGACTCACAATCACACTGTGAGGCAGATAAAATCACTACCCATCCTGGGGAGCAAGAAGTGTATAAGGAAAAATGTGGAAAAGTTACTAAGCAGTAATTTAAAACCCTGGCCTACCCCCACCATTCTACAATACCATTAAACACCTTCAGGTGCCTCCTCTGAAATGGGAATGTCTAAATATCCTCCATATCCTCTCGCAGCATCTTGTCACCCTTTTGGAAGGGGGGGCCATCCTGCACCATGACCCCTGACCTGGAGAAAGTTCCTTCATCTTTCTGAGCCTCAATCTCTTTATCTGTGAAGGGGATTAATAACTATTTCATAGGATTAAATAACACAATTATGGAATATCACACATGGAACAGTGTGGCCATGTGACTTGCTCTGGACAAGTCTAGCTGTGACCTCTGGGTGCCGTTCTTGGATCTGGGCTGCTCAGTCCCCGAGGGCCCTGCCAGGGCTTTGCTCCAGCTGCTCTGGATCTGGTCTGAAAGGGAACAGTAACCACTGGCCACCTCACACCCTGCCTGGCGAGTTAGCGTGGACGGGAGCGGAGCACTCTGTGGCGGTGCTGTCTCTACCTGCCTGAGAGAGGACCCGTGCACCCTGTCACACTGTCACAGGCCTGGCCTTCCACTGCTGAAAACCCTCCTAACACAGCTGCATCACTTCCCTCCCCAGACTGGGAAAGACCACTGACAGTTGTGCAGTCCTTTTTGCTGAAGAACCAAAGGGAGCATTTACTTAAGCAAAATGTTTTGATCTCATTTTCCCTTTTCTGGTTTCATTGCTAATTATCCTTAAAGTTGTAGGCTCGTCACCATGCTTCAGGTTCTTTGTCTCTAAAAAGTAGAGTAGAATGTCTTTCCTGCCTATGGAGAGTAGTGTTTTAGCACTTACAATTAAAATCAAAGCAAAATAAAACCTAATCACATGGAAAGAAAAAATGTAGCTTTCTTAAATGACTTTGTGGTACAAATGAAAATCAAAACTACAATTACAAACTATTAATAGAGCAACATTATATACCAAAACTTATGGGATGTGACCAAAGCTGTAGTTAGATGCAAATCCATAGCCTAAGTACCTTCATAAGCAAGGAGAAAGAATGAAAATAAATAAAGCATCCAACATAAGAAATTAAGAAAAGAGAAATCTGAGGAAATTAGGAAGCAATAAACCGTAAATATAGTAGAAATTAATGTATTAGAAAAGAGAAAAAAACATTAGGATTTATAAGTGAATCTAAAAGCTGATTTTGAAGAAACTAATAAAATGGACATGCTCCTCTTAGACATAATCAAAAAAGTGAGAGAGAAAGCACAAATGCAAAGATGGAAGATGAGAAAGGGAATATAATCACGGATATAGAATAGATTAAGTCAAATTACAAGGAGATAATATGTACAATTCTAGGCTACAATATTGGAAAGTCTCTGAAATGTATGACATTCTGAGAAAATACACATTATCAGATTTGGCCCAAAAAATTAACTTGGCTAACAGCCATGGAAGCAATTTAAAATGATGTTTCATGAATTATCCAAAGAATAGAAATGAGTGTCAGAGAAGGACCAAAACAGACTTGGTATTTTATTGGAGTGGGCGAGTGGATGGGCCCTGACAATGAGCAGGGCAGGTCAAAGACACGCGGAGGTGGGAGTGCAGTCAGCTGCTCAGGGCTGCGGGCAGGTGTGTGGCGGTGAGGCGGGGCGAGCCAGGTATGAGACAACTGGGTTTGAGAGAGCCGTCCACAGTGCTCTCTTTCGAGGTTCAGGTCCAGCCTTCCGGGCCCTGTGTTTCATCGTCGTGGTCACCCAGGGGGTTAGCCCTTCATCACCGCCTCCCTACTGAGTTTAGAGACTGTCAATGGGAAATTTTAGGAAAGCTTGGGCACTTGTACAAATTTTAACGGTGACTTGAAGGGAAGGACTATCCTTATCTCGGTCAGGAAGTTGATTCCTACAGAGCTATTGTGTTGATAATATTAAAACTTCAGGTGCTTCCTACACACTTGGATGTGTTATCCTGAGAGGGGACACCATGAGGGCTGGGGGCAGAGAGAGATGCCCCGGCATGCAAATTCTCCCTTCTCTCCAGGTCAGTACCCAGCCTCAACTGGCCTCCAGGGTTCTCTATAAACTCTCTCTGAACCAGAAGGTCAGAATATGCCAAGATTTTAAAGGTCCAACTCCTTGGAACCATTAAATGCATCATCATGTTTTACTTCATTTGTTGACCAACACAGCATTGGGAGTGAAGGGCACCTGGCTCGATAACCTATGTAATGCTACCTGGGAGTATTAGACCTCGGCTGGCTACTTCTACCATCCTGTAGAAGGATTAATTTTACATGACCTGCCCAACCACAGTGGAGAGAGAAGGGAGCTAGTGGTTATCAAGTTTTCATGATTTGCCACCCATTCTGTATTCACTGGCCCACACAGCATTTGCCATCACCTATTGACATGCAGATATTACTATACTGGTTCAGCAGAATGGGTAACCAGAGCTTTAAGCAACTAAATAATTTGCCAATGGTCTTTCAGCTAGAAACTGTCAGAGACAAGCTTTACATTTTGATCCTAAGGCCCTTGATTTTTTTTTACTCCACCGTCCTACTATTTTCCAGACAGGCACTGGTGCAGGCAGAGTATTTTGTGGCATGTCCCATTCTGTGCTCCAGAGTCTGCGGGAGCCCCCAGCAGCCTGTCGGTCTGCAGAGCAGGCCCACTTTCTACTTCTCTTAGGGAGGCTACGTAGCCTCCATCATTGTTTTTTCAAGGGTCTGTCTCCAATCTGTCTCTGATGCTTGAAATTCTATTCACAAGTGCCAAAACTTCTGCTCCCTAATGAGAGAGGAGGCCTAGGAAGCAAACAACTTGACTTGTGTGAGAGGAGGCAAGTGGCTTTATATTAACATGAAGTGTGACTGATTTTCAGGAGATAACACCCCTGAAAGAGGGTCTAGAAAGAAAGGGGATTAGGGCTCCAGGCACCAAACCTTTTGTGCAGGAATGCTCCCATGACAAAGGATATGCACAAACAAGAGAGGCTGCCACCTGTTTCAAGACGCTCTGCCCCTTTTGCAGCTTGGCCACCTTGGGTGGGGGGACTCTATGTAGGCTTCTGACATATTAAACAAAAGCAGTAGGTTGTTGGTTTAACTCCATCTGTGATGACTGTGACCTGTGGGTCCCCTTCCAACTCATCAGCTGCATTGCCTGTCACCCACAGACACTCAGAGAAGCTTAGGAGTCAGAAAACCATGGCAAGGGGTAGACTGTACATTGCTTTTCTTCCCTTTTCTGTGATGATCTTCCTGGACACAGAAGTCTGTGGCACTTCTATCACTCACATCTCCATGTCACGGGAGTTTGATAATTTATCATTGGCGTATTTTAATGAGAGCAAGAGACGCTTGAAGTAGATTTCATCAATCTCCAAGGAGGAGAGGCTTGACCCTGGCCCTCCCCCAGCCCCACCCCATGTGATTTCGGAATGGATTATACACGGTAATGTAGGGTAACAGGAAAGGAGTCTTACTTGCTCCAGGAGGAGTGTGGTGATGCTACTTATACAAGCTCTCTGGGCTTCGGCCTTTTCCTCACTAACCTGGTACCCTGTGACCTACTTCATAGGGCCCTCCTGAAGATCATGTGTGTAAAGCTCCTGGCACAGTAGCACATGATTGGGGCTGAACAGCTTTTGGTTCCTTAACTCTCTCAATTAAAAGAAAAATAGTCATTGCTACAGTCCTCTGAAACTCTTGCTCAGTTATCTAGCTCTGTTGATGGGGCCATCCACAGCCCTCGTCTGCATCCCACAGATCCCAGCCAGATCACTCACCCTGGTCTCTGCAGCTCTGTGCTGATGTCGCTGCTCCAGCTCCGGTGGCAGGCTGGGGACCATCGTGCTGAGAACCCACTTTGTGCTAAGCATGTTGCCTAAATGATCTTATTTAAACCTCCAGAAAGTCCAGTAAAGTAGTCATTATGCCCATTTGAGAGAGGAGAAGATGGAGGCTCAGAAAGGGTAGGTGACATCCCAGAGATCCCACATGGTAACGAGCTGTGTGGGGACGTAAGCCCACATGTCACTGAGTAAGTGCTGGCTCACAGGTGCTGTCACCCCTCTGATCACAAGGGCTCCCCCGGGAGTGGCAGTTAAGGAAGAGAAGTTTCTCAGGAGAGGTGGGGCTGCTTCCATCATTTTGATGCTGATGTCTTTGCCTCATTGGTTTTTGGTAATGGGGTTCTGGAAATAAACAGTCTTCTTACCTCACCCTGCTGCGTTCCTAAAATGGATTAAAACTCACAATATGTATTAGGTTCTCTTCTCTCTGGTTGACAGGAAAGAAAGCTCCACCTCTTGTCAGCAGTGTTGGTACGACCTCGGTGCTATTTGTGTAAGACTCCTTTGGCTCTAGTTCAGGTTCCGTGCCGGGCACTGTGGACACAGCTCTATTCTTCTAGGACTCCCATGCCTGGGGCAGTGGCAGACAGTTATTATAAATCCAGATACTCTTTGGGAGATGGTTTAAAAGGTGGCCAGGAGTCTGCTCCAGGGCAGAGCCAGACTCTGTTCAGTTTTGAAGGTGGCAGAGTTTGTCCTCTCTTTTTCCGGGGACTCATTGCAACCAGGCAGAAGATGACACTGAAATTTGGTAGAAAGGGCCTAGAGCCACAGAGCCACTGCTTTTGAATCCCAGGTCTACTACTCATAAGCTCCAGAAATCTAGACAATTTACTTAACTCTCTTTGGGCCTTTATAAACAGACCCAAGGAACCCTTTCAGAGTTACTGTAAGGCCAGATTGAACTTATGCCTGGAGGTTCCTGGCAGTGGGTAGATTACCCTAAGACTCCAGATGGGCTGTTTGCCTCAAGCCCATGTCTCTGCCTTGTTCCTTCCATGTAGATGAGCTTAAAGAATCCCTGAGAACTTGGATTTGAGATGGATTTGGTAGTAATGTGCTTTCTCTTTACACAGAGGAACAATACTTACTTGTTGAATTAAGTCTACCTTGTGACAGTTTGATTGTAGGAGCAAGCACCCCAATTTGACTTGGCCATGGGGACATCCTGGGTGCAGCATGACACCAAGATTCCAGATGAATGGCAAGGTCTGGAGACCCCTCTCTTAAGTGTAAACTGCTGAGATGCTGGGACCCCCCCACAGAAAGCAGACCCCCACTTCAGGGGAGGGCAGGGTGCACAGAGTCTCTATAGGCTTCATGGGCAGAGACAGAGGCTGACCTATGCTAGCTGGTTGTATGAGGAGTGAGCTATGACCAGTCCATTGCTGAATGCCAAGCTTCACATCATAAGGGTGGCTTTCAACTCCTCTGCATTGTCTCCTTTAATCCTTATAGACACCTTAGGGAGGTGTTCATGTTGCCCTTTTGCTGTAAGAAAGCTAAGGTCAGAGAAGTGCACGTCTTGCCTCATAGACATATTGGCAAAGGCAAAATTTAAACTTGGGTTTGCTGGACCCTGGAATCTGTGATCTCCCTCCACCCCATGCTTGCCTCCATGAGGCTAGGACTACAGGACCAACAGAAGGCCAGGAGAGGGCCCTGGCAGGGGATTGGGGTGGTTGGGAGTTCTGGCATCAGACAATTCATGATCCCAGTAAGCAGGTAGAGCCAGGCTACCTGGGAAGGAAGACAGAAGACATCTCAGCCTGAAAGTCAGGGAAAGTTGGTCGAGAGCAAGACAGACAGTCTCAAGCAGGAATGCTTCAGCCCCCAGGCAGCATTGCCCACTTGGATGACAGTGGGAAAGCACTCTCTAAACCATCACTCCTACTCTCAGATAGCCCAAGCAGGTTGGTGGCTCTCACTCTCCCTGGCTCTGCTTTCAGTATGTTCCTGGTTACCATATTTGGATTCCATTTCAATGCCCAAGCCCTTGCCTTTACCCACCTTAAGTGAGGGATCTCGTATGTAGGGCAGGGGAATGGATGGTGATCCTGAAATTCTGGTGAAAGGACTCTTTTCCCAGAAAAATAGACTTTTTCACAAATGTTGCATACAATTTCAGAGGCTATAGGGATCCCATAGGATTTTTCCATTAACCTCCAGAAGTTCTATTGACCTGGTTTAAGCCTTGTATTACACTAGTGGCTTGAACCCTGAAGTCTGGGCACCTTTAACAAAAATCAATGGGAACAAACAATTTCATGTGCAATAATAAACAAACATAAAAACAGATAAAATATCTCACATTAAGCTGAAAAGAAATGTGCAAAAGCTATGATAAGAGAACTTCAAACTCATATTGAGGAACAAAAATGAAGTTGTGAATAAATAGAAAGAATGTGTTCTTGGATGGTAAGAATCAACACTTAAAAATGTAAATTCTCCCACTGTTAGCTATTAAGTTCTATGCAATCCCAAAAAATAGTCCAAAACGGTTTGGTTGTTTGGGTGAGGGAAGTTTCAAAAATTATACTATCTATACTATACTATACTATTCCATACTATTATACTATACTAATTATCAGAACAGGGATTGGCAACCTGTGGCTTACCCAAATTTAGCCCACTGTTGTTTTGTAAATAAAGTTTTATTAGAACACAACCACACTCATTTCATTATGTATGGTCTATGGCTGCTTCCCAGCTACAGGCAGAGTTGAGTAGTTACTAGACAGACCAAATCACTCACAAAAGTTTAAATTATTTACTATCTGTCCTTTTAAGAAAAAGTTTGCAGAACCCCTGATCCAGAAAATTAAACCCATGAGAACATCTGTGAAAACATAAGAAAAGGAGATTGATATGGCCAGACTAGCCTTACAAAATCTCAAAATGTTTTATATGTAAATACACACAACTTGTTGCCACAGCAATAGACACATAATTCAATGCAACAAGAGTGCAGAAATAGGTCCAAATATTGGGAGAAATTACATCTACTATATGATAACTTGACATTTCAAGTCAGTAGGAAAAGATGGATTATTCAGTAAACTATGTTAATGTTTGGAAAAAGGGAAAAAATTTCAATACTTTCCCTATGCTTTCTATAAAATAAATTCTAGATAAGTATAATATTTAATAATAATCAATGAAACCAAAAAAAGGCTAAAAGGAAACAAAAGTTATAAAAAAGAGAGTTGATATATTTTACTCTAAAAAAATTTTAAAGCCCACCCAGTAATTTACTAGAAAGCAGCCAAAAGACACATGAAAAACAAGACAAACTATCCCCCACATGAGAGTTGAGATGATATGCAAAGATTGCTAACAAATCAATGAGAAAATAATCTAATAGAAAATCAGCAAAGGGCATCAACAGGCAGTTCATGCACACACAATGAAAAAAAGAAAAATATCAAACAAACATATGAAAAATGCTCTTTCTTCTCTTTGTTAAAGAAATGTAAATTAAAACAACTATGATGTATCTTTACCTGTCAGATTAGCAGATTGGCAAAGATTCAACAAATTGTCAGGAGTATGTAGAAACAGACACTCCCACACATAGTTTGGAAAGAATAATTGCAATCTTGTTGGAGAGTTATTTGACAGTATTTATGAACATTGTAAATTCATCTATAGTTTGACCCAATATTGCCATATTTAGAGATTTATCCTACAGCTATGCTCAAACACACAAAGATATTAATACTTGGAAAAAAGATTAACTGCACATTGTTTATATCACTAAAATAACAGGAAACAACCTAAATACCCATCAGTAGGGTTTCATTATGTTACTGTTGCTGAAACCTGAGTAATTATCAATTTCATTTAAAGGAAAAGGAAATTCTCAGAAATCCTTATTGTTGGATTTAATTATTTTTATTCTGGTGTTTCTCTAATATGTGCAACTATTAAGCTAAGTATAAACCTCATAGTCTTAACAGTTCTTATAAATCAAAAACAAATGTATTATTTACATAAAAATATAAATATAAGTGGCATTCAAATTAACAATATTAATTTGGTAAGGTGTGTAGTACGTTCTGTTGAAACTACAGAGTTGATGTGTTAACAATGGGGTTGTATAGACACAGATTCAATTTTATATATAACATCTAAACTTTTAGTTCAATAATACTAATGAAGGGAAGGCCTGTTTACAGAAATAGGATTTAAAATTGTATTAATACATTTAGGCATTGCTTGTTACTTTAAGATATTCAGATCCATGATTACTCAAAATCTTCAAAAGCCAGTTTTAATGAGCTGTCACTGATAATTTTGTGAAGCTACCCAGTTTATTTGAAGATAAGGTAAGCATTGTGGCTTATTGAAATGTGTGTTAAGTAGCATTTAATCTAATTATCCCTGGGATTGAGAACAGAAGCATTCCTGGGTGTTTACTGCCGTACCTACTGCTAATGAACTGAGGCCCGTTACTAAGGCATGGACTGCTGTGGAGCTTGTTTGAGTTCCGCTCCTTGCTTATTCTACCCGGAGGACTCAATTTCTCTCCTCACTTTTCTCTTTTCAAATTATTCTGAAACCTTTATCTCCACGGACAGTCATGATGTCATTTGATCTTCATTTGCAGTAACTCTGGTGGTAAACACAAACACAAACGGTGGTGCTCAAACTTTGGGCTGTTCTTGGTTAAAAAATGGTCATCTGCCTGATCCAAAACACGGCCTTTGATCATTTACTTATGAGATAGCATCAAAATGAAAATGCAGAATCAGCAAAGTCTGAGTTCCTGGCCACCAGACTACCCTGCCATGCCGTGAAATGTTAAAGTTACAGAGAAGGAGGAGGAAGAAGAGAACGAGAGAGGGGTGTTGTCCCAACTTCAAAAACACAGCCACCTTTACTCCCAGGATGTATTTCCTGTGTCGGCTGTGTGGGGAGTCTGCTGCAAATGTGCCTGAGCCAAAGGCAACATAGGGTCAAATCCTCACTCAGCCACTGACTCACCAGCTGATCGATTTGGGGCTTGCAGAATGGTGAGCAACGTGGCCCTCAGCTTAGGCTCACCTGCCTCCTCTGCCAGGCCTAACAACCCTGCTCCTCACTGGTGATGCCAGGCAGACTCCTGCCCCTGCAAAGCCTCTCCCAGCAGACAAGGACTTGCTGGGCCCTATAGCACAGTGGTAGGGGAAGGGGCAGGTGCTCCAGGACTCTCCATAAAGAGCTGGAAGACTCAGATCTGGGTGCTAAGTAGATTTTGGTGGAGAGCATTAAAAATCCTTACATCAGATGTCTTCATGCACTTCCCTGCCGAGAAGTGCAAAGGGTACTTGGTTTAACTGTGGTTATTTACAGCCAAAAGGAATTGTCTGGCAGTTTGCGAGAAGCCAAGGGTTTTATTTCTCCCTCCTGTTTTCCATTTCTGTGATTTATGGTCCTGGGAACTCGCCTGGAAAGCTCTGAACTCAGTCCTCTTTGCCCTGCCCCGTGGAAAGCAGACTCCGCTCTCTCAGCCAATGGTGGCAGAGGGGCGTGCCCTCTGCTTCAGAAGGCCCAGACGCAGGTACTGCTGCGTAGTGGCTGGTCAGCCAGGCTGTCCTCCCCAATTCTGGCCCCTGGGAACACCACCACTATAACTCTTGACATGAAAACTGAGATCAAAGTGACAACTTGCTGGTTTTTCTTTTTTTTAATCTGCTGTTTGACCTCTGATTTTCCTTAGGTAAAATGTTTATTTTAGAAAAATCACCCACTTCTTCTCAGGGCTATTATCATGCACTTTTGCCTTAAATCATCAGCACTTTAGTATCTGAGAGAGAATTCCTCATTTCATCTCCACTCTTCCACAGTAGTGGACAGGAGGTCCAGTCTGGCATGTGCATTGGCTTTGGCATTGACCAAAGGTGCCCCTCCATTCTGGGCAGCACTTTGACAACCTGGGTAGGAATGATAGCCATTATTAGCACATAGGAGGTGCTTACTAAATGACTTCCTAGCAGATGGAGAGATGAAGGATGCCCTATTGTCTGGGTCTGTCCACAGAAATGCAATTCTGGCCCATGCCCAAATTGGTGCGTTAACCTATGTTAATAGAAGTATAAAAATAATAATACTCAGTAATGCCTAAAGCAACTGAGCATGTATTCAGTACAAAACTCTTTTAATGCTCATAATAACCTGTAAGAGAGATACTATTATTACTCTCACTTTACAGGTGAGAAAATAGAGGCACAGAGAGGTCAAGCAACTTATACAAGGTCACAAAGCTAGTTAGTTACAGGGATAGGATGCAAATTCAGTTCCATTTGACTGCAGAGCCTCAGCTTAGGGACATTATGAGCTACAGTCTTCTTTCAGAACGTCTGGGACTCCTTGGCCATGAAAGGGTCATTGTAGGGTCTGGCAGAGATTCCATGCCTGCCCTCACTGGAGTACTTTCCCTGGCTTCCCCAGTCAGGGACTGTTTCCACTGAAACTCTTGCCCAGTGCATGTACTTGCCCCAAATCGCTTCCTTATACTTATCATGGACAACAGTTTGTCTCTCCCTGGCACTTTCAGGATCCTGAAGTAGGGGCCAAGGCTTCAGTCTAGAAGCACAGATCATGCCTAGCAACATGTCTCACTGGTAATCCCTGATACTGGTTATTTGTGCCACCTTTTTTTATGAGCCTCACCTGGGCATTATCAATTTTATCAGCCTTTTCAAAGAACCTGCTATTGGCTATTTTGGCCCTCTCTAATTTATGTTTATTATTTTCTTAATAGCTGCTTTAATCTTTCTTATTTTCTTTCTCCTACTTTCTTTTTTTCCAGCTGCCTTATCTTTATTTTATTTTATTTTATTTCAATTTCAGAATATTACAAGGGTAAAAATGCTTTGGTCACATAAATTGCCTATGCACTACACGAATCAAAGCTACCAGCGTGCTCATCCCCTAGACAGTGTGCATCGCACCCATTAGGTGTGAATTTACCCAGCCCCTCCTTCACCCTCCCATGTGCCTGAACCCTGATGAATGTTACTTCCATATGTATACATAAATGTTGATTGATTAGTACCAATTTAATGGTGAGTACATGTGGTGTTTGTTTCTCTATTCTTGCAATACTTCACTTAGAAGAATGGGCTCCAGCTCCACCCAGGAAAATACAAGAAGTATTAGTTTACCTTTTTTAATAGCCGAGTAGTACTCCATGTAGTACTCCAAGTAGTACTACACATTTTATTAATCCACACATGTATTGTGGGCACTTGGGTTGTTTCCCATCTTTGCAATGGTGAATTTTGCTGTTATAAACATTCAAGTGCAGATGTCTTTTTTATAGAATGTTTTTTTTCCTTTGGGTAGATGCCCAGTAGTGAAATTGCTGGATCAAAACTTGTAGCTCTTTGAGGTATGTCCATATTGCTTTCCACAGAGGTTGTATGAGTTTGCAGTCCCACCAGCAGTGTATGAGTATTCTTATCTCTCTGCATCCATGCCATCATTGGTTGTTTTGGGACTTTTTGATAAAAACCATTCTCACTGGAGTTAAATGATTATCTCATTGTAGTTTTGATTTGCATATCTCTGATTATTAGAAATGTTGAGCATTTTTTCATATGTTTGTTGGCCATCAGTCCATCTTCTCTTAAAAAGTTCCTGTTCATGTCCTTTGCCCATTTTTTAATGTGGTTGTTTGATTTTTTTTCTTGCTGATTTGCCTGAGTCCTTTATAGATTCTAGTTTTCGGCCCTTTATTGGATGTATATAGCATGCAAGTATTTTCTCCTATTCTGTAGGTTGTCTATTTGCTCTAACAATGGTTTTCTTGGCTGTGCAGAAGCTTTTTAATTTGATCAGGTCCCATTTATTTATTTTTGTTGTTGCTGTGATTGCCTTTGGGATCTTCTTCATAAATTCTTTGCCTAGGCTGATGTCTATAAGAGTTTTTCAAACATTGTCTTCTAGAATTCTTATGCTTTCATGCCTTAGGTTTAAGTTTGTTATCCATTGTGAGTTGATTCTGTGAGAGGTGAGAGGTGCAGATCCTGTTTCAGTCTTCTACATGTGGCTATCCAACTTTCCAAGCACCATTTATTGAACAGGGTTTCTTTTCCCCAGTGTATGTTTTTGTCTGCTTTGTCAAAGATCAGATGGAAATATGAGGATAGTTTTATATGTAGGTTCTCTGTTTTGTTCCGTGGATCTATTTCTCAGTCCTCTTGCTAGGTTAACCAGAGGCAGAAAAGAAAGTATTCTAATAAGCTCAATCCGGAATGAAAAAGGAGAAATCACAACTGATTCCATAGAAATATAAAATGTCATCTCTGAATACTATAAAAATCACTATGCACATAACCTTGAAAAAATGGAGGAAATGAATAAATTCTTTAAAACACACATCTCCCCCCTACTGCCCCCAGGCTCAACCAGGAAGAAATAGAATTCCTGAACAGACCAATATCAAATAACAAAATTTAAGCAGCAATAAAAATATTCCAACAAAAAAGTCCTGGACCAGATGGTTTCACACCCAAATTTTACCAGACCTACAAAGAAGTACTTGTATCTATCCTGCAGAAATTATTCCATAATGTCAAGAAGGAAGGAATCCTCCCCAACAGGTTTATGAAGCCAACATCACCTTGATACCAAATCCAGGAAAGGATTTAACAACAAAAAAGAAAACTATAGACCGTCTGTGAATATAGATGCAGAAATTCTCAATAAAATCCTAGCAAACCAAATTCAGGTACTCCTCAAAAAAGTAATCCATCACAACCAAGTGAGCTTCATTCCAGAGATGTAAGAATGGTTCAACATACACAAATCTATAAATGTAATTCACCACATAAATAGAAGTAAAAAGAAAGACCATAGGATCCTCTCAAAAGACACAGAAAAAGCATTTGACAAAATTCAGTGCCCTTTTATGATAAGAATGCTTAATGCAATAGGCATAGATGGGACTTACCTAAAAATGATAAAAGCCATATATGACAGAACCCATAGCCAACATCACAATGAATGGGGAAAAATTGAAAGCATTCCTACTTAGACCTGGAACCAGACAAGGTTGCCCTCTATCACCACTTCTATTCAACAGAGTACTGGAATTCCTAGCCAGAGCAATCAGACAAGAGAAGAAAATCAAGGATATCCAAATGGGGGCAGACGAGGTCAAACAATCACTCTTTGCTGACAATATGATCTTATATCTAGAAAACACCACAGAATTTGCTGAGAGACTACTGGAACCGAAAAATCAATTCAGCAAAGTCTCAGGTTACAAAAATCAATGTACACAAATCAGTAGCATTCATATACACCAACAACAGTCAAACTGAGAACCAAATTAAAGACTCAATACCTTTCACAATAGCAACAAAGAAAATAAAGTACTTAGAAATATATTTAACTAAGGAGGTGAAAGACATCTACAGTGAGAACTACAAAACACTGAGGAAGGAAATAGCAGAGGATGTAAACAGGTGGAAAACCATACCATGCTCATGGGTCGGCAGAATCAACATCATTAAAATGTCTATAATTCAATACAATCCCTATTAAAATGCCAACATCATTTTTTGCAGATCTATTAAATAGAAAAAGTAAGTCTATGCTTTGTATGGAACCAGGGAAGACCATACTTTCTTCTTCTTTATTTGGATTCCTTTTACTTTTTCTTGTTTAGGGGGATGTTTGAGCTTGTTAATATTTGTTCTTTCCTCACTCAAGGCTCTGAATTTTCCTCTAAATACTGCTTCAGCTGAGTCCTACATGTTTTGATATGCACATTTTTATAACATTGAATTCATAATAGTTTCCTTTTCATATTATGATTTGTTTTTTTGATTCATGGGTTATTTAGAAGTGTGTTTCTTAACTTCCAAACATATAGTTTTTTTTCTGGTTTATCTTTTGATTATTGATTTTTTCTTAAGTATTAATACTAATACTCTGACATCAAACCAGAAATACCCTCACATTTATCATTCCCGACCCCATGGCAGGAGCCTACTCCTCATTATCTCAGCTCCTCACCTCATCTCTGCTCAGGTGATGTCAGTTTCTCCATTTCAGGGATGAAGGAATTGAGGCTAAAGACTTCACCTGGTGTCAAGAAGCTATCATGTGTGAGATGTTGTTGTGGGGGGTGTGGGAGGGGAGGGTGGTCCAGTCAAACCCAGAACTTCCTTGTTCTAATTCTCAGATTTTGCCTCCACTTTCTCCCAACTCCATGGTCATTGGGGATGTGAACAGGCAAGAGCACGTGTGTCGGTGGAGGGACCAGAGGGGTGACGTTGCCATCACTCAAGTGGGCACCAATTTCTTCTGCCTGGAAGTTACCTCTTGCCTTGTGCTCTTTTTTTAATTGTGATAAGAACACTTCACATGATATCTACTCTCTTACAAAATTTTATATGTGCAATACAGTATTATCAACTATAGGCACAGTATTGTACAGATTTCTAGAACTTAATCATTTTGCATAACTGAAACTATACCTGTTGATTAGCAACTTCCCATTTCACCCTCCCTCCAGCTTCTGGCAACTACCATTCTGCTCTCTGCTTGTGTGTGTTTGACTATTTTAGATGCCTCATATAACTGAAATCATACAATATTTGTCCTTCCGTGACTGGCTCATTTCACTTAGCATAGTGTCCTCCAGGTGCATCCAGGTTGTTGCATATGGCAGGATTTCCTTCCTTTTAAAGGCTGGACAATATTCTATTGTGTGTATTCATCACAATTTCTTTACCCATTCCTTGTCGATGGACGCTTAGGTTGTGTTGTTCCACACCTGCTTTGTGCTCATTTTCATAGATTAAAAGCCTCCCCCTTAACTTCCTGGGTGATTTTGACAAACTCCAGGTTCTACTCGTTGGATCTCCTCATTTCAGGCACCACAATAAGAAGCAGTGTTCCTTCAATTAAAGCAGGAAAAAAAAGTTATAAAAATGTGAACACAGTTTGGGGGGAAGGGTGTGCCTTGGCCTGGGGGTGACATGTCATTTGGGTGCCATGGATGTCTGCGCCAGCCTCCCATGCTCCTGCTGACAGGCACACCTCTCTGCTGAGTTGTGTGGTCAATGACTGCCCTCTCACCAGGAGTGGCTTTTCCAGCCTACAAGGCCCAACTTCTCTCTGAAGCCTTTCCTGACCACCCTGGGCCACATAGTGCTGCCTGGGAACACTGCAGCAGTGAATGCCTGCGTGATTTATTTGGTGCTTATCCTATGCAGCGTGAATTATTTTCCATACTTTTATAGCTTTCTGGCTTCCCCACCTTGACCAAGGATGCCTTGAAGGGTGAGAACACCGTGAACATGTAGACCACAGTTTCTGTTTCCATGGGTTCACAGCTCCAAACCCCACTGCCTTGCACGAGGGGTGCTGTACATACACAACCAGGCCTGGGACGGCATGGTGCTTTGGAGCTGCTGGTTACCTGTCTCCTCTATTCTGGCTCCCCCAGCATTTAAGGCTCGAATTACATTTTCCATCTCCAAATTTATAAGGACAACTAACTCTAAGATGAACAGAGAAGGCCAAATTCTCTCAATGAAATGGAAAGCTTATAGAACTTAATAGAAGCAAACTTAAGAAAAAAATGCATTCTGATCAACTACAGATGATGCCTAAGAGAGCCTCATTGTGAGCCTGAAGTTCTCTCAGACATCCACAGCTAGCTCTGGGTTCCTGGGCCCTTTCCATCCTAGCAGTTCTTTGCTAATAATCAACTCTTCTTTTTTTCTTTGCCAGCATACCCCCTGTGCACCCCCATCAGTTCCAGGCCATGCTGGGCTGATTGGCTTTTTATCACAGGGCTCTCATACACATTGTAGGGTTTTTAGTCTTTCCAGCATCTGCTCAAAATTCCATCCTTAAACCAAAGTTCTTAATTAATCTAAAAGCTCTAAGTATCTCTATTGCTCTGGTTATTTCTGTTGGTACTGCACAGACGTTTGCAAGTGTGAAAGATGTCAGAGACACCCTCTTTTCAGTGAGAAAGGCTCTGTGAATGCCCTCTCAGAAGGCTCAGCCTTCCACACTGGCAAGGCTGGGCTACAAAACCCCATTGTGCCTGCAGTGGAAGGGTTTTTGTCAGTTTCCTTTTCATTTAGGGGAGATAAACAACAACAACAAAAAAACCCCTAGGTTTGTTTGAAACCTACGCTTGAAAATACTAAACCTAGATCATCACTCTTTTGCCCACTGCCCACAAAGCCCCTCCTTCAAGAGCCTCCCATCCAGTACCAAGTGCCTATCCTGCCACAGTTGCTAGTATTTGGAATGGCTGGCTTGCTCCTTGGCTAGCACTTAATTGTTTGATAATTTACACGTGAACACTCTTGGCATCCAATCCAGTTTTGAGTGTGCTTATTGATGCTTGCAGCTCCTTCTCAGGGGAAGTGACTGGAACTGGAGAGAAAAGAATCAATCACTAAAAGTTGCTGGGATTGGTGGAGAAATTCTCCTGCAAACGGTCAACTGAGAAGCTTGATTTTGGGTAACAGGTGTGAAGGGAAGATGGAAGTGGAAGGAGGGATCAGCATGTGTGCTAGTGACATCCAGGGCTCTCTCCAGCCCCCTCAAATTCTGTCCTCTAGACCCACAGGGTGCTCTTCATCCTCTTTTGGATCAGTGTTAGGAGATCCTGGCAACAACTCTCCTGTGATCTGCTCTAATCCTCAACTTTGCACCCATGATTGGCTTAACTCTTCACCGAGGTGGTCAATACGGCACTGGATTAGCTTCTGCTGGTTGGTTGGTTAATTGATTAAATTGGAAATTAGAACCTGAAGCTGCTCAATGCACAGAATCTTGTTAACTGTGGTTTAGGGGAGATGGTTGGGACAGAGCTGAGACTGTTTTTGCCAACCTAGACCCAAAGTGTGGTATAATATACTGCTGGGAGCATTACAAAATTAAAGATGACTGTAATCCAGGATTGCAAGCTGACAGCAGCCTGTCTGGGGAGCGCCACGTAATGAGTGTATTATCTCCAACAGGAAGCCTCTGTGACTGATGGGTGAGAAGCTGGGCCTGGAATTATTATGCTTGCACACAAAAGAGGGTGGAGTGACAGCAAGGTGATGGACTAGTGCTGTCTGTGGGTTAATGGTAAGCTTTCCCACTGTGAGTGGTCTATAAAGAGAACAAAGAAAAGGGAAATGGTGCAGGGGAAAATCAATAGTATTAATAGAGTCATGGCAATAAATGCAATCATTTATTTCTGGGATGGTTTTTATTGAATTGGTTATGAACTTGATACCTTTTATTTTTAGTTTATAAGTTAGAATGAGAATTTGGAAAAAAAATTTTCAAGTTTCTCATCAACACAGCAGCCATGTTGGTTTGATTACAATTATAGCTTTCATAGTCTTTGAAAAGGAGTCTTTGTAGGAGAAGACCATGGGAATGCTGGGGGGCAGAGTGTGGTTTTTGATGTCAGAAAGACCTATTTTTGAATCTTGCTTGTGCCTGTTATCAGTAGCATGACCATTGGCTAATTTCTTCATCTGTATAACAGGATCTCCCTGGCCAGGGTTGCTATGAGACTCGAGTAGCATCACGTGTATTTGTAAAGGTATCTAACACAGTGCCTGGTAGGAAATGGCTCCTTATCAAGCCATGGCTATGGTTTGCTGATATCATCATTATTTGGGCATTTCATACTTCATTATAGTCTCCCAGTTCAATGATCTCTGAGCCAAAGGCCAAGAAAGAGTTGTGTGGTGTATGTGACCTTTTCAATCTGTTGATTAACAATGATCACATTACTATCAAAGTCTTCAGGAGAGAGCTTTAGTCTCTCAAGAGATACATAAAGTTCTTCCAAGAGATGACAAGCTCTAGAATTACCCAGGCAAAGGTGGTAGGGTAGAACACTAGGGTAGATGGGAAGGAGAAATGAGAGTCTACATTTATTTATTTTTAATCCAAAATAAGTTTCAAATGGCTTTTCTAAAAAAGCTAAAAAAATGTTCTGAGGAATAATGTATTGGTTTTCATTTTTAGCTTTTTAAATGGTCCAGTGCATAGAAGTTTGATTATTTGGCAGGGAGGAATTAACATATACAACTTTGAGGCAGATATGCTCATGTGTGTATATATTCTTTTCATAATTCAGTGAGAGAAGGCATTTTATTCACATTTTACAGAGGAAGAGATTGAAAACAAAATATTTAATGCAGACTCAAGTTGCACAGCAGGAGTGAGGCCAGAGTTCGCACTCCAGTCTCATGGTCTTCGTGCTGCCTCATGGGGGAGAGGGAGGATATTGGCACCTGGAAAACCTGCCTTGAACCTCCTTCCCTCCAAAGCCCAGTGAGTGCCCGTCCTCCAGGCTCTGGCAGCAGCTGGGCCTCCCTCTATCACCCCACGTAACTCATTGCACTGTGCTTATCTGTTCACTAGTCTTTATCTTTAAAGTAAATTCTGAAACTGCAAAGCTGTGTCCTCCTTATCTCTGAAACTCCAGGATCTTAGTAGGGATGGCTGGACATAGAAGGTGCCCGGGGGAAGGTTGTTTGAATGAATGTTGAAAGATAGCACCCAAGTGTTCAGCTCCCAGGCCTGTCCTTTGAGCCACAGTGGGTCTCAGCCTCATCTATTCCAGGTCCTTTTTGGGCTCACGTGCATACCAGCCCAACCTTCTTTCCCTGGTCCCATAGGTCTCTTTTCATCTGGCTGTGCTCTCCCAGCCATCTCTTGGGGTCCTCTGTTTCCCTCTGGTGTTTGCCACCACTCTCTGTCCAAGGTGCTGCTGGCTCCACAGCCTCATAGCTCCAGCTACTTGGCTGCTCATCTTCATCAAGGAGGGCTCTAGGAAGCCCCTACCCCCAAACACTCTCCTATCAGTTCTTCCCCAGGGCTGGAACTCTGTTAGCCCACATAGGCTAGGCAGCATCCAAGGGTTGCCACAAGCATGAGATGTGTGCATGGTGTGTTACAAGGGAAGATGAGTGGAGATTTCAGTCCCACTTCTGCTACTTACCGGCTATGGGACACCTAACTTTTCTGAGCCTCCTTATCCTCATCCCTACAATCAGGCTCAAGACACATATCCTGGAGTAAGTTTTCCAAAGCAAAAATGTGATTCAGGCACTATGAGAATGTTGTGTGTGGAGGTGAGTTGCTAAGGCAGAGATGGCGGCCAGCTGACCGCCCAACGTCCTCCACTCTGCACCATGCACAGTGACTCTAGTGATGTGACAAATATGCTATTTCTTTGTGGAAAATGGACCTCTAAAAGAAAGGGAGGTGCTTCTGTTGATGACAGAATGAAATAGAAAGGTGAAGTTGTGTGAGAAAGTGATGGCTGTTGGCAAGAAAACAGATATTCAATGGGGGAAATTTGGTACTATGGTGGAATTTGTCAATTTGGGTTTTTTCTCCCTTTAGGGCAAATCCCTCATAAACATCAAGACACTACTAAAAGTGAACAATGAAGAAAAGATAGAGAATAGGAAAGTATTGAAAGTTTCATTTGTTCCTTTGTGTTAAAAGATTAATTTCTTAGTGCCAAGGTTGATGTTTCTCCTCTTTTGCATGCTTGTCATTAGTATTCTGCGTGAAAAGTTAAACACTTGAAACGGATAAAGATTACCTGCCAATGCTTTCCCTATGAATCAGATTGAAAATGCAAACTGTGACATGAGGCAGAGACGTTTATTTTATTTAGTAGGGAATCAGTAGAGAAAATTGCTTGGTTTCTGTGCTGCAGCCCCGGGCACTGGTAGGTCAAACTGTCATATCTCTCACCCTCCTCCCAGGCCCCACCCCCACGCAGTCCTCCCCTTCCTGCTCACTTCTCCCCCTTCCCTTGTCCAAGCTGCGCCCCACATCATGCTACCCCTTCTGAAACTCCCTGAAGGATCCCTCTGGAGCAGGGGGCAGAGACTTGCTCATTCTGATCGACTGGATGTAGTCATCATTCTGTCTACGGAAAAGAACCCAAACTCTGTAAAATAATTTAAAGAGGTTTATTCAGAGTGAATATGTGTGACCATGGCCTGAAGGGCCACACTCAAGAAGTCTTGAGCAAGTGGTTTCACTATGGTTGGGTTACAGTTTGGTTTTATACATTTTAGGGAAACAGGGATTATGAATAAAATCATAAATTACTATATGAAAGGCATTGGTCTGGTCTGAAAAGACAGGCCATCTTGAAGTTGGGGCTTATAAGTCATAGGTTGGTTTAAAGAGTCTTTGATTTTTAATTATTTGAAGAAATGAAGCTTTGTCTAATGGCTTGAAATGTTTTAAGATGAGGAGTCTGTTCATCAGAGACAAGCCACCAGACATTTATCAAAACTCAAGTTATCTGTTAAGTAAATTGATAGCCTGCAGGTGTGGTTTATGCTTTCCTTGCATGGCCTTAGGCCTGTTAATTATTTAGTGTCTTATTGTTGCAAAGAATAACTGCAAAAGGGAGGGGGCATAACCAGGCATGTCTGACCTCCCTTCTCCTCATGGTCAGCAACTCAGCTTTAAGGTTTTTCTGAGGTCTCCTTGGCCTTTAAGAGGGGGCCCATTCAGTTGCCTGGGGGGCTGAAAATTTTATTTTAACTCAAATTCTACTCTGGGGACCAGAGAGCTTCAGGTTCAATAATCAAGCTCTGCAATTTAAAAGCTGTCTGACATTCAGCAAGTTGCTAAAACTCTCTGGACCTAGCTTACTTATTTATTAAGATTTTCACATAAAACTCAGCTCTAACTACCTATGGCTGATTCATTTATCTAACTGTAACCCCCTCCATGGCTCACCACCCTCCACCTACCTGGAGTTAATGTCAAGCAGGGCATTTCTCTCCAGCTTTCTGAAGACAACACACCTATTAGGAATCTGCAATGACTAACACCGTAAATAGAACAGCAGGAGTGGACCCAGTGCAGCTCTTGACTCACAGCAGGTGGATGTGCAGGGGGAGGCAGCACTACTGTGGGGAATGTTCTGCCCTCGGAGCAGGAGAGTTTGCAGGAATGTTGTGCATTCTGGATCTTTCTCCTGAAGTTATCTGACTGCTCTCGGTTCCTCTCCTGTGCCTGGCATTCTTTGTCTTCTCCCATTCCTTGATCTCAGAGGATCATATGCTGCATCTGAACGGTTGCTAGGGGGGATAATTGAAATATGTGTTGCTTTTCAGATTGGGGTTTACCTGTGGAGAATCTGTGGGGTGGGCCATCCTTCCAGGCTCTGGTGTGCAGGTGGCAGGCCGAAGAGGCTGGCAAATGAGTCTTTGGAATGAACATGTCTCCATTGTGCCTCATTTCTGGGATCAGAATGAGTTAGGTCCACCCTGGATTTTAGGAGCCTGTATACCCTGGCCCTGTTTACTTCTACAAGCCTCTGACTACCATCTAGTGCTCCCCACGCACGCTCCTAGTAGAAGAGTTGCTTCCTAGCCCCTCTCATTCCCCACTCATGATGATAGCCTTCATGCCCCCCTCAGCCACCATAACCTTTCTAGAGTGGCCTCACCACTCTTCTGTACCATATGCAATCTACTAGCTCAATCCATGAACCTTCCTGTGATTCACCATAGTTTCCTACTTTTCACTCATTCTGAGGCTTGATCTCTGCCAGGGGCCCTATCAGCTGTTAGGGGTATGAGGAAGAATTGGATATGGTCCCTGGCTGCAGCGAACTCACATCTCAGGCTGTATCTTCTACATATTTTCCATCTTTGTCTCAGGAGCAAGCACAAGTTATGACATCCAGGAGCATGTAGAAAATGTGTGTACCTTTCAAATGCATGCAGCCCTGGACAATATCCTCATGTCTACCCCAGGGCCTTTACACATGCTAACCTCTGCCTGGATAATCTTTCCTCTCCCCTGGATTATTAAACCCCATTAGGTCTTAGCTAAAATGTAAATTCCTCATAGAAGCTTTTTGATTTCTGGACACTATGTGAAGTCATTTTTATAAGTATTCATGGTTTTTTGTACTCTTCTGTCATAACATTTATTATATTTTTTACCAATCTGCTTGTATGATGATTTGAATATTTTATGTCTCCATTTCAAGACTGTAAGCTCTATGATTCAGGGTGATCGAATTTGTTCACCACTCTATGCCCAGTACCTGGCACAGTGGCAAGTCTATTATGTTGCCATTTGACTAATTTATATCAAATAAATGGCTGGTACCTTGAAAGCCCAAATATTATAACATATAGATAGCAAAGAGAAAGGGATGAATTTGAAAAATGAACATCTAAAAAGCTAAAAAAAAAAAAAACACCCAAAATAAATGGCTAGATAGTTGAATGAATGAATTAATGTATGGTTGGATGAATGAACAATTGAGAAGATAAAACCAGGCCCTTCTAGGCAGCGGCTTCTGGCCATTCAGAGACATCCAGATGTTTACCACATGGCTTTCTTTTCCTCTCCAACTTCTGACTCATGCTTTGCCCCTTCAATCTTTTATCACGCCTGGGTCCCTCATTCTTGAGTGTCTTCATTTCCAGAGACAGAACCTGGTGCTTGTTCTAAGTGGTATGTCTTGCATTTATGTTTTTAGTGCAAGATTCCCATTCACTTCCCTCAGCACAGTTATGCTACACAGTTCTGGTGGTGACACTGCCTAAAAGGGCATCAGTGGGCAGGACATAGCCATGGGTAAAACATGAGAGTGAGAACATTAGCATCCGTGTGTCTTAAGCCCAGCAATCTTTGTCAAGGTTTTTTCTTTTTCTTTCTTTTTTTTTTTTTTTTTGTTAAAATAGTAAACTTTGATCCTCTGCCTCCATTCAGTAAGCATCAAAGGTGACTCTTGATAGTTATATTTTTGATGTGACACATAAACCAGAGATCAGCAGGAGACATTCTTCATTGCCTTTAAAAGGCTTTTACCAAAGAGAAATAATAGGTTCTCTTAATCTTGGAATGTAGACATTTCATGATGCTGTGTATGACCCCATAGAAACAGGAGGTCATATCCCAATGAATCAGCATATTGGAGTTCTTTGACTTTCTTGTGACAAATTGGATGCATGTACATCTCCCATATGCCCACCTGAAAGGCACCAACACATGCTCGCAGCATCACTACCCTGTGCTGGTGGCCAATAGATGGACAGGTACATAAATGGGGCCAAGAGAGAGGATGTGACCAAATTAAATACATAAGTATAGTCCCCACTCTAACCAGCCCAAGGAAGTGGACAAAGTACTGGGAAGAGAATGCGAAGATGAGATTCTTGTTTAGTAAAGCCCTTAACCAGTTGTATGAGCTCTGGCAAGTCCCTTAATGTCTGTGGGGTTTCACTGAGGTGAGGAATAAAGGTATATATGGACATGTGTGCATGTATATGTATTATAGTTGCCTGACAATATCCAATTTCCTGCAATAGCTGAGGGTCTGCTGAAGTCTGTCAGAAACCAAGTCCACAGACAACTGCCATAGAATGTGCTATTTTTGTAGTTACTTTACTCAATTCACAGGTTCAAGGAGATAATATTTGAGGGTTCTCTGATAGACTACATGTTGCAAGACACACTGATGTGTCTTACAATACAACCTATTGCTGAACTTGAGCAAATTTCAGAATCACAGATTCTAAGGGCTTGAGGGAAGCCTGAAGGTATTCCTCCCAGCAGCTACTTGAATTCCCTTTCCAGCATCTGCAACAAGTATTTTCTACTTCTGCTTACCCACTTCCAGCAACAGGGAATGCAGTACCCTCCTAAGGAAGCCTGCTTACTCTTTGAACTGGGACTCAACCAACCTGTGTATGAGTAGGTGTGCAAACTAAATGCATGTGCATGCATGTTAGTGTGTATGAATGTAAATGTGTTGTATACACAGCACGTGTAATCCATGGGTTTGTTTCCAGTGTGTGTGACTAAATCTCCCACCATTTCTCTCTCCAACATTTCCAAAGAGAAATAGAACTTTTCTAGGATTGTCAGATATTTTGGATTCTTGCAGGCTCCTTCCACCAGTTCAGTTAATTGAGGGTTAATTTTGTTTGCAGATGTTATGCATTATTCATCCAGGGTCTCTGTGGACACCTCATTTCCTGCCTTAGAAAAGAAATCAACAAACAGATGGGTGTCATTGCTGTTTTGTTGTTGTGCTGAAAGAAAGATGGTAGGTTGGAGAATTTGTTCTCCTATTTGCATAAGGAGCTTTTCCTGGCAGCAACTGGAAAGCCTTCCTATCTCACAATGACACTCTGTTGGCCACACTTAGACTCACTTACTTTCCTCAGTACGCACATGTAGGCAAAGCTGTAGTATAAGCTGATAATTGACCATGCTTGGGACATTGGTGCAAGTCTGTTCACAGTCCTACCTTCCTGGGGACCATCCTCACCTAGAAGAAGGGAGGGAATGGTTGGGCTATGGACTCCTTCTCACCTTTCATGAGAATCCAAGTTCTCTGGAGGCAACTTACTATGTCCAGAGAGCTGGCCTAACTAATTTTCTGTGGCTAGGTGCTGGGGTCCATCAGGTAAGACTCAGGTGTCATCTGTGGTACACCTGCTCTCAGTGTCCTGGCCAGAGCTCTGCCTCCTCTTGTGCCCCTCTCTCTGTTGCTGTCCCCAGGATCTCACACAAGCCTGGGTGAATATAGGCTCAATAACACTACGTACAGAGATGGAAAAGTTGACCTCTGCAGACTGCTGGGGATATGTAGCTTCAGAGAAGGTTTGAACTATGATCTCCTGGGTGACACAGTTGTGTGTGCATCAGGTCCCATGCTTTAGCTCTTCATGCAAGGCCTTGATCACTGCTGCGTAGAAGCAGTTCAAGTGCAGATCACTTGGGGCAGCTCCTGGAGATGCCCTCCAGGTAAGCATTGACCTGCTAGTGAGAAAGAGTAGGATACTTTTAGCTATATGTGTTCAACCAACTACAAATCAATTATGGGGTTTCTTTCCCATCTAATTTATAAGAATAATACACTTTGCTGCCTTCCTTCTGGACATTTGGACATATTATGCCAGTGGTAGGAATGGCAAAGGGATTTCCTCTGGTGTGACAATACCAGCAGATTAAGTGTGGGACTTCTGAAGTACTGTCATGAGAAAAATGTCAAGGCTGTATCTATGTTCAGTGGCAATGAATGTTGGGATTGATTAGCAACATCTTCCCTGGGAGTGGGATGACAGAATGGCAGTGTGGATGCTGCAGTGCATGGAGCACAGGCTCTGGACTTCATCACTTCAAATCCTAGCTCTAATGCTTCCTGTCATTGTATGATATTAGGTGAATTACTTAAACCCTTTGTGCCTCAATATCTTCATCTGTAAATTGGGGGTATTGATAATACCTACCTCTAGGACTTTTGTGTGGATTGACTTATCTAGTATGTATATCATGCTTAGAATGGTTCCTGGCACATAATAAGTGCAACATAAGTATTTGCTGTTATTGTAATTATTATTACATATCCCTGACCTTCAATCCAATGAAGGGATTAAAGTTCACCTGGTGTATTTGTCATTACTAAGTCCATTTTGGGTCCTCAGGCTTACCTGAGGCTTACCTTACTTTTTTTCCTAAGGGCTTATAAACCACCTCCTTAAGATGTTTTCTACAATTTTCCTGGGCATCACTGTGCATCTCACAGAATGTACTCTTGGATCTATGCTTTCTTTCTCAATTCTTGAAAATTGGGGCTTTTGCCATTGCCTAATTATCAGGCATTGCTCTCATTTTCTGTTATTCCACAGCTGTCTTTGACAGATCCTGGTGACACGTGTAAGTAGTCATTGTGGATCACATGCAATTCTAAGAGCTTCTCATTCATTGTCTCATTTACTCCTCACAACAGCCTTTTCAGATTGGCACTATGATAGTTCCCACTTTACAGACAAGCACTCTGAAGTTTAGAGCTTAAATATCTTGCCTGAGATTTCTTGGTTGGCAAATGGCAGAGCCTGAATTTGAACCCAAGTCATTGCTTACATGGAAGGTGGTGTGAAGACCTTCATCTTGTGGAGAAGACTTTGCAAACAGAGAGAGGAGGAGCACAACTGGGTATCTGAGACAGGATTTGGGAACAGAGCTGAAGCTCTGGGTCAGAAACTGGCATCTTAAAATGAGCAGACTGGAGTTGTGAGGTGTCCATTTTGCCTTTGTTTAATTTAAGGAAGGAGGTATAAAAACTCTGAAATTGGGTTAAGTTTTCCCAGTAGGTCAAGGGACAGGTTATTGAGATTAGGACAGGGTCCAGGTAGAGGCATGTGCCAAGGATCAGGCAAATGAGTGGATTAAAGGTTAAACATATGAATTGTGGCCATTCTTGTTATTGAACTTATACTTTTAAGATCCTAGGTAAATTTATAACACCCCTGCCTTGTTAGCTATTTCTCAGAGTCCTGCATTGGAAGGGTCAAGTTTCTACCTCCCAGTATCTTTCTTCTGGGATGAGCCTGTTCTTCTACTCATCCAGCCTCCCATCCATCCCTTCATCCAGCCAGTCATCCCTGAGCTAGGTTGTTGTGTTGTGGTTAAAGAAGTGAATCAGATAGACTCCCTGTTGTTGAGGAATGTACTTTCAGGGTAAAACAGGGGGAAAAAAAAGTAAACACACATAAACAGTAAGATTGAGGATGATGTGGAGGTAATCATTAGGTTTTACAGGGCCCCTAAAAGGGACACCTAACCCAGCCTAAGATGGAAGAGGAGTGTCCCTGAAGGCTTCTCAGAGGATGTGAATTTTGAGATAACTGGGTGAGGTAAGTCATTTGTAGCATGGGAAGGAGTTGAGGTGAGGAGTTTGGGGCAGAGGAAGCAGCATGTGAGATACAGTAGTGTCTGGAACATTTGGGAAACTTGAACTGTGGCTTGGTTAGAGTGTAAATTGCAAGGGTGGCAGTGCCATGGGGCAAGCCTCAGGCCATATTCCTAGGGGTCTCTTAGTCCAGCGTAAGGAGTCCAGATTTTAAGGAGTTTGGAGCCCCTGATTGCTGGGGGCTGAACAGAAAGCTGGAGATGGAGTTTGCTATCTCATCGGCCCTTCATTATGCTGTGACATCTCTAACACATTGGGTTCTTTTGTAGCCCATTATTCTTTTCCCCCTAAGAAAACCTGATGCAAACACAATCACTTGGTTAAAATAAGATTTAGAACACTTTTATCACAGAAGAGTTGGTACTATCATAAAAGTCTCTGTCCCACAGGCAGCATTTTCTATTAACAGTGGAAGATTTAACAGATGTCCATTATCTGAGAATGGGATTTGTTCTGATAATGGCCAGACAATGAGTTCCAGACACAGTTTGTAATCCAGAGTCTCCTTTCTTCTTGTGCAGAACATATAAATCAAGGTTGACTTTTATGTGACACCTGGACACACCATAACTTGTTGAGGGAGGTATTTTTCTGAAAGTCTTGTATTTTTAATCTAGAATCCAGCTGAGCCACAATCTGCCACCCCCACTGCATTCCACATTTGTGGCCATGGAGTCTACACTGACATTTAAGGTCATTTGAGCTGAACTTCACGGAATTATAACTGCAGAAGAACAAGGAAAGCCAGCCCTGCATGGCAGCTGTCAGCACCTCTTGTGTCCCCTCTTATCACCCGTCCACCCTGATGTTTCTGAGCATCCCGGGAGTCCTTCAAAGCAGGCTGACTTCCCCCACAATGCATGTGGTGATGTCATGGGGGGTCTCTCCCTGGACCTTGTGAGAGAGGCCTTCACAAATTGCAGTGGGCTCTAAGACAAAATCAGCAAGTGGGATTTCATGGTACTTGTCCCATCTCCTATTTTCTCATTGTTTTGGTCTGTGTTCCAGCTTCCTGAAGACCTGTCAGTTTAGAGGCTACTCATGTAGCCAGAACTGAATTAAACAAGCTGGCTGAGCCCTGGTCTCAGTTTACCCTTCTTACCTCACGTTTCGCTTGCTCAGATCTCTTGGCATTTTGACTTGGGGCTTCTTTTCCTGTGCGTGGCCTTGTGTACCCTTAGAAATCAAGTTTAGTTCTTCTGTCCTTTTGAGATTAACCTCTGGCTTCCCTTCATGGCCAAGGTTCAGATTCACTCTCTAATTATATGGCTTCTGATGGAACACCTGAGACAGCTCCCCTCTCTGCAGCCTTGCAGTCTGCGCCCCAACCCTGGCTCCCCCAGCAGGGCACTGGGCCCCGGGCAGCCTTTCTCTTCTACACAAAGGAGAAAGGAACTTATTAGTTCCGCAGGCTCTCAACACTCACGGTACTGAGGAAGTAAAGCCCTACATTTTCGAGGGTGCTCCATTTTAGGGGTCTTCTTTCCCCTTATTTATATTGAGTAATCTGCTCTATCCAGGATCAGTGAGAAAAACAAAGGCATCGTCAGTGAATGAATGAATGCAGGCCAAGTGCTTACTGATGTCTACCGTATGTCAGGTAATACGGCAGGGTAGAAGCAAGATAAACTCATGACACCTTTGCTCTGGGAGCTTAAGTCCCACTGGACACACAACACTAACACACAGAAAGTAATTAAGGAATGGTGAATTCCCATAGGAGAAGTGGGCTACACTAGCCAGGGAAGACTTCCTGGAGGAGGTGGGGCTTGTAATCCTTGAAGGATAAGGTGAACTTAGTCTACACTGAAGTTTCTGAATCAGGAAATCAAGACTCAGAAGCAGGCTGGATACAATATGAACAAGAAAGAGAACAGGAAGTGGAAGTGAGGGGCAGGAGAGGGTGCTGGTCTGCAGGATGAAACAGCTTGGTGGCAGGAAACTGGAGGCCCTCAGATGCCAGGTTGGAAAGTGGGACCCTGATCCTAACAGTGGGGTGCATTGGATATGTGTAGGCTGGTAGTGGGTGGAAGAATTCCGAGGAGCTCTGGACTTCTCCTACCTAGTGGGTGGAGTGGCCAAACATGATTCTGTCACCAGCTGTGTCCACTTGGACAAGCTTCTGGCCTCCCAGGGCCAGTCACCATTTTTTTATTTTAAACTGGGATAATGACTTTGACCTCCTGAAGCTGTTGCAAAGATTGTTGTGAACGAACGTGGAGCACAGTGCCCAATAATCATAGCCTGATAAACATGAGGGCCCCAATGACATTAGACAGACCACACCGAGTGGCTGGTAGGGAAAAGACTGGACTCAGGGTGCATGGTGCCAGGTTGAAGAGCATGCCCTTGGTGATGTGACCCGACCAGGCTCTCTTTAGCTTTAAAAATCAGTGCAGAAATCAGAGACAAAAGGTAACTATCTCCCTGAAAACTTATTCCCAACTATACCCACCAGATCATTGGCTTTCAAGGAGCTATACCAGTGAGTAGCTGCTTTCTTGGAGGAAGGAATTCCCAGAAAACACAGTAGCCTGCCAGGGTGGCATGTGACAGAGAAGAAGCTCAGAGCATTTCATTACCAAAATCTGTTTACAATTTGAAGACATTTTTAAAATATTTATGGTGACTTGCTGCACTTCTCTATGAAATCATCTTTTGAAATCACTCTGGAAATAAAAACATTTCCTCACTTTTTGATGTTGAAACATAACAAGTGTGGGCCATCCATGACTCCACTCTGGGCCTTCCGTGATTCCTCAGAGCCAAGCACAAAGCCTCAGAAACAAACACAAAAGGAACAACATCCCATTAGAGATTCTGTTGATGATGCACTTTAAAAGTTACATCATGTTTTAAAGTTCTGTTGTGAATGGGAACAACAGCCCTTGTGTTCACCTTTATTGCCTTACCGCACAGTAATGCGATTTCCATTTGCTTTGTCTAGTTTCCTCCATCCATCATGGTATTCCAGGTCCCCAATCAATGCCCGGCACATAGTAGGTGTTCAGTAAATGTGTTTGGATAAACAAGGATGCTCTAATTCAAGCCTGGCTGTGCCTCAGAATCATCCAGGGGACTTTACAGAAAGCAGGTCCTGGGATTCCCTGCCAGCCGCTTAGACCCCAGCACCCTCCAAGTCTGTCTGTGGAGGCTGCTGTGTGTGTAGGTGGGGGGTGATTCAGAATCTGAATCCTTGGTGAGACATTGAGGATTCTGAGGGTGCAGAGCAAAACTCTCAAACCTCCTGGCCCTGTCTGGAAATGTTTAGGACTGAGATGCTGTCTCACTGTTCAATTTACTGAGGAATCTTCCCTGCATTGTTGTTTGGGAATACACTTTTGGACATGCTGGGTAATTCTGCTGGGAAAAAAGTGAGCCTCTTAATAAGAGTGTAAGGATGACACAGATGCCCCCATTTTGCTCTGAGCCGTGGGCACAGAGTTCTGAACAGTCCAGGGCAGAAGCTGGTGTTCACTTGGCATGTACTCAGTGTTCACAAATATTCATTTTCTCCTGGCAGAAGGCTTAGAGGCAGGTGGTTATTATTTTTGTGGAGGGAAATTAAGCCTTAGAGAGGTGGAGGAACTTGCCAGGGGTTTCGAGCTGGGAGGTAGAGTGGGTGCCCCACTGAGGAAGTCTGCCTCCCGGGGCTCGGCTTGCAGGCACTGCAGGTTCTTCTCTAGGCTGGCAGGTGAGGTTTGGGAAACTGTCAGATGAAGTCACTTCTCAGAGAGCGGTGGGCTGGAAGTCAGATGACCTCTGTCTGATCCCTGCTCCCCAACTTGATTCCTGTGGCCCCGAACAAGTTCATTACAACATGAGGGAGTTGCGCTAATGATGAAAGCTCATCCAGTGCTCACCACCCTCCATACACCTCAGTGGAGAAGGGACTGAGCAATCCTCCTCTCCACCCCTACCCTCCACAGTGTGTTTCCCACTATCTCCAGGGAGGGCTGTCTGGCCCCTCCTAGCTCAGGGGTCGTCCTCTCTGAGCATGATGGCCAGGTGGCCAAGGACCAGGACAAGGTGTGGGTGGGCACAGCTCAGCTCTTCTGGAGGCCACCAGATCCACCCTTCCCTGCAGTGTGTATTTGCCTCTGGGCTCCTGTGAGGATCTCAGCCCTTCATTACCTAAGGCGTGCAAATGGGGGCTACAAAGAGGGAGGGAGGGAGGAGGGGGGGTTAGGTCCATCTTGCCACCTGGCTTCCTCCACCACAGCCCAGCCCAGGCTTCCTCAGGTGAGGACGGGGTATTGCCTGCTGTGCTCATTCCCTGAGCCATTATTTCACAGGTATTATTAATTAGACTAAGTAAAAAATTTTAAAAATTTAAAGAGCAGTAAATGATAACTGATGGTATGTCCAGATCTTCCAGCCAGGACGTAGCCCAGCTATGTTCCATACCCACCGTGGGCTGCAGGTGTCTTTCGCCTTCCTATCCCCCGACCCCAGTTTAGCCTCCTCTTCCTTTAACCTCTCTCCGCACTTGCACCTGAGCCCCCTGTCCTCCCCCGTCCCACTCATCCTTAAATAATACAGTTCAGGCTCCCTCTGAGCCCCTCTGGGTCCTGGGCATTTCATATCCCTTGAGGTTGGACCTTGGTGTCCCCGAGGCCATAGGCAGCGGTTGGGAGAGGACAGGGCAGGCTCTGCCTCAGCGTCCGAAGCTCTTCACTGGGGTGGGGGGCTTAGACCTCATCGTTTTAAGATGGGGTGGGAGGAAACCATGGTGATCTATTCTAACTCTCCCCTAGAGAAGTATTTTCCAATAAGCAGTAGGCACAATGATTTTGAATGGCACAAGGCGAACATGGCTTATTTATTGTAATGTATTTATTTAACTGTATATGCAATTAGCATGGCAAGCCTATTATTTCTAAGATACAAGTAATAGTATCACAATATAAAGATATGTCAATAAAATTAGTTTATTCAAAATCAAGTAAATAATAACAAAAAATAAATAAAAATACAAGCAGAGTTCATACATGGCCAGAACCCTCAAAGGTAATATGGGAATGACTAGAATGCTGGAGCACCACCCTGGGGGGTCTGAAATGGGAGATGTCATGCCTGAGAGGGTGCAGTTCCTTCTGAAAGCAGCCCATCTATTCTGTATGAGAAATTCAAATTCTTCTCAGTAACAGGGATTTGACTTAATTTTCCATCGTTAATATTCTTCTGATTTTAAGAGAGATACCAACCTCCAACCCCAATGCCAAAGTAAAGGAGAAGCACATGCTGCATGCATTTGGCATTCAGGCTTTTCCTGCTAAAACATCTTCTTGCTAAGTCAGTGGGGTGGGGAGTGGGATAATTGTTTTTGTCTAGGGTCACAAACTCTGGAAAAGGCAGAGCCAAACATCAAACTTGCATCTGACTTCAGAGACCGTGCCCTTTCTCTTCTTTTGCTAGAGGAGCTGTAAATTCTCTTCAAATTCTATGAAATCTATGACTTGAATTAAGGGTATTTTAATTTCTCTCCATGCCCTTTGAAAAATAAAATTGACCTTATTTTTCCTGGGGCTGGCTGATTCCTTTAACTCTTGCAGGAATTTTAATTAGCACCAATTCCATGTATTCAAGGAAATGAATTTTTATTTCAAATGATGCAAGAGTCTCTGTAGGGAAAAAAGGAACAAACATATTAGCAAATGAAATGTTCAGTGCTCAAAACTCTTTCTAATTTAAATGCAACATCTTAAGTGCCTAAATTAAGCAGCTAGACTGCTATGCAATATTAATACTTATATCCTTTAATCTGTAGCAGCAATGGCAGACAAACATTGGAAAAAAGCAGGCAAAAGCCCTCCCCAGTGTCTGTACCCCCATGTTATACTGTTAGGAGTCTCCCTTTGAATACGGAAATTGGAATTTTCTGAAGTCTCTTGAACACACTGTCTTCTCCCTTGCAGCAGGTTTCACTTGTAGCAAACTGACTTTCCAAGAATGTTGTTGTAACAGGTCAGCAATCCTACTACAGCCAGGGCTTGTCATCATTGCCAGAATGACTTTCGAGGTCTTGCAGTGACTTAAATTAAGATTAATACTGAATTTTGAACCTTAGTCAGATTTATTGATTGCATGATGCCTTCCTACTATGAAGGGTGGGTTATCCTTAACCCTATGAGAGTCTTCCACAAAGATTTTATGAGCAAAATTTCTCTGTTCCTTTCTGATTAGTTCTGTCTCCCTCCCAACACCACACCATAAATGCTCATATATCAAGGATGTCTGGGGGCTAGGAGCAATAATGGTGGAAAGAATATCAATGGAGTGGGAGTACAAATTAACTTGTAACATTGACTTTTATTCTGAAAGTTACCCATGAATTACTATCACGTGGAGAGGACCGTTTCTGAAACAGTCCTGTCAAGTAGACATGTCCCTCCTTTATTTTGACACTCTACCTTGCCTGACCATATTCCTTGATTGCTTCAAGCCAAACATCCAAAATTAAAAATTACTTAGCTCTTTTGTATCTCTAGTTAACAAGGGCATTGTAAATAGATGTTTAACACAGCAAAGCCCGGTACTGTTAGTGGAGAACTGGAGGAAACAGTTGGCTATTTACAATTATTCCACTCCTGATAATGTCAGCCAATGTAGAGCAAGTACACCTTCCATAATAATTAGCACCAGGCCGTGGCATGACTGTTAATATTATTCCACTTCAACTACAACACTCCCAGTTCTCATGAAGTGTGTGGAAACTGTGCCTGTGTCCCAATTATGAATACTGGTCACACTACGATAAAATTTCTGCATGGAATGGGAGAGGAAGAGTGAGTGGCTGGAAGTGAACACCTGGGGGATTGGGACCGTGTCAGTGACCAGTGACAAACATCTGTGTCTCTTTAGTGCTATGTGTTTTCCAAGGACAGTGACAGCCGCTCCAAACCCTGTAAATTAGCTTTAGGACTTGAAAGTAGTTGCGTTGCAAGCTGGCACCCACGCTGTTGGTGAGTGGGCTGCTGTTTATTCGCCTGTGATGGGCTCTTGCTTCCAACGATTGTGCAGTTGTGTCAAGCTGCTCTCCTAGGAGATAAAGCACACTGGGGAGAAGAGGAAATTTAAGGACACTGGATGATGATTTAGTCAGCTTCTTGGAAAGACAAGAGTGCCTTTCTCAGAGAAAAGATTCTAAGGGAAAGTAATTTGATTTTACCAAATGACTGCAAAGCCCAGTTTTAGAGTTCTCTGCTTCATCATCCTCGTGCCTGCATGCTCCTGAAATCTCATTTTCCCTCCAGTGTCCAGTGGTTTTATGCTGCCCCCAGATCCCCAAACAACTCAGGGTATAACTAATACTACTTCTAAATCCTTCCCCTTTCCCTCTAAAGCCAAAGCTCTCTAATGAAAATCATGTTCAGCTTGGAAGTTTCCCAGCTTTTGCAGAGGAAAGTTTCTGATAATCCAATTGACATTAACGGCTTATGATATATTACATCTCCCAAGAGCATTTGTGACGCGCCAGAGGATAAATGTCATTGCTGGAAGGGATGATGCTCTGATGGTAGATTTTGTGGCACAGATAGTAAGGTGCTGGGAGAGTGAGAGAGTCTTGGGCAGGGGTACTTTCCTGCTATTCCCTTCTTTTGTTGAATGGCTGTCCCCCGTTCCCATGACCTCTCCTTGAGATAGTTATGGGGAAGGCTGCTGGGTCATGAACCAGGACCATGTCAGCTAGGAACATTAGCTGGCCATCAGTGCAGGTGGAGATCCAGCAAAGCCTCCTTTGAAAATACCCAAAGTTAGATGTGGCCCATACTGGAAGGCTGGCATTCACCCCAGGCTCTTGATTCAGAGTCAGTCATGTTTTATCTCACAAGGGGTCTGTGGTCCTTTAGTCTGGGTTAGAAGTCTGCACTGTAGGGAAGAAAGAGGAAGTCTCATCTTCTTGGACCTGGAATTCTGTTTGGAGAGACATGAAGTGAAAGAGGCATGGGGGGTGAGGTAGATAGCACTATGGTCTGGTTGGAGGAGGCTGGGATTCCAGTCCTTGGTCTGCCATTCACCCTCAGTGGGCCAGCTCCTGGTTAAACTTGGGGCAGTCCCCCTCCTTCCTCTGAGCCTTGGCTTCTTCATCTATAAGAGGGAGGGTCAGACCAGCTGACCTCTGACTCCTCCCAGCCCCAATATTGGGTACAATATTATAGAATTATTGCTTTAAATGAGTGGACACTTTGCTAGTACCTATAATGTGCCAGGGACTTTACATATATTTTTCTAATATAATAACTATATTATTATCTTCACTTTATACATGAAGATGCTGAGCCTCAGAGGGTTTGGGTGACTAATACAAGATCACAAAGTGGGAGTGCTGGGGCTGGGACCAGGGCATGTCTGTTCCAATCCCAGTGGTCCTTTCCTCTCTCTACCATTCATTCATTCTTTCGTAAATATTAAGGGAGTACAAATGTTTTGGTTACATGGATCACTGTTGTAATGCTTAAGTCATGGCTATAGGTATGCCCATCACCCAGATAGTGTTCATTGTACCCATTAGGTAGGTTTTTGTTCCTCCCCTTACACGCTTCCCCTGCCTGTGTTTCACTGAGTTTCATTTCCCTCTGTGTACGTGTGCTCATTGATTAGCTCCAGTTAATAGCAAGTCATGGGATGTTTATTTTTCCATTCTTTAGATACTTCACTTAGGATACTGGTCTTCAGTTCCATCCAAAGTTTTGAAAAAGGCATTAATTCACATCCTACCTTTAAACTGGAGAGATACAGCAACCATTTGGTTTGGTTTTTTTTTGCTTCTTTGTTGAAGCACCACCAGTCTTACTTAGGGGCTACTATTTCTCTTGGGAATCACCTTTATCATAACTATACCCATAGCAGTTGATAATCCTCAGCCCTTACCATGTGTCCTTGAGCAGCTTGCCATCAAGTTGATGAGATAAGACACACTAACACAAAACATTGAGCTAAACCACACAAATTACTCAAATGGAGACATAACTGTGTATTAAACTGTGTTGGTCCTACTTCATATACTTTCAAATTTTAGATAAGAAATAGATGGGGTAGGGCAGAGAGCCCACATGTACCCCCTCATCAACTATCCTCAACTGCCATGTAATTACTGGGCTGGGAGGTGCTGGTATTAAAATCTACAGATGGGATCCATTGAATAATTTGTGTAGTTGTACACTTTTATTGTCACAGGTGTTTGGGGTTTTCAGGAAGTGATTTAAGATCAGAAGATAAAAAGCATAATTATTTCCCCAAAATGCAAATGGGCAGCTTTGATTACATTGGATGTGAGTCCTCGTATTTTTGTTCTCCATCTAAAATACAAATGAAACTTTATTTCCTGCTATTCCTCTCAGAGAAATGAATTTCCTAAATGCTTACACAATGCCGTGATATAAGACATTGGACAGAATGTTCCTGAAAACAGCATTGGAGAGATAATATAAGCTGAATAAATTTGTCTATTCAGCATAATGGCCAGTAATGGTGAGAGTGTAGAGTGAAGAAGCAGAAACCAAGGAGCAGCTTTATTTTGCATGAGCGTGAGAGCTAACCGGAGTTTTCAAGAAGACTGCAAAGCAAACCCCTTTAAGTATTGCAGCTCAGGTGGACATCTCCTTCTGCAAACTGGTGGATACCTACTTCTACAAACTTCTGTCATTTGTACAACTACACTGGGTCTTCCACAATCCAAGTTGTTATTTTCTACCAACTTCTGCAAAGATGGTACAATCTGCAAAGTTAGAATAAACCTTTTCCACACCATTAAATTTTAACATTTCACATTCCAAGTATTTGGCTACTAACACAGCATTACTTTTAATGAGAAATCTCAGAGCTGATTTCTCACCAGCTGTCACTGGTGAATTGTTTGACGTTAAATCCTTCAGCAAGACTGAGGGAGAGGGAGAAAGAGCTATAAAGTGACATTAATGACTTAATCAAAATATGTTTGTTTGGAAATGTATAGATACTGCATATTTGCTATTTTGAAGGCAGTAAATTTTTTTTTGCTGGAGACGTTATTCATTTCCCTGGCTTTAGAGGCAATTAGTAAATAGTCAAAACATGTAATCCTCCCTGAATGTAGTTCACTGTTTTATTGTAGACACGAAGTCCCTTGTCTGCCTCCCATCTGGTTTCCAAATATCTTATTCCACAAGTTCTGAATTATTGAGCTAAAGAAAGCAGTAGAAGTTTGAGTGCCCTCCCAGGAGCTTAGGTGTGAGAGAAAATTTACTGGCACCTCCCAGGTCGGATCATCAATCCAGGCCTAAACCACAGGTTCAAGCCATACTTAACAGTGAGCTTCTGCAAGGACACACAGGTGATGAGAGTCACGGGTCAGGGCAAAGAGCCTAGTGATGGGTGTGCCCAACGCCACCGTCCAGAGGACATGAGAGTGTGCTGGTCCACATGTGACCCTAACAATCTTATCCAATTACCACTTTCTCTCCTGGGGCAGATTTTAATAAACAAGAGTGAAAAACTGGTTGTCAGCTCCTAAGGAGCTCTCCTGGAAGTCCCACTGTTAGTTTCCCAGGGCTGCTGTCACAACTGACCCTGAGCTGCGTGGCTTAAAACAACAGAGATTTATTCTCTCACAGCTCTGGAGAGTGGGAGTCTGAAATCAAGCGGCTGCCCCCTGCCACGAAGGCTCTACAGGACAGTCCTTCCTTGACTCTTTTAGCTCCCAGTGACCCTAGGCATTCTCAGCTGCCTTGTCCAGTCCCTGCCACCATCTTCATGTGTCCGTCTCCTCTTCTCCACACATCTCTCCTTCGTCTCTCATTGATGCTCATGAGGATGCTCGTCATTGAATTAAGGGCCCACTTGGGTATTTCAGGATGATCTCATCTCTAGATCCTCACCTTAAGTACATCTGCAAAGATGCTTCTCTTGAATAAGGACACATTCACAGGGCTCTGGATGTGGGCATGTCTTTTTGGGGAGTGGGCATTGTTCAACTCACTACAACCACCAAACTGCTGCTTTCATCTCATTGGCAAGAACTAGGTCCCAAAGCCACCTCTCCCTGCAAGGGAGCGTGAGAAGGCACATTTTTAGTTGGATGCATTTCTGCTGCAGAATACCTCTCAGTGTGATACTACAGGTTCAAGTAGAGCTGGCATAGCAGATGAAATCTATTTTCCAATACAGAAGACAATGCCTGTCACAGTTTAAGGGTTAAGCCAAATGCGGAAGGAACACAGGTGGATTTAGGAAACTGGTCAGCTTCTGTTGGCCAGGCTCTGGGTCACCCTGTAGGAGATACTTCTGAGGCAGTAGCACATTGCCCTGTAGACTAATTTTTCTGGTAGTGGATGATCAGCTCTTGCAGAGGCCTGTCTAAAGGCTGGCAATGCTGGACATTGCATTTCCTCTTTCTCCTCCCTCCTCTTGGGAGGTTACACAGATGTTTTCCGTCCTGTCTTCATTTGACACTCTTGCTTGCATATACACGCTGGATCACTCTTTTTAAAATCCCACATCACCATCCTTTGTAAACTGCATTTGTCTCTTTTTTTAACCATGCAACTTTAGTGAATTCTGTTTTGGAAAGTGCTAGCTCTCTATTTATCCTAATGACTCCTCTCATCCTTTGGTGTGAACTTATTCCCTTCTTGACTTCACATGGGACCTTTTTCTGTTATCTCTCTTCTCCCCCTCCCCCCACCACGTGATGTTGTGTTGGCTCCCCTCCCAAGCCCTTGGCTGTGGCTGTACTAAGGTATTACAGTTACCTTCCGTGTCCCTATGGCAATGCCACTCATCCTCCGCTTATTAACATCAGGCAGTGAACAAGGTGGGTGCCTTTTTCTTAGGCAAAAGAAAATGATTTAAAATGTTGCTTTCAATATTCACTTTTAAACTCTAAAGATGGAAGGGAAGGACTGGAAAATATGCAATTCTCCCAAGTTCTTTTCAAAACATGACCTTGTGATAGAAAACTATAAATTTGCAGTCCCTAGAAGGCTTTACATTCCTTTTCCTTCTTAAATGTGCTCTGATTACCCAGCCTCCCACACAGCCCGCCAGGATCCAGGCTGAGTGTGGGGCACACACGCAGCTCTGTCTGTAGGTGGAGGATAATTTTGCACACATGCACAGCAGAGGTGGGCTGTGAGGCTCACATCCTGACATGATGGGAGAGGTGCCATCAGCCAGGGGGATGCCGTAGAGAGTTGCGAGATTCCACAAAGCCTGAAGTGAGGGCTCACGATGGCTCTGGTGCCCACGTGTGATTGCAATCCCCCTTCTGCTCTCATCTTGTCTCTTGATGCTCCTGGAGAAGGGGCCACGACAGTATTTTTGGTGGCTTTTGTGTTGCCGCTCGTGATCAGGATGTATTCCTGCAGGCCCTAGCGCCAGGCCAAGGGAAAGGCAAAGTTTTAGGAGCCTGTTAGGAAAAGAGCACCTGGTGCACTGGGGTCGAGCTGGGTTTTACTCATGATCTTGGGGACTGTTGGTTGTATGTCCTTTAACCACTCTCAGTTTTTTATTTGTAAAATGGGGTTGATAACATCTACTCTATTATTAGGATTCTCATAAGAATCAAGGGAGGCAGTTTTCCTGGTACATAGTAGGCACTTGCTCAGTGAATGAGATTCTAGGCCCTTCCCCTGCCCTGCCCTGCCCTGTAGTCCACCAGGACTACATTGCTTCGTGCTGGCCACAGACTTAACTCAGTTTGCTATTTTATCAGTCAGTCCCCAAACAGTAATAGCAGTATTAATGTTGGTCATCACTGCATTTGCTAAGCTACTCCAATGTGCCAGTATACATGTGCACTAAGAGCTTTACATGCATCTTGTGGGAATTCAGGAAAAGCCAAACCACCACCAGACATCAGGCTGGACAGACCCTGAAGTTGCTCCAGTGTTGGGCACCCCTTATATGCCTCTTTTCTCACAGTTTCTCGAATTTTCTTTGTGCATCTGTGTCTTTCTCTTTTTTCCTCTAACTGGCTTTCCTATGTGAGACCCATAATGGCTTTGGCCCTGTGTGTTACTCAGAATAAACCAACTTAAATTGTATAACAAACAACTTTCCAAATCTCAGTGGAATCATAAAATAAGGGTTTATTTGTCACTCTTGCAAAGCTTGAGTGGTATGGGTTGTTGGTTTTCCAGGACAGCTGTCTCCCAAGGCATGGTCCAATATTCAGGCTCTTTCCATCTTATAGCTATATCATCTGGAACGTATAGCCAAAGAAAGGGGTAGAATGATGGAGAAGGCACAACCGTGTTTAACTGCATTGGCCCAGAAGTAAAACAACTCAGTTCTGCTCATGGTCCACTGGGAAGAACGAGTCATGTGGCTCCAACCCAATTGCAAGGGAGGCTGGGCAAGTAGGAGAGCACAGGGATGCTCGGAGAATACAAACTCCCTCTGCCATACTCTGGGTCTACAAATATTAAACATCCAGTGTTCATGGCTCACTGGTAACTTCCCTGAGAATTTCTTTGTTCAAATTCTTGATGACAGAGGCCATTTAGCCAAGTCCCCATTTTAAGTCAGGCCACACAATTCCTGCAGAGGTTGCTGGCTAGTCAGTGGGCTTTCTATAAACTACTGTCCACACACTTGGGCCAATCATTTGTGACTGGGAGGGACACTGTCACTTGGTGTACTGCCTCCTTGCAGGGGCTACGTTAGGAATATGTTCTCTATGAAGGAGTTGTGGATGGAGCTGACATTCCCAAAGAGAAATCATACCAAGGGGCTTGCTCTGATCTCCCAGGGACCATCTAGAACCAATAGTCCCTGATTTTGGGGCAAGAAGCCTGTTGTGCTCAGGCATCAGTCCAGCCAACCAAAAGCTCACAGTCATTGCCTTAGGTCTAGGTATTGACGGAACAGCTACTTTAGGTGCTTAGAAAGTAGGGCAGGGGGCAGATAAAGAGACGTATGCAGAGAATCTTGTTTCTGATTTCAAATAGAAACTTTAAAGCTTTTACTGTGGGTTGCCTGGCAAGATTTTCCATAGCAGAATGTAATCTCGTTATATAGACAACAAAAACTCAACTGAAAGCCACTGTCTTCTTATGACCCAGAACTCTCCTTTGTTGTTTCATGTTCTTGATGATATTGACATTAAAGGTTGGGAAACAGAAGTCTCAGATCCGCCTAGGTGGTGATGGAAACGCCTTGGAAAGAGAACTCTAATTGTGGTGTTCAGACTGGCATGTGAAAGGTAGAATAGTGCCAGAATGACCAGTAGTTGAAAAAGCATGGAAGTGAGACAGGTTGGGGGTCCAATATCTCAGGGCCAAATCTTTCTAGGAAATAAACAATTTATCCAACTCTTCTGTCCCTCAGTTTTCTCACCTGTAAAACAGATATATTAAAATCTATTTTTGTTGTGAGAATTTGAAATAAAGCATGAAAATCACATAGCTTCTTGTCTGAGAGAGAATTGGCCAATTAAAGGTAGCAGCTAGCACTGTTATTTAATAGTTCTCTTAAGGCAGACCTCTCCTGGGCCTGGCTGTGCTCACAGTGCGTGTGCACTGGGTGTAGCTTGGGCAGCTGGGTGGAACACCTGGAGATGTCTTCTTTTGAGGAGGTGCTGGCCTGTGCCTTTAGCCAAGCCAGGGATTGCTAACTTCCTCATTGCCTTCACACTGCCTTCTGCACTCTCTGCCCAGGAACTGAATGAGCAATGCGCAGTTGACCTACTGTGGGTGGAAAAGATGCCACTGCACTGTTCGTGGTGTGCTGTCCAGGGGAGACAGGAAGCATTTGTCCTCAATTTTCTCTCAACCTCCCACGCCTGCCATAGTGCCTCCAGTTCCATCATCACAGGCTCTTTGTGGCTTCATTTTAGAGATTATACATTTATCTCTCCATCAGCAGCATGGATAAGTGAGTTATGCATTCATGTATTTTTCAGGGTCCCTTTGAAGACAGTGTTTTAGCTGTGATCTCAGAATCCTGGTTACAATATATCAAATTAAGTCCAAACCAGGTAGCGTGCTCAGCCATGTCTAGATTGTCAAAGATAAAATACAAAGTAGTTTTTCAGGGGTGACACATTATTTCCCCTTGTTTACTATGGTCTTGCTGAAGTCCTGGAGAATCACATCCAATGCAGCAGGCATTTATAGAGCACCTACTGTGTGCCCGGTCCCAGTTGGGCTCTCAAAGAGTTTCTGGACTAGTTGGAGAGAGAAGATGAATACATGAAAAAAGGATTCACAATACAAAAGTGATACAACAATAAAAAATAGTGCCTGCCAGTAATTGAAAACCTGTGGTATTCTGATCTCCAGAGAACTGGGGCATGATTGATAGAGAAGGTAGAGGGAACTGTGAAAGCTGATTAGAACTTTATCTTCACCTTGTTCTTATCAGGGAACAAGGAGATACTTGTTCACATTAAAGACTGGTAAATTTAGCCAGAATGCAGGAATTGTACAACTTTAATCAGAATATCGCCAACTCGTACAATTCACCATCATGCAGTGAGTAAGGATATCCTTCCCCTCTGCTGATTCCAATGGTGATAAGGGTCGAGTTGCACCCTTCAAAGGATGACCTGGATTCTTCCGATGACAGTTCCTCCCACCTGCCCTCTCCTTCGTAGAGCAGCAGATGAGGGGCAGTGGAGAGAGAGATAAACTCTCTGAAGTACACCACCCACACTTGGAAGAGCATTGTTCTTCTCCAAGCAAGAACTGCCAGCAGCAGAAGTTTCTATTCTGTTCCTAGCACAAATGTCAGAAAAGACCTAAAATTCTTTCTTCAGTGCCAACTAAGCAATGCCCAGCCGAGAGGAGCTTTTACTTTTCTTGCTTCCAGCCCCCAATTCCATTGACTAACACTGTGGTGGAGTTCTTTGGGCTGACTTTCCTGCTATGGCTACTGTGTAAAATATAATCATTAGCTAGCTCATGCCAAATATCCACTGATTTACCCCGGAAAGAGTAGCTGCTCGTAATTAAGGAAAAGCCCAAAGCCGGTTATGATAAAAAGAGAAACTGTTGCTGAGAAATAGCAGATAAAAGGCAAAACCTGAATTTCTGTTGGTAACACAGAAAGAATCTTATTCCAAGACAAGGATTCAGGGTGGCTTAGAAAAAACTGTTCTATTCAAGTCTTGTGATATTTCCAGGTTTAGGTTAAGCAGTGACTAACAGCAGTTAAGAATTAGTGAGATAAGTACCAAGTTTATCCAGAGGTTTATTTCTTTAAATTCATCCTTGTAAGATGTGTCATCTTTAAGTTGTCTCTTCTCTCTGACTTTAGCAGTGCTACTAAAGCTACTGACACGGTGCATTCACGTGCCTGTTAAAACTATGCTCAGGACAGACCCTGGTTGAACATCAAGGCTTTCACCAAGGCTCATGCCCCAAGTGCAAACACTGTTCCTAGAATGAAGGCATCATATCCTAAACTCTCACCCCAAATATTTATAGGGCAGAGCATGGCACACATTTTGGCAGTCTTTGGACATTAGTAGCCTCTGTTCCCCCTGTCCTGGGCTGCAGCCCCCACTGAAGGCTGGCACATGTGCAGTTTCTCCTAAACTGCTCAGTATCTTCTCCCCTCTTCACAGCACAGCGAAACGTTCAACTGCCTACTCCCAGAGCCTAAACCTCTACACTAGGCACATTTCTTAGAGTCATTTATCGGGTAAACATTGATTGAGCTTCTAATCTCTGCCAGGCTCCTTCCATGATGCAGGCTTATTACTGGGGCATGTGAGGCAGAGTGGGGTGCTGTTTCATCAGACCCCCAGGGCACCTGTCAGATGCAGCAGGCCTCACAGACTCTTGGTATCATACCTCCTGTGTACAGGAAAAGCACCCCAGCCTCAGGGACCTGCTTTCCTTTTGTTCCTTGGCAAATACACAGCCCCTGAGAGAGGGCTGCTGTGGGTTAGCTTGCTGCTGTGCTGCAAATGAGCCCCTTTTAAGCAGAAGTCACACTCAGTGACCTGAGAGGTGATGGGGCCTGAGTCTAGTCTCCTTCAATGCAGAAATCACCCCTGTTTAGTTTGCAGCAGCTGGGGTGATGGGCCTGGTTTACCTGCAGAACAGGGTAACTTCCTTAGGCAAGATGCCTGGAGGCCCCTTCCTTTTCAAATAACCATGTGTATGGCAGGCATTTGAGGTTGCCTTATACACTCAGATCCACTCTTTAAAGATTGGTCTTTGTTGTTCTACTTACTTTTACAAATGGTCCAATCCTGAGCAACACACCTTTCAGATATACAGATTCCCTGAGTAACAGAGGACCAGGGCCCATCCCTACTCTGGAGAGACTGGGCGCACAGTAACCTGCATCCTCCTTAATATGTGCTTCGCATGAGAGCTGATACCAGGAAACCTCTCCAGAGCCTGCCAGAATTCTCCCAGGAAGGGGCAGATTTGATGGAGAAGGGCTTTCTTCCTGGTGACAAAGTGAGCACAGCATTGTGTCTGAGTCCTTAACCTGGCCCTGCAGACCAGACAGCCACTGCCTCTGTCTTCTCAGAGTGTGGCCTCCGGGACACTCAGGGCAGAGCATGGGATGGGCTGTCAGTCCTCCCCCGCAGCCCATGCTCCCCCACCCCGTGGCCCTGGGAGTGAGCACTGCTCACAGCACCACACTGCCTGTTTCTGCCTGAAATCCTAGGCAATGGCCCTTTCCAGAAGACAGGATGCCCTGCAAGGCAATGGGAGGGCCAGTTAGGCCTCCCCCAAAACCACCACACCAGGCTGGACAGTGTGCAAGAACCTTGTTTTTTAAGCATAATTTATATGGAAGAAAGTCCATGTATAAAATGAATCTCCATAGAAGCAGGGTAACAATGTTTCACGGTAATTTTTCAGAATGCTCTTATGAAAATATAATTAAAATTAGGAAAGCATGTTAATTTCATCTTATATTTAACAAAAATTATAATTGCATCTATGTGCTGTTTGGGCTAAGTCAAGCTTTGAGTATGTGTTTCCAATCCTTGTGTCAAGCAGCATGCAGATATTTGAGTAGGAACTCACTTTATAAGTGATCATTCAATTAAGGACATGACAACTTGTCTTTTATACAGTCTCACTGCTGTCTGGCATCAGCAATAAAGATTTTCTTTAAGAAGACTAACAATCTATAACAATTCTTTTGCTGAATGCTGGGGCAGCTGACAAAAGACAGACAAAACAGACTAGTGTCTCGCTGCATCCGAATCTCTGCAGAGCCCACAGGGAACTTCCACGATGATATGGTCCTTTGCGATGATGGCATGAGCTTGGGGGGCCCCCCATCCTGCTCTGGCTCCCCTGCCATTTTCCCCAGGAGTAGCCTGTCCTTTGGGGTCTTTGAATCTCTCTCTATTCACTTCTCAGATTTCTCTCCACCCTTTTCCCCTAACACAAGAGAGTGTCTCTTTCCCTGGATCCACCTCCTCTCCCTAGCTTTTCCCAAGTTGGCACCATTTCAATAGGAGCAGCTCCTGATGTCACTGTTGCTCTTTTGACACCCAAGAACAGCTCCGGGGAAGAGTCTTACAGGGTGGATTTTCAGGGAAGGGGTTTCCTGCCCTTTTAACCCCAGTGTGAGTGCAGACTCAACTTTGTTCTTTACGCATAGCACCTGTTGAAACAGACATCTGCATATTTATCTCTCAAGGAGAACAGTAACACTGTCTGAGTACAACTGTATCTGAACTCTGCTAGCAGAAGAGAACTTTCTGTTTGTCTTATTGGCCAGTGGCTCCCCTTTCGTGTGCAGTGCGTAAAGTCTGCAGGCAGGGTTGGGTTTGGTTTCTTACCTCTCTTCCGGGGGGCTGAACTGAAGAGCGTAGGAATCACATCACTCTCGAAGGCTGTTTCCTTTGTTATCTCAAGAGAAATGGACTCACCATTCCCCTTGGGGTTCACGAGATTATTTTGTTCTCCTTGACCTTTTAACTTTCACAAGACTGCAGGGACATGAGAAAAAGAGACTCAAATAGGTAAAAGACTTCTCTGAGGCAGCATAACCAGCCAGCGGGCGATACGAGACCTCCATCTCAGCCAAGTCCACTGTTCTCATCATGCCATTGTGCCGGAGCAGTGAGCAGTTGATTAGGGACGCCCTCAAGAAAGGGTGGCCTGTTGTATCCCTTTCTAGTCTGTAGAAAATATAGAAATTGATTTTTCCGACAGCATCTCCTTCTGAAATTTTGTCTACTCTTCTATTGATTATGCAAATGCAGATAGAACCACCATAGCAACAAGTCCAGGAGCTGACATGGGCCATTTCAAACATTCAGTCAAAACTTGCATGGGGGAAATTGGAGTGTGTTTGACATACAGTATGCCTTCTCTTTAGAGTATTAAGCCTCAGTACTTAATACTGTATTATGTGCAGCTACTTAGAAACTAGTCTCCATCTTACCAGCCCAAGCAATGGGATGAAAGATCCTCAGGGATTTCCGGAGCCAGTGGAACTTGGGCAGCCTGCCATGGTGGTGATGGGGCTGCATCCAGCCCTCCCTGCTTCTCTCCATTCCTTTTCCAGCCTTGTTCCTCTCCTGTCAACCTACTGTCATCCCTGCAGCTAGAAGCCTCATCTCTTCCTATAAGGAGCATCTAAATATGCTATGTTCCCTTGTTGGACAGAATCACTTTCGAAGATAAGCCCAGAGAAGGAAACCGTCCAACCAAAGGGAAAGGAAGGGACCAGCGTTTATAACATCGCTGCTGGGTGCCAGGCAATGGGAGAGCTGGTTTATACCTTCTCATAGAGCTGCTGGAGGCAGCTCTGTGAATGGGTGTCATGATCTTGGCTTGAAGGTGGAAAGTCTGCCTCTGAGGGGTCAAGTATCTCACTTAAGCCAGGCAGCTATGAAGTGGAAGAGCCCAGATGTGAACACAAGAGACTGAACTGGGCAGAACTCTGATGGAGGAATCCCAGGCACTGTGATTCGTGGATTAGGGGGTAGGTTCTGGGTGTGTAGGTCTTTCTTGGTTCTCAGCATATTACATATGGAAAATGGATTCTTTTTCTTCTTTGCCCAAATATAACAGGGGAAGACTCCCTACACCATTGCCCCTTCCCTGGTCTGAGGCTACTGGACCCTGGATGGCTCTCTGTACCCTCTCAGAAATCCAGATGTTACTGCAGAGCATCACATTCACCTCCTAGCAGGGCCAGGAAGCTTAGCACAGGCTGTTTACAGTGTCTACATAGCTCCCTGGGAGGGGCTGAGACTTACGCTCAGAGGAAACCTTAGCTGGGCCGTGCCCTCAGCAGCCTGGTTGTGCTCAAGCTGGGAGAGGTGCTCTTGCCTGACTGGGTGGATAACTGGGCTATATGTTTGGGCAAAAGTAGGTGGAGAGTCTCCCTTTCTGTTGGCTCTGGAGGCCAGCAATGGATAAGTGCGGCCATGGGCTTTCCATAAAGACTGCTCCTTGGTCTTTTTCAAGGCTATTTTGAGTTTAGGGAAGTGTCCACAGTGGCTGTGCACTATTAAAGCACTGGACCCTGCAGAGATCTTTAGAAGAGCTTGAGATTTCTTAGGGAACTGAGGAAGTTCCCATGGTTGACGGAGAGGCCCACTGCTTCCAGCAGGAGAATGCTAAGGCGGCACAGAGAACCAAAGGATCAGCCCAGAGCAAGAGTGACTGTGAGGACTTGGGTTTCCTGTGATCTACTCAGGAGGTCATGCTCCAGTTCCAGCTTTGCAATTAACATCCAAGTGACCAGGGGAAGTCATGCTCCTCTCTGGGGCTTGTTTTCTCCAGCCATAAGTGAAAAGAAATTTGTTAAAGGCTCTCCAGGTTTCCTTTACCCACCCTCTGTCATCACACCAACCCTCATCAGCCTTCTCAAGACCATAATTCTAAGAATCGTTTATGGCAGTTTTACACCAGGTTTTGCTAAAATATGTCTTTACTTTAAAGGGCTGGCAATTTCAAGTTACTTTCACCATCCACCTTAAAAATCTTCAAATATTGGAACAAGTCCACCTTAATATTCGAGTTTTACCTTGAATTTCTCAATCCTTTTATTTTGAGGCACATGCTATTTAGACGAGTCAGGACTCTCTTGGACTTTTTAGTTGGGATGAACTTCTTGATTTCCAAATGGATGTTAAAATGGCCAGCACCTTCCTTTCAAAGCTGCCCACTCCCTGGTCATTAACACAGGAAATTTCAAAGACTGGGGAATGAGCTACTCCAGAAGAGAAACCTCAGAGCATATTTGTACAGTAATATTTGGGCAATAAGCAAAGAGGGAAGTGTAAACATTAAACACCATGGGGCATCATGTTATTGAATTAAGAAATTAATGTCTACACTTCTGTCGTGAAGGCAGAACTTTGATTCTAAGATCAGGACTTTTCACTTTGCTGTTCCTTCAAAAGCTCTTATTTGCTCTTTGTTATTAAAGAAAAATAAAAAAGCTAGCTATGGATGTTCTAACGTAATTCCCTTGGAGGGTAGAAATGTTGCTGCAAACACTGGGATCATTCCTCTCATTATTTCTGTGGTAGATCTCGGAAAGCCAAGTTCCTCCGGGGGCCGTGCCTCGCAGGCATGCCAGTAGGAAAAGCTTGCCTTTCTAACTCTCAGTCCTGGCTTCTCTCTGCTGTGCTTCAACCCCTGGGCGACTCACAGCTGCCCCCGGGAGCCCTGCCTGCAGCTAGATGGTAAGGCTCTAGGGGAGCATGTTGGCTTCTCCTCTTTCTCCTCTCATAGCCCCGCTCCACGGTGGGACTTGTAATTGGCTCCCAGGGAAAAAAAAAGTCAGGCTAGTTTGACTCCAGAGCCGCTTTCCAGTTTGCGTATTGTGGAAACAATGCAGATTGCGGATGGTCCAGACTGTGCTCCTAGAGGGATCCTGGGCTCCTCAACCCCATTTTCCTATTGTTCTCCACGGAGGAAGCTGCACATTCTAGACTTAGCGTGCATCACTCCATATTGCCCATCTCATGGGCATTTGTTCTTGAGATCGTCATTATTCCAAGGAGGGACAGTTATGCTATTAGAAAGACAGTATGCTGAAGTCCTGTACCAGGGTGACACTTCTCTTTTATGCTTTGTGTTTGCCTGCTACCCCCACAGACATAGCCCCTTTCCTGCTCCCTGTGTCTGTTCTTCTTGCCTTGCCCTTGCCATCTGAAATTGTGTGTCACTGTTCATCTCCTCTGGCCAGATCCCCCATCCATGCTGAAGAGTTCGTGGGTGTGGGCTCAGAGAGTCCCCATCTTTGTTGTCCAAATCAGAGAGGTGATCTCTCCAGTGGAAACATGAGCCCCCAGGGCAAGCCACCCAGGGAGAGCCCTTAAACAGGGACTACCTTGATTCCTTCTTATTTGGGGCCCAGCTCTCTCTCTTTCTGCCCCTACCTCTTGATTCAACAAGACATGAGTCTGCAAGACCTTGCTTTGTACCTATCCCCTATGTGTTCCTGGGGCCTATGAGAGGAGGAAAAAAGGGCCCATTCCAAGCAGCCAAGGTGTGGTTGAAAAGATAAGGTACCTAAGTTCAGAGCAGCTAAAGAGGACCGTCATCATCATTTACTGAGTGCCCACCCTGCAGGAGCAGCTGCCCCGTTAAGGACTTCATATGCTCTGTCCCATTTAATCCTTAGGACTTCTCAGGAAGGTTAGCATTCTACAGGTGATAAAACTGAGGTTTGCAGAGTAAATGTGGCTTACCCAAGACCACACAGCTATTGGACTGCAAAACTTGGCTTCAGACCCAAAGTCTGACCTGGGGCCCGTGCTGTACCCTTCTCACTATATAAAAGCATGTACAAAGTGTGCACGTTCTGAGTGTCACTGCTATGGCTTGGCTCAAAAACCCAGTGAAAGAAACAAAAGGAATTCTTCATTTTGTTGAATCTAAAAGTTTCTTCAAAACAGAACCTGCATTTATTTCCTGCTTAACAGGAAGAAAATGGGCCATCCTGTTGAAATTTTGATTTCTGTTCTATGAGAGGGTGGCAAAGAAAAGAGAAGCATCCTTTAACTACTTGTCTTCTAAGTGATTTCAGGAACACTATTATTTTTGGAGCTTATTTTGCTTTTGAAATCACAGATGATGTGAGGTTACAGAGAAGAGGAGCAAAAGTGTTTTTTTCGCTGTACTCAAAATAATTTCTTTTCCCCTGAATTTGCAATAACAGCATATACACTTTTAAAGCCTGAAATTATAGGAGGCTTTAATTCACAGGAGCTCATCTTCATGGGGGAGTCCCAGTGAGTGGTGTGGACGTGGACAGCCACACACTGCATTACACGCAAGGCCACAATTCTCTTCATAAACTCAGTGACTAGGAAGGAGTCATTGATCCCTCTGTCAAACGTGGATGGCTCTGAAGGCTGGGATCACTCTTACCTCGGGCTCCTTACGGATGTGTACAGTCCGGGGGAAACGCTAGGGTCCCAGCACAGGTGGGATGAACCTGTGCCCAGACTGCACGTCTGACCTACCAAGCACTGTGGTGAGAGAAAGGGCAGACAGTCTGCCCGTCAGAGCTCTGGGAAAATCCTGCTTATTGACACTATGAAAAGGTAAATTTGAAAATTTCTCTCTTGCTTTGCAAACATGCCTTTAGAGACGGAGCATGAGAAAAACGTACCATAAAAATTCCTTTGCTGCTGACTTTCATTTAACCAAACTGAAGTTCAAATGCTGATTACAGAAAATGGCTCATAATCTGCTTGTGGTAATTTCCTGGAGAGGCCCTAAGATGCCAGAACCGTCCTCACGATGGCTGCTTCCGTGTTCCGCTGCAGCCGGTTCCTGCCAGCTTGTGGAAACAATTGTTAAATATTCTGCATTTTTTTGAGCCAGTTGTTAAACTATTGGTGGCTTGAAATTGGCCATGGTTCAAATTTTTTTACGTTAATTGTTTGCATATTTATTTATTTATTTATTTATTTCAGCATATTATGGGGATACGAATATTTAGGTTACATATATTGCCTTTGACCCGCCTGAGCATGAAAATCAGCAAACACTTCAAATTGAGGTTTCTGCTTTTTTTTTTTTTTTTAAACCATATCACTGTGCCTAATTGATGTCAAATTAAAAATGCCCTGCAGCAACCCAAGCTATGCTCCCCGAAGGCCTGAGGAGACGCTTTGAGCCCTACGGGCCAGTGACAGAGAGCCTGCAGACAGGTACAGACCCCAACTCACTCTCTCAGTGGCTAGGGGACTCTCGGACTTCAGTACAGTTTCAGGATGGGAGCTGCTTACAGATCATCTCAGCCAGGGGTCCTCACACAGCACGTGCCGAGTCCCCGTCTCAGGGCTGTGCTCTTCCGGTTGCTGCGCCTGGAGCGCCTTCCTCCTCTGCTGTCCGTTCTCCTGGGTGCTAGCCACGCCCATTTCTGCCCCTTTTCTTGCCATGTGTCGACACCATTCACAGTGATGGGAAATGGAGCCGTGGAGTTTATGGTTTCAGTCAGATAATTTCATTTGTCTCAGATTGACATTTTTAAAAGGCTTCTGGGAAGCATCTTATTTACCTTCATATTAACCCTCCAAGTTAAGTTGGGCACGATCCTTCCTATTTCACAGATAAGACAACTGAGGCAGGAAGCAGTTACGAAAATTATGAAACTGATTGATGGTAATGCATGACTATCAGACTGAACAAAAAGATTGATTTTAAGCAATACAGTGAATGAAACAAATATGTGTGTATATATACATATTTACGCACACTATAAAGGTGTGTGTGTATGTGTGTGATACATTGCACAAACGAGTAAGTGTCATGAAGTGTGGGAGCTATTTGTAACCACGGGGAAGCCACCAGCTCTGTGGGAGGACCGTGCTAGGTCAGGGCAGAGAACCCAGGACTGGCGTGCTCTGGGGGTCTGTGTGGCCTGCAGTAGCTTACACTCTCCCTCTGAGCAGACACTGGTGGTTACAGTTCATCTCCTTGCCGGCCTTTGGGATAAGGGCCGGACTCCTTGCCTGCCCGTGAGGCTCTAAACACCCTCTCTCCATCCAGATCTCACGTCCCTCTCACTTGCCTTCGGTGTTCCCGTGTCCAGGGCTGTGCTCACAGCTCCTCTCACCCACTCTCCAGCTCCACTGAATGACTCATCGTCCCCAGAATATGCTCCTCCCACTTTTCATGCTTTGCAGATGTCGTCCTTTGCCAAGGATGCTTCCTGTATTGTCAACCCATCCCCTGTCCTCCCCCGCAGCTGGGTCTGGTCTGCCCCTTGGCGCTGCCACTGCCCTGCGCTGGTGGTCGTGCAGCATCCTGCCCCTCCTCTGCCTTCCGTGGGCCTCCCACGCTGGCCTGTCGCTCTCAGGCAACAGGTGTGTGTGCGGCTAGTCTCTGGGGCTGTATCACCTGGCCCAAGCTTCTCAATAAATTTGTGTTGGGGGAACAGAGGGATGGTCTTAGACAAAGGGATAATAACTCTCGTGGTATGATCCAGCTGATTGCCACGGCAGAATGGCACACGCACTCAGTTCAAATGAGTGCTTTCCCTCAAAGGGCCATCGCACACTGAATCCAGATATGTTAGACCCTGGGTTTTAAGGATCTTAGAGGCAGGATACAATATTTCCATCATTTCTATTCCTGTTGTCTGTAGGTGTGTCATCTAAATATTTGTTGGATGAACAGAGATAATGGATGAATCACAAATGCAGTGACATTGTTTTCACCAACCCAGGTGCACAGACCTTCATCCTCCACTCCCAGCTACTCCATCATTAACATTATTAACATCCTGTGCTGCCTGCTGCCAGCTTTTCTAAGAGCCATCACCAGAACCCTCTCAGTGACGGCAACTGTAGTCTCTCTTCTTCTGCGCTCATGTGACTAATACCCTGACTTTCCCCAGCCCTCTCCAGTGCCTGCATAGCATCTGTTTTCCTTCATATAACAAGGCCTTTTGCGTGGCCAACACGTCTTCATTTCCATGGTGCTTTCAGATGATTATATGAAGAGAGGAAGAACTAGCCCATTTTATAGTTGAGGAAACCAAGGCTCCAAGAGCTGCAAGGCTTATTCTAAATCACATGCTGTGAGCAAGCGACAGGTGGCTGTGGGAACTGTGTCTCACTCTGCAGCCCCTAAGCCTGGGTATTCTCCTTCCATGAGTCTGTCTTTGCCTTCTCAATTACAGGGCGCCATAGTGGAGTGCACGGCATTTCCTTAAAACAGACGTAGGTTTTTCTCCGTGTGTGTTTACAGTGTTCAAAGTATAAAGCCACAAAATACAGGGCAGTCTATCCCTTGCTCAGAGTGTGTGGGTGGTGGGTGGAGGGGGCACATATTTCCTGGCCCCTCGTCCCTACCTCTGGCTCACCAGGGCTGGGAGGACGCCTCACTCCCTGCTCCTCTCTGACGTGGGGGCTGAGCAGGGAAATGTGAAGAAAGAGTTCTCTGCAAGAGGCAGGCAGGAAAAGTCCCTGCTTCTGCTTCGATTTTCTCCCCAGATCAGCTTGGCCCATCTGATCTGTGCCCCTCCGCAGGCAGGGCAGCCTGGGCCAAAAGCCTTTGTGTTTGGAATTCTTTTCAAGTGAAGGCACCAGAGCCATGTCCTCATCAGTCACCGAGGTGTCATGCCCCAAGATATGGGCTGGAACTTTGAGGACGTCTTTTCTGAGAAACTGTCCCCATCCTATTATTCTCCCTGAAAGGCAACCTGTCAGAAACTCTGATTCTTCAGGAAATAAAAAGTAGCTTCCTAGGCTTGATCAGAAATTCTCTGCAAAGAAGAACTTGCTGCAGTGATCCCAGAACAGGCTTGGTTGCTATGCTGAGAGATCCCTGGAGGCAGCAAGCTTCTGCACCTCATGTTGGGAATGTAGAGCCAGTGTTTCTGCTGGAGATGGGAGCCTGAGTCCCGCTGTCCTGGGGCAGGAGTGGCTTCTGGGCTCAGGAGACAGAATGTCTGGTGTGTTGGCGCCCAGCATCAGGGGAGATGCCCTTTTCTGGCCCCTCCCGACTAACCTCGTTCCATGCATGGGTCAGCTGGCTGAAGTGGGGAAACCAGTGTTTCCCAGCCTTGGTCACAGCCATCCCACCTGCACAGTTTCTGCCTTATCTGCATATCTCCCGGTCTATTATTGACTTAATATTTTTCTTAAGAGAAACTTTTTAAAACCCCGTTAAATTTATTTTAAAAGGAAACTTTATATTTCCACCACAAATGGAAAATGAGTATCACTTGCTATAAATCTGTAAAATTAAATATTGTGAAATCAAAGTAATATTATTAAATTCTGTCTAGACACTGTCACTTTGCAGAAGGCCTGCTCTAAGCCAGAGGGAGCGCAGCCGGGTTTAAAGATATATTTGCCTTCTCCTCGCAGGAAGTTGACCTTGCATTGAAAAGGGATATGCTGGCTTTCTCCTTTGGAGCAGGGCCAAGACTAGGGGGTGGTCAGTGAGGTTCCTGGGTGCAAAATTTAAGAAGGTGCTCACCCCTCAGGGCTGATCCTGAGCTTATGCCATGCAGAGAGTGAGTGCCTCCTTAAATTTGCCCTCTGGGTGCCTCCCTCACCTTTCCCTGGTCCCAGCTCTCTGCAAACGAACGTCATTCACTACCCTGTCCCTACACTACCTAAATTCATCACCTGAGCCCCAGTCTTGGGAAACACTGACTCCTTCCAACCTGCCCAACCAGAAGAGAGCTCAAGTTGATGTGCTTGTGCTCAGACAGCCCTCAGAAGTGGCTGGACCCCTTCTAAGTGCTCACACACCTCCCATTTAATAGCTCACTGGCAAAGTGAACTGAATATTTTTATTAAGCTTTTGGGGCTCTAGTTTCCAGAGTCTACCATTTTGCCCATTTTGAAGCTTTGGGTCATTCTTCTGGAATCACTCCCATGCTGGTGCCTCCCTCTGCCCCTCCTGCCCCACTGTTCCAGGCTGGAAGGGGCACAGTTCTGCCAGGATGGCCCCGAGTGCACCATGGGATTTCCTGTGCCTTAAACGCCTTTCTCAGCCTGCTTCTTCCTCATCCCGTAGAGCCCTGCCCCGGTGTCCCACCCCCTTGGTGAGTGCCCCCTGCCCTCCCTGTGACGAAGAATGACCCCTGCCCGGCCTGCCATAGAGGCCTCCTCAGAGGCAGGGGTGTGTCGCACACGGCTCAGTGCCCTCAGTGCATGCCACCAGGGCTCAGTCCCCCACGCAGGGCCGGGGGCACAGGCTCTAGAATCACACAGCCACCGCCAAACCCCCTTACCCTGAGTATCCTCACCTGTAAAACAGAACCTTCTACCAGTGTAGTGGTGAGGATGTCATGCGGTAAAGTGAGCAGATCTGTTGACCCAGAGTCAGCCGTGACATGCTCCTGGGACTGCGAGCCCCCGTGGAAGGCAGCTGACTGATGAGGGGGTCTCCTGTTGGGGTCGGGGAGGGGAAGCTGAGATCAATTTTCTGCTTATTGTCTGCTCCTTTTAGTGGAAATGTTACTACCAATCACTTAGGTCCGGTGCTTTAGCTCTCTGAGAACTTCCCAGCCACAGACTGTAGGATAAGCAGAGCAAGGCGGGGCCAGCAGGGCCAGCTGTGGTTGTGCCCATTTTACAAATGGGAAAATCGAGGAGGAAAAGCAACTGGCCCAAGGCCACAAAGAGAGCTCAGGGCAGGTAGGCCTGGAACCCCTGACCGATTCCGTATTCCTCCTATTGCGTCCCTTCGTCTGAGGTAACCTTGGCATCAGGACGCCCTGCTGCTGATTGCTGACTTCTTAGGCCATGTTATGGGGTGACTTCTGTCCCCCCAAATCCATATGTTGAAGCCCCCTATACCTCAGAATGTGACTGTATTCAGAGATAGGGTGTTTACAGAGGTCAGTGAGGTAAAATGCGGTCATTGGGATGGGACCAGATGCAATATTGGTGTCTGGAAGAGGAGATTAGCACATAGATACACACAGAGGGACGGCACGTGAGATCCTGGTGAGAAGACAGCCCTCTGCAAGTCAAGGAGAGAGGGCTCACGAGAAACCAAACCTGCTGGCACCTTGAACTTGGACTCTCAGCCTCTAGACCTGTGAGAAAATAAATTTTTCTTGTGCAAGCTGTGGTGCTTTGCTATGGCAACCCATAAGCAGACTAACACAAGCCATATGTTAGAATTGAAGGACAGAAACAATGTGATATGAGGGCAAGGAGACATGAGAAAACTGCCTAATCCCAGAGGAAAGCAATGCTTCATGGCTTGGTCTCATCACTGCTGAGACCTTCTGCGGCCTGTCGAAGGGGAACATTCTGGAAGACCTTGGCAACACTGAGGCTCGGGAAGGAAACTAAGTTTTCTTCCGTGTTCAGCAGTGCTTACAAGGGGCAAAACTGGGCATAACTTAGTGGGGAGCAATCTAGGACCTCCCTTGGGAGGCAGAGTCAGGCAGGAAGACTGAGGGGTTCTGCTGCGGAACATGCACTGGGTGTGGGGGGCACAGTGTTCAATTTCAGATACTCCTGGGTTTGAGCTACAGACCCTGGACAAGTTACTTAACCTCTGCAGTATTGTTTGCTCACCTTTAGAATATGGACAATGTGTTCTCTGCTAAGGCGGAAGTGTAAGTGTCATGCCTGGAATAGAAAGCGGCTCCCTAAGTGGTGGTTGCAAGGATTAGGTCATTAAATATGAAATGTCTGGTTTTGAATCAAAAGTGTAGTTTATTATATCTCAAACAAGAAGCAGTATAATTAATCAAAGTATGTGCCTAAACTGTTGACACAGTTTTGCCATCTTAACGGTAGCTTGTTCATGCCAGCGGTGAAGAAGCCTGGAGAGCAAGTGGTGATAAAATTGCCAAAGTCATTTTTGACAGCTTGGTGAGAAATGAATATTTTTCCTTGCAACAAGTTGTCCAAAGCCTGGAAGGAGTGGTAGTCAGTTGGTGCAAGGTCTGGTGAATTCGGTGGATGACAGAGAGGTGTCAAGTCCAGCTTCTATAGTTTCAGCAGCATTGTTTTTTTGTGGCATATGCTCTTGCAAGAGGATTGACCTGTCTCTATTGACAATCTTGGCTGCTTAATCACAAGCATCCTTATCATTTTAGCCATTTGGTTGCAGTAGATATCTGCTGTAATTCATTGACCAGGTTTCATGAAGCTGTAGTGGATAATACCAGCACTGGACCACCAAACAGACACCATTAACGTTTTTTGATGAATATTCAGTTTTGGACTATGTTTTAGCACTTCATCTTTGGCCATTGTGCCAAACACTTGTGATTATCAGAAAGAATCCATTTTCATCACATGTAACAATACAGTACAGAAAAGGTTCACCTTTATGTCATGACAGCAAAGAAAGGCAAGCTTCGAGACAATTTCTCTTCTGATGCTCATTTAATTCATGCAGTACCTATCTATCAGCTTCTTTACCTTGCCCATTTGTTTCAAATGGTCCACTATTGCTGTCAGTGTCAAACCTCGCTGCTAATTCATGCATAGATTGAGGTGGATTCACTTCCACTGCAGCTTTCAGCTCCTCATTACCCACCTTGGTCTCAGGTCGCCCATGTGGCTCATTTTCAAGATTAAAATCACCAGAATGGAACTTCTCAAACCATCAATGTACTGTGCGTTCATTAGCCACATCCTTCCCAAACACTTCATTGATATTTCAAGCTGTCTGTGCTGCATTGGTTCCACCATGGAACTGATATTAAAAAAATAACATGAATTTTTGACTTATCCATAGTTTCACAAAAATTGCTCTAAAAAGATTTTTGAAAGATAATCACAAGCCAAAATGTGCTTTTGAAAGAATGAGGATATAACTTCACAGTAACAAAAAAAGAAGTGTCAAAGTGAAATGTCATGGATATCAACTATCAAACTTAGTACTTAAGGAAATTAGACATTCCATACTTAGTGGCCTAATATTACTATCACTTCATTTATTAACACTTCCTCTGGTGTTGCTCTTGCATTCCCAGGACACAGGGAGAGCAGGCATGGTGCAGCTGAAGGTGGGGAGGAAGACCCAGAGGCCAAAAACCCAGCAGAGCAGGCAGGTGGGAGCCAAGGAGGGCACAGGGGAGAGAGAGAGAGAAGGGCATAGCTCCCCACTAGCCGTGAGGCCCAGAAGGGACACAATGCCTGCTCAGGAAGTGGCAGTTTGGATGTCACAGCTCAATGTCATAACAAGTCATGATCATAGTGCTTCTTTTCCCAACTGCCTGCTTCTCCAAACTGCTTTCTCCTGGATTAGAAGCAGAAAGGACATGATATGACTCTGTGTCCCCACTTAGCAGAATCCCAAAATCAAGTCAACCTGTCAGTAATGAGTAGTGAGCACCCACTGTGTGCTCAGCCCTGCACTAGACACTAGGGAGTGGAAGAAAGGAGAAGTCTTTGTTCTTCTCTTTACTCGGGCTAGGCTGGTAAGACATACAGACAAGATACAATTCAATCAAATAATGGGTCTAAAACACCCAGCACGTAGTATGTGCTCAGTTAATGCAAGCCATTAATCACAGCACAGTTAACTGCTAGAATGTGTGGGAGGCAGCAGGCCATCTCACTGTCTCAGAGAGACCACTGACTTGGAAGTCTGTGGACTTGAGCTGGAATATCTTTGGCTGCCACTTAGGTGGTGGGTGGAGGCTCCTTGGGCCTTGATTTCCTCTCACATGAAAGGGGTATGTCCAGGACTTCCTCACTGGGCTGTGGAGTATTCCCAGTGGGAGTTCTATTTGAATTCCCAGGCTGGAGGATTCCTGGGTGTAGGGGACTGTGCCATGCACGGCAGGTCATTAGGCATCCCAATGCCAAAGCCACTAGACACCTGGCGGACAGCTACACACACACTCTAACATCCCCTAAGTAGTTTGGAATCACCCACCAGTTGGACAGCAAGATAAAGCATTGTATCAGTCAGGTTCTTCATGGTAAACAGATAATACAGTCAACTGAGTTAGCTTGAGGAGAGCTTAATAAAGAGACTATTTTCAAATGTGTGGGCAGGGGCCAGGGAAACCACAAGAAATAGTGCAGTATCTCAGGGCTAGAAACAGCAAGATATTAACACCCCTGGGCTAGAAATGACAAAAGGATGAGGGAAAGGTTACAGAACCCTCAAGACAGATAGGGCTCTTGAGAGGACTGTGACCTTCAGTGGAGGGACGCAGCCGGGCCAGAGCGCACCACAGGAAGGGAGCTGGGGCCATGGTACCCCACCCTTCCTAGGGTTTCCTTGTGGTCAGAAACCAGAAGCCAGAGGCAAGGGGGCTGCTGTTGCAGGCCTGGCAGGTCAGCCTCCTGGGGTAGGGAGGATAGGGCAGAGAATGGATCTAGAGGCACAAAGTGAAGACCCCAACACAGATACACAGTGTGGACTCAGCACACAGTAAGGCCCCCTCCCTCTGGGCAGAACACCTTGCAGGGATGCAGAGTAAACGGAGGCCATGAGAGCAGGAGTTTAGGAATACGCCCAGCTGGGCCTGGAGTCCCAGAGACAAGGGCCACAAGGCATGGGGGCTGCACCTCCCCTGCCAGGCCCCCAGGACCCTTCTCACTCCTCCTGAGTGTAACTAGAAGGCGACTGCGGGGAAGTCGTTCCATGGTCAGGAAGAAAAAGCATGAGGCTTGGCTCAGACGCTGTTTAGTGGGCCCAGCAAGAAGGAGCATGTCACTTGTCATTGGGACTATCCACAGCAATTCGGACTGTCCGCAGCGGGACAGAGTCCAGCTCTGCAGACAACCCCTGTCTTCCAGGGCCTGGGCATGTGTGACGAGGACCACGCTGCCAACACTAGAGCAGGCAGGCAGTGGAAGCCTTGGTCTTACCTTCCCTCCTGAAAAAAACCAATTCTCATTAAGTCTGAACAGGGGGAAGAAACACAGCCCCACCGTTTGAAGTCGACACCAGTAATGCTTTAGGGGCAATGAAAAAGCAACTGTATTGGGGAAGATTGTTAATTATGGTTTTGATCTAGTCAGAAGCAGAGCGAAGCTGGGCTGGCTGTGTCCCCCACCCTTCTCTCTCCTGCTGTGCTGCAGCCCGACGTCTCTCACACTGCCCTTAGAAGACACTTAGGTTTGACTACAATCACGGCTTCTGTGGGTGCACACCAGCTTTCAACACACGTTCTGCAGCCGGAGGACGCCTCTCCCTGCTCCACGAGCTTGTGGATGCATCTTTAACGGTATGAATCCATTAGCGGTGCAGGCTTGGCATTTATGAGGAGGCAAGTCTGGATGGCCCCTCTTCACTTCAAAGCCGGCAGAACGCAGCGGATGGATGCCAAGGGAAGAACATTCCATACACAACAGAAGCTAAACGACGAGGAGTGGCGATAACCGCTAATGGAATCACGTTAGCTGAATCATGGACTCCTGATTCACAGTATAACTATTTTATTAGATCATAAAGAATGTCTTTACTCCTAAGAAATGGATTCTTAGAAAATTTCCATGAAGAAACCTCTTGAGCACTCTGCTATGTATCACCTTAGCTCCCCTAATGGGCTGGAAGGTGGTATTAACAGCACAGGGAGAGTGTGTGCCAGTGGGGTCCCACGGGGAGAGTGTGTGGGCACTGCACGCTCCGTGAGGCTCCCAAGGCACGGGCACTCCTCTTGCCACCTTAGTTTCCTAGAGCAGGGCACTGCAAACTTTTTCTGTAAAGGGTCAGATATTTTGGGCTTTGTGGGCTGTACAGTTGCTGTCACACGTTTTTGTTGTAGTTGACGTCGTTCTTCTTTTTTTTTTTTACAACACTTTAAAGACATAAACAACATTCTAGCCTGTGGGATGTACAGGAACATGCCGTGGCTGGGCGTGGCCATCAGGCTGGAGTTTGCCGACCTTATCTTGGAGTCATGGAGGGGTAGTTAATTATGAGTGTCCTAGTCCGTTTGTACTGCTGTCACAAAATATCTGAGATTAGGTAATTTATAAATGATAGGAATTTGTTTCGCACAATCCTGGAGGCTGTGGTGATGGAGGCCTCAAGATCAAGGTGCCAGCAGATTTGGTGTCGGTGAGAGTTGGCTCTCTCTGCTTCCAAAATGGTCCCTTGTTACTGCACCCTCTGGAGGGGACAGATGCTGTGTCTTCCCATCGTGGCAGTGCGGAGGCAAAGAGGGCCTGGCTAGTTCCCTCCTGCCCTTTGATAAGGTATTAGTCTCATTCATCAGAGCCCTCGTGGCCTAATCCCCTCCTAACGGCCCCATCTTCAACACTGTTGCATTGGGAATTGAGCCTCAATATGCACTTTGGAGGGGACACCAACATTCAAGCCATAGCAATGAGAGCCTCCCAGATGGAGGACCCGGCACTGAAGGAGCTGCATTCGGGAGTCAGTCATTCAGGCTGTAAATGTCTCCAAGTGCCTCTGCATGCCAAGAATTATTCTAGGGCATGTGGGATACATTAGTGGGCAAAATGAACAGGGACCCCTGCCCTTGTGTTGCTCTCATCCTAGTGCACTGTCTTAGTCAGCTCAGGCTGCCATAACAAAGTACCATAGACTGGGTGGCCTCAATGACAGCAATTTATTTTCTCACAGTTCTGGAGACTGGAAGTCCAAGGTCAAGGTGCCAGCATGGTTGGGCTTCTGGGGAGGCCTCGCTTCCTGGCTGTCTTCTCTCTGTATCCTCACAGGGCCTTTTCTCAGTGCAATCTCATGGAGAGAGAGGAAGAGAGATATCTCTTCCTCTACTTACAAATCCACCAATCCTATCCTAGGACCGTGGCTTATACATACTTCATTTAACCTTAACTGCCTCCTAAAAGCCCTATCTCCAAATACAGTCACATTGGGGGTTAAGGCTTCAACATATAAATTTGGGGGTGACATCATTCATTCCATAGCATGGGGAGGGAGAAAAGTTTAAAGACATAATAAGCAAATATACAGGAGGGTGATAAGTACTAAGGGGAATGTAAACAGAACAGTAGGAACTACTGGAGGAACATGTGTGGTGAAGAGAGGGGCCCAGTTCACCTGGTTTCTATTCTAGCCTCACCGATTCTTGGCTGTGTGACCTTGGGGGATGTTTCTTAACCTCTGTGAGTCTGAGTAGTCTTCTATAAAGGAGAGTAACCTTCAAGGGCAGTCGAAGGGATTAGATGAGCATGTTAAGCGCAGAGCCACAGTAGGAGACGCTCAGCAAGCCGAAGCAGATCCTACCATCATCCTCATATTATAAGTAGCGGTAGTGTTGCTGGCGGTGGTGTTAGTAATAGCAGCAGTGTTCTCAGTCTACAATGCATGAGTTAAATTCACAAATCACTCACCAGTTCATAGCCACGGCAAGGCTGCCAAACAATCGTGATCATCACTGAAAGGCTAACAAGAGTCATCAAGCCCAAAGTCTTCATCTCTTCAATAAATAAACTGAAACCCAGAGTGGAGAGGGGACTGGAATTTGCTCAAGGTCACACAGGAAGTCTTGGAGTTCCTTCTAACCCCAGCCTAAGGCATTTCTCACCCCTTTACTCCTATGCTAATAACTTCTCTTCAATGTCATCTCACACCCAGGAGGGCCCTTAGAAGGTATACACTCCAATGCTTCAACCTGAGTGCTAACCCTGGCCCTGCCACATACCAGCTGTAGGACCTTGGGAAAGCTGCTTAATCTCTTTATGCCTCAGTTTCCTCATCTGTAAAATGGGGATATCAATAGAACTAATCTCATGTGATCAGTATGAAGTTTGAATGTGTTACTACTTATACTTAGAACAGTGCCTGGAACATGGTAAGCACTTTTGTAAGTGTTTGTTAAATAAAATAAGTTCTATGAAGAAAATAAATTAATGGGGAAGAGAGCCACCAGGAGTGGTTGGCTACTTTATCAAGGCAATCAGGGAGGGCACCTCTGAGGAGGTGGTTCTTGAGCTGAGATCTGAATGCCGAGATGCCAGCTGTGAGAAGAGGTGGAGAACAGCATCCCAGGCAAAGGGAGAGCACACGCAAAGACCCTAGGTGGAAACTGATCGAGTGTGTTGACAAACAGAAGCCCGGTGTGGCTGCTCAGTGACTGGGGATGGGTAGGCAATGAGAGGGAGAGGAAGGCAGGGGCCAGAGCAAGGGGAGCCATGTAACAGCTGAATTTTACTTTGTGTTACCTGTAAAGCCACAGGGTTGTTGGCAGATGGCTGCCGAGGGGTGGGCTGGAGTGGACAGCGATGAGAGCGGGGACAGCAGCTGCTCCCACCACAGGAGCACAGGCAGGGGGCGATGGGGACTTGCATGAGGGTAAAAGTGGTGGGAGGTGGTGAGAAGTGGATGAATTTGTGAAAAATGCTGAAGGCAGAGCCACAGGCCTGCTGATGGATGCAATGTGCAAGCAATGTTTAAAGAGGAGTTAAGGATAACTCCCCTGTGTTCAGCCTGATCAACCGAGTGTGTAGCGGTGTCCATAACTGGGAGGGGGAAGAGCGGGCAAAGAGCAGGTTTGGGGGAGGCAGTCAGCAGTACATTCCAAAGTGTGTGGAGAAGTCCATGAGAACTCCAAGAGGATATGTCAAGTTGGCAGTTGAGCATTCAAATCTGAATCTTGGGGGAGAGATCAGTCCTGGGAATGAAGTAGCATCAGCATCAGATAGGATGAGAGCATGCAGGAAGGGAGTGCACACAGAGAAGAGGAGCAAGGACCAAGTCCTTGGCCAACATTGAGTCCAGGGAAGGGGAAGCTGCCAAGGAGACAGGAGCCAGCAGCCAGGAGGCAGGAGGATGCCCAAGTAAGTGTGGTGGTGTACAAGCCTAGAGAAGACAATGGTTCAAGCAAGCCAACGTGATCCTCTCAGTAAGATGAGAACAGCCCATTGGGTTTAGCAGGATGCAGGTGATGCATGACCACAGCAGGAGAGGTCTCAGTGGAGTGGGGGGGACAGAGTCTGGCTGGAGTGGGCCCAGGGAGGGTGGGGGGAGAGGAAGTGAGAACTGTAAGTGTTGTCAACTTTTTTGAGAAAGGTTGCAGTGAACATGAGTGTGAGAACGGGGTAGTGGCTGAAGGAGGAAGGGGGATTACAGCGTTGGTGAGTGTTTCAGAGAGTCAATTTTAAGGCATGTTTATATGTGAGAAAAAAATTGACAATTCAGAAGAGAGAGGGCAGGTGCAGGAGCAAGTCCATGAGTAGGCAGATCGAAGGCACAGGAAGAGGGTTGGCATGAGAAGCGGGGAGGTTTCTACCGAGATGGGAGAAAGCAGAGGATGTACGAGCAGGTACCAGGGAGTTGGAGAACTTGGAGGTGGGAAGATGTGGTAGTTCTTTGATTTCATCTATTTTCTTTATGAAGGATCAGTGAAGTTGCCAGCCCAGAGTGAAGAGTTGCGGAGGGAGGGTTGCTTTTTAAGTGGAGAGCAGAAGGTGTGAAATAATCTCATGGGGAGTGAGACAGCGAGTTCACTGGGGAAATGTGGTAGGGTTGTCGCAGTCCCGAGTCCCACTGGAGATCCGGGTTCCTGCACAGACTGAGCCCAGGCAGCACCATTTGCTGGATGTTCTCTGGGCACATTCGCAGGAGTGCCGCCAGATCTGAAAGGGATTGTTTGGGCTGAACTGGGATTGGAGTAATGCCCAGAGGGAAGGAAGGGGAGAGCCAAGGGAAGCGGTTTTGCAAGGGAGTGACTGTAGTGCCTGGCTCAGCTGAAAAGGGTGGAAATGAGGACACAGGTACATGATTGACAGGGAGGAAGTGAAAGGGTCAGGGGGCCATGGGGCTGGAGGGCCCTGGGGTCAAAGAATTGTCAGTGCATTTACACTAGAGTGATCTAGAGGAGGGATAGGAGGTGGTGGTCAGGGGTGGTGGTTGCAATCGACATGTGGGGCTGGTTCAGTGGTTGTGATAAGAGATGGCCTTGGGAGTGGGGGCCCAAGGTGGGAGGAGAAGAGAGATTGTTGGCTTGGAAAGGGCAAGTTGCTGAGAGGCCATGGTTATGGAGAGACTATTCTCATGGGTGTTTAAGTCCACCACAGTGAAGACAGGAGAAGTGAGGAGGAGGAAGGTAGGGGCCAGGGCTGACGTCCTGGCTAAATGGCAGGGTTGGGGGGTGACTGGGACTTTCGCAGGTGGCAGCAGTGTGACGATATGTTTCAAAAGAGCTGGAAGCCTTGGGTGAAGGAGGGAGGCGAGGGGCCAGAAGTAGCCATGGGAATCCAGAAGGACACCTTCCCACCTCCAGACTGTGACCTGAGAAAAATTACCCTCTACTCTTAGAAAGGCCTGTGCAAAATGCCCTAAGGAACCTCTAGGTTCCATTAGAATGAGAAGTTGAAAGAACTAACTATCCAAAGCTGAGACAGGGACAGAGCTGTGTCTGCTTTTGATATATTAATATATTCTCTGTGTTCCAAAGGGCCCAGCAGATGGATTTGGGGATCGGGGAGGGATATTTGGTGGCATAAAGGGAGGCACAGTCTAGATTGGTCCCCATCACTTGCTTCTCCCTTTGCCAAAAGTTTTTCTAATGACCTTGCCTTGAAGACTTGAGGGCCATCTTTTTCAACTTCATTCATTCACGCCGCTTTGTATACATTCATTTAAATGCTCATTGAGAGCCTGAGCTAAGCCAGGGGCTAGGCTGGGTGCTGGGGACACAGGGATGGTCATATCTGGACCATGGCCACATCAGGATGTGGGTTGCAAGTACTGTGTCCCTGACAATGGTTAAACTAATGTATTAATAATTAGGAAATTATTGACTTCAAAAAAATTTCGAACAGGTTCAAGGTTATCACTATAATGTCACTCTTTCTCACTTGCATACCAGAATGCATTCTTAGCAGGGGAGAAGGGGGGGTTAGGGCCAGCAGTCTGGGATTTGTGGGAGTGCCCCCCAACATTGTCCTAACTCTGAAAGGCAGTAACAATCTAGGTTACTTCCAGGGTTCAGATCCCAGATTATCATGTATTTGACCTGGGGCAAATTGCTTAACTTTTCTGAGCCTCTACTTTCCCATCTGTAAAACAGGAATAACAATGCCCCAAAGGATAGAATTGCCAAGAGGATTAACTGATGTATATTGAATATAAAAAGCAGCCTAGTACATAAGAAGGTCTCTAGGTTTAATTATTATTACTAATATGTTGCTGTATACCTTCTGGGTCAAGTGTGTTACAGTGGGAAAGTGTTGAAAACACTAGTCTGATGGCAGAGGCAGTGGCTGAGCAAATTACAGTGCTAAGAACAAGGTGCTTAGCAAGGTGCTAAGAACAAGGTGGAAGTAAGGATGAGGAGACTGTCAGGAATCCCAGCTCTCTGGCCCTTCCTGAGTTGAATTTCCTAGATACAAAGTGATTTTCCTGACCCTTATGGACAGAGAGAACCAGGCTAATCTCAAAGCAGTTATTATGGAACAGTGCTGGGGACAGAGTACGGGCTATATGCAGTCCTGTTATTATTTTTCTCTTATGTCATTTATTACCATGTAGAATTTTTGTGTTTCATACCAAATCCTGACAATACCACATTGACTTATAAATCCAAGTGCCATCCTCATTTAAATAATAGCAAAGCCTTTAGAATTGTGTCTTAGAATTAGAAAGCAAGTACTCACACCATGATAGGATTCTTTACTTTAATAAATAATGGTTTCATTGCAGGGGTTCTTAACCTGTGGTTTATGAACTGTCTAAAAATTTATGCAAATGTTTATGAAAACATGCATTTGTGTATTTTTCTAGGTTGAGCTTTCATCAGATTTCCTTCGAGACCCATGTCCCCCAAATAGGTTAAGAAATATTGAGCTCTCCTAATTAAAATAGAATTACATTTACAAAAAAAATAATTTAAATAAACTTACCATAAGCCAAACTCTTAGGCAAGTGAAGAAGTATCCAATCAGACAATTTCCACCCACTGTGGGCCTGGCTCTGCTCTGCGGTTGATTCCATATGTAATGAAACAATGCATTAAATATGGTTTGTGCTGTCGAAGATGGTATCAGACAGCATCCTGGCAGGAGACAGATGGCACATTCAAATTAGGTAGTGTGAGGAGAGGTTAATAAAGGAATTATTTACAAAAGCATGGACAGGATGTTGTAAACCACAAGAGATGGTGTGGTACTCTGGGGCTAGACCTGGTGGGACACAGTGACTACCCCTTGGCCTGAAGGAGAAGGAATCATAGGGGGACGTGAAAATAAACTGGGCAGGGAGGGCCACGTGACAGAAGAGTGACCTTCCTGCTAGTGGAAGGAATCAGCCACGTCACAGTGACCCTATGGGTAAGGAGCTGGGCAAGTACATACCCCAAACTCTCTCCTCCCTTCTTTCAGTGCCTGCGATCTTCTCCTTTGCTGAACCCAGCTGGGAGAGGGAAGGCAAGGGCACTCATTGGAGTGGTCCCTGGGGCCTCTGGGGCACAGAGTTGAGTGGAGAAAGGAAGGTAGAAAGAGGGTGGGGAGTTTGCAATTGATAATGTCCAGCTCAGAGACATTGGCAGGGGACGGGGATAGAGCTGAGTGGCTCATGTGAGATTAACATGTGAGATAATCAAAGATGCAGATGTAATGCATAAATTCTCAGAGGGGAAGAGTAGATAGTGTTTCCACAGGAGGTTGAGAATGTGAACATTTTAGAGGATGTGAACCTTAGTAAATATAAAAATTTATAATCCTGAGCTCCTAGAAACCAAATGGCCATCTCAGTTTCCCCAATATCGGCACACAGCTGAGCCCAATTTAGATGTTTATTAAGTATTTGTCAAATAAAGTTGCTCCCTACCACTTATTTTTTTAACTTTTATTTTGAACTGATTATAAACTCGTAAGAAGTTGCAAAAATAGCACAGAGAGGTCTGGTGCACCCCTATTTTGCCACGAGAATGAAGATGGACAAAGCGTGCAGAATGTTGGACACGTTGCAGCTACTTTTTGTCAGGAGCTTCCATTGTCTGCATAGCCGCAGAACAGTCGCTAGAAAGCACTCTGGAGTCGGGCATGAGTTCAGAACCTCAAACCCAGGTTCTTTTACTAATTAGCTGTGATGACCTTGGGATGATTGGTTAATCCTTCTTGGTCTTGGGTTTCCCATTCTTTAAATGATAATTTTACCTACCTCATAAGGAAGTGGTGAAGATTTAATAAAACATTCCGTGCAAAGCGTCTGGTACACAGTATGTGCTCGATAATTGATGTTCTTGTTATTAGATAGCAGGTTAAAGATAAGGATTGTATCCTCCTGTCTGTGTGGAATCTAGCAAGACTTTGGTTCAGACAAGGTGCTCAGTAAATTGTTGACAAATGGATGCATTTATTAGGGACTGGATCTTGAACGAGCTGGTGCTCTTGAACCCCTACCCAGGCACCAGGTCTGCTAGGCCTGGTGTGTTGCAGCTTGGAGCCTCCAGGAGCTCTTTCTGTTGGAGCCCCATTCATCACCCCAGACTTCTGCGTGCCGACACGGCGAGTGATGCATTGCCAAGCTCCTTATCACGCGTAGGAAGCCCGCTCTCCGTTCCCACCCTCATGTAAATGCAACCGGGACCCTATTCATCAAGGGGACGCAGCGTTCTCCTGGTAAACTAAACTGCCTAATGCACGGTGAACATGAATTCCGTCTACAGCATACCGAGCAGCCTTAGCAAGGTGCCTCGTGGGATGGATGTTGAGTTTGGCCTGCCGACACTCAGGAGATAAAACCCCTGCATGTCACAACGTGGCTGTGTCTGACACAGGTTCCCAGACTCGGAAGAGGGTTAGGACCAGAAAGTGGCGGCAGAGCATGAGCTTCACAGTCAGAGAGATCCAACCGGGCTCTAGCCCCACCCTGCACCACGTGAACTTGGAATGGTTACATGACCTCTGTGAGCCTCAGTTTCCTCCTTTTCCTTGTGGGAGTGGCAAGAGCAAACATTCAGAGGGGTGGTGAGAACCACAGTGTGCAGTGGGGCCTCTGCAGTCACACTAGAACAAGGCTGTTATGCAGCTCCCTGGGTAACAGGCACACAACTGTTTTCTCAGGGACACATGGAAGTCCTGACTGGAAAATCAGAGGTTATGCCCTTAGGGAAGGTCTCCTGGGGGTTAGTGTAGGAATGGTTCTGTATTTCCTCATTTATTCTTGCAATGAACATTTACAGTTACAAACTGTATGCCACTATATTAGGGGGAAAGAAAAAAGTACAATAGCCCCAGCTCTTTAGGGGCTCACATTCTTCTAAAGGCAAAGAAAATGTGAAACAAATTTAATGCACAGCCTTGAGCTGACTACTTCACAAGAAGCAGCACAGGGCTGGGAGGAGACAAGGGGGCCCTGGCTCAGCCCCAGGGGTCCTAGAGTCTTTCTTAGGGCCAGGGAGAGCTGGCTATGTGTTTCCACATGTAGATTCCCATGTTGTGTTTTACATCATTGTTTTTGAGAAGTTTTGACATTCGCAACTTTGTAGCCCATTTCAAAGCAATGTTCGGACTCTGTCTTTAACTGGGTTTAGCACTGACAATCCTTTTACAGCATATTCTCTGTTCCTGAGCTCTTAATTTCTCTTCTCTTTGATCTCTTTGGACCAAGATCATTCCCCCAGCCCCCGGCAAGACCAAAGAGCATGCTTCCCGAGTGTTTAGGGATGGGAGATAATCTTCCCATAGCCTTCATAAAGGCAGCACAACTTGGCTGCCATACTTTCACTGGGTCACAACAACTTTTGTCCCTCAAAACTTTAAAAAAAAAAAATTAAAATAATTGATGGAAAGAAGACTAGTCATCAAATATGACTATATATAAATATAAATATTTATGGATTTTGTTACATGCAAACATGGGCTTATAAAAAACAAGATTTAAATTAAAAAAAAAAAAACCTTGATAGATCTGTGTCATGGCATTTAGTGCACCATAGGAGAGTTCTGGGGGCAGCTGGACTTTATTTCTTGGGCAGCAAATCTATTTTATAGTTTCTGCTTGGGTACTTATTAGGCTATTTTTTGTCCTTTCAAATCAAAATTTTTGAAGATGGTTGCTAAGAGTGAGTTTCTTCAAGGATTTTACTTTTAAATGCAATGATCCTTTTAGGTTATTTTTTTGGCTCAGCAAATTTCTTTTTTAAAACCTTTATTTGTTGCTTCTACAGAATATATCGTATCCTGATGCTTTCTTCTGGAATACAAATTATGTGTATGTTTGCAATCTTCTGTATTTATCATTTTCTCTATCATGACTCTTATGTTTTTGTCCTTTTCGTCTGTGTTCTGAGAGAGGTCGTTAAGCTTGTAGTTCACAGCTAGAATAAATATCCACAGCCCCTTGGAGGCAACAGGCACACCTACTCTGGCCATTCTCTAGTCTATAATTCTGCTTAAAATGGCAGGGGTGTGAGATAAGGTGGGATAGGCAGGTGATGGCTGAATCATGAGTGGCCTCGTGTCCTGTTGGTGGCAGGGAGACACCCATGACTTTTCAGCAGAGCACGGCACGATTTCATGTTTCAGGAAGCTCACTCTGGCAGCTGTGTAGAGAATGGATTGGAAGAAAAGAGACGGAGGTAGGAACACTAGCACAGAGCGAGGCCTAAAACTGCCCTGCAACTGACTAGTATCTTGTCTGAACTAGCTGGCAGATGGGGAATTAATGTAGACACAAGCAACGATGTTTAAAATGTTGAAGACTAAATAGATCATTGCAGCTATACTTGTGTGTGATTTAAAAGCAGGTGATACAACACCCCCAAAGTAATAAGCTTCTCTCAGAGATGAATTAGGATTCAGTGTGGCAATTACATTAAGGTTTCTGATAGATAGCTCACATGGAGAGCTGCAATTATGATACATATCGCTATTCTGCATGGTGAGCTCACATAACTCATCATGTTGGTTTGAAGTTTAACAGGAGGAAAGAATATAAAAGACTCCTCACTTTAAGGGGAAATGTCTGCCTCTGATTGCTATTATTTTACTGATAGCACTTAAATAATTAATTCTTTTGTGTGTGTTTGAAGGTGAATAATAAATAGATCCATATGCACCTTCCTTCTTATTTTGTCAAGCTAATACAGGTAACCTCACGTAGAATGCATAAATCTTCTAAAAATACTTTGTAAACCAACTTAATCTCTCCATGCAGGAAAAGAAGAGAAAATAATTATGCACTGAAAAAATGTAGAGAAAGAAGGCGTGGAGTAGGGGAAAGTACATGGGCCATGGGCTTTGGTAGACCCAATTTCTTAGCTCTGCCACTTTCTAGAAGTGGGGAGTTATTTAGTATGCCTTAGGCTCAGTTTTCTGCCTGAAAGTTGAATATAATAGGGGTGTCATGAGGATTAAATGAGATGACATGTGAAAGTGTAGCACAAAACAGGTGTTTCAGAGAAGTGAATTCTTTTAAAACAGTTTTATATTTCTTAAAGTTGAAATACATTGTTAATAGAAAAGGGCATCCAAAGCAGCTCCTACAAGAATGAGTCAACTACTATCCATAGCTAGTAAATAATTACTTCCTTGTATTAATAATTACATCTGAGTCCTTGTGGAGACAGCAAAAACTACCCTTAGTGCACCCCAGGGAGCTCCTGTATGTGAGATATTGTGTTAACAGGTGTTTTCAATGTCTTTGGAAAATGTCTTCATTTTAAAGGATTTCTAAATGGAGATGGGGTGCACCCGCAAAATGTTTTCTAAATAGAGCAGGCATCTATCTGCTTCCTTTGAAACCACACAGAGGCCTGATTCTTCAGTAGAATTATAGACAAGGTTCTTGTCCATGCTCAGGCTGCTTGTGTCTGTACCCAAGGTGTCTCCAGAGAGACCTGAAGGGCGCTGGCACTTGGTAAATCCATAAGCGGGGACTGGGTGGAAGCATGCCGAAGATTAAGTTTGGGAAGGCCCAGGTCCCTCTCACGTCTGAAGGCTGACTCCTGGAGAATGGCAGGGCATTCATGTTGCCGGGAGGCCAAGCACATTGCACGGTACTGGAAAAGCTGGGGAGGCAGGAATAGAGGTACCCCATGCAGGGTGCTTCAGGGCAGAACACCTGGAACATTCTCTCTGGATGTAAGAGAGTACTACCTATGCTCCCTACTAGAATAGCCACAGCCCACCTTGCAGGCAATAGGACACACTGGCTGCAATTTGGACCTTAGGGGTGGGTCAGAGCTTAGATAGAGTTTCTCCTCCCTCCCATCCATGGTCCTTGGGTAACTGGCTGTAGTTAGGGTCAAATGAACAACTGAATTGAAATTAGAGCTAACTGTCACCTGACTTGAAGTCCCAACTCTATCACTTACTTATGGGATCTCCAGGATGTAACTTCTCAGTTTCCTCATTTATCAATTTATCGTATAGTGGTAGGCACTGAAGATGCCTTTATCCCCTCCTTCCTTACTTATATGCTTATACTTTGAGCTGAATATTTCCCTTCTGGACATAGATGAAATCTTTCTGCTGGAGTTGCAGAGCTCTCTGTTGCCCGAGTCTGGTCATCTCTTTCTTGGCCGACTCTCTGTGCCCCAGCTGACATCAGACAGGGCAGCTCTTCTCTGAGTCAGGACTAGTGCCCAGCCCCCACCCCAGGCAACTGGCTTCTTGGGAAGAGTAACCATGTGCAGGGCTTATAAGGCCACCCAAGTGGTCTAGAGAACTAAATTAAGACATTGCTTATAAAATAATGTTTCCATAGACACCCAGCCTGTGCCAAAGCTGAGAAAGTTTGGGTTTTTAATCAAGCCTCTTTGGGCAGAGGGGATTATCACTTGGAAATCAGCTTAGGAGAAGATAACTTGACACTTGCTGAGCGTCCTCCTTGCAGATTTCTCCCAGCACAGCACAGAGGCCACCAGGCAATGCATTGTGCAATGCTGATCATCAGTATGGAGCTGGGCTGGGAGAAGCAGGATAGGGCAGAGGGAGCAGCTGTCATTTAGTGCCCAAGATATATGAGCTGTCATTCCCCTAATCCATCAGGGAACATCATATTCATCAAAAACTCTGAAATACATGCACCAACCCCCTAGATGATGGCTTGTGAAGAATTTCCCAAGCTGGTTTGTAAAAAGAACGTTGGAAGGTGAATATAAGAACATTTTAGAATATAGAGCACGTGGAATGTCTTGCCCCAGAATGGTGTTCACTTTGCAAACAAAAATAGGTTCAAGAAAGTTTTAGATAGTGTTTTCAAGAGGGTGTTCCACATAAAAACAGTTCAGAGTGGTGCTTCTCAAAAGAGTAAGATATATGGGAGATACACTGGGTAAAATATTCATCTCATGGAATTATGCAATACACATCTGCATGTCAAAGACTCTGAGATCTTAGTAAAGAAATCTGTTTAATTTTGTTTTGTTCAGTGTTTCCCAAACTTATTGATTCTGGAACCCTTTTGATGTCCCTAATAGCACCCCATCCTCTGTTGTGGCCCACTCTTCAGGAAACTCTGGTAAGTTTCCATCACACTTTTCCTCAGTGTAATCTTTGTAGCTGTCCTCAAAGAATGAGGATGACTCACTGTGTCATTTCCGCTGTGTTTATATTCTCACAGTCTCTACAAACAAACTAGTATGGATAGAAGAAATCTATGAGCACCTAAACTTCTAGAACATCAAGGAAAAGCAGCTGAAGGGAGGAAGTGGGAGAAGATATTGCAGAGCCATAGGGACAGCCTGCGGCTCTGCCTTGTCATGTCCTGAGAATAGAACCACAGCGAAGCACACACAACTGCGTGGAACAATAACATTTGTTTTTTTGTTTTTTTTTTTTTTTTGACAAATGGAGACATCAATCTGGTGGAAATATTTTAAGACACTGAGGTTGAAGTATATGGCTCAACCATATTTTTTTGCAGGGTGCCTTTGTTCTGTGAGTCTCTTCCTGTCTAGAGCCCCTCCATTTCAGAAATCTGGCTTAAACTCTAATCTCTAAAGTCTTATAACCCCAAACTAAGTTATATTTCTGTTGTTCATCTTGAGAGCATTGGTGAATGCAGATATATGCTTAGGAGATTTAGATCTCTATCTTGGAGCATTAATATGATGATTAATAATTATTTACCTTGGACTTAAGAAGATTTGAAGGTTTCAGATCCAGGAAGGCAGAATGAGGGTCACTTTGATTCTTGGTGAGCAGTTCGCTCAGAGCTTATTAAATAAAGTGAGGCTCATTATGCCTATCAGCCCAAGTGTCCCTGAAATGACCTGGATAGATAGCAGTGCTCTAATAATTAAAAATATATATCACACTTAGTCATCGTGCCCCAACAGGATCTTGGATTCCTATTGAAGACAATTGGCAAACTTTCCCCTTGATTTTCACTGTATTTGTAGTTGGCACTGATGTGGTATTGTGGCAAGAGGACAGGCTTTGGAATTAGGGAATCCTAGAGAAAGTTACTTAAGCTTTCTGAGCTTCTAGATCCATATTTCTAAGATGGAGAGAATGGTATTTATCTCATAGGAATTGTATGGATTAAGATGATGATAATTATTACTGTGTCTTGTCAGTAAGAGGTGTGACACTGAATATATAGTAGCTATTTTTGTTGCTGCTGTTTTTGTTATTATCTGATCTGTGGTCATGCACCTTGATTTTAACACAGGTGGAAGCTTGACCCAAAGTGTAGCAAAGAACACAGGTTTGGGGGACAAAGGTACGTGAGCTGGAATCTTGATGCTGTATTTATTAATCATCTGTGTGACTTTGGAAAAATCACATGGCCTCTCTGAGCTTTAGTGTCTTCATCTGTAAAACACGGTGACTTTAAACTTCTCTTCATAGTTGTGAGAAATGGATGGGGAAGCTTAAGGAATCCCCTGAGCACAGTCCTGGAAGGTAGCAGGTGGCCAATGAATGGCAGCTATTCTTACTCTAGGCTTTGAGGAGGGGGTGCTGTGGATGGACGGAGCAGGGATAGCTGAGTTTAACTTTGGGTCTGACTGTGGAGAATGGGTGTCAGACAATATGACAGGTCACTGAAGAGATAACTGAAGTCAGTTTATAAATGAAATGACTATAAATGTGTGGAATTGTTTGATACTCTAGGGTTATTTTTATCATAATTGTAGCCTGCTGCCTCTAGGTTATATCGGAGCTTGAAGATATATTTATTAACAACCAACCACGTGCCAGGACGTGGGCTTAGTACTGGAGATACCAATTAATTTATTACGAAGAGAGAATCGCTGATGAGAGATGCTTCTGTAATTAGGAGCGAAGAGAATTCCATCTTCCTCCTGTCCCAGCCCCAGCAGGGCTCAGGACCCCAGTGAGATAGAATCACCTAGGCAAGGAACTGATGACTTTCGCAAATATCAGATTACTGGAGTTCCAAATATAGGATATTTGTTTGGATATAGTATCCATGGTATCTTTGCTCTGTTCCATCACACATGCTGTTTCTTGCCTGGAAAGTTCTTGCCAACCTGCATCATTTGTATGCATCCTTCTAGGCATAGCTCAAAGGTCACTTCCTCCATGAAGCCTTCTTGGACAGCAGACTAGATTAGGTGCCTCTCCTCTGGAACCTGCAGTTTTTGCTGGGAGGTTCCTTCCCTCTAGCTTAGCACCCACCAGTTAGCATCCTCTGGTATGAATGCCTTTCTACTTGGCCATAAGCTCTTGACGGCAGAGATTGTAAAGGGATTGTGGTGTGTTAGGGGTAGTAATGATGTGAGTTGAATGTGTATGGCATACAGAATTACAAATCACAAAAAGACAAAATAATACTAACTGTTATCATGACTATTCCCATATTTACAGAATGCTTTGCTGAGCACTCCCTCAGTCCTTCCTCACTTAATTCTGACCCAGCCCCATGAGGCAGCCATCAGTAGAGCAGACACTGCATCCCTATTCCTCTTTCAGATGAAGACGCAATGTCAGAATGATTGTGTGAGTTGAGCAGGGTTAAGCAGCGTCAGGATTGGAATTTAAATCCAGGTCTGTGCAATTAAAATCCTTTTGTCTTTTCCATTACAATAGGTGTTTTGTTGGCTTGCTTGCTTGCTTGCTTAGCAGAAGCCCTGAGGAACGTATGACAAGCACAAAAACATATGACACACACATAGGCACACACAGAATCTCAGTGGCCAGTGCAGCATAGGAGGGGGCTCTTCAGTAAGAAGTCCCCTAGTCTGGAACTCTCCTTCCCCTAACTTATTTGCCCTTACTCAATTTTCTGAGACCAGACATCTCTCCACAGGGACAAAAGTATAACAATGCAAGCGAGCTTGGGCTGTGAATATTGAGAATACCCAATATGGCAGATAGCAGATTTCTCCTGCCATACGTGTACTTGAAAGGAGGACAAAATGCTTTATGAAAAGAGACAGAGACAGGCCAAAAAGGGAACAAGATTTGTTTCCCCACAGCACTGCTTTCTGTGGATCCTTTTCTGTATTCATGCACCTGTCTGGTTTTTACTTGCTGGACCAGGGTTGGCAAGGTTGGAGCCCCATCCAGCCGCCAGGCCAGTGCTTGGGGAGCAGCACCCTTCTGGGGTCAGAGGCCACCTGATACAGGTGCACATTCCAGGTTCCCTGAGACAGCACAGTTGGGGAGGTGTATTGGGATCAGGGCTGAGGGAAGCCAGGTAGCCATGGGAACCTCACTCTGAGACTCAAATATGAAGGACAAATTTACCAGGAATTAGAAGCCATGTCAACACCTTATCCTAGGCCGGGCGTGGTGGCTCAGCCTGTAATCCTAGCACTCTGGGAGGCCGAGGAGGGTGGATCATTTGAGCTCAGGAGTTCGAGACCAGCCTGAGCAAGAGCAAGACCCTATCTCTATTAAAAATAGAAAGAAATTATATGGAGAACTAAAAATGTATATAGAAAAAATTAGCCGGGCATGGTGGCGCATGCCTGTAGTCCCAGCTACTCGGGAGGCTGAGGCAGGAGGATCGCTTGAGCCCAGGAGTTTGAGGTTGCTGTGAGTTAGGCTGATGCCACGGCACTCTAGCTGGGCAACAGAGTGAGACTCTGTCTCAAAAAACAAACAAACAACAACAATAACAACAAAACACCTTATCCTGGAGCTTGGTGGTTCCTGCAAGCATGGGGATACTCCCTCTGAATGGCTTCTGCTTTGAGCCATTTCCCATGCCTGTGCTGTCCCTACTCTCACCAAGGTCAGCATGGCCTCCTCTGCTTCTGGTTCAGCCAGACCTTGTAGAAAAGATAGAAGAATATGAAAAATTAGAAGCAGTAGAAGATGTGTCTCTTTTTGGTTGGTGATACTTTGTTGTGATGGCTCCAAGTTGAGGTCCATTTTAAGAGTTTGTGTTGGCATTTTCTCATGTCCTTTCTCCAAGAAAGGCAGTGTGGTTTAGTGGAGAGAACACTGTATTTAGGACAAAAAAAAGATCCAGGTCCTACTCCAGCTCTGTCATTTACTATCAATGTGATATTGGGCAAGTTAATTACTTCTGTTTACCTGAATTTTGTTTTTGTAAAATGTAACTATACTTCTCTGGCAGCATGGTCACTAAGGATGAGAAATGGCTGCCACATAGTAGGTACACAGCATCTGGCAGATTTCTAAGCAGAAGGGAAAGAGAGCATATCCCAGTAGAGTGAGCTTGCATCGCAAAGGACCAGGACCTGGGTCAAGCCAGCTCACCTCCTGGCCACCCTACAGCTCAGGCAAGATCTTGGGATCTCAGGTGGCAATGCTATATTTTATTTTATTTTATTTATTTTTTTTATTTCAGCTTATCATGGGGGTACAAAAGTTCAGGTTATATAAATTGCCCATGTCCCGCCCATCCCCCCGAGTCAGAACATTCAAGTGTGTCCATTCCCCAGACAGGGCGCAATGCACTCATCATGTAGGTATACACCCATCCCCTCCCCCCACCCCCCACCTCAGTCCAAAACTCAACTGGTGTTATTCCCAAATGTGCACTTAGGTGATGATCAGGGAAACCAATTTGCTGATGAGTACATGTGGTGCTTATTTTTCCATTCTTGAGATACTTCACTTAATAGAATGGGTTCCAACTCTTTCCAGGAGAACAAAAGGGATTCTATATCACCGTTATTTCTTATAGCTGAGTAATATTCCATGGTGTACATATACTACATTGTACTAATCCACTTGTGAATTTATGGGCATTTGGGTTGTTTCCACATCTTTGCGATTGTGAATTGTGCTGCTATAAACATTCGGATACAGGTGTCTTTTTTATAGAATGACTTTTGTTCTTTTGGGTAGATGCCCAATAATGGGATTGCTGGATCGAATGGTAAGTCTACTTGAATCTGTTTAAGGTATCTCCATAATGCTTTCCACAGGGGTTGCACTAGTTTGCAGTCCCACCAGCAGTGTATGAGTGTTCCTGTCTCTCCGCATCCACGCCAACATGTATTGTTTTGGGACTTTTTGATAAAGGCCATTCTCACTGGAGTTAAGTGATATCTCATTGTGGTTTTGATTTGCATTTCCCTGATGATTAGAGATGTTGAGCATTTTTTCATATGTTTGTTAGCCATTCTTATATCTTCTTTTGAAAAATTTCTATTCATGTCCTTTTCTCAGTTTTTGATAGGGTTGTTCGATTTTTTCTTGCTGATTTTCCTGAGTTCTAAGTAGATTCTTATTATCAGTCCTTTACATAAAACTGAAATGATAACATTTGTCCTTCCTTTATCTAAAAGTTTTGTGATGTCTAAGTGACTTCCCACCCACAAGCCAGCTTCCCACCTGCAATGAGAATGGTGGGGTCTGTGGCACGAAGATGAGGGTCTGGGCTCCACTTCTGCCAGCCTGCAGGTCCCCAGCCTTGCAGGCCGATCCACTTGGTTCAGTGGCCACAGCCCTGGGCTGCACATTGGCATCACCTGGGGAGCTCTGAAAACTATTCATGCCTGGGTCTCACCCCCTCCACTGAGGTGCTGATGTGGTTTTTCTGGGGTGCAGCTTGGGTGTCTGGAGTTTTCACAGCTCCCCAGGTGGTTCTAATGTGCAGCCAGGGTTGAAAACCACTGTCTTAGGGGAAAGCGGATCTAAAGATACACGTGGCAGCCCATATTTAATTAGCTCTGACTCTATCAGTGTGCATTGAGTGCCTACTTTTAAGGTGAGTTCATTACTCTGTAACAGCAACCACTCAAATCCGTATTGGACTAGATTGAGTTGGACATATTTTCGGCTCAGGTTTAAGTGAGTAGAACTACACTCTCCTCCTTTGCCCAGTGACTTGTCCCAAATGATCATGGTTGTGTCATGACTTGTCTGGCCACTGGCCACTTCCTTACCTCAGTGCTGTATTTTTTACTCAGTGGAGGTGAAAGTTATTCTTTTGTCTCTGGATAAGGAGGGAGGAGACACTGGCATTTTGGCATTTATTTTGAGCCTACAGAGGTTCTCAAACTTTAGATGCATCAACACCACCCAGAGGGCTTGTTAAAACTCAGAGTTATGGGTACCATCCCCAGTGTTTTTGATTCAGTGGATTTGAGGAAAGCCTGAGAATTTGCATTTCTAACAAGTGTCCAGATGATACTGACCCTGTGGTCCTGGGACCACACTTTGAGAACCCCTGTCTAGGCAGCCTAGAGATCCTTTTACTATTTGCCCCTAATTTCCAAAAAATACTTGGGTGGGCACAACTGCTCCCATTTCAGGGAGCTCATATAGCTGAGTAGCTTTTTTTGTTCTATACTCTCCTGCTAAATAGCTTGTTAAGGGACATAGCTTTTAAGTAGCAAAGTCAGGATTTGAACTCAGGACCACCTAATTGCAAAATCTGCCACTTTCTACATACTACTGTGCCTTCTGCTGCCATTATTGGGTTCCTACCATATTCCCAGCCACATTTCAGGCAAGAAACCCTTCCTTAACTTAATTAAAACCTTTTCTGTGATCTCTGTCAAGGAAGGAGACTCAGAGATGCTCAGGTTATGCCAGTGATAGCAATGGGAGCTTGCCAGTGACCAAGGGCTCAAAGGCTCCTTCACATAAAACGCCTCTGTGGGGCCGATCAGGGGTAGAGATGGCTGTGGACTGCTGAGACCAGGAAAGGCTTCTCAGGTGACGGTGGCTTTAGAGGACATGATTAGAGCACAAAAAGGGCATTCTAGCCTCTACCCCAGCCCCAATTGTGGTTTTTGTCACAGGGTGAGACTGAGAGGAGGTGGAGTTTTCACTCCTGTGTTAGGCTCAGTCCCTGGACCCGGACTTTGTCCCAAATCCTGCCTCATACCTACTGAGATGGACATGCCTACTGGGATGGGTCCCACCTGGCCTTGTGCAGTCCTGCTTTGCCTTTTCCTTTAACCAGATGGACACTACCATCAGCAGAATTGGGTGGTTCCAGGGACTGTGCTGGCACCACTCTCAGGAAGGCACAGGCAGGAATGACAGGGACAGGTTCATCATAGGGGCTGTTTTAGAGGAAGCATGGCTGTAGCTGTGTGTTCCAGAAGTCACTACGGTCGAGTATTAGGAAGCCAGCCTGTCTTAGGAGAATAATGGCAATAATAACAAGCAAGAGGACCTCTCAGCCTGGCCAGTGCAGAGAACAGCTACTAACAGCATCTTGCACTGATCTGAGGTTGCTCACCGGGTTAGAGTGCTTGCACAACCCCACAAGTTGAGCCAGTTGGCTCCAGCAGCTTCTGCTGCCCAGAAACCCAATGTATAGCCCTGCTGGGCAAGTACATCACATAGCACACCTCTGTGCATGACAGGGGCAGCTGATGTCCATAGCCTCTGCCTCACCTGTACCACCTGAGGATGAGAAGCCAGTGTCTATGTCCCGTCCAGTTCCCTGTCACAGAGGACCTTTACTTGACTCCCTGGGGGGAGTTTCAAGACCTTTGCTTACCCCAGAAGGGGTCTCATCCTGAGTAGTTTCCCAACTTTGTGTCCCTCAATTAATATAGGAACCAAAACAACAGAAGAGCTGTTCCACTGGCATAAAACAAAACGGGAGCCCCAGGCCCCGAGCCCACTTCATAGCATTAAGCACCTCCCTTCGTTCTTCTTGGCCTCGGTTACCTCATTTGTCAGACTAATATAATCATTTGTTATTTGCATAAGGAGATAGGTAGGCTAGGGGTTACACATTCTTCAGTAAACCTTGGCATTCAGATGTGTGTTTGCAAAGTCCTAGCTTGGTGCATGTTGCTTCCTTGTGTGGATGCTGAGGGCAGGGCTCGTGGCTTGTTGTTAATTTCATCAGGACTAATGGAAGTAGTTACCCAGGACAAGGGACACCTAAGGGAGGAAGTGCCTTAGTGCAGAAAGGCCACACGTAGAGGGACCCTCAACCTGAGATGAGACTCAGAAGACCACAAGACCATTTTGACTGCCCAGGCTCGGGTGGACCTCTCAGTGAGAGGCTTCCCTTGAGTAGTGTGAGGGAGTACAACGTCCTTGGAAAATGCCGAGAAACTGTGAGGAACTGATCCCACCTATCCAAACCCATAGCTGGTGCCAGGACTCTCTCAGGACTCTCCAGGACTCTCCATAAATCATAGCAAATGTCATGAGTGAACAGGTTCTGCCCCTGGATTTCTGTGATAGGTTTTCTTCTTATTTTCAAATTTCTGTTCGTGTGATGAGAATTATCATTTTGTCTTTGGGTATTCTTGCTCACATAATGACTGGTCTAGTGCTGTTAGGCCCTCTTGCAACCTGGAGAGACGCCTTGAAGGAAGGAGGTGGCATCTTGATCTTGGCTAGCCCATTGTGATCGAGAGTAATAAGCAGCATATTTCTTTGCACCTCAGTTTTCTTAGCTGTAAAATTAGAATAATAATACCTGTCCCATTCACCTCACAGGAAGTCAGAAGTGATGATAGATGCAAAAGGGCATTGGGTGTTGTACACAACTTTAAACTCTAAAATATAAGTAGCAGAGCAACCCTACTTGAAGAACCTCTGCTATGTACTATCATTGTGACCAGCGGATTCTCAGAGCACTATTTTCTCGTCTGTCTAATGCAGATGATAACACCCTTGTCCCAGCAGGGCTGTTGGGCTGCTGTGAATATAAGATAGCATGTGTGAAGCACCAACACAGTGCCTGGCATATAGAACACAGACCTGAAGCAGCAGTTGCTGTTACAATGTGATAATCATCATCACATGGATGAATGTAGGTATTTCTGCCAGGTAGCCCTGTTTCTTTTGGAAGGAAATGAATTCCCTTTCCTTCTCTCTTGCTGCAGTGGTTCTCAGTACTTCCATTTAAGCCTTGCTGAGCCTTCCTGTGCCCTGGATATAAAGCATTTCCTAGAGCCTTATGGTTCGCACTGTTTGCATCTTACCTCATTTGTGTCTGTCAGGGTTCTCCAGAGAAACAGAACCAACAAGACCTCTCTCTCTCTCTCTCTCTCTCTCCATGTATATATGAGAGAGAAGAGTGAGAGAAGTCCTACAGTCTGCCACAATCTGGAGAACCAGGAAAGCTAGTTCTGTAATTTTACCTGAGTCCAAAAGCCTGAGGACCAGCGCACTGATGACAGGAGAGGATGGCTGTCCCACCTCCAACAGAGACAGTGGGTTGGCCCTTCTTCTGCCTTTTTGTTCTATTCAAGGCCTCAACAATCAGGTGATGCCTGTCCATATCCTTCAGAGTGGATCTTCTTTACTCAGTCTACGGATTCAACTGCTGATTCCCTCCAGAAACACCCTCACAGACACATGCAGAAATAATGGTTTACCCGCTATCTGTGCACCCCTTAGCCTGGTCAAGTTGACACATAAAATGAACTGTCACCCCATTCTGTCAGTTTTGGAGGGATGTTTCTTTTTGGGCTGGTTGTGTCCAGCCCCACCTACGTGTGCCAGGCAGGAAAACTGCCTAATCCTGTGTGTAGGAATTTAGGATGCTCTGATGGCAAACTTCCAACTCTTCCTTGCCTGAAGTCTTTGAAAGAAGTGTGCAGACAGACATGTTATGATTCCAGCTTTCCTAACCAGGGAGGTGCGTGGAGGGTGCTGTGCTAATTAGCATGCTGTCTCCCTCACAGAGTGCCTTTGTGCTGTCTGTCAGCTTCCGCTTGGTAGATACTAAACACTGTTAAGGCAAATGATATCGTGACTGACAACTTAATAGACATCTTTTTGAACGGAATGTGCTCCCCAGTGCTCCAGCCAGATAAAATTAACAGAAGCCTTCAAGATCATCCTTTTGGGCTGAAGCTTTCGAGAGAGACATGCCTGTGAGAGCTTCCCGAGTCACGTGAAAGGCATCAAACTCAGTCAAATTGAAGATTGGGGGACTGGCTGTTTGTCAACAGGAATTGGTGGAGAACTGAATTTCTACAGCTATTTCTGATGACACGTGGAAATTATGAGGGGTGGAGACAAATGTGACTCCTGCTCATGTGAGTGGACCTCCAAATGATGGGTGTGGTTAAAAATTGTCCCCCTAGGAAATTGCACACTTATTCTGATTGTATTACAAATACTTAAAATGCCCTTTTTTTCTCTTTTGTAAAAAAGAGTGCTTGTAGGGCCCATAAAACCAAAACTGCCAGATTAGGCTCGAAGTGCTGTTCATTCTGGACATGAGTTAGGCTGGGCTCCTTTTCACACCCCAGCCCGTGCACCTTGCATCTGGAATCCAGGTCACCTTGGACCATTTTTACTCACCCAACAGGCTGCACATTCTCCTCTCTCCCAGCCTTTGCATGGGATTTTTCCTCTGCCTGAAACAACTTCCCTTTCTTTTGGGTCTTGATGACTCCTTGTTATCTTGGAAGAGTCATTTCAAATCTCACCTTCTGTGAAAGAGGTTCACACCTCTGATTTCCCCAAAAAGACCATTTCCTGCCCCCCCACACCTGCTGCCCCTTATCCATTCCTTGATGGTCTTCCCATCTTGGAATAGTTTAGCTAAGGGATTGCTCCCCACACTGTGATTTCTTTTAGATCAGAAGATATGTCTTTACTAAACCCTCTGTAACCAAGTTTTTAGTATAGCACCTGACACGTGGTATCACCTCAGTAAATATTTATCCAGTGGCTACAGATAGCTATAGATAGGAAACCTGGGTGAGTGGATAGAGTTCAACTAGGCCCTCAGAGAGCCCTGATTTCAAACTCCTTCTCTGGCCCATAGGAGTGGAGGAATCACAGGGAAATCCACAATGTCTTTGAGCCTAATGTGGCCTCATATGTGTAAGGGAGACAATGATTTCTAAAGACACAGGGTTTCTAGGAGAAGCGAATGGCACAGTCAGGTGCTCTGCCCAGCACGTGTGGGACCGGTACAGCACTTGCTGAAAGGATTGTAGCTGAAGGCAATTCTTAGAGAGAAGTGCTCCAAATGTTTTCCCAAGGCTGCATCACTAGAATAAGCAGACTCCCAAGGGGCTACTTAGACAAAATCTCTCTCAACTGTCTCAGCAGACATTGGTGGGTGGTGGGAAATGCACCTTTGCTTTCCACTAACTGAGGCTAGTCCTCAAGCAGCACCCGGCCCCGGGCTGTCCAGCCCCTAGCTGGAGGACACGGTGGCAAATTCTAACACATTTCCAATTTTGTCTGCATGCTCTGCTCAGCCTTCTGCAATTCAACAAGTTCCAGGCAAGATTCCAATGCCTCTTCCAAGCACAGGAGGGTTTCTTGGGTTCAAAGAATGTCATTCCTGGAGCCGGCAGAACGATCTTTCCGACACATCCCACCCATGTGGGACAGATGGTGTTACAGAACGTTCTGCCTGATGGAAATCATTGCCCGTGAGTGAGAGAGCCAGCCTGCGTGATGGCTACCATTGCAAAACTCTTTTCTGCAAGAAGCCTGCCTCGTGTCTGGGAGTTAGTTAGGTGGACTTGGACATGGGGTGACAAAATGCTTGCCGCCACAGTGAAGACTCTGGGAAGACCTTTTCCCAGGACACCCTGAGCCCACCTGTCACCCTCTGGTGAGGTCTAATTCCTTGTGCTCCCTGCTGGTTTCGAAAGCTTGTTGCAAAAATATATATGAAGGAGCACAGGATCCACTGCAGAAATGAAAATCAACAAAACTGGAAACATTGAATTTAATAAGTTCAACTAAGCATATAATAACTTACAATTACTGGGATGCCCTAAAGTTGCTGAACACACGGCAAGGGAGGAGGAATTTAACTGTAGTTAAAATGCAGTGTATAATACAGGTTGTTTTTATTAGGAAAAGGATATTATAGAAATAGCAAAAGCCCAGCAAAGTGTTGTTGGGCTGTTACTGAAAAGCAGGAGGACTAGATCCCTCAAAGGAAGCAGGAGAGAGAACGGGGCACACCCAGGAGAAGGGGTTGAGAGGGTTTTTTGGAGCAGGCAGTGCTGTGGAGACACATGGGGAGCCCTTCCCTTCTCAAAGGCTACTTGAGGGTTTGCTAAATAAAGCAGGTAGATAATTCAGAGGAAGCTCAGTTGGGGGAAAGGAAACTCAAAAGAAATTGTGTTGTACCTGAAATGAGGTAAAAATGACCCTAGTAAATACTAGCAACACACAGAAGAAAATATCTTATTCCAGAAGAGTAACGGTACTGGCAATAAAAGAGTTTTAATTTAATGGGACGGACCAGTGAGGAAGGCATATCTGGTCATTTGGGACATATGTGTCAGTGCAGAATCTGAGACTTCCATCACCATGCCACCATCCTTTCCCTCTTACACCACCTGCTCCCATCAACTGGGCTGCCTGGAAACACAGCCCTGTTTACAGAACGGGTCCCAGTCATCTGTGCCTTTATTCATCAACATTCATTTACTACCTACTCGGCACTAAGCTCTGTTTCAAGTGCTGGATATACAGAGACAATGTAAGCACCTAGCATGGTGAGAGGAACATGTTGACTGTCAATCTGTTGGGACAATTAATGATTGAATAAGTGAATGGATAAATGAATGGATGAGTTGATGTGGACACTCCCCTTCCCTAGCAGAGGTCACGGTCTAATTGATGGAAACAAGGAAGTGCAATAAGACACTTCAATGTATTCAGTAAGAGTCTGTGCAGGACTCAGTGGGTCCCATGGGGAATGGGCTACTTCCCCTGGGAAGTCAGGGAGAGCATCCCAGAGGAGCATGGAAGGACCCCTGAGGCCGAGCCTTCAAAGATGACCTTCCTGCCTCATGTCCACCTTGTTCCTTGCCTCCAAATGCAGGCCTCGCCCTTGAGGGAGCCCTTGCTCCGAGGGATGAGTCAGCTTCTCTGCTGGATCCTGGGCTCAATTGCATGCATAGTTTGCCCCTTGCCCACTGACTCAATCTATTTCTGGTCACTCTTCCCACCTGATCCAGCTGTGGTGACAGCCCTGGAGTCTGGCCGCTGTGATTTACCAACTCTCCCATGGACACAAGAGAGTCCCCTGCAACATGACAAGTAGATAGCTTGGTCACTTTAAAATCACCTTGTGTTAGTAACTTCCTGGTTTGCCCTTGAAGGGAAAACCAGGGGAAGTGAATGTAGCTCATTCCTAATAGTCAGTAACTCATAAAGAGGATCACAATAAAAACTAAACGGATGAGCTAAAAAGGGCAGGCTCAAAGCAGGGGTGGAGGGTTCACCACACGGCTCATGCGGAGGCTCCTCACCTCCCACTGCAGCAGCCTAGCTACCTCTGAGGGACCCCCAGGCTGCCTGGAACCTGTGAAGACCTTAGAGGGTCCTCTTGTTCCAGCTGGAGGCTGGGTGAGGATGTAAAACCAGTTGAGTATTGTCACCAGTCAACAAGGAGAGCACAGAAAACTCTCTCACTGAGCTGGAGAGATGGGGGTGGACCTCCTCTTTCTCCCTAAAGCCTTTAATTGCTAATGACTTTGAGTGGGATTTGTTAAAGCAATTCTTTGTGCTCAACCTTTTTCTTGTTCAAAGTCATTACTCACTGTGGTTAGTTTCAATGTTTGAGACAGCCCAGCCTGGCATATTCCCCATCATGGCACTTTATAAATGTTCATGCTGATTAGAACTTTTATTTTTCATAATGACCCACTAATGTGATGATAATGCAAGTAATAGTCCATATCTAATGGCTTCTTGTCCAAGGGCTGAGGGAATTCATTTAATGTATTTAGTGCCAAACCCCTAAAAGAAAACTATTTAAGCTGCTGCATTCACTTATGCATTTTTATGAATCTCTGAGTAATAAAAGGGAATGGTTCATCTGGAAAGTTGGGAGAAAAGGAAGAAGTTCAAGTCACTTGTGCTAGCATTTTGATTGTCTGCATACTGTTCCCTTATCACAGAGCTGCTAAGAAACCTCAAGTTCTAGGTCAGCTTCAGGATAAGAAGACTCTGAGTGGGAAGCTGGGACTTTTGCAAAACTTGGGACTGTTCCAGATGCAGTGGCACTGGGACACCAGGCTTCTTGGTGGGCCACAAACAGGCAATGGATGCAGCTGGTTGTTGTTGGAGAGGGGCTTACTCACGGGGAGGGGCCAGAGAGAGCATTGCCCATGAGCCTGCCTGGCTGCCCAGTGATCCTGAAAGACTGGACCTTCCTCCTCATAGAGCTGCACTGAGCAACGTGGGGAAGCTCGCAAGGTTACCTGCACACCATCAGTCTTCTCTTCTCCTTGAGCCCTTCATCCCCTTGGAAATGTTCATTCTTATCTGTCCCTCCTCCCCATATGTGCTCACTTATGTATATTCTTCTACACTGAGCAGTAGCTTTAACTGTGCAAGAAGAAACTTTGGGTGTAGCTCAATGGATTTCACACAACAGGCTAAGAAAGAGTGTGGTCTGAGGAACCTTCTGTGTCATTGAAATCACTTTGTAGATAGGGTCGGAGGCCTTCTTCTTCATCCATGAGTAGTGTTGCCAGACAAAATACAGAGCTTCTAGCTAATTTGAATGTCAGATTGTCAGATAAACAGCAAATGTTTTTTTTAGTAGACCCATGTCTCAACCATTGCATGGAAATACTTATACTAAAAAAAAACATCAATTGTTATCTATCTGAACACTAAATTTAACTTGTTGTCCTGTATTTTTATTTGCTAAATTAGACAACCCCATGCACAAGTCCTAGCTCTGGTACTATCTTGGGTTCCTGAATGTGGCCTAGGATGAGGCATAGCCCCTCAGAGAAGGTAGAGGTGAGTACATGTGGTGTTTGCTCCACTCAGTCCCTGGACTAACCTGAGAACTACTGCCTCTTCCTTCTGTCATCCTGTTACTTCAGCTAAGAGTAGGTGCTTATGGTCGGTTGTGTGCCCAGCCTTTGCTAGGTGAGGGGCACAGTGTGAGTCCCTGTCCACCTGCTTGGAAGGAGTGACCATTGCACAGTGACAGGAGCATAAGCTGTGGAATCAGAGGAGTTCAAACCTAGCTGTAGGACTTTGGTCAAATGCTCCTCACATCAAGCCCCACTCTCCCGTCTGTGAAATGAAGATGCTATCTACATCACTGGGTTGTTGTGAGTTTTCACAGTGTGTGGTGGACTCAGCAATGGGCCGCCTGGATGACCCTTCAGTAAAGTATTAGATGCCTCAGATGCTGGGAGAACTGTTGGCAGAAACAGGTTTCAGGTGTCAGCCCCTTCAGGCACTGCTTCAGCTTTAGCGAGGTACTGTGGCCAAAGTTAACCCCATTCCTGGGGTGGCCCCTACCAGTGGCTGAAGAGTGCAAGAGTACAAAGGCCCATCCATCTCAGCCCAACCCAGGACAGCTGGGAAAGGACTGTTCAAGCTCTCGAGCATCTTGGAGTTTACTGAAGCTGCCTTTGGGCTGCATCACAGCTTCCCTTCTTCCTCTGCCCTTGCTTCTTCCTTTCCTTCTCTTCCACAGATGTTGATCCCAGTGGCACCCTTAAAAAACTTCCTGCACACTAAACCCGGTCTCAGAGTCTGCTTCCCAGGGAGCCCACCCTGCCACACATGGTACAGACACCAGTACATAACACAGTGCTCAACCCATAGAAAACGTTAGTTACAACAACAAAAGAAAGGCAACAATAAAGTCAAAATAGAATATTGATCTAATTTTACATGGCACCTCCTGCACCTGGTTCTTAGAAAGGGCCTCCTTCCCTCTGGTGATGTCACTGGCATTGGATTGTGATCTTCACAATGGAAGGCCTGTGCCTGCCCCATGCCTCTCCTGGTGGCTGACATAGGGCTGTGAACACAGCAGGGGTTGGAAAATGCTTGGGCAATGCTTAGCTACTTGGCCTCAGAAGGCCAGATGGAGCAATAAGCTCCTTTTGGACAAGTCATTTGCAAATATAAACAGCTTAAGAAGGGTTTGCTTTGGAGCTTGTGCACAAAGATAGGTGAGTGGTTTTAGCAGGAAAGTGAATGCTTGGCAATACCCTTGGCCTATAAAAGACAGTCACATAGGAAGAGTGGTGAATCCCTGGAACCCCTGGGTAGCAGTGGGAGAGAAGCTCTGGGCTTGAGGCAGGGGCGAAGACAGAGCAGGGCATACCTAGGAAACTGGAAGTAGCTCCAGGTGTTGGGGGAGATGAGGCAGTATGTGGCAGTCAGAGACAAGCGGAGATTGTGAGACGAACAGACTGTGAGCCAGGCTAAGGCGTGGGATCCTTGCGAACGGGGCGATGGGAGCTGCGGGAAGGATGTAGGCAGAGAGGTGTCTGGATCCAGTCTGCATTGCAGAGAGGCCCCGCTGCCTGCAGTTGGGAGGATTCCCTGGAGGGTACAGTGTGGGAGACAATCGGAGACACTCACATCTCTCTTGGGCACAAGCTTATCAACAAACCTGAAGCTGTTTATAGCTATACATGATTTGTCCAAAAGTAGCTTACTGCTCTATCTGATCTTCCAAGGCCAAGTAGCAAAGTGTTGCCCAAGCACTTATTGAGCACCTCCTGTGTTTCCAGCCCCATTGCTCCAAGGGCAATGCTGGGGCCTCGGCCTATGCAGTGGGGATGGAAAGCTAACTCAGAAAAGAGACAGTTTTATGAGGGACAATAAAGAGACATGCTGAGAGATGAATTGACAGATGAGAGAGGAGGGAGAAGTCTAAGTGGACATCCAGATTTTTGACTTTCCTTTGCTTCTCTGCCTACCCAGCCCCCACTCCTGAAAGCCTGCAAAGATGAAACCATCATTGCCCCCTTTTTCTCTGAAGTTCCTACAAAATTATGTCTGTTAGATTAACTATTAATTAATGTAGTAGTACTAATAATGTATTAAATTACATAGTTAGAGCTTTGAATCCTGTTCTGATGTCCTTGGGAGCTTCTCCAGGGAGAGCTGGCCCTTGCCTCCCTGTCCCCCACACTAGATCATCTCTTTATGGTTCTTTCTCAAACGGACCACCCTTCCGCCCCTCTCAGAGTCTTTTCCCATGTAGTTCTGTCTTCCAGAACACTTTCCATCTCTCTCAGGTTACCTGTCGCTTTTGAAGAGTGGTCCCTCCAACACGCCCAGTTAGGCCACTTCCCCTGGGTGTATATCCTCACAGATCCTGGACTTCTTCTTAGCACTTCTCCCAGCTACAATTATTAAGGTACTCACTTAGTATAATTAGAGTAATTATCTATGTTATTATTAGTGCCGTACTTCTAATACCTCATATATTCCCCCCACAGACATAATAGCCACTCATTAAATAAATACTTATTGCTTGAATTGTTGCTTGTGGACGAAACTGGGTACTTTGGGCAGTCAGTGTTCACATTCTATTAGCCCTGTCTTATTTGTGAGTTGGAGCTATTTTGGAAGTTATTTACAGTGGGGTTGAAGCTATTGCATCCCTAACCACTTATGCCAGGATTAAGCATTTAAGTTTATAAAGTTCTGCTTTATAGGTGGTCAGTCCCTTTGTGCTATAGGAAATGCTATTTTTCCTACTCCATACTCAGTGCTGTTAGAGATAATCTACATACCCAAGACATAAATGTTTCATAATCCAAGAGATATTTAAAACAGCCACTGTGTACAAGCCCTGGGACCAAGGTTTGTCCCTACATGCACTAAATTCAACTCAGACATTCCTGATGGAAGTTTGACTGCAGCCACATTGGCTATGGAGCTTGGGTGCCTGCCTGCTTTATGTGGCATCTCAGAGAGCTTGGTTTATGAGCATTTTGGAATTGTGTGGGGCTTATTAAACCCCGGTAGAGAAGGGGTTGAAGTTTCAGCTTCCACTGTTGAGGGAGGGGTCCTGGCACTTGTCCCCTGCGCAGCTCCTCTCAGCTCCCTTGGAGTCCTGCAGCCTGTGTAGGCAGGGTTGCTTTATAAAGACGTAGCGGGGGAGGAACAAGTGCACCCGCTGGCACAGGGAATACAAGGGGCTGCCAGCCAGTTAAAAAAAGCAAATGGCCCTACAGAAAAACATGAGCATGCTCTCCTGTTGACTGTGTAAGTCTTCAAGGCTGGAGCCACCTCCCTGCACCGGGAATTTGGCGAGAGCTCTGGCTTGGGCACTCTGCCCAGCAGTGGCGCAGAACGGGGCTGTCCCTCCAGTGCTGGGAAGCGCCCTGCTAACTGTTATCCACGAGCTTGGGCAGCCAGTGCTGGGGAAAAGCTTTGAGGGCTGGTCACACCTGTGTGTATGTTTGGCAGTGGCGGGGGGCGGGAGTGTTGTTGCAAAGGAAATCAAAAGGGCTGTTCTCAAAATTGTTACCTCACCTCTGAATTCCTTCTTTGAGCCTCACCCCTTTTGAGGATAAAGGGCCTTGGCACTTCTCAAATTTTCTCTGGACAAAGATAAGAGCCTTGGCATGGAGGGTGTCTAAGCACGTCTGATGCCCGCACGTAACGGGGGCAGCGAACGGAGAACGGTGATGACACCACAGGAGGTGAGAGAGAACACTGGTGGGAAGTCAAGCGGAGTCAGGAAAGTGCTCTACAAGAAGGGGGCCAGTGTCAGAAAGAAGCGTTTCTGACCTCACTGACAGCCGCAGCCACGATGGATGCTACTTCATTCCCTGACCCAGCATCTGTACGCTGGTGCCTGCCACGGGCCAGGCACTGTCTGCACTCTGGAGAAAGGGTGGTGGACAGAACAGACAAGGAGCCTGCTCTCAGGACTCTCATTCCCCTGGGGCAAGAGAGACAATAAAAAAGTCAAGACTCTGACTCGAGTGGGGCAAAGGCAATATACGTAACCTAAACATTTGTACCTCCATAATATGCTGAAATAAAAAAAAAATTAAAATTAAAAAAAAGGTCAAGGTAATTTCAGGTATGGTCACACTGATGAAAAGAATAAAGGTGTGATAGGACGGGTTGTGGGGCAAGGTCTTCAGGAAGCGGTTCTGCAGGTCTGCGTGGAGGGTGAGTGATGTAAAGGAGCTAGTCCTGTGACTGGGGGGAAGCATTTCCGGCAGGGGAGTGGCTGGTTGGAGGGTCCAAGGATGGAATGAGCTTGGTGAATCTGAGAAATAAAAAGGAGATGAGTGTGACTGGGGTAAGGGAAGGTGGTGGGATGTGGACCATGAGTAGTTTGGACTTTGTTCTAAGTGTGGTGGGCTTCTGTGAGAGGGTCTAAGCAGGCATTGCCATGGCCTTCTTTATGATCAGATTTCCTTTCTGAAGCTATCACTCTGGAAGCTCTATGGAAAGGGATTGTAGGGGATAAGAGTGAAGAGATGAAGGAAAATTAGGGGGTTCTTGTAGAGGCTAAGGCAGGAGGTGGTGTTGGCTAGGGTTGGGGTGTTGGCAGGTGGAAGAAGAGAAATTCAGCATCTATGTCAGTTTAGAAATGGCAGAACTTTCTGACAGATTATGTGTGATGGTGTAAGGATTGTTGCTTAGGCAAAGGCAGAAATCGAGGTACCTCCTAGGGTAACCAACAGCCATGCCATTTTCTGAGATGGTGCTCATGAGGTAAGTAGCAGGAAATCAAAAGTTGGCTGCTGTTCCACAGTGGTGACCAGAAGTGAGGGGTTTCCTGAATGTTTGAATGGGAACAATAAATTATATCAGGTCAGGGGCTCATCCTTAAGAAAAGAGTAGGTAACTCACATTCTAAATCTGAACACCCTTGCCTTCCCTTTCTCCCAGAGCCAGGGGCTGGATCTGGGGTACCCTGAGTGTGCCCAGGAATCCTGTTTGCTTGATGCATTGTAAATCCTAGATGATAATGTCCCAATGGCCTCCATGACAACATGCCTTCAATCCAGTTCATTGAACACTCGCTGAGTGTCCATTCTTAGCCAGCTCCCACCATGAATGACCTCCACAGTCATAGAACAACCAGTGAGTCAAGGGATGCTGAAGTTGCGAGACAGTTATGACAGTTCACTGCAGTGAGATCATGATCTGTCTCAAAAACCATTTCTAAGTTAGGCCAAGATACAAGAGTAAGAAGCTGACTTTATAACCATAGCCATGTTTTCTCTCATTTTTTTTCCCTTGTGACAGATTTATTCCCACCCCTCCTGGGGGCAATCTTGTTGATCTTATTTTTGTCCTGCTTTCTCAGCATAAACACTTAATTTGGGTATATAATGTTCTTTTCATTCCATTCCTCCCTCACCCCGCTGTCCATCACTTTGTCTAGGACAGGGATGGTTAAGGAAACTGAGGGCATGGCCAGGCACTCTGTGTGACAACACTGAGAAGGTATCTCACAGACTACAACTGCAGGAGTGCAGTGAGGGCCCCAGCTGCTAGCAAGGGAGATGCCTTGTCTTGGCACGGAGGCCACGCCTTCTGTGGATGGATCCCAGCCAACGGCTGAGCGTGGGGATACCGAGGGACACTAAGGCAAACCCTCTCCTGGGAGAGGTGAGACTCTCCGACTATTGACTTTGACTTTAGGACACCAAGGACCTTGGCTTTGTCAGGTCCTACTTAGACTACACAGCAGGGCACTTTCTGCACAATGTTTTCTCCGTCCCTCCTCCACCCAGATTATGCTTGTTTCAAAGTCTAACCTTTTTGCCAGCCTTTTCTGGCTTCCTTCCTATTTTCCTCATACAGGCATTTTCCTTAATGAAATCCTTGCATTTTTTATCCTCCATTGGTGTCTGCCTTTTGGAGTACCTGGACTAACCCTGCTAACATCAGAGGGGGAAAAGGCTCTGCTAACCCTGCCAGATACCAGCTGGGCAGCAGGAGCAATCTTGCTCCTGCCCTTCATAGACAACACAGTGTGAAGCAGATTGGGTTCCTGGAAATGTCCAATGGGAGGGCATCACTGCTGAGAAATTCAATTTTTATTAAAAAAAATATTTGAGAAAATGAGATTTAGAATTAATATATAACTGTTTGTATAAATATCTCCATTTTCACTAATATACAGCACACCAAATAAAACACTATCAATGACATGACATTCATCTTAAATTCAATTTAATAAGCCCTGCACAATTAATTCCATTTATCATTTCATGTTCATAAGAGTCTTTTATACTCTTCTGACCCTAAATCAGTTCATTACTAGTACATTTGTGTGCTTTATTGCAGATAATATGCATGTCTTGTTCATCACCCAAATGTCTGGTGGCAATATGATTTCATGACTCAGGAGTTTCCTCCTTAGACATTCTCAACTCCATGGAATTCCATGAAATTCTTCTCATTCTATGCTGGACTGTTCTAGATCAGTGTTTACCGTCTGCCAATTTCCTTTATCTACTCTGTCCATCCATCCTCTTTGCTTCCCTTTTCCTTATTTCTTCCTTTTCTAATTATCCCCAGAAGTGCTGGTATATATAGAAACCAAAATTCTCTTGGTCAACCGAAAGTTGTTCAGAAATAAGGATGTCCAAACCTCTACCAGGGGCTGGGGAAAGATGATGAGTCTTTTTTGCCTGTATCCCTAACCCCAAGCAACAGTTTTCAAAATATGGCCAGGAACTCTTGGGGGGATCCTTGATACCCTTTTAGGGTACACAAGGTCAAAACTCTTTTCATAAAAATACTAAGATACTATTTGTTTTCTTTGTTTAAGATAATTTATAATTGCAGAGGAATCACTGCATATGAGCCCTTGCCCAGATAATTGACACAAGCAGTAAGGGCTTATTCATTCATTGGTAATCTTGTAATGCACATTATAGCATGCCTGCCTCATGCCAGGTCCCATGATCAGTACTGGGGAGAGCAAGGGTCACAGTCATCAATTTTGGGAACATCTTAGGCATTGAGAGATTCTTCCACCTGGCAAATACTCATTCTATTTACGTCTAGGAGAAATTGGCACCTCCATCAGTGGAGTAACCCTTTAAAATAATTAAGATCATGATTTCTCTTTTGAGACACAATGTTTGCCCCCTGGGCACCATTCATAGTCCAAATTTATTTCAGAAATTCATCACAATGCTTTTAACCTTCAATGCCTTTTACTGGGATGACTTATAAGGTTTTTTTTTTATGGCAGTCTCTCCAACCAGGTTGTAAGAGATATAAGCACTGTAATTCCAGACAGTTATTCTCCCAACAGCACACACTCAAGTTCATACTGCAAGAGAAGATGCTTCTCTTCCTTTTTCCAAAATAATCGGAGGCTCTATTACCTACACAGTATCACAACATTTGGTGTGCGAGCTATTCAGTCAACAAGGTGTTTTTCCTTCATAACCAGAATCAGAAAAAGAACTAATAAGGAGATACCTCAAAGAGCTACAAGTAGAACTACCATTTGACCCAGCAGTCTCACTACTGGACATCTACCCAAAAGAACAAAAGACATTCTATAAAAAAATCCATCTGCACTTGAATGTTTATAGCAGCACAATTCACAATGGCAAAGATGTGGAAACAATCCAGGTGTCCATCAATACATGAGTGGATTAATGAAATGTGGTATATGTATATCATAGGGTTCTGCTCAGCCACAAAAAACGTTGGTGATCTAGCACCTCTTGTATTATCCTAGATAGAGCTGGAGCCCATTCTACTAAGTGAAGTATCACAAGAATGGAAAAACAAGCACCACATGTACTCACCATCAAATTGATATTAACTGATAAACACTTATGTGCACATATAGTAATAACATTCATCAGGTGTCAGGCAGATGCGGGGGAGGGGGTGTGTATATTCACACTTAATGGGTGTGGTGCACACCGTCTGGGGGATAGACGTGCTTGAAGCTCTGACTTGGGTGGGGCAAAGGCAATATACGTAACCTAAACATTTGCACCCCCATAATATGCTGAAATTTAAAAAAAAAATTAAAAAAAGAACTGATCTTGTCACTACATTGATTGACTTTCTCCCAACTCAGTTAAAGCTAAGAATTGATTATGAGTCTCGCCTTGACAACTTTAGATACCCTTCCTTCCCTCTCTTCCCAATGTCCCTTTCTTCTCCCCTCCTACTTCCCCCACTCACAGTCTTTCTCTATCTTTCTGCTTGAGTTGTATATACCATGTTTCCAGTCCTTTGCCAGGCCATATAGCAAACTTTTTGATCTTAAAACACTTTAACCTCTTAAATATTAACTCCAAAGACCTTTAGTTTTTGTGGGTTATGCCTATTTCTATCTAGTGCATTAGTAATTGAAATGGATAAAATTTAGAAGTATATAATTAATGCAGTTAAAAATAATAATGATATTCACATATTGACCAAAATAACATACTTTTTATTAAAATAACTATATTCTCAAAAAATAAAAAATAGTGGGAAGAGTTCCATTGTTTTACATTTTTGTAAATGTCTTTAATGTTTGGCTTAATAGATAACAGCTGGATTCTCATATCTTCTGTAGTCAATCTGTGCTGTATCACATTATATAGTCTCTGGCAAACTCCTCCAGAGAGAATGAAAGCAAAGAAAGCAAATACTATCTTAGCACTTTTATAAAAATAGTTTTGACCTTGTGAACCCCTGACAGGGTCTCACGGACCTTCCCCCCACCCCCGGTAAGTATTCCTGACCCTATTCTGAGAATTGGTATGCTGGGTTAGAAATATTGATAAACACCCCAGCATCTTCCCTGCCATCTGGTAGAGGACAGACACTAAAAGATATTTACATCCCAGTACAGTCCTTGCTATCCTAGAGGTAAGCAGGGGCTACAGGAGGACAAGGAGAGGGACTTAATTTAGTCTTGGGTGTGTGTGTAGGGGCCTGTTAGGCCCCGAGGCAGTGGTGCCTGAGCTGAGCTGAACTGGGCAGGCAGAGTGCAGACATGTGGATGAAAACGGAACCATCTTATCTGATACGCTGACACTCAGGACTGACCATGAGAGTGACCTAGGGTATTAGGCTTGTAGCTTTATTATAATTATATATTTGGTGGGCGAAAGGAGGAGGGTTTTTTTGTATCCTCTGCATCTGATATTCCCTAGCATCCCAGGAAGGAGCCAGAGCTGGAGAAATGCAGATAACAGTCCACATAAATAAGCAGTGAAATTGGCCTGCCAGTGCTTTCTTTCTGAAGCATTGAGAAGTAGGCGAGCATTTTGCAGTGAATATACCGTAAACCAGATAATTGCCATCCATCGTTATGAACATCTCGGAATCTAAGGCATGAAATGGAACTTGCAATAAAAATGTATCACACATTTGCTACCTTCTAGAACAAAGTTGATAGCATAAGCCACAAGGGTTTTATTTATTACTTTGCCAGGAGAGAAACAAAAATATGGTGTTTCTATCTGAGGTTAAGAGGAATTTGTACTCCAAATCTTCTCGCTCAATTTAAATATAGCATTCTAACAGATTCTTCGATGGGTGTGATGATTAGTTTGTGATGTGTCAACTTGGCTAGGTTATAGTACCCAGTTACTCAATCAAACACTAATTAACATCTATAATCTCATGAGTTCTCAATAACATGGGTGCATCTAATCAGTTGAAAAACTTTAATAGGTAGAGCTGAGGTTTCCCAGAGAAAAAGAAATTCTGCCCGAGGACTGCAGCATCAACTTCTGCTTGGTTTTCTAGCTTGCATGCTTGCCCTATAGATTTCAGATTTGCTAGTCCCTAAAAATGCCCAAACCAATTTCTTAAAATCTGCCCCTCCCTCCTCTCTCTCTCTCTCTCTCTCTCTCTCTCTCTCTATATATATATATATATACATATATATATGTATATATGTAAAATCTCCACATATGCATATATATGTACATCTCCACACACATATAGACATAGACATAACTAGATCTAGCCTACTGGTTCTGGTCCTCTCAAGAACCCTGACCATTTCCCAGAGTTTTAGTCCGTTTGTGTTTCTGTAAAGGAATACCTGAGGTTAGATAATTTATACAGAAAAAAGGCATTATTTGGATCATGGTTCTGCATGGCACTGGCATTTTCTTCTGGGGAGTCCTCAGGAAGCTTCCGTTCATCCTGCAAGGCGCAGGGAAGCAGGCATCACATGGTGAGGGGAAGGAAGCTAGAGGGAGAAGGGAGTGCCGGGTTCTTTTCAACACGCAGTTCTCATAGGAACTAATGGTGAGAAATAAGGAGGACAGCACCAAGCCTTTCATGAGGGACCCGCCCCCACAACACAAACTCTACCCACTAGGCCCCACCTCCAACCCTGGGGATCAAATTTCAATGTGAGATTTGGAAGGGAGAAATATCCAAACCGTATCACCCACTCAGCTTCAGTCTTGGCCGCGTGTCTCCTTGCACCCTGCCCAACACTTGGTCCAAGCTTGACCCACAGGAGATGGAAACAAAGGCATGCTGTTGTGTTGATCCCTGGTGGGGCAAAGGTTGTGGGAGTCTCACTTCCTCCACATAGGGGCTGTGGCCTTTTGTGAGTTCCTCAAGCTCTCTGATCCTCTGCTCCCTCTCCATGAAGTGGAGCCAAGGCTGCCCTCCCATGGGAGTGCTTGTGAGGACTTGATGAGATCTTGACTGCAAAGCCTGGCACACAGTAGGTCCTCAGGAGTGACAGCTCCTGACTGGCTATGTAATAATTCTGGTCTGACAGCAGCAATTACAGAAAGAATGTTAGACAATTACATTCATTAGCATAAATTCCAAAGTAAGTTAAGGGCTGGTTTTAGGGGTTAAAGATGTTTAAAATGCAGTGCATGAGATATTGAAGTAATAATGATCTTGGGGAATTATAGATATAACAATTTAGAACACTCTTTAGTCCAATGATGTTGTTCAGTAGCTAAAACATTTTGTGAGGAAAATGAGTTGGCTGCTGCAGCTGAATGGGAGCATTAAACAATGTCAGTCCTTCTTTCGCCCCTTCCTATTCTAAGTGATCCTTTCCAAATGATTCTCAATCTTCTTCAGAGACTTCATCTAATCCTCCCAGCCCTGGGGAGTTAAGCCTCAGGCTCTGCTATGTCTCCATCCTCCCAAGAGATGGGCTGCATCATGGGCATGTCTATCTGGGACACTTGGTCCCATATAGGGCCTGATCCCAACCTGTGGGTATCAAGAATTGAAAAGCCTTTGCTGGGGGCTATAAAGTGCTAGTTACCAGTGAGTCAGCTCTAACTCAGAGCCTCATTTAACCTCATTCCAACAACCTTGCAGAATGGATGTTATCTCCATTTCATAAAGGAGAGCAGAGGTCTGGGAAAGTTGAAAGATTCGCCTAAGATATCCTGTTAGTATGCAGTGTTGCGACTTTGAAATTAAACCCAGTACCCCTTGTACTCAACCGTAGGGGCTGTCTTAGGGTGAGCTTTAGCCATTTGGTTTTATACAGATGGCTTGTATAGAGACAGCTTAAAATCCCACTTTTGTAAGACCATGTGGCACCCCAGTGCACAGTTCTTCCTAGCCTTGCACCTGGCTCACGTGCCAGTACCCAAAGGGATGTTGGCACATAGCTCATCCCCAGGCTAGAGCAATTTAGTTAATGATGTTGAGCATGTCCAGACTACAAATAATTGAGTATTTAAAGACAGAAAATGATAGATGAAAGGAACGATGAAAATAGGAATGATGGATGGATGGATGGGTGGATGGTTGAAAAGAAAGGAGGAAAAAAGGGAGAAAAGGAAGGAAAACAATGTTCTGTTCCCACTAAAAGCACCTACCAAGTAGTTAAGGATTAATGACTCAGTCATCTTTTCTTCAAATACTTTTTCAACCCAATTAAAACAGTGAAATGTAAGTCTCATCTGTGGATTTTTGCATGTGTGAGTCATACACATGGGATTTGTATTTAAAACTCTCTAATTGGTACCTCTAGCAAGCTATATACATTGCCTCTAATTAAGTGATGGTAAATGTCACCCTAAGAATTGAGAGGCACACCCTCTTTCTATTTGGGGGACATCAAAATACCTACTCATTGGGATCAAAGTGCTGCTAACTGCTCCAGGTATTGGTGATGCTAGCAAGGCAGAGGCGTGCTCAACCTCGTTTGCCAGTGACCTACTGTGTGCTGGGGACTGGGCTGGGAACTGGACATCGTGACTAGGGAACTGCTTTCCCCTCAAGGGGCTGGAGGTTCCTCAGGAAAATAGCTAATGGCAATGCAGTAGACCTGTGGCATAAGAGTGACATGAGGGAACAGAGGAGGGCACCCGGAGGAGCAGGAGCTGGAGCTGAATCTTGAAGGACAAACAGGCAGCAGTCAGGAGTAGGGAATGTGAGCAGGGTAGACAGTGCATGGAGGGCAAAGGCAGCGGGGATCAAGGGAGCTGGGGCCTTGGGTGGCCTCGTGTAATCTTGTAATGGGGGGCAGAAGAGCTGCTGAAGGATCCTAGGCTAGCAGGTGCAGGATCAGGTTTGCTTGGAGAGGGATCTTATCCCTGCCTCACTCTGAAACAGGGAATAAAAATCTTTTTTAAGTGCTGTTATAATTATTGTAGTTAGGGATCACTTTATTGCAAGAAGAGACACCTCCTCAAACCAATACAAATAAAAAATAGTGGTTGAGGGAAGAACTACTGAGGGGTTTTCTTGGCAACCGCAGATACCCAAAAGTAGGCTGATGAGTGTTGAAGGGTAAGCAGGGCCCGCCTCTAAGTCTCCTACAGCCACCTGGGGTGCGTTTCTTCTCTGCCTATCTACTCCCAAATCTTGTGTCCCTTGGCAGATTGACTTTCTCTGATTTTAATAGATTTTCAGCTTCCCCTAAACTTTGAGTGATCATTGCATGAATGCCACGCCAACTCCTTATAAACTGTCATCTCGAGATCTCAAGTGCCCATTGCCAAGCAAACTATCATTTCTGGGCCTATTAAATGGAAATTTCAAGGTAAAAATCTATTGGCCCAACCTACTACACCCATCAATTCCCCATAGGTCCAATATCTACCTGCGTCTAAGCAGTTCTACTAGGGGATCAGGTCAGAAGGGGAAGTGGAGCATGGCAGGCAAAAACACCAGCCTGACTTCTGGAATAATATACCTACTAGAGCATAGTTAACCTCACTCTAGAGCATTTTGCAGTTAGGAAAGGATGTTTTTTTACTCATAGTTTACTTTTACCCAGGGAGAAGTATGGGCGTTCTGAGGATTCAGGGGCTAGCAGTGGCCAGAAGGGTCAACTTTAGAATGAAAGCATAAAGATTCGAAAGGCGAATCATCAGCCAATTGGCCCTGCAGCTTGGACGGGGAGCAGTAATGCACTTTTCAGAGGTGGAAGCAAAGAGAAGAGAGCTGAGGGGCTCTCCTGAGAAATGCATCTGTGCTCTAGTTAAAGGCGCATTGGGGGGGCAAGACCTAATTTCTCTGTAAATGGAGTAGAAATATAACACTGGTGTTTCCTCTGCATGAGTGCAAAAACACAGGCATTTTCCAGATGCCAAAACGTCATGGAAAAGAGACAAGGCAGAGGCAGGAAGCAGTACTGAAGTGGCGTGGTATGGCAGAGCTCAGGAAGGGGACATGATTTTGTGAAAAACTAGTGAAAAGTAAGTCCTTCTGAAGTGGCATCCAAGTGGAGCAAAGCCTGAGCTGACTGGCCTCAGTCTATTGGAAGAAAAAGGCACAGCATTTTGTTTAGGGAGAGCACATCAGGGGAAGGAAGAGATTAAATAAGGAATAGCAGCCAAGTAACAAGCATCAACACCTACTGCTTCTTTCTGGAAAGAGATGGTTCTCCAGCACCCCATGAAGGCAGGGTTTGGAAGTAGCTCCTGGATGATTTCTGTGGGTGCCCATAGGCCCTGGGTAATGTGAGTGCTGTCCATCAGCCCGGCCGTGTGGCTGGACTCTCCATCAAACTTTATCCTCCAGGCAAACCTAATTATTCACATTTTCCCCAATGTATATTAAGTGGTTTTACTACTGGGCCTTTGTCCATTCACATTCCTCTGTCTGGAGCCCTCCACATCCTTTATCCCTGCTTAATTCTTACTGCTCATGACTCAGAATCCACTTTCTCCAAGAAGTGATCCTGAATTACTGTGGCTAAGTCAGTGCCTCTCTCTTTTCCATAGCACTCTGCTCATCCTCTTCTTACCTACCTCTTACCATCACTGGTTGTCCTGGATCCCACTCTAGTCTGAGAGTCCTTAGAGGATAAAGACTGTTCTTGGCCCACATTGATTGAGGTATAATTTACACATAATAAGATTCAACCTTTTTAAGTGTGAAGTTGGATAAGTTTTGACAAATGCATCCACGCAGAAGTGTAACTACCACCACAATCCAGATGTTCCCTTGTGCCCCTTTGTAATCTAATCCTACACTGTCCCCAAGTGCTAGCAACTACTGATCTGTTGGTATTTGTCCTTATACTTCTGCATTTTCCAGAATGTCATATGAATGGGATCAAATAGCATGCAGGCTTTTGTGTCTGACTTCTTTCACTTCATGTCACCTGTGAAATTCTTAGGAGATTCATCCATTTTGTCACATGGCTCAGTAGTTGATTTCTTTTTTTATTATTGCCAAGTAGGTGTTCATTATCTGGGTATCTTGCAATTTGTTTTTCCATTCACTAGTTGATGGCCATTTTAGTTTCCAGTTTGGCACTACATATTCTGAATAAAGATTCTATGATCATTTAGATATAAGTCTTTTGGTGTAATTTATGTTTTCATTTCTCTTGGGTAAATTCTAGGAATGAAATTCCTTAGTCATTTTATAAGAAACTGCTGAACCATTTTCCAAATTGCCTGTATTATTTTATATTCTTACCAATGATGTAGAAAAGTTCCAGTTTCTTCACATTTTCATCTGAACTTGGTGTTGTCAGTTTTATTTTAGCCATTCAAGTGGTGATGTGGTGATGTCCCATTGTGGCTTTAACTTACATATACCTGATGACTTGATATTGAGAATATTTTCATGCTTTTATTTGGTGCTCATATACTTATTATGGTGACAGGTCTCTTCAGATTTTTGCTTATTTTAAAAAATCAGTTTGTCTTATTATTTAATTACAGGAGTTATTTAAGTATTTTGGATATATATTTATGAGATATGTTTTATAAATATTTTTCCCAGTCTGTAAAATTTTGCAAAATTTTTTTTGTGTTTTTCAAAAAATAAAAGCTTATAATTTTTACAGAGTTTGATATTATCAATTTTATCTCTTATGGCTCATGGTTTTTTGTGTGTGTTTTTTTTTTTTTTTTGACCCTTCTAATCTTTCCCTAACCCAAGGACACTATGACTTTCTTTTATGCCTTCTTTTAAAGGTTTTATTAATATAATTTTACATTTAGCTCTACATTTACATTTAGGACTACTCCTGCATTTAGGACTATGATCCTTTTTTTTTTTTTTTTTTATTTCAGCTCATCATGGGGGTACATAAGTTCAGGTCATATGCATTGTCCATGTCCCACCCGTCCCCCCGAGTCAGAGTCCCAAGCGCGTCCATTCTCATTCTCCAGACAGTGCGCCTGGCACTCATCATGTAGTCATACCTCCATCCCCTCCCCCCCCACCTCCCCGGGTCTGCACCTTCAAGCATGACCATTCCCCAAAGGGTGTGCAACGCACTCATCATGTAGGCATACATCCTTTTAGAAATAATTTTTGTGTATGGTGTACAGTGTGACTGAAGTTCACTTTTTTGCATAAGATATTCAAATTTTCCAGCAGCATTTAATGGAAAGACTAACCTTCTCCCCATTGAATTATCTTGGAACCTTTGTCATAATTGATGCAACCGTATGCATATGTCTATTTCTGGACTCTTTGCTGTTTCTTGTTGATCTACATGTATACCTTTATGTCAATACCGCACTATCTTGATTAGGGTAGCTTTGCAATGAGTATTGAAATCAGGTAATGTAAGTCCTCCAACTTTGTGCTTCTTTTCCAAAATTATTTTGGCAGTCAGGTCTTTTACATTTTTACATAAATTTTTGAATTAGCTTATCCTTTAAAAAATCCTGCTGGTATTTTGATTGGAGTTGCATTAAATCTATGGATCGATTTTGGGGAAAATTTACATCTTTACTATATTGAGTCTACCAAATCATGAACACTATTTATCTCTCCATTAAAACCTCTCCAAGTCTTTAAATTCTTTCAGCACTGTCTTAGAGTTTTCAGTGTACAGATCTTCCATATATTTTGTGAAACTTATTGTTTCATATTTTTGATGCTAACAGTATTTTTCAATTTAAATTTCTAATTATTTATTGCTAGTACATAGAAATACCATTGATTTTTATATATTGGCTTTCTATCCTGTGATCATGCTAAACCTCTTATTAGTTCTGGTAGCATTTTCGATCTCGTAGAATTTTACAATGATGATCATGTTCTCTGTGAATAATAACAGTTTTACATTTTCATTTCCATTCTGATATTATTCTTCTTGTTGCACTGGTTAGAACCTCCAGTACTATGTGAATAGAAGTAGTGAGATTATGCATCCTTGTATTCCTTCTGATCTTAGGAGGAAAGCATTCACTCTTTAACCATTTAGTATGATGTTAGCTATGGGTTTTTGTACAAGTTCTTTATCAGATTAAGGAAGTTGTTTTCTGTTTATCATTTGTGATAGTTTTAATTTAAAATGTATGTCCAATTTTGTTAAATTCTTTTTTCAAGGACTTTTTTTCCATTTAACTCAATGTTTTCTGTACATTTTAAATACTCCATAAATATTTGTTGAATGAATGAAGCTGGGCTAAATATTTCTGAAAGTACAAGGCCACACCTCAGCAGGTCATAAGATGGGCTGGGGGACTGAAGAGTGTTTGAATGCCTACTCTATTCCAGGGGTACTAGCTTATGTCACGTAGTTTTCACAGCAATCCTGAGAAATGGACATCTCCGTTTTACAAATGAGGAATGAATAATGGATGGAATTATTTAAAAGCTATAACATGGTTCAGCTGCAGAGAAGAAGTCCTATGTTTCATTACTTAATAGAAATAAAAAGGCAACCATTCAGTTCAGAAAACAAAAAAAAAATACAAAGAAGGCTAATTCCAAATATAACGCAAGCTGAAATGGAGCACGATTCAGACATTTGATGAAGGAAAGAGTAAAGAATCCAGTTGGTCTGGATGCAAGGAATGTCCTTGAAATGACCATTGGGCTACTAAGAAGAAAAAGAAATTCTTGTATAATACTTGCCACAATAATCAAAATAATGTAAATTTAGGTTATTGGTGTGCAACCCTGGTGATTTGGTCTATAGACAAAGCATACAAGACCTAATTTTGCTTACATATCAAAAATGCAAATGTTTATCAACTTTGACAAAGCAAAAGTCCAGATAGATCTGAGGGAAGTTAGAATGTGGAAGAGAAGTGAGAAAACTTTAGGGATGTTAACATTCTTATTTTCCAAAATGGGAACATATAAATCCTTCTGGACTTCCGTTCAACACCTGCAAAATGAGATATAAAGTATTCCTTAAGGGGGTTGTTGTGAGGATTAATGAATGTATGTGTGTAAAATGCCTACTATGTGGTAAGTACCTGGCTACCTGTAGCAGTGATAGAGAAGAGTTGGGGGGGGCAGGTCTGTGGCTAGAAGGAAATCAGCCCATCTCCACTAAGGAGGGGACGACTGCAGCTTTAAGGCTGGTCTATAAACCACCTCTCCTCCAGACACTGTCACTGCCCAGAGAGCAGGTGGTGAGTCTGAGCAATGAAAGGGCAGAGGCTGTTTCTAGCACAGGACATCTGAATGACAGGACAACCCTGTAGGTGGCATCAACACCATCATTCCACAGCTGTGGGAATTGAAATTCTGAGAGCACCTGACTCACCTACGCCCAGCAGCAAGTGGCTAAGCCAGGGCAAAACCAGGAACGGTGCCTCTGGATCCCATTGCCTGCCACAGAGCCAAGTGGCACAGAGAATCTGAAACACTGGGTGAGCTCCTGGCATGTGCTCTGTACATAGTTCTAATGAATAGGCCCCTAGGTTTAATTAAGGGGGAAAAAAGATTAATTGTTTCTCCCAACAGCTGCAAATTATTTACATTGCATTTGTGTTGATGGCTAATAAAAGAGCAAAGGAGCGTAGGGACAGCCCAGGGTGGCTGTAACTCTTCCAGGGTCCATAATGAAGCATTGGTCTGAGTGCCAAAACCTGAGAATGCATGAGCCTGCTTCCCCCTTCCACACCTGCAGTGAGCAGAGCTACTCTCCGCCCTGGGCATGATCCAGCCACTGAAATGGATCTCAGGGGCCAAGACCCGAGAATAGCAGGCCCGTGTCCCTGCCTCACTAGACTGCTTCTCGTGACTGCTGTGGAATGGGTGAGAGGGAGCAAATGGTGGTCCAGGCTGAGGCTTCCACCAGTCCTGAAGCAGCTCTTAACTGACCCTCTGAAGGATGATGGGGTGGGAAGGGGACAGGAGTCACTGCATCAGAGCTGCTCTCAATTCTATGAGCTCTTGCTTTGTTATGGCTATTGAAATCTTTGTAATGCAATATATAAAATATATACAGTACAATGCGTATTACATATATATTATAATGTGCATGTGTGCACATATGCTTTTTGGATATCACAAAATAGGAACAAGTTTCTGATTTTCCTACTGACTAATTATTGACCATGTGATTGTCTCGGGAAAGTCACACCTCATGGAAGCAGTTTCTTCACCTTTATAGTGATCACGCGTGCCTCACAGGTTGTTGTGGGGAGCATTGCATACGTGGCCACACCTTTGAAACTGTGAAGCAGGGTGTGAGGGCTAGCATCGCAACAGCTAGGGCTCCCAATAACCTGTTGTTTTGTTTCTAAACACCTGTTCTGTACTCAGACTTCTGTGAGGGTACACGGGGAGCTAAAAAAAAAAATGAGAAGCCAAGCAGCTCACCATTGAGTAATCAGACTAATGTTTTAGAAAGGTCATTCTTGATGCCAGCATGGACTGACACGGGACAAGAGTTCTATTGAGAGAGCAACCGCTGCAGCTATCCGGATAGGAGTCAGCCGGGCCGGAGCCAAACCAGACAAGACACACCAAGGAGAAGGAACTGGCAGAGACCTGACATTCACCAGATGAGATTCGCCCCTAGGAATAGTACATGAAATCTTGGTGCAAGTCTTATTTCAATTATCTACCCTTCATTAGTACCTGCTGACATAAGTATATTGTATTCATTTGTGAGGGCTGCTATAACAAAATACTACCCACAGGGAATCTTAGAAAAACAGAAATTTTTGTCTCACACTTTTGGAGACCAGAAGTCTGAAACGAAGGTGTGGGCAGGACTGTGTTCCCTCTGAAGGCTCTTGGGGAGGATCTGTTCCAGGCTGTCTCCTGGCTCTGGTAGTTTCTTGGCTTGTGGCAGCAAAACTCCAATCTTCTCATGGCATTCTCCCTGTGTGCATGTCTATGCCACCATTTCCCCTTTTTATAAGGACACTGGGCATATTGGATGAAAACTCACCCTACTGACCTCATTTTAACTTGATTACCTCTATAAATACCTACCTCCAAATATTCCGCATTCCAAGGTACTAGGGGTGAAGACTGCAACCTTTCTTTTTGGGAGGGACACAATTCAACCAATAATATATATTTGATATGTACTTTAAGTGTATTAATTGTTCATTAGATAATGTGGGCTGTCCCCACACTCCTTTGCTCTTTTATTAGCCATCAACACAAATGCAGTGTAAATAGTTTGCAGCTGTTGGGAGAAACAATGTTTTTTCCCCTTTAATTAAACCTAGGGGCCTATTCATTAGAACTATGTACAGAGCACACATGCAGCTGGTCAAATGAATAAGGAGCAACTAAAGTTGCTAGATAATTTAGACCATTTAGATAGATACAGTCTTTAAGTGATCAGTGAATATTTGAATATTTGTTGCATCTTTATATATATATATTGGTACATATACATACCTGTATATATGCACATATGTAAAATGCAGCAACTATTCCTAACGGCGGATCAGATTAGATTGATGTCAGAAATCCCAGTGCACACAGCCATAATCTTCTGGTTTATTTACTGATAATGGAATTTAACTCTGAAACATCTATCAATAGATTGTAGCATTTGAGAATTAAAGCTTTCAATCAATTCTTAATAATATAGATCCGTACTGGGCATCCAGAAATAGAAATACTGGGATTTTGGTGAAGTGAAAGACCCATGGTCTTAGAGACAGAAGACTGTGTCTGGGGGCTGCCCCTTGACTTGCGTGTGCCTGGGTGGGCTGTTGACCCTCTCTGCACTTCTCTGAAGCTTCACTGGGTGTAAAGGCAACTAATGTGCTCTATATCCCTCATGAGATTGTTGGATGAGAGCCTATGATTGGGCAAATGTATGATATTGATACTGTTATTATGGATTAGTTATTCAAATGATATTCTTGTTTGTTGTATTTTTTCCCTGTTCTTTTCTAGTCAACAAGCACAAGCCATGGATCGAGACTTCGTATCATGGAGTCATAACTGAGAACAATGACACAGTCATTTTGGACCCACCTCTGGTAGCCCTGGACAAAGATGCACCAGTTCCTTTTGCAGGTGAGGTGACGGCTTAGCACGGTCGGGCTTGGCTCACTGTGGACACGTGTTGGGAAACCTCCACAGAGCCCAGGCCAGGGCGTTATAGCTGTTTATAGCTGTGCATCCCCTAGATCAGCCTGCGATGCTAAAGTTGTATGCCTCTTCTTGTTTCTGGTGTGGATTCTGTCTCTCCTTATGTGTTTTTTTTTTCTTCATGTTGTCTCCAATGTAAGACCACTGTTTTTTGTTCTTCTGAGGGGTGGTTAATTGCTGAACTGACCCTGGAGTTGGAGAAGTTGGGCTAGTAAGATTCTTAGGGGAGTTTTTCCCTAGAGAGCTGACCCATGGACATGATAAGATGTGTGACCCTCTGTCCCCACTACTCATATATCATGGATATGTGGAAACTTGTAGCTTGGTAAATTGGTAAGAGAAAAGGGAAAGAAAAAAGGACCAGGAAATATTTGCTAAGGGTGGGACAGAGACCTGCCTTTGAGATTTCAAGTGGGTGTGGCTTTTGGAGGGGACTCCAAAGGCAGTGCCATGTTGCCCTCTGCATCTGGTGTCTAGAGAGCCTTCTCACTGTCATCAAGACTACCCCTGCTTCCTGTTCTGACTTCCTAAGGGCCAGGCCCCAGGAGGGGTGGGTGAGGAATATGGCTAGGTCGTGTGTTTCTGTGGATTTTGGCAAAGAGTAGGACGGGTGATAGCAACAGGAGGAGAGATTAGACAAAGGATTTCTGAAGATGCCTGCGTCATGAGTAATATTGTTAACATTTTATAACTGTCAGGAGAAAGACAGGAAATTTAATGAAGGTTTTCAAGATTTCTGGAAGATTGCTTTATGATAGATGGGTGCCAGGCTAAGGTTTTCACCATTATGAAGTCTATTTTTTCTGACAGTTTGTCTGCTACATTATGAGCTACTTGGGCAGAAAAAATAGGCTCTTTTGCACTACTAAGAGATAAGCTCTGTGAAGACCCTTTTTTTTCATTACAGAGTATTATAAAGTAAGGAGAGAACGAGTGGGTTAAATGGGGAAATCCAGCAGTATGTGAAGATAAACCCATAAGCATTGTTGCAGAGAATGGGGGAGATACTCTCGACTCTCAGAAGAAAGCGTTATCTTTATTTTATGTAGAATGATAGCCATCAAGGGTGACTTCCATGGTGTTTAGAATTGGGGCATTTCCATACCTCTCCCAGCCACCCTCAGAAGTTCAACTGAATGCCACTTGGAAGTGTAAACTCCATGCTGTCTTTTCCACATCAGATGAAGTATCTTCCCCAAACCTTTGCCAGCCTAGGAATACTCCAGCACACCCGCTTCTTGCACATAGCTAATATGGTACCAGGCTTAATTGGCAATTCTTAGTAACCCCCAAAAATTGGCTTTTTAAATAAATATTAGCAAAAATGTTTGGGTCATGAAAATGTTTGGCTTGGCATGCACTGTGTGCTTAAAAAGTAGAGACAAACATTTAGAAATTGGGAGATTTAGCATAAAAATGCAGGATTCTGGTTTCTCTTGATGGATCAGATTTGATATACAGAGCTGAGGAGTGGCTTCCTCTCCACTCTGAGCCTGTGCTCCCAGCTTCCTTCGGCCTCTTCTCTCAGGCCTGTGAGCAGAGGCCCTTCCACTAGGCAGGCCCTCTCATTGGCTTTTCCCTCACAGTAATAGAGAAAACCAGTGACAGATTAAAGGGGAAGTAAACAGATGTCATTAAGTCATTTCAGTGTATCAAGGTTCACACTTTGAGAGATAAGTAATATGTCTGATTGTGTGTTATATCTACCCTTTATGTAGTCCAGAACTCACCCAGTAGTGAACAGGGACACTGATGTAGTTGAATAAGCTGTTCTATAATAAAGTTATTAGCTCTCTAATATGCAGACTAGAATAGAAAAATAAAAACCTCAAGCAAATCTGATATTTGAAAGTTCAGATTTATGAAAGATTACTTAACTGTCTAGGTTTTAGGGCTAAAGAAAAATTACAAGTTTTATCTGAAGATTCCCTGAAGAATTTCCTTACATTTCAAACCCATGACATTCCTTTAAACTTGAATTTGTATTCTAACTGTTGGATGTGCCCACAGTTGTTCAAGCACATCTTGAAACCGAGGTTTACTTCTAAGCCAAGCCCTAAATAGTTTTTTCCATCTGAAGAAAATTCCTATACTCCTCCTATTATTTGCAGATGCCTTAAAAAAATCTAGCTTAATACATCAAAATATAATCCTCCAAGCTCTTAAGAGTAAAAAATAAAGGTGCTTTTTAGAATGGCCAAAGCTATTTTTCTCAGTGTTATTTATGATCGGTGCTAAGACAGGACACAGGCACTAGCCATCCATCCATGCTGTAGGCATTTATTTTAAAGCATTTATCTTAAAAAGAAAATACTGAAGATTTATTTCAGATCCCTATCATTCTCATAAAATTGAAAAATTCATATCTGCCAGCTCCATCACTCTTCCAAGTCAACCGAAGCTCTTAGTCCCCCCATCAGCTGTGGCTGTGTTGTGTCAGCTTCCCCACCCCTTCCCAGTGGTCTTCATTTCCAGCTTAGCCTGTGAGGTGAGCTGTAAGCTTTGCGGAAGACAGTTTCATCACACTGTTTGTGCTCCGCCTTGTTTCTCTTATCTTTCTCCCCTTGAAATATTTTTTTAAAAAATTTCTTACACATAGATTCTGCTAAAATATTAGGAAAAATCATGCACAACTCAAGTGATTTTCATTTAAATTAAAATCATGATTGTATTTTGTATATAAATGCAGATTTCAGGAATATAAAATAGATTTTATGGTATTTCTCCTGCTTATGACAATATAAAGTGTTTATGGCAGAAACTGTGGAAAATACAGGAAGCACACATAAAAAACACACAGTATATGTCTTCATATCCCCAGAGAGAACTACGTTTTAACATTTTAGTGGATTTCCTTCCAGTCATTTTTCTACTCTTTTTTGTCAAAAATTGTGATCACATAACATATTTAATACTATAACTTATTTTCCCCACTAAACTAATAAAAATACAATATTTTATTAAATATTCTTCTGTGACTGATTAAATTGCTTCATGATTTCCTACTTCATGAATGTTCTATGGTTTACCATTCTCTTATTGATTGACAATATGTCTATTTCCAATTTTATTTTATTATAACACATGTCCACATTTCAGATTCTATTGTTTGGATGGAGTTCCAGAATTGGAATAAATTGGTCTAGCATTTTAAATTTCCTGAAATATGTTGAGCTGCTTTTTAGAAAAGTTGTGTGAGCTTGCAGTCCCACTCACACCGGAACAGCCAATCATTCCCTGGCCTTCATGTGCCTTATCCTAATGATGTGTCTTAGGGACAGTATGATGGAATAGCTGCTTACTGTCAATATCTGTGAAATAATATAAGCTTTGCAGAGTTTTTGTTTCGATGAAATTTTAAAAAGAAGTCTCTGACACATGTTGCAATGATTCAAGATATACTAGAATTTTAATAAATTTGGGTTTCCTTTTCCAGACCCTCCTCCCTCCAGTCTCACAGGGCAGATAACTAACTCACAGAGAAGCTAAGCAATTTGCCCAGTATCCCAGAGCAGGCCAGCGTGGGGCTTTGTCACCACTTGCTCTGAGATCCCTTTTGATCCCTGCCCCACCTGGTGAGTGAAGTACTGAAACTCAGCCAATGAAACCTCCCTCAGACTGCAGTCCAGCCCATTAGACTTCACTCAATTCTCAACCCAGTGTCTGAGCTCTGTAGATTTGACCTTCTTAGAGAAACAGATACAGAAAAATCCTTGAGTAATATAATGAAAATCCTGTCCACTGCATGGCAAAAAACGATAATGAAAGCAAGCTGGGCACACCGTGAACTTATTAATTTCTACCTGTGCCCCACTGAGGCCTGTTAGGAAACCGTAGAGACTTTTAAATTTGAAGGGAATTAGATTGCCTTTCAGAGATGATAGAACTTCTCATTTGTCTACATTGGGCCAGAATGGACTTGTCTTTTATAAGGACAGGGCTGCAGAGAATGATCAGGCATAATTGGCTGACTTCTCAGGCTGGGCTACTCTCTGAAGGATGCCCAGAAAATTGCCTGGGACGTGATCTGGCCTGGTTTGATCAGCTGGTTATAGTGCTGGTTGCAGCAAGGAATGCTCTTTCCTACATGGTTGATTGTGTTTGTACCTCTGTTGTGTTCAGTGTCTGCCAGTCTATCTGCCTCTGTGTCTTTGGACCTGCACCAGGTTCCTGCTCATGCCTCGGGATCTATAGGTGCCTGATGGCAGAGACCCTCCCAGAAGGCTTGGTATAGCCCTGATGTCTTATAGTGAGAAGGGAAGGAAGGGGTGTGAACAGTCACCAGCTTTGAGCCAGACACACATAGTTTTACATTTAGGACCTGCCACTTCCTAGCTTATAATACAATCTCAGATAAATCACTGAACTCCTCGGAGGGACAGTTTTCTTATATTTAAAATGAGTATAATTGTAATACCTACTCCTGGTGTTAATATGTGGATTAAAAAGATATTAATGCACAATGTCTGGAGCACCCTCTGGCAGCCAGTAGATACCCAAGAAATCATAGTTCTGATCATCACAGCTATGGTGATAATGAGGGTAATCAGAGTAATTGCAATTATTATTATTATTATCAAAAAGCCACAAGTGTTTGACTCATTTTAGGTTGATTACAATAGTGCAATTTAAATCTGTGTTGATGATGTTAAGGAAAAGAAAAAAGCAAGTTTGGAGTTTGTTCTAAGCTTTGATGCAGTCACCTGCTTGTACCACCAAGTATGCTGCCTAGATTATTTGGTTATGTGGTGGTGTGAGAACAATCAGTTAAATGATGTAAGGGAAAGTAGCTTCAAAACTATGCAGAACTCTCTGTAAATAAATGCTAGTTAGTTGGGAATAAACATTTTCACATTCTACCTGTAATTTATCCTTATAATCTATTAGTTCAAAGATATAGTTTCACACTATCACAAACCATGTGGCCTTTTATTATGAACACACAGACACACACACACACACGCACGCACACATGCACACACACAATTACATCCAAACCTCACCAGCTCTGTGAAACAGGTAGGTCAAATATTATGATTCCTTTCGTATCATAGGGAAATTTTGTAAACTGTTGAAGCTTACCTAGCCAGGATGGATCAGCCCTGTCACTGGATTCCAGACTCCGAGTCCTGCCATCTTTCTCCTCTGCCAGTTGTCCAGTGTGTAAGACATATCTCGTTGGCAGATTTACATGGTACCCAGACATAGCGTTAAAGAACGCCGAATCCCATGCTGAGGAAGGCATTACCCTTTAAGTTCTCTTTCTGAGTGTGTCAGGGCAAAGGTGCAGCTTAGGAGGTTCAGTATCTCTTGACCACCTACCTACCTCTCAAACCCTTGCTAACCACTCTTTTGACAAAGAGGAAGAAAGCTCTTTCACAGAGCCTTCCATAGGCAACAACCTCAAGCTAGAATTTTAATAAAATTCTGTTGCATTTTACTTAAATTACTTTCTATTTGAGGCAAGTATTACTAGCATTTCATTTTGGTCATTTTTTTTTACAGAAATTCACTTGAGTTTTTTTAGAAAACCGAATTTAAAGGAAAATATAAGTAAATTGGTATTTTGGTGGTTTGTGGTGTGTGGAAGCAGCAAAAACCAAGAGGTCCATGAATGAGCACCACACGGGGCACTGTGAAATATAATGGCCTCGCTCCTTCTTCCAGTGCCCTCAGGACTCCAGGCATAGGACTCAGCCATCTTCAGTCTGTCCTGCCCCACGGCTCTCTGACCTCTTGTCCTGGCCCGGAGAAGCCAACCACATCAGTCTCACAGTAGATGTGCCTTTGCATTCCAAGCTGGTTTGTTTGGGGGCCATTCCTGAAGGCCAGAAGGCAGGGTGCTCGCGGTGTCCCACTCTGCTCTCTAAGTAGCCACTTGGCTTCAGCTAGAAGCCAGCCCGTAGCCTCCCTGCAGAGAACCAGGCTCAGACCCATCTGGAATCCACAATCTGGGCCACTGTCTCAGACCTCACAGAGTTGAGTCAAGATAGGCCAGGAGCACAAAGACGTGGACCAATGTCTCTTCGTTCAAGTACATGTGAAAATCACTAAAAAGAACAAAGAATAATTAAATCAAGTCCCATTTATTTATTTTTGTTGTTGCTGTAATTGCCATTGGGGTCTTAGTCATAAATTCTTTGCCTAGGCTAGTATCTGGAAGAGTTTTTCCAACATTTTCTTCTACAGTTCTTATGGTTTCATACCTTACACTTAAGTCTTTTATCCATCTTGAATTAATTTTTGTGAGTGGTGAGAGATAGAGATCCTGTTTCATTCTTCTGCATGTGGCTATCCAATTTTCCCTGCACCATTTATTGAATGGGGTTTCTTTTCCCCAGTGTGCATTGTTATATGCTTTGTCAAAGATCAGTTGGCTGTACGTGGTTTCATATCTGGGTTTTCTCTTCTGTTCCATTGGTCTATGTCTCCATTTTTGTGCCAATACGGTGCTATTTTGCTTACTATAGCCTTGTAGTATAGTTTGAAGTCTGGTAACGTGATGCCTCCTGATTTGTTCCTTTTGCTTAAGATCGCTTTGGCTATTCAGGCTCTTTTCTGGTTCCAAACAAAGCATAGAATTATTTTTTCCAGATCTGTGTAATATGACATTGGTATTTTTATGGGAATTATATTAAAGCTGTAAATCATTTTGGGTAGTATGGATGTTTTAACAATGTTGAGTCTACTGATCCATGAACATGATATGTTTTTCCACTTGTTTATATCATCTGCAATTTCTTTCCTTACTGTTTTGTAATTTTCTTTGTAGAGATCTTTCGGCTCCTTGTTTGAGTATATTCCTAGGTATTTTATTTTCTTTGTAGCAATTGTGAATGATATTGAGACTTTGATTTGACTCTCACTTTGACTATTATTGGTGTATAGGAATGCTACTGATTTGTGTACATTGATTTTGTAACCTGAGACTTTGTTGAATTTATTTATCAATTTCAGGAGTCTCTTGGTGGAATATTTGGGGTTTTCTAGGTATAAGATCACATCATCTGAAAAAAGTGAGAGTTTGACCTCCTCTTTTCCAATTTGGATACCGTTAATTTCTTTCTCTTGTCTGATTGCTGTAGCTAGGACTTCCAGCACTATGTTGGATAGACGTCATGACAGTGGGCATCCTTGTCTTATAGAAAAGAATTTACCCATACTCCTAAGATCCTAGTAGACTTTTTCTATTCATATGTAGATGTATATTTTTTAATTAATTTGGATCATGTTGTATTTGGCTCTGGGTCTTTGTATTTTCACTGTTGACAGGCATTCTCCAAGCTGATTAAAACTTTTTCAAAAATATTACTTAGGTGTTAGCATAATTATACATCATATAGATGTACCATAATTTATTTAACCATTCTCCTATTTTTGGATATTTAGACTGTTTACAATAGTTTTCCATGTTTTTAAAATAAAACTTCCGTGAGCAACTTGGAAATGCCTTTCTTACATAAGCATAGGAGACAGGATTTTATTTTTGTGATTTAGTTCATAGTGAATAAGAAAAAACAGATGTGTTCTTTTTTCAGTGACAGATTGAGATTGTGTTGTCAAATGTTTTGCTCACACTATCTGTGACTGCCCAACTTTAGAGAAGATGGTAGAGTTCAGAATAGATGGGGAAGTCAGAACTGGACTCGCATTCCATGCCTGTCTGCCACCTGTAGGGGGACTCAGTCCCCATGTACTCAGACTTCAGGCCTCCATCCCTGTGGCGAATTCTCCACCCTCTCCACAGTGAATTTGATCTTGGGTTCTCCAGTGGCAGGCAAGGTGCTATTTGAGGACTCATAGAAGCAATACAGAAATTGCTTTAAAGCTTAAAACATTTGAGGGGTGAGGGGACAGCAGCCAGGAAACCTGGTCAGGGTGATGCTTGTAATCTCTGGAGAGGATAACAGGGAAAGGTCCATGTGTTGTTCCTCAGGAGCAGCAAGGCTGTTGCAATGGCCACACCCATACAACTAATTCTGTTGGTGCTGCCAACAGAATCTCTGCCAAGCAGACTGGGAGAAGGTAGCCCTGATGCATCCATCACTCTGGAATTAAAGTATTAATTGGGCTCTGTTCCATCATTCTCTTTCTTCTGCCAGTTTGGCAGCTTCCAGCCTTGATAGTGATTGATATGGGGCTGGGTGTGTGTGTCTGGGGTCCTCTTTTGGCCATCTCCACCAGGGTCACCACATTCATTCCAAATTTTCCCTTTCACATTTTATACTCTTCCCTCCTGCTGATGGCCAGGAGGCAGATCTCAGCACCACTGGGGTGGACAGGGGCCACTCACATAATCTTTGGGGTCCATCATCTTTCCTTGATCACCGAAAACTGTCTCTCAGTGTCTCTGAAGCTGCCTGTCTAGGTAGCCCCTGACACTTGACCTTCTTTTGATTTTGTTCATATCAAAGCCCATATGTGTATCATTGCTGTGTGGCAGCTCACTCTTGGTAAGTGTACGGTAGCCCATCTCACCTGAAGGATTCTACTGTTTTCTTCTCCCCCATCACATTCTGTGCTCATCCTGGTGCCCCAGTCCTCTCCATAGGGTCTCATTGGAAAGGGCTTATTGGCAGCAGCAGGAGACTGTGTGAGGAGAGACACACAGAGCTCCTCCTGTGCTGAGTGGTCAGAGGTGGACTTCGAGGGCAGAAAGGCCATGGGGGAAAGCTGAAGGGGATGGCCCCAAGCGGATGGCTAGAGGAGGGACTCAGAGCCAGAGTTCAGGGAAAGGAGGGCAGGTGAGAGTTTCACTCAGCCAGAGAAGAGGGTGAAGGTCACAGGTAAAGACCCAGAGCAGGGCTTGGTTCTGTGGTCTGGCTGATGGAGAGAGGCAGGGGTAACGCCAGCAGGGCCTTCACACCCACCAGTGACTCTGGCCCAGGGCTACTGAACCTTCTCCATGAGAAGACTCTGGCTAGGTCATGCTCTAGGTCAAACTCATGTTTGAGGGAGAACCATTAGATGCTTGTGGGCTGTTTCTCACCAACAAGGTTGAAAGGGACAGTCAGGGAGGCAAACTGTCCTGGTTTATCTGAGACTGAAGGGTTTGCTGGAATATATGAGGTCCTGGAGAGCCAGAGTGAGTGGGTCACTCTAACAGGAAGGATGTGGAGTTCCAGATTAGGACACCTGAGCACTGGCACTGGGAGATAACTTGAGAGAAGAAGTTGAATGTAGGAATTTCATGTTTTCTGGGACTCTGAGTTAACGACAATACTACACTAAAACAAGATGAAAAATGAACAATGAAATCAATAATAATAGCAGCATTGGTGCCAGCCCATATGGTAACTGTGCAAATTAGAAACAGGTGCCCCTTCTTACAGATGGACACTGTCTCACGCCAGAGCACACAGCTTGGCAAGTGGAGAAAGAGGTGGATTTCAGCCCCTGCTTGTCCCCTTGGTCACACATCCTTGTATAGAAAACAATTGCACACAACAGCACTGAAAATTAGCTAACATTTACTGAGTACTTACTACATACCAGGCACTATTTTACATATACTATTATTTAATTTTTACAACATCCTCTGAAACAGACATTTTCATTATCCCTGTGTTATAGAAGGAGAAACTGAGGTTAACCCAGATTGTACAATTTGCCCAGAACATAGCAGTAATGGTAAAATTGCAATTTTAACCCAGATGTCTCAGTTAAGTATTGCCATGCAACAGCCACCTCAAAACTTCTGAGCATCAGACAACAGCCATTACTTCTTTCTCATGAGTCTACCTGTTGACTGGGCAGCTCTCCTAATCTGCGCCAGGCTCGGCTGATCCCTGCTGGGCTGGTTCACGTGTCTACAGGCAGCTGGTGGGTCAGCTGTACGCTGGCTGGTCTAGGGTGGTCTAGGGTGGCTTTGGCTGGGATGACGCAGTTCTCCCCCATGTATTCTTCCAACAGGCTAGCCTGAGCTTGTTCCTATGGTGAGAAGCCAAAAGTGCAGAAATGCTCAAGCACTTTTGCAAGCAGCTGCTAATGACAAATTTGTTACTGTCCCACTAGCTAAATCAAGCTCTATAGCCCAGCCCAGAGTCAGTGTAGAAGTGGACTACCAAAGGGCACAGAGGGAAGGGTCATAATGCAACCCGTTCTACCACAGTCTGCCTGAGGTCACAACTATTCGTCCCTTCCTCATGTAAAATACATGCACCCTTGTCCTAGGACTCCCAAAAGCTGTATACAAGCATGGAATCTGGCTTGAAGACCAAGATTTTGTGATCCTCGTGAGAGCTGGGTGTAGCTCCTCCTGATCCAGAGACCTGTGAACTGAAAAGATGAGTTATCTTCCCACACAACGTACCCACCCAGGGAAGGAAAACCTCAATAACACACCCATTCAAAAAGGATCCCAGGAGGGACACACCTGCCACTGTTTGGCCATTTGGCCACAGTGATTCTGATATCCTGCTAAAAAACTGTTGCCAGGGGCTCCCCCATCTTGAGGGTAATTCTGCTCCTAAAAGGGACTCCCCAGCTGCTGTTCTCTACTGCTGCGTTGGCCCCTCCTCCCCTGGCCATCATTTGGTTCTGCTACATTCCAGGTCAGATGGGCCCAGAGGCAGTCGGCACAGTGCTCCTGTGGTCAGCATCCTGGGCTCCATCCCTAAGGAAGTTCTTAGCTTCATCCATCTTCACATCAGTGTCCAACTTGGGGAAAGCAATGGTTAAGCCTGGGCCTCCCAAGTCAGGACTTTATACAATAAATGAGGAAAAACAAAAAGTGAAGAGCAAAACCCCCAAACCACCTTTTTTCTGTTGGAAAAACAATTCAGAAGACCCAAGAAGCTCCAAGCTTGCAGACATTCTGGGATATCAGGGACTTCAGATCTACGACATGCCTTATTGACAAGTATGATACACACTTGTCTGTGGTGTTTTCCCACCCACGGCCCCTGGCAGCCAAACTCTAACTAAGCCCCATGACCCGGCCCCTTTGCCCAACTGTGATCCAACCTGGGGTGCAATTCTAGGTGGCCAATAAATAGGCTAGTTATAATCTGTGACTTGCTACTTGGATTAAAGACATCACATAGGCCACTTACCTTCCTGTTTGGGTGCTGAGAGGCCAGGGGGTATAGGGTGTTACAGATGAAACTTCCATAACACATGCAAACTGTCAGCAGAATGAGGGGAGGGCAGCTGGTCCCAGAAAGAAGCAGATGTGCCCAAAGGGGAGACACTATAAGTGGTCCCTGAAGGGAACAGTAGCCTCAGTTCCTGAGTTGTCCTGATGTGTTGGTGATCCTAGATTTTTGTAAAATCATCCTTGTAGCTGCATTTTTATCCCCTCTTATCTCTTGATATGTCTCTGTCCCTGGAAACCAAAGAGGACTAATGAAAACCACTTGTTAATATGATTTACTGTATTGGGGGTGGGAGGGCACAAAGCATGGTTTGAGCTGCAGGAGAACCAAGGGCCCAGGAAAGCTCAGATAATGTGGCAGCACAGAGAAGAATGGAAATAGAGATGAATTGAGAATTTGCAAACATTAAGGGGAAACCTCGTAAAAACCTCTTCAAAAGTCATGGCTGGTGCCCATCACAGCAAAATCAGTGATGACTGAAAAACAAATCCAACTGTCAGGAATTGTACCATTTACTATCCAAGCTTAGGCAAGTTAGTACCAATTCAAATCCCTTCCCAACAGGAATTTTGGGCCTGTGCATGTTTGTCCTAAATGCCTTAGACTTATTTGAGATCACAACCCAAAGAATAGGAGTACAAGGAGGCGTTTATAGTTCATTCTGCTTGGCAGAGTGTCCAGACTGAGATCACTGAATACTTTGGCATGAGTTCAGAGCTTGATTTTATGATCTTGTAGCTGCCTGTAATCACAGACAAGGCATCAAAGGCCAGCTGTCCCCCATGAACCTTGACAGTCTATATAAACTAATTACTTCTTTATGAGCCATCCTTTCAGAGGTTTGGAGAGAGGGCCTGTTAAGCCAAGTTCAATATGATCTACAAACTTTAGACATTATTATTATTTATCTAAGATACAGCTGAGTGCCATGGTAAATGATGTCACTTGCAATGTTAGGCTTGGGTGGCTGTGGACTTCATTAAAACACAATCCTCTTTGTATTTTTTTTTATGGGAAGGTGAATCCCATTAAAAAAGATGGCAGGGGTTCTTTCTGCACATTAATGATACTAGTAGCAAATTTTGAAGAGCAAAAAAGGCAAAAGGAAAACAAATTGGGGAAGTGAGGGCTGGGCCTACCATTGGGGTGTGTTCTATGTCAGCTTCTGCCACTGGTCACCACTGCCTGCCTCTGCGTGCTTGTTACTCCGATGCTGTCCTCATCGGCCCCCACTGAGGCTGGGTCACGTGTCCTCCCTGGGCCAGCCCACATGGGAGGCCCTGAACCACGTTGGCCTCTCTTAATCACCTCTTTCCTTAGCCTGGGAGAAAAAGTCTTGTCTTTTCTCTTCTTCCAGTTACTCTTGCTAAGGAGCTCCCTCAGAGAAGTTGTCCGGACTCCTAAGTCATACTATTGTTTCTGTTTTACCACGAAGTCCTTCCTCTCTAGAAATGGATGGGTCCTCCCAGGCTTGAGGGGTGCGTGATGTATTCACATGCAGGTCTGAGCAGTCCTGTGGAAGTAGCCTTCCACGGAAGCCTTGTTGCTGGTTCTGGCCTCCACCATCTCAGTTCTTTCTCATGTGTACTGCTTTATTTTCTCTTGAGAGCTCAGATATTCCTGCCTGCTAACTGGGTGCCACTTTGCCTCCCCCCCCTCCTCTTGTGCCCACATCCAGTCCACAAGACATGAATATAAATGTTTGAAATCAATTTACAAAGAGGGTCCTGAGCCAAATGCAACCCAGTGTGTGCAGCCAGATCGTAGGGAGTAGTGACAGGTGCCTGCCCCGGATCAGGGCCTTATGTCCACCCCACTCAGGACTAGGTCCTGCACTGACATCCTGTGAAATGTACTCTTCTCTCCTAATGGCATCTTTGTGGCCTCCATCCTTGTGGCCATAGCTCCTTCAGTGCTGTCCTCTGCCCAGCACTTGCCACAGTGGGCTGCACATGTCTGTTTGTGAGTCTGCTTTCTCAAGGGTCTTGAGCAGCAGTGTCTGAATCCATTTTGTGTTCCTGGCACTGAGCCCTGAGTAGGTGCTCAATTAAAATTTGTTGAATGAATGACAGATTGTATATTCCATGCTTAAGCTGACCTATCACCTTCTCTTACTGCTTTTGACATGTTTGCTCCTGGATTCTGCTGCACTTTCAATGCAATCTGTTTAGTCATCTGCTCCTTATGCCAGAGCGGGCTCAAATACCCTATGTCCTAGCACACCATCTAGCTTAGAAATTCTCAGTAAATATTTGTTGATTTGAATTGAAAAGGACTCAACAGCTTACAACCTATTTCTAAGCAGCATGGGGGTAGGGAGAGGGGGTAGTGGAGTTCAGGATCGTCTCATCCCTGCTGCTTATGTTGTACCCACAGGGGCGAAAGTGGACCCCTGGAGGCCCTCTGGCATATTTGGCAGCAAAGCCACCCCAGCTTCTGTGTTTCCCAGATCACTACTCACAGGTCTGAAGTAGCCAATGGAGGAAGAGGCCTGGCCAAGGGAAATCTGGACTGGAATGGACTGTAGTGAACCAAACAGAAGGGACTGTTGCAACTCAGCAGTGGCTAATTTTTTTTATTAAGAAGGTTGGTTTTTAAAAATCTAAATTCTTTATTTTGAGGTAATCGTAGATTTCCATGCAGTGGTAAGAAGTAATACAGAGATCCTGTGTACCCCTTACCCAGTTTTCCCCAGTGATACCATCATGCAAAGCTATCATACAGCATCACAACCAGGACAGTAACATTGGTAGAGTCAAGATACAAAACATTTCCATCATGTTACCCTTTTATAGCCACGCCCACTTCCCTCCCAGCCATCCTCTCCTCAACCCCGGGTAACCACTTATCTGTTCTCATTTCAATAATTTAGTTATTTCAACTATGTTATATAAATGGAATCATATGGTAAGCAACCTTTTAGAATTGACCTTTTTCACTAAGCACCATTCTCTGGAAATTCAACTAGGTTGTTGCCTGTACGAATAGTCCATCCTTTTCAGTGCTGACTAGTAGTCCTTGGTATAGATATACCACAATTTGTTAATTTAAGAACATCTGGGTCGTTTGCATTTTGGAGCTATTATGAATGAAGCTGCTATAAGCATTTATGTGCAAGCTTTTATGTGAACATGAGTCTTCACTTCTCTGGGATACAACATGTCAGGAGTAAACTGCTGGGTCATATAGTAGTTGCATGTTTAGTTTTTTAAGAAACTGCTAAATGGCTGCACCATTTTACTTTCCCATCAACAATGTATAAGTAATAGAGTTTCTTTGCATCTTCACCAGCATTTGATATTATAGCTATTTTTTATTATAGTCATTCAGATAGGTATATAGTGTTATCTCAATGTGGTTTAATTTGCATTTCTCTAATGACTAATGATGTCAATGTCTTTTTGTGTGTACATTTTCTTTATATAATCCTCTTTCATGAAATGTTTCTTCATGTCTTTTATCCCTTTCATAACTGAATTGGGTTTTTTGTTATTTTTTAATATTCTTACTGTTGCCTTTTGATAATTCTTTACATATTCTAAATACTAGTCTTTTGTCAAATATGTGGTTTGTAAATATTTTCTCCCAGGCTGTAACTTGTCTTTTCATCCTCTTAACAGAGTCTTTCTCACAGCGAAAGTTTTTTATTTTGATGAAATCCAATTCTATGCATTGTACTTTTGGTGTAAGGTCTAAGAACTCTTTGACTAGCCCTAGATTCTGATGATTCGCTTCTGGGTTTTTTTTTTTTCCTAAAAGTTTAAGAGTTTTACATTTAAGTGCATGATACATTTTGAGTTAGTTTTTGAATATGGGAAAACATTTAGGTTGAGACTCTTTTATTTATTTATTTATTTATTTATTTATTTATTTATTTATTTATTTATTTATTTATTGCTTGTGGATATCCAATTGCTCCCATATCCATTTGTTGAAAAGTTTGTCTTCTGTTAATTGCACCTTTGTCAAAAATCATTTGAGCATTATCTTAGTCCACTCAAGCTGCCATAAGAAAATGCCATAGACTGAGTGTTTATAAGCAACACAAATGTATTTCTCCCAGTTCTGGAGGCTGGGAAGTTCTAGATCAAGAAAACAACATTATCAGGTTCTGGCAAGGAACCTCTTTCTGGTTCATAGATGGAACCAGCTAAGTCCTCACATAATGGAAGGAGGAAGGCAGCACTCTGGGACCTCTTTTATAAGGGCACTAATGCCATTCATGAGGGCTCTGGCTTCACAACCTAATCTCCTCCCAAAGGTCTCACCTCCTAATACCATCACATTGGAGATTAGGTTTCAGCATATGAATTTGACGATGTGGGGTGGAGGATACAAACATTCAAAATATAGCAGACATAGGTGTATGGGTCTATTTCTAGGTTCTCTTTTCAGTTCTATGAATCTTTATGTCTATGGCTCCACCAAAATTATAATCTTGATTCAGTAGCTATATAAATCTTGAAATTGGGTAAATGGATTACTTCCAACTTGTTTTTGTTTTTCAAAATTGTTTTAATTATTTTAGTTCCTTTGCCTTTCCAAATAAATTTTAGAATAATTTTTCTATAGCTACAAAAAATCTTGCATGGCTTTCAACAGGAAATGAGTTAAACATGTATATAAATTTTAGAATTGATGTCTTTACGTAGTTGAGCCTTTCGATCCATGAGCATGCCATATCTCTCCATTTATTTACATTTTCTTGGATTTCTATCATCAGTGTTGTATAGTTTTAAATATACATTCCTGTACATATTTTTTTGGATTTATATCCATTTCATTTTTTGAGTGACTGTAAATGGGGTTGTATTTTCAATTTTCCTGTTTAGGTCTTCATTGCTAGTATATAGAAATATGATATACTAGCTTATGTTTTTATGTTTTCAATTGTGCAACCTTACTAAACTCATTAGTTCTAGGAGTTTTTGTTTTGTTTTTGGTAGATTCTTTGGGATTGTCTACACAATCAAGTCATCTGCAATTAAGGGCAGTGTTATTTCTTCTTTTCTGATCTGTTGGGTTTTATTTCCCTTTATTGTCTTATTGCACTGACTAGAACTTCCAGCATGATAATTGAACAAAGGTGATGAGAGAAGATATTCTTGTCTTGTTCCTAATCTCAAGGCAAAGCATTCAGTCTTTCACTAGTAAATATGTTACCTATAGAGTTTTTGTTGATTTTTTTTTCATCAAATTGAGGCAGTTCTCTATTCCTGAGTTTCTGTGAGGTTTTATTATGAATGTGTATTGATTTTGTCAAATACTTCTTTCCTGCATACATTGATATGAATATGTAATTTTTCTTCTTTAGTTTGTTAATATAGTGATACTATTGATTGATATTCAAATATTGAACCAACCTTGGATCCCTGGAATAAACCTCATTTAGTCATAATTCTTTTTATAGGTCGCTGAATTCTATTTGCTAATATTTATTCAGATTTTTTTTCCTCCATATTCATGAGGGATATTAGTCTGTAGTTTTCTTTGTATTGTCATTGTCTGATTTTATATCAGGATAATACTACTTCATAAGATGAACTGAGAAGATCTTTCTCCTATTTTCTGGGAGAGATTGTATAGAATTGGTGTTAATTCCTTTTTAAATATTTGGTAGAATTCTCCAGTCAAATTTTCCATAACAGTGTTGTTGGACGAATTTCTAAATTACAAATTCAATTTCCTCAATAGTTATAGGGCTGACTTCAAATTATCTATTTTATATTGAATGAGTTGTAGTAGATTGTGTTTTTCAAAGAATTGGTCCATTTTGTCTAAGTTGAAAAATTTACTTGTGTAAAGTTGTTTGTAGTATCCTTTTGAAATCTGCAGGATCTGTAATGATACCTGCTGGTTCACACTTGATATTGATAATTTATGTTTTTTCTCTTTTTTTGGTCAGATTTTTTGGAGTTTTGTCGATTTTATAAATCTTTTCAAAGAAACAGTTCCTTATTTTATTGATTTTCTCTATTGCTTTTTTGTGTTTTGTTTCATTGATTTTTGTTGTTGTATGTATTTTTCCTGCATTTTACTTGTTTGAGTTTATTTTGCTCTTCCTAGGCTTTTGAGGTGGTAGCTTAGATTATTGATTTTGTATGTTTCATTTTTTTAATGTATATATTTAATGCTGTAAATTTCCCTCTCAGCACTACTTTATCTGTGTCCCATAAATTTTGATGTGTGTATTTTTATTTAGTTCAATGTATTAGTATATTTCCATTGAGGCTTCCTCTTTGACTCATGAGTTATTTAGAAGTGTGTTATAAATTTTCTTTTTTTTAAATTGTTTTTTATTTCAGCATATTATGGGGGTACAAATGTTGAGGTTACATATATTGCCTTTGCCTTCTACAAATGTTTGGAGATTTTCCTGTTATCTTTCTATTATTGACATCTACTTTGATTCCATTGTGGTCAGAGGTAACACTTTGTATGATTTCAATTTTCTTTGAGGCTTGTGTTATAGTCCATTTATAGTCTATCTCAGTATATGTTCTGTGGACACTTAAAAAGAAGGTATATTCTACTGTTGTTGAGTTATATAAATGTCAATTAAATCCTGTTGTTTGATGGTGTTGTCAAAATTTTCTATATCCTATCTGATTTTGTGACTAGTTTTATAACTTAAGAGAAGAATATTGAAATCTTCAACTATAATTATGAATTTGTTTATTTCTTCTTTTAGTTCTATCAGTTTTTGCTTGGCATATTTTGCAGCTCTGTTGTTTAGTGCATACACATTTAGAATTGCCATATATTCTTAGTGAATTGATCCTTTACCATTATATAATGTTACTCTTGGTCTCAGTAATTTTCTTTAATCTGAAATTTGCTTTGTCTCATATTAATATAGCCTCTCTGCTTTCCTTTGATTAATTTTTGCATGCTATATCTTTTTCCATTCTTTTACTTTCAACCCGCCTCTATCATTATATTTGAAATAAACTTTTTGTAGGCAGCATATTGGTTTGTGTTTTTCAGTCTCCTCTGACAACTTCTGCCTTTTAATTGTTTTGTTTAGGCCATTTACATTTAATGTAACGATTGATATGGCAGTGTTTAGATCTTCCATTCTATTTATTTTGTCTGTATTCTATTATGAGGGGTCTCTGTTTTCCTAACTTCTTATAAGTTACTTGGACACATTTTAGAATTCCATTTTGATTTAACTATAGTTTTTTTTAAATATCTTGTTGCAAAGCTTTTTTTAGTGGTTGATCTGAGTATTGTATACACACAACTTATCACAGTCTATTGGTGTTGTCATTTCGTCAGTTCAAATGATGTATAGAAACCTTATTTTCCTTCACAACCCATTTACCTCCTCTGTTGATAATATAATTGTCTTAAATATCTCTTCTATATATGTTTAGGGCCATATTAGATAGTGCTATAATTTTTGCTTCAAATGTAATTTAGAAAACTCAAGAGGAGAGGAAGTCTATTGTATTTAACATTATTTTTGCTTATATTGTTCTTTCTTCTTTTCTGATGTTCCAAAGTTTCTTTTTTTACAGTTTCATTTCTGTTTTGAAAATTCTTTTACCCATTCTTTCAGAATAGGACTTCTGGTGACAGATTCTATTAGTTTTTCTTCATTTGAGAATGTCTTGATTTCACCTTCATTTCCGAAGGGTATTTTTGCTGAATATAGGATTCTGGGTAGACGATTATTTTCCTTCAGCACTTGAAAAATAGTATTCTCTTCCTTCTGGCCCTCTTGATTTCTGAAGAGGAATCCATTGTTATTCTAACTGCTTTCCCCCATGGGTAAGGTGTCATTCTGACTCATTTCAACATTTTCTCTGTACCTTTTATCTTCAGAAGTTTAATTGTGGTGTCTTGTCATTAAATTCTTTGGATACATCCTGTTTGGTGTTCACTCAACTTCTTAAATCTATAAGTTTGTGTCTTTTGCCAAATATGGGGAGATTTCAGCTATTATTTCTTTGAGTATTTTCTTCCAGCCCTGCTCTTTTTCCTCTTGTTCAGAACTCCAATGACATAAATGTTAAATCTTTTGTTATAGTCCCATAGGTCCCTGAGACTCTTTTTTTTAAGTCTATTTTCCATCTGTTGCTCAGATTGAGTATTCCTATCTTTCTTTCTTCCAGTGCATTGATTCTTTCCTCCATCTGCTGATGAGCCTATCTACTGAGATTTTTACTGTATTTTACAGTTCTGATATTTTCTGTTTGGTTCTTTATATCTTCTTTTTCTCTACTGTGATTTTTTAATTCTTTTCTTGGGCTTTCTTCTTTTTCTTTTGATTCATGTGTGTTCATAATTGACCATATAAGCATTTTTATCATGGATGCTTTAAAATATTTGTCAGTGTCAGTCTCTTTGGGTGCTATAATAGAATATCATGTACTAGGTGGCTAATAAACAACAGAAATGTATTTCTCATAGTGCTGGAGGCTGAGAAGTCCAAGATCAAGATCCTGGCAGATTTGGTGTTTGGTGAGGGCCCACATCCTGGTTCACAGATGGCCATGTCCTTGCTGTGTCCTCATATGATGGAAAGGATGAGGAAGCTCTTTGGAATTCCTTTTATAAAGGCACAAATACCATTCATGAAGGCTCTTCCCTCATGACCTAATTACCTCCCAAAGGCTCTACCTCAAAATATCATCACATTGGAGATTAAGTTTCAACATATGAATAAGGGGAATAATCATTCAGTCTACAGCAGCCAAATAATTATAATATCTCTGTCATTTCAGTGGGGCATCTACTGATTTTTTTTCATTAAGTTGAGATCATCCTGGTTCTTGGTATGATGAGTGATTTTTCTATTAAAATTTGGACAATTTTGTATTTGCTCTGAGACTGTAGATCTTATTTCCACCTTCTGTTTTAATTGGCTTTTTTTCTGACATTGCTTCAGCAAGGGGAAGAGGGGCACCACCTCCTTACTGTCAACTGGGGGTAGAATTCCAGGTTCTCTACTTGGCCTTCATTGGCACCTAAGGGGATTATCGTCTCATTACTGCTGGGTGGGGTGGAAGTTTCAGCTTTCCAGGAAGTCTCCAGTGACACTGCAGTGGAGGTGGCCTCATTACAACTGAGCAATGGTGAAAGTCCTGACTTTCCACTTTGCTGTTTCTGACACCACCCCAGTAGAGCTCCTCATTACTGCCAAGTGAGGGTGGACATGCAGCCTCCTCACGTGGTCTGTAGGAGGGTGCTCATTACTGGTCACTGGGGATGACAGCTCCAGCTCCCTACTTAGCCTTCTCTGATATTACTCCAGCCAGGTGTTGGGGTAACACATTGCAAACTCAGGAGGGTGGAAGCCTGGTCTTTCTACACAGCCTTTGCTGGCATGAGTAGGGGTGAGGCCACAATTCTTTATTTAGTGTTTATCTGAGTAGAGTAGCTATTGTCTGAAAGTTTTCTGTCTTGCTATGCTTCCCCTTTCCTGGTTCTTTTGCTGGAGAGGGCAGTTGTTGGGGCCTTTTTGATTTTTCCCTGTACCAGATGGCATTTCTGAGTCGCTGCCTTTTTCAGCTCCAAGTTTGGGATATATGAGGAAAACAAGAACAACAAAAAAGGACCTCACAACTGTGTCATTCCTCATGTCTCAAGGTCTCTAGCTCGTCTGCCTTCTTCTCTCCAACTTTCAGAGTCTTCTTGTGTTTTATACGTTATGTCCAAGGGTTTTGAGTTGTACTTAGTGGGAAGAATAGTGAAAAGATTATTATTTATTTTAATCTAGAAAGGTAAGCTTGAGGCTGCCAGATCTTGTTATTTAAGAAAAGAAGCCAGAATTCCAGGGTTTTGTGTTGAATTTTTTTAAAAAAAGTAATTCAGTTGTATCTGTAAAGCACTGTGTAGACAGGTGGTTTACAGATTAAACAATGCTACTGGCTGAATTTGGCCCCAGGCCACCAGTTGGTGAACTCTGAATGAAGCTATCCAGGGAATATGAGATACAGTATGGTGGGTTTGGTACACTCCAAGGACAAGTGTTTCCCCTCTCCCACCATTCATTCATAAGAAATTATTGTCTGTTGCATGTGAACTATACTAGTGAATGAGACAGACAAGGGCTTCTTACTGTGGAGCTTACACCAATAGGCAAATGAAACATACTCTTCTATAGTGGACGTTATGATGGAAAAGAGGTTTCAGAAATAGATGTGACCATGAGCAGCTCCCTAGGTGGGCTGTCTTTCTGATGGTTAGTCCTAAATTGACTTCAAGAAACCAAAAGCATCTTTCTTCTTGTCCAAGAAGAATGCCTGGGGGCAGCCACACTGGCTCCAATGACAGCTGGAAGAGAGAGAACAGGTATCTCTTAGCTATGTCAGGTTCTGACATCAAGGCATCCTGTCCTGGCAGCTGGCCATTGTCAGAGATGGCAGAGCTTTCCCCACTCTCATGGTGAAGGAAGGCAGGGAGAAAAATCCGGAGGCACACTAAGGAAGGTCAAGGAAACAGGGAAGCTGAGTTGCAGTTGAAGGATTTGGCCATGAGTTATCATTGCCTGGACAGGTCCTAGAAATGGGAGGGAAGGCAGGGGGTTGCCTCCACATGTCTGGCCAAACCAGGGTTGCTGGAAGGAGCTGTAATGGAATGGGTATCCCTCACCATTTCCAGGGGAGAAAGAAGGCAGGAATGGAACCAAGAAGTCTCCAGCCCACATTCCTTTGACCCTTCTTGTCCATTAGGGTGGGTATGAGATAATCAGTTCGAGTCCCCTAGAATGCCAACCAGCATAAACGCCCACAGTGGGAATGCAAACAGAGGGAGCCAGCCCGAACAGCCAAAGTGTCCCGCTCTCATCTGTTGTACAGTGTTGAGCTTCTTCACACAGGTTTCATGGGGAAGCCAAAGTTTGAAAGGCCTAGTATTAAAGATTCTGTTTATATTCATATAACAGTGTGATCAAAACAGCAACATGGTCATTTTGTATGGAAAAAAATTACTTCTCTCCTTCTCTTGACTTATACCCAGGCCTTTCCCGTCTTAAAATCTTGAAATTTTCATAGGTCTTTGGCAATTCCACATTTTTTATGAGTTTCAGCAATGAAAGCAGTTGACTTACTCAGTTAGGCAAAGGATGATAAATACTAATTGAATTTTACTTTGCAGAATCCTGCAGCTGGAGATAAGGAAGCTTAAAGACATGACAAAAACAAACAAATACCACGTAGTTTGTTTTCCAGCATGGACAAATATAGCCCTGCCTGGCTTGTACGCACTCCTTTCCTCCAAATGTGAGAAGGCCACAGTCTCAGCTCACTGCTGCCAAGGTAGCTGTCCCCCCGATGCAATGATTGTTCAGTGGCATTTACAGCAGATTGCAGAGAGGAGAAAGAGCTTGCTGGATATAGCCAGCCTGGACCCTGGTGTCAGGCCATCAAATCTTATAAAAATAATAGCCACTGCCAGTCTACTAGAGGCAACATGTACCTGGAACCAAACTGTGGGACTTACACACATAATTTTATTTACATACACTAGTCATATGAGCTTGCAAAGGTGGCACTATTTTTTGCTTTAAAGATAAGGAAGATAAAGCTCAGAAAGGCTAAGTGATTTGCTGAAATTGCACAGCCAGGTAAATGTTAGAGCCAAAATTCACATAAATTGGCATCATTCATTGTTCCCATCACTGGTTCTCAACTGAGGGTGATTTTGCCCCTCAGAAGACATTTTTCAATATCCGGAGACATTTTTTTGGTTGTCTTAATGGGGGAGATGAAGGTTGCTATAGCATCTAGTGGGCAGAGACCGAGAGTGCTGCTTAACATCCTGCAATATACAGGATTGCTCCCCCATCAAAGAATTGTCTGGCCCCAAATGTTAATATTGTTGAGGCTGAGAAACCCTCGCCTAGAAAACAGGAGGCCTCAGTTTTAGTTTCTGTTCTGAATCTAGCTCGGAAAGTATCCTTGGACAAATTACTTCCTCTCTTTGAGGCTCAGTTTTCTCATGTGGAAAACAAGAAACTAAACTGTTTGACTAGATGATCTCTAAGGTATTTCCAACTTGAATACCCTATGGATCATGGGAAACTTTAGAATTTTATCTGTGGCTCTTGAAGTAGTCTTGAAAGTCCCTATGAAATATACTGAGGCTTCTAGAAAAAGTAATGGAAAGTTTTGGGAAGGCATCAATACATACATATGGATATTTATGTATTCTGTGATAGGAAAAATGCCTTTATATCATACTGTATCTGAGACTTAGTTGATGATCCTGTTTTGACTTCTTACCATAATTAGGCTGTCCATTCTGAACCAGCCAGTGGTCACGTCTCCATGGTGTATTGGTGCCTTTGGGGAAGGCAAATCACTAAGACTAGGACTAAAATGTTTATATTGCCTATAATGTTTGTATCATGGACCTACAGATTCTGGCAACCACAAGAACAGACTACAAAAGCTTGACCCTGGCTTAGTTCTGGCATCATCTGGTCAGAGGGGAAAAATTACTATTTTGTCAACACACTTACATGCACACACACACCCCTGCTTACACATAGATTAACCCACGTATTTGGCAAGAAGTTAAGCTTCTCAACCCCTTCACTTGGATTTGTTTTATGAAGATTTAACTTTATCCATGGTTTTATAATTGTGGAGAGTAGACCTTTGGTGTTTTGAAGATTCATTGCTAATCCTTTTGCAAAGGCAGGTGGAGAGCAAATAGGAATTTGCTTGAATTTTAGAGAGAAGAGGGCATTTGAGAATTGATGAATTGGGACATAAGACCCCTAACTCTCTCTGAGTTGTGGAGTAGGATATCAGTGTGGCCATCTTTAGTTCCTGTCTTAAGGGACCTGGCAGTCTCCTGATGGGAAGGCATACCAGAGATGGTTCGGGAGGTAAGTGACACCACTGTAGGCCAGGAGATGCTGTGAGGTGGACCTGAGTAGCAAGGTTGTGCGTGTTTCCAGCAGTCTGAATTATGCCTGCATCTTCAGGGATGAGCAGAGTGTCTGGCACACAAAGTCCTCGCTGAACAGTGCTGAGTATAACAGACCTGGCACAACCGTCCCTCATGGTTCTGTTTATGCTGTGTTGAAGCATTACCAAACCCCTGCTAAGCTCTGGACTGGGAACTCTATGAATGCAGGTCCCGGCTTATTCATCCCCACGTCCCCTGTGTCTGGCCCAAGCAGTCCCTAGGAATGGATAAATTCATGGGCATTCCCAAGGGTCCAGTGTTCCAAAGACCACAGACTCCCTGAGGGCCAGGGCTAGTCAGCTGGGGCTCCATGAGGTAACAGGGAACCCAAAAGATGAGGCAGAAAGAGGTAAGAGGGAGATGTCAGGAGCATGAGGAAGTTCAAGTGCCTTTTCCTGGCAAGAGTGGTCAGCTTTTTGTATCTGAACATCTGTATGAGTTTTCTCTTGCTGCATAACAAAGTGCCATAAATTTAGTGGCTTAAAATAATGCCCATTTGTTATTACACAGTTTCCATGCATCAGGAGACTGGGCACAGTGTGGCTGGGTCCCCTGTGCAGGGTCCCATCTGGCTGAAATCAAGCCACCTGCCAGGCTGCATTCTCATCTGGAGTGGGGTCCTCTTCCAGGTTGTGGGCAGACTGCAGTTCTTCCTGGTTGTAGGGATGAGGTCTACCAGCCTGGGGATGTTCTCAGCTCCTAAAAGCTTTTGGAAAGATAATAGCAGGTAATACACATATGCCAAGGACTTTATATAGATTATTTTATTTAATCCTCTAAACCAAGGGTCAGCAAACTTTTTCTTAAAGGATCCAATAGTAAATATTTTAGGCTCTGCAGGTTAAGAGGCAACATTGAGGCTATTGTGTAGGTACTTAATATAACCATTTAAAGTGTGAACATTTAAAATGTAAAAACCATTCTTAGCCTGCAGGCTGCTTAAAAAAAAAAAAAAAAAAAAGTTTGGCTGAATTTAGCCTGTGGGTTATAGTTTGCTGATTCCCTGTTCTGAACAATCCCATTATGCTGAAGGTGATAATATCCCCACTTGGGAGATGAATGAATGAGATAGGGGCCTTTAGGTTACTTGCCTGATGCTCTTAGCATCCAGGTGGGTCTCATTCTGATTCCCAGGTAGGATTCCTCAAGGCCTGATCTGAGCCAGCATGTGGGGAAATTATCTTACCCCCTAGCGAGTTGCTAACTCCTTGTCTTTCTCTCAAGTCCCCACATGGGCAACAGGGCCAAAAAGGTGGAAAGCCAGTCAGTTGGCCACGTGCAGCTTGTGTGGTGTGGGGCCAGTCATCCTATCTGCCAGTGCATCCCAGCCTCCTGATCGGGCAGAGCATTGTGCAGGGGCCGTTCTCAGCCCTCGCGCAGGCTGGCTGCAGGCTGTCAGGAAGCGCCTGGGCAGAAAGGCTTGGCGGGCGGGCAGGCTTCCTTCACCAGGACAGCCCTCTGTCTAATCACTGGTAGCCTTGCCTGAACATCGGAATCACCTGTGGAGCTTTCTGAACAACTCATTCTTGGGCTTCACCCCTAAGAATTCAGTTCAGTGGGTCTGGAGTGGATCTAGGAATCAGAACTGGTTTGAAACCTTGTAGGCTATTCTAATGCAGGGCCAGATTTGGAATCCACTACAGAGAACAGAGTTTCCAAAAAAAGTCCACTCTGGTGATAAGAATCAGCTGGGATGCTTCTCAAACTTGGAGCCACCCAGGCCCCTGCCCAGGTGGTAGTTGTAATCAAGGATGATTGGGATGTATTGGAAATCTTTTCTCCCAATCTCCTTTTACTTGGCTATAGGCAGATGGCCTTCTCAGAGATGTGGTCAGCGGGCCGGAGGTGAGTTCTGCATAGCTGGACAGTTGACAAGCACCCCAGGTGAGGCTGGTGTTCTCCAAAGTGTGGGAATCACTGGGATGAACAGACTAAGTAAGTGCACCTGGCCATCAGGTGAACTCAGTTCACCTCTAGCAATCACTTAATTAGAGTATAATGACATTTAATCCAACTCAGACAGTGGGTGTTAGAAATTGCAAAGGTCTTTTACATTTAGCGACACTGAACCCAAACACTGTACACAAATAGGGTTCAGATTCTAGCCAGAGGGCATTATTATGCTAGGATTGGAGCAGCTGGTGGCTCTGTTTCCAGGTCCCTCGTAGGAGACCTTCAGTCTGAGCATTAAGGCAGTTTAACTTAGGAGTCGCTATTATATGCGTGGCCTCGAGTTTCTTCCCCTGGGAGCTCTGTTCTGGGCGGAAATTGTATGAACCAGTCCCAAGTTTCACTTTGATCAGGGTCATCATGAAAGCCAAGATTTCTTTGCTCCTTCTCCGTGGCCTCAGTTGTGGTACGGTGCAGTGGTCTGTACATGTTTTAAGATCATAGTCCCTTTGAAATCTAATGAAGTATATAGAACTTAGTGCCCTGAAAACTGCTTAGAGAATTTTATAAAAATTTCAGGGGATTTCTGGAGCCCCTAATCCATTTATGGAACCTCTTCCTTAGACTCCAGGTAATGACCCCCAAATGTAGCAGAAAGGTTTAGGAGGGGAAGAGAGAGAGCCTATGTTTGAAAACGGTTAGTGTGCCTGTCAGTGGTTGACAAGCCGTACATTTCTAAGTTTATTTCTAAATCTGTGAAATGACAGTGCTAATATCATACTCTTTATATCGGCAGGGTAGTCGTGAAAAACAAAATATATCACGCATGTGAAAGCATCTGGGAGCATTAAAAAGGTTGTTTTGACATGCAAGATCCTCTTATAAGTTTAAAATTTTCTTTCTGGTCCTAGGGCATTGGAATTTTTTCTCAATCTTATAACACCTTGTGTATATATAATCAAACATTTGAAAGAACATCAAAGACAGAATATTTCTCAATGATTGGATTGAATTTTACAAATATTGAGCCCTTCACTGGTTTTTACCACCCCTGCCTCTTATTGAAACACCTGCCCCGTCTCTAGGTCTTGGCTCAGGTGTTGCCACCTCTGATAAGCCTTTCCCAGTCTCTCCCCTTCCCATCTGAGCTGACTTTTCACTCAATACTTACATCTACAGGACCTTGCTAGCATGACCTTGAAACCACCCGTTCCCTCAAGTGTGTCCTCCCCAACTATGGGCATCCTGAAGTCAGAGAGGGTGACCTACTTACCTTCAGGCCCCTGATCCTAGCACAGAACAAAACAGTCTGTTAAATGGAAGGACAGATACATGAGCAGAAAGCCCTATATTTGTTGCTTGAGGTGAATTTAACAAAGGCCCTGCCCTCAAAACCTTTATTCAGAGGAGGAAGCTGTCCTAAGAGACACACACAAGAGGACTGTGGCAGTTTTTTTCAGGAAAGAATTCAGGTTTTATTCACAGCAAATAGTGAGATATAATGTATGGAAATTTGAGAATCATCATATAATTTATAATATCTCTTTTAATCCTAAACTCCTAAGGTTCAGTAAAATGTGTTTTCTATTTAGCCTACCACTTTCCCTGCTTAATTATCAAGTTTAAAAATACAGCAAAAATTTCTACAGATTCACAGTACTATTCCAGAATAGATTTTCTCTCTTGGTACCTTCTGCCTACTTAATCAATGAAGAAGAATTCTTTGGAGCCTACGGTAGAAAGTGCCAATTCCAAATAATCCCCAGGAACAAGTCATCAGCACACCAGTTAGACTGGCTTCCAAACACCGCAGCCCGCAGTTGCCGTGTGTTGCCAACAAACGATAAACAGATAACTGCCACAAAGGGAGGAGAAGGCACTGCCAGTCCGAACTCAGAAGGCTAACTGCAAAAGCGGCAGGAATCTCGAAGAAGAAATGCCTAAAAAGCCAAGCAGGGCAGGCACAGCAGAGCAGGGTCTTTAATCCTCTGAAACTTGCTGGCCCTCGAAGGAGCGGTCCCCATTCCGGTGGAAGCGCGCCTTCTTAGCCTTCTCCGAGCTGAGGGCCTGCAGGGTCCGCGTGCGGTAGAGGCTGCAGTGGGCACTGTGCGCCGGGCTGGGGACGAGTCCGTTCCCCTGAGGGCCCGAGCTGCTGCTGCCCCCCGAGGAGCTGGGTGCCCTCTCCGAGACCCCGGCCGCGGCCTTTTGTCCCGTTCCTCAAAGTGCTCCAGCTAGCTCAGTGCTCCTGGTGCTGGCCATGGCGGCTGCTCCAACGGCTTCCCACAAAAAGGTGCGGTGCCGGTGCGAGAACCCATGCCTTTTTTTTTTTTTAGCTGCTAGTCCTGGAGGGGACAGGCCTTCTACCTCTTGCTGTCACATTCTTCCCTCCAGGAAATCTGCCGGGGAGAAATGCAGGTCTCAGTTCAGGTGGGGACATCAGGGAAGGCTTCCATGTAAGAGGTAATTCTTGAAATAGTCTTGGAGGATGATTGTGTCCCGGTGGCTGCACTGAAAAAGAGAAGGGAAGCTGGGAGCAGAGACACAGAGGGGAGAGAAATGTGGCCATGGCCAGGTCGCAGCCATCAGTCACCTTGCCTGGCACACAGGCCTCGGGTATGGGAGAAGCAGGAGCCACCGTGAGGAAAGAGCAATGGGCAGAAATGCAGAGGAGGCTCACTGCCGGCTGGGGATTTGTGCTCAGTGGGGAGCCAGGAAGGTTTGAGTGGTGTGACCAGGATGGAGGGAGGCGTGGGGAATTGGAGTGGAACAACTTGGCCACTAAGAGAGCAGCTGTGAATGCTTTATAACTTTCAATGGTACAGGATAATAATTATTTACTGTTAAGTATTTACTGAGCACCTACTATGTGCTAAGCTGTTCTAGAAACTTAAACTATATCAGTGAGCCAAAAAGTGTTCTCTGCCCTTGGGAAGCTTCTATCCCAGCAGGGGTAAGAGCAAGACACAGACAATAAACAACAGACATAGCAAATTTTATGTGTATGTGTGTATGTGTGCAAATGATATAATAGGTTAGATAAAAAATGAAAATGGTAAAAAACCTTGAAAAGGCAGAGCAGGGAGGGGGAGACTGAGTGTCAGGTAGGCCTGACTGTGAAGATGATATTGAACAAAGACTTAAACGGAAGGACGTGCCCTGTGCTACCTGGGTCGGATGTTTCCAACAGAGGCAGACACCTGTGCAAAGGCCTGGCTGTTTAGGGAAAGGTCAGGGGTACTGGGAGCCGGGCAAATCTAATAGAGCTTGTCGGCCATGGTCAGAGCACTGGCTTTTCCTTTGGGTGGAATGGGAGCCACTGCAGGGATTTGAGCAGAGGAGTGGCGTGATTCGACTTACGTTCTGATAGGACCATTCTGTCTCTTGTGTTGAGAATAGATTGTAGGGGACCAGGGAAGTACTGGGGGCCAGTCTGGAGGCTACTGAAGCCATCCAGCTGAGAGCCAGGTGAGAAGTAATAGGATTGGGGTGGGTATGCTTTGAAGGTAGAGCTGACAAATTTCCTGATGTGTTACATCTGAGATGCCTTGGCTGAGTTGAAAGGGTTTGAGAGGGGGTGACCAGAACATTCCATTTGCCTTGTCTTCTGGCATCCAGTGGAAATGTGACACAGGCAGCGGGATACCTAAGTTGGGTTTAGGAGAAAGGTCTGACTGGAGAAATAAGCTTAGGATTGTTAGTATACAGCTAGCCTACTAGCCTTTTTTTTTTTTTTTTTTTTTTTTTTGAGATAGAGTCTCACTCTGTTGCCCAGGCTAGAGTGCTGTGGCGTCAGCCTAGCTCACAGCAACCTCAAACTCCTGGTTTCAAGAGATCCTTCTGCCTCAGCCTCCCAGGTAGCAGGGACTACAGGCATGCGTCACCAGGCCAAGTTAATTTTTCTACATATTTTTAGTTGTCCAGCTAATTTCTTTCTACTTTTTTAGTAGAGACGGGGTCTTGCTCTTGCTCAGGCTGGTCTCAAACTCCTGAGCTCAAATGATCCTCTTGCCTCAACCTCCCAGAGTGCTAGGATTACAGGTGTGAGCCACCGCAGTCGGCCCTATGGCTAGCCTTTTAAGCCATGGAATGTTAAGATGTCCAAGGGAAGAGACAGGATGAGCAAAGTAAACTGAGAAGAAAAGGCCAGTGTCAAGTGTCTGGAAGCAAAATGAAGGCAGTGCAGAAGGAGCATGGAAAAGGCAGTGAGATGTTCACCAAACCAGGCCCTTTTTGACTGGGGCACATAACTGGACTAGATTTCTCACCCTCCCCTGAAGTTAGGTGCATCCATGTGACGGAGTTCTGGACAGCGCAATGTGGGTGGAAGTGATCTGTGCCACCTCCAGGCCTGGCCAGTGAGACCTCTGGCACCTTCAGAGCAGTGGAGGACACCACTGGGGAATGGGGGAGCCTCCAGGAGGGAGGACCTGGTCCCTGAGTGACCGCGTGGAGTGGCACCCCCCTCCCAAATTGGAATGTGTCATGGTGAGAAATAAACCTTTATTATTTTAAGCCACTGAGATTGGGGAGTTGGTTATCACAACAGTCAGTAACTCTGACAAAGATAGAGAGTGATCAAGTGCTGCTGTAAGTCAAGAAAGACGAGTACTGAGAGAGGATCACTGGATATAACAACCTTGAAAAGTGTAGTTCGGAGGAAGGGTGAATGGGAGTCTTCTTGGAGTTGGTCAATAGAAAATGAGAGGAGATAAATGGAGAGTCAAGACCCACTCTCTTTTGAGGAGCAAGGCTGCAAAGGAGCACAAAGAAACAGGATGCTAGCTGATGAGGAAGAGGGGCCAAGAGGAGGTGTGGGGTTTTGCTGTTGTCACTTAAGATGGGAGAAATAGGCGCACCCTGTGCCATTTGTTGGTGGAAAATGTTAGCTCCTTTCCTGTGACCATGGTGCAAATTGGCACCTGGCCCGTGCCTTTGCCACTCACCTGGCATAGTTATTTGTTTCCGCCTGAATGGCAAATGATATAGTTGTGAAAGGCCTCCTGGTGCCTGATTGATTTGTTAGGGAGCCTGACAGCCTTAATGGACTTTTCTGACAAGACAATGGCTTCTCCTGGCAGTGCTTGTCTTGGAGAGATTCCAGGGATGGTAATGAGTGGTGGTATGAACAATGACAGAGGAGGAGGAGGAGGAGGAGGAGGAGGAAGAGAAGGTGAAGGCTGTAAAGATTTTACTTAAGGTAGAAGCTGGAGCATGGGAAAAAATTAACTCCAAGGTTCCGTCTAATTAGCAGACACCAGAGGAAGAAACAAAGATGCAGGAGAAATGTGTCTCTTGGGGTTATGGTTAAGGGGAGGCAGCTAGGATCACACCGTGAGGAGACATCCTCTTGCAATTAACATCTCTGGATCTTCCTTTCCTTCTGCTCCCCATTTTCCAAAGAAAAAGTGTTCCTTGGGATGCAGTGCAGCATGTGAGAAAGGCTCAACATTAAATTCCTGCTTCACACTTTCTGCCTGTGTGATCTTGAATGTCTCAACTGTTCAAATCTTTGATCACTCTTTCTGGAATGTCAAAACAATAATATATGAAATAGCATATGGCATGTGGAAGGTGTTCACAAATGGTAGTTGTTGTTAACCATTGGAGCCATCCAAGAAGATGGGGCGGCCTCGAGAGACAGGCAAGGCGCTGCCCAGAGGCTGAGACTGTGGAGCCAGGCTGCGTGGGTTATCATGTATTCCTTTCCCTCCGGCCTTGCACAGGACACTTCCTGTGTGCCTCATCTCATCATCTGTAAAGTGGCAGTAATCACAATACCTACCTCGCAGACTTGAGGGGAGTGTTAATGAATAAGTACGCATAAAATTCTTGGTGTCAGCCACCTGTCTTCTCAGTAGATTAGCTATTGGAAGTGTGTGTGTGTGTGTGTGTGTGTGTGTGTGTGTCAGTTTGAGAATAGGCAAGTCCCTGGACGGGTTGGTTGTAAAAGAAAGACTTTACTGTCCAGGACAGACTTTGGGAGTAGAGAGTGGTATCTGGAACTAACAGTGACAGTGTGATGCTCAGCCTGTCACTCCAGATATGCCCATATGCCCCTTTCCTAGGGAAAGTGGATGTGCTGAGGGCAACCACCCCCTGTCTGAAGGGCAAAATGAGCCATCTGGATGTCCTTCTAGTTGCCTAGGGTCTTATTCCCCTGGTCACTGCCCCCACAGGCAGCTGGATTGCAGTGGTGGCTGTGATTGGTCAGGCCTGTCTGTCCCCCATTCTGGTTATATGAGGTTCTTGGGAAGGGACTGGCAATCCCTAATGCCAATACATTTATGGGCCTTATGATATTATTGACCTGTTAATGAATCTTAGGGGGTCCAAAATATAAAAAGGAGTGGGAAAGTCAGGAGGCAGTGGGGAAGTGGAGACAAGGTGGAAGAGTGAGGCTTATAACAAGAGAAAAGGCATTTTCTATAAGTTGTGGTCTTTGTTCTACCCATGAGGAGGTAAAACTTATTTGCATCTCAAAGTTGAGGAAATTGAAAGTCAGAGAAGTTAACTAACTTGCTCATGATCACAGCATCCAAAGTGGTTTGCTGAGATCTGACACCCAAATCCTATGGGTTTTGTTTCTTTATCATTATACTTATGTGAGGTTCAACTCAATTCAAATGCTTATTGAGCTCACATAGAGTCCTCAGTGCTGGAAGGGAGACATGGTTGCACAGAGGCAGAGGGCGTGAGGCATGTGCAATGCAGACAAGAAGGCAAGACAGCTATGCATGAAGCACCTGAACATGTGATAACTGTTCCAGAATCGAGTTAGCCAAGCCTTGAAATAGGAGTTCAGAGAAAGGCAATTTCCAGGTGCTGCATGGGTCACAAAAGCTGGGGATACAGGAGTGATATTAAACTAGGGCCAAAGAGCAGACGGGGTTGGGAAAGCCACAGAGAAGGTGAGGAGGGCTGAGGATTGGTGTAGTTGCTGTTTGGACTTGACCCCCCACACAGCCACCTTCTATGTATGTTCACAGTTGCGGTTCTCAGCCAATAAGCCCACCATTCAAAACACCACCTTCCACTACTCCATGATGACTGAGCACCTACTGTGTGCAGGCACCATGTCTGGGACTGGAGGGCAGAGGGCAGTAAGGCAAGGTTCTGCCCTAAGGAGCTTTTACTCCTTTATCCATACAAACAGCCATGCCTCACGAGGCTCAAAACCAGCCACCGTGGTGTGGGTGGAGCGCACGTGGGCAGCAGGGTCCTATGTGCACACACGGAGTGTGCATTGTGCCCCGGAAGGCTTGGAGCTCCATCTTCTCCTCTAGCCCCAAAGAAAACACACTGGCATGTGAAGGAGTAAGGGATTTTATTACAGATACAACCTTGAATCCACTCCTATTTAAAAAAATATAAAGGAAATCATTCACAAACTTCAGAACATTCACTTTTATCAGTAACAAATTACTGCCTGTGGAAATACTGCTGCTGAGATCCAGAGCTGTAAACAACTTTAAATTAGTCTGTTCATGGGGACTGGAGGGCGTATTATCTGGTAGTGGAGTCAGGGGAGTTAGAGAAGCAGGACGCAGCCCAGAGAGAGAGCTTCTCCTTCTCCAGAGTGCAGACCTGGTCTCGGCAGGAGGCAGAGGCGTGGAGAGAAGGACACGTCTCCTGCAGACTGGGCTGGCCCTGCAGAGCCCCCCTGCTCGGCTTCCCCTGGCTTGCGGGCAGAGGCCAGGGCAGAGGCTAAGGAAGAGTGGCAGGCCAGGGATTTGGCAAAGTGGCCTTAAAGGAACTGATCAAGTAATCGCAGCCCCAGCCGGCAGGAAAATGAGCTTGAAGTGCTCCAGGCGGGCTCTGGCTTTGTTAATACCAGTCTGCTCTTATCAAATATGAGGACACCTGACACGTGAAAACCAAACACAGCTCTTATCTTCCAGACCTAAATTAGCTCCCAAACCAACTCTTCAGGGTTTCCTCTTTTAAATAATGAAGTATCTGATAAATGTGCTGCCAAGTGGATTTGGAGCAGCCGAAGAGAGAGGCTGAGACCAGGCTTAAAATCTCCTAGCGAAGCTTCCCTCAGACTCTCTAGGGAGACATTTGTACTTGCCCTGTTAGAATCTCTGGTTAGGGAGGGTTTGACGGTTTTTCTCCCTTGAGTGCTGCAGTGCTGTCCAGGGTCCTTGCAGATAACGCTCAGCAGTACAGACTCCTGCCTGAAATGGTAGTTGTGGAATCCACAACACAGCTCTGGCCATCTGCCTGAGCCAGGAATTCCTGCTCCTGGGAAGGATCAGAAGCTCCCCTGGCCCAAGTGGTAGATAAAGCAGTTGCTATGGCTCCCTCTTTCTCCTGTACCCTTTTCCCATCCAGATGCTCATGGTCTGCCCGGAGCCCTGCAAGGTGAGGATGGGTGGTCAGGGAGATTCTGAGAACTTTCTTCAGATCTTCCTTAATCTCCCATTTCTGCATCACAACTGACCCATCATGTTCCATCAGAATATGACCCATTTCCAAATTCTAAGGTGCCCGCGTTTTACCTAATAAGCTAATAAACAGCAGAGAAGAGCTTTGACAATAGGTCCGTGAGGTCCTTCATCCAGAGAATGTTTGTATTTTACGATGAGTTAGTGCAATAGAAAGTGTCCCAGAATTGCCACGTAAACCTTAATAAGAACCTCCCCTCTCTAAATGCCAATTCTTTAATTTTTAAAAGAAAGGAGTTGGCCTAAATGATTCAGCCTTCTCATTCTATAATTATATTTTCAGTCATAATGGCATACTTTCAGACGTCAGAGAAAACTTTCCGTGACCTTTAACTCAAAGTACACTTTTGACTTACCCTTTTTGTCTTCCAGTGTCTTTAAATGGGGATGATAATAATAATGCTTCCTTGGGACGTTGTTTTAAAAATTAAATAAGATGACATTTGTGGAAATGCTCCACAAATTCAAAAGTTCAAAACACCTGTGAGGATTGATGTTGATGGAGGTTTTTAAAATAATCATGACCAGCTGAGAACAGGGTAAATAGAGCATCCTGTGCTTGGTGAAAATGCTCTTGCATACACCTCGACACACTTGTTTGATTGTTGCACAGGAGAGATTCCTAGGAGTCGAATTGCTGGGTCAAATGTATACGCTGTTAGTGTTATTCATGCCCAGTGTAAAACTGGCTCCGAAAAAGGAACTGGTTTGTCAGCAATTAAGAAAACAACTAGTCTCCCCTGTTTTGCCATTTTGACAAGCAATGTTGATGCCCCCATTTTATTTTGCATTTTGTTGGTGATGGGGTATGTAAGTTTCTTGTTCTGTAAGTTCATCCATGTATATCTATAATTAAGTGATTACAGCTTCCTTATTAAAATGCTAAATGTATATCTAACTTGTTCTTTTAATAGTAACACATTGCCATATTTTTGTAAAAAATATTATTTCCTTTTTGTGCTTTTAAATTTTGATTAGGTTGTTTAGGATATAAATTTTAAACTGTATTAATCTAATTTTTACTGTTTTCTTTGTGAGTTTTTCATTACTTTTTATTGCAAATGAAAAGAGAAATGTTCTCCAAACAGAAATCTAAACAGTGCTAACATAATTTTTTCCAAGATTATATATGGATCATTTTCATTTTTATTTATTTTTTTATTTCAAAATATTAAGGAGATGCAAATGTTTTGGGTTACATAGGTTACTTCTGCAATGCTTGAGTCCTGGCTATAGGTGTGCCTGTCACCCAGATAGTTTTCATATTATTCATTAGGTTGGTTTATTCCTCTCCCCTCCTCCCCCCTACCCCTTGGCGAAGCTCCACTGAATTTTACTTCCCTCTGTGCACATGTGTGCTCTTCATTTAGTTCCAATTTAATAGTGAGTACATGTGATGTTTAGTTTTCCATTCTTGGGATACTTCACTTAGGAGAATGGTCTCTAGTTCCATCCAGATTATTGCAAAAGGTATTATTTCATCTTTTTTATGGCTGAATAGTACTCTATGGTGTACATATACCACATTTTGTTAATCCACTCATGAACTGATGGACACTTGGGTTGATTCCACACTTTTGCAATTGTGAATTGTGCTGCAATAAACATTCAGGTGCAGGTGTCTTTTTGAGGAAACATCTTCTTTTCCTTTGGGTAAATACTCAATAGTGGGATTGCTGCATCGAATAGTAGGTCTACTTTTAGTTCTTTGAGGAATCTCCGTACTGCTTTCCCTAAAGGTTGTACTAATTTGCAATCCCACCAACAGTATAAGCATTTATGGATCATTTTTAACTTAACTCTTTAATCTATTGAAATTTGTTTTGATGTAGGTTTGTAGGCTCTAACTTACATACTTACTTACTTTTTTTTTTTTTTTTTTTGAGATAGGGTCTTACTCTGTCACCCAGGCTGGAATGTGGTGGTGTGATCATAGCTCTAACCTGCTGGGCTCAAGCAATCCTCTTGCCTCAACCTGTAGCTGGGAGTACAGGCATGTGCCACCATGTCCAGCCAATTTTTTTTTTTTTTAGAGATGGGGTCTCACTAGATTGCCGAGGCTGATCTCGAACATCTGGCCTCAGGAGATCCTTCTGCCTCAGCCTCCCAAAGTGCAGGGATTACAGACATGAGCTACTTGCCCAGCCTTAATTTCTTTTTAGTAAAAGTAGTCCACTGATTGTCTCCAAAATAATGTTTATCACTCCTCAATTTAACAAATTTAGCTGGCTATATCTAGGAAAAGAACCTTTTTTCCATTTTATTTCTTTTTATGGAATACAATGAAATCTTTTAATCTTATAGCTATAATTTTTTTTTTTTTGCTTATTTTAGGTAAGGAAAATTTACTATATCTTTGTTTACTGATTCTATTCTTCACAAATCCAGATAATCTAGGATCTCTGTCCTCTGTGTATTATGCACTATGAGGTTGTTATTTATTGCTTTGGCATTTTCCTGCCTTTTTAGACATCTTCTCATTTTATTTTTTTCATCACTGACTTGGTTTTCCAGTGTTCATTTTGCGTTTGTGTGCTACCAATGCAAAGTTTAATTCTGATACTGCATTTTGGGGTTCTGTTGCATTACTTTTTATTTCACTTACCTTTTTTAGTTCATTCTGTTGTTTTTTTAATGTTATCTGTTGTCTTTTGACCCAGTTCTGCCATATAAAGGCTCTGTGACTTTGAGTGGGTTGTGTAACTTCTCTGTACTTCTCAGGGGGTAACTGGGAGAACAAAATGAGTAATACTCATAAAGTGGTGTAACATGCCTGGCATGTAGGAAGGGCTCAGTAAATCTTCCCCATTGTTATTTGATATGAATACACCACCACCATCACTTCCTGGTTATTGTGTAGTCCAAAAAGATACAGTGGGTAGAAAACGGAAATTCCCAGTTTGAAGTTCCCCCAAGTTTCTGCACATCTTTGCCACCATTGTAGCACCTTCCCATAAAAGGTGTCACTACCATTCCATCTACTCCACACCCACCTTGCTCTCAGACTTTTGAAACTCGGGGACTCCAGCCATCTACAGAATTAGAGGCCATGGTGTATGCACCGTGATTGTCAGCAAGGCTGGGCAGGGAGCTGGGGAGGATGCTGGGGGCAGCGTTCTGGCCACTCAAACCAGGCTCCATTCAGTAGAAGAAAGACAGCTGGGCATTTGGTTAAGTATTGAATTTGCACATCTGGGTCTGGGGAAGGCGGAGAACGAATGGACTCCAATCCCTTGTGCTTTCAGGTCAGCACAGTCACCTCCTTTCAGCTACATAGCTTTGGTGGCCATTGATAGATTTTTTTCATTTTCATTTCATTGGTGGGAGATAATACTCTCCTCTCAATTTTGGAAGTAAGTCAACTGCCAGGGCCAGATTTTGGTGCTTTGGGGTGTGGTGGTCCATCCTATGGCTTTATACATACCTGCATGGAGTGCTGAGTGAGGCTGCATCAGCTTCTGCTAGGCAGGAGCTTTTGGAGGCAGATGTAGCTCCCTGTTGAAGTACAGCACTGTCTGTGCTGTTCCTGAACCTGCAGCTCCTCAGGCTGAGGGTGCAGAGCACCCTGATACTCACTGTCTGATGAGGTGCACCCCCTGTGCACCACTCTTCCCATGGGCTGGAAGCTGGGGAGGACAGATAGTACAAAGAGACAGGCACAATGAAAGGGAATGTATTCGGTTCAGGTGCTGGCAGAAGAGGGATTTTCCACAACTCAACTTTGAAGTGTGTCTGTGTTACAGCCTTAATTAATTGAGTTCTCACTGCAAGCTTAGCTTTCAAGGACATTTCTAAGCGCTTACAGGGCTGCAAATCAGAGGCCATTCAGGTGCTCATGCGTTCACTCCCTTATTCATATGCATTGAGCTCCTGCCATGTAGTAAGTGCTGAGCTTACAGTGTTGAGCAAGATAGAACCCTCCCTGTCTCTGCTGAGAAAATCTACTTTTCATTCCATCATCCCTGGACCTCCCCTGTCACCCTCATTTATTAAGAGCCTTTTGTGCATCACTACATCTGTGCGATGACTCTGAGAGGTTGTTGCCAGTGTCCCCCTTTCACAAACGAGGACTTGAGGCACAAGAATTTGCTGTTTGTGTTGGGGAAGGGCTGGGATTTCACCCTCTGATCACCTGCCTCAAAAGCCCTTAGCTCATGCTTCCAGTGATCACCATTGTCACATCCCGTGAATGATGACAATGTGTTTGTGAGAATGGGACTCCTGAACCAGAGACACGGTGTTCGACTGCGTAGAAGCAGCAGGAGCTGGGGCATGCTATGGAAACACTTGGAAGTAGTACACATACTTCTAGGCAGGTGTTTGGCACCAACGAACTAGTCAACCTACATAATACACACCCTGGAGTATTTAAGCATTCCCAAGTAAGATACAGACTCCTGAAGTCTGAGAGCAGTTTTTTTGTTTTTCTCTTATAATCCTGAGGGAAATTATGTAATTGCCTGAGCTGAGATCATAGAAGCTGAAGGAAACGTCAAACTGCTACTCTTTTGGTTGGATAATTCATTGCAGTGAAACCACACTGTGTCCTGACCAGTTTTTGCACCACTCTTGAAAGAAAGCTATTTTCTTGGACATTTAATCTAGGAAAGATCTTGGTGGCTTCTGTCCATGCAGTAGGTTTGAGGAGGGAGGGTCTTTATAGAAACCTACAGAATGGATCCAGTTCCAACTATTGGGAGGGAATTTGGGGACAGGGAGAGGTTACTAACAAGTACCTAAACAGCCACGAGGCTGAGGATAACTCAGCATTTCCTCAGCACCCCCGGAAGATTTGAGTCTCCAATTCATATGTCCCGCTCCCTTCCTCCAAGTATTCTGTCAACAGTGCACAGAGACTGCTTACTACATTAATGTGAGCATGATTTTTAAGAAAGGGTTTGTGTGGGGGGGGTGTGTGTGTATGAGGGGTGGTCTCATCTCCTGGACAGACAGAGCCAGGCTCCTGTGGAGGCTGAGGGTGGTGGAAAGGAAGGAGCTCCTGACCAGTGGTCAGGGGAGTCGGGACCCCGTCCCAGCTCTGCACTCACCAGCAGTGTGGCTTTGGTACAGCATTCCTTTTCCTGGCCTCAGTCTCCTTCTCATAAATTGAGCCCTTCAGATTAGATTATTTTAAAGGAACTTCAGCTCTATTATTTAAGATCCATTCTAGGGTGAATAATCAGCTCTCAGTTATCCATGACCAATAGACACATGGGGAGACCCCAACCCACCTGATATATGCTTAGTAATTCATATGTATAAATTTGTATGTATTTATCCATTTAATCCCCTACAATAAAAAATTTTAGGTAGTTGTAATACTTTCAGTAGTCAAGTGGAATTGAATCATAGAACACATGTAATTTACTGGAAAGAAACTATACTTGGGTAGTGAGAAATCATCTACATAACCCACCCCTCACCCCATATGCCATTTCTTCCCCAGCCCTTCAAACTAGACCTTAATCTCCTGTGAATCAGTAAAATATGGGAAAAGAAAAATTGGATGTTTTGGGGCTTCCAAGGGCCTGGTACTCACAATTTAAAGAAGGTTTAAGGGGATTTTTTTAAGTGTAATTTTGACTGTGCTTGATTTTTCAATTCTCAGCATGCTTACTGATTTTTGGCTCTAAACCTGCATAGATTTTCCCTGCATCATCTATATTAGACATGAGATGAAGAAACTGGTGCCCAGGGATTAAGTAATCTGCCAGACATCGCGGGTCTAACGAGGAGCTAAGATTCAAACGCGGTTGTACCAAATGGTGGCTGCGTGCGCACAGGCGCGGACGTTCGGTTCCTCGGGAGGGGCTTGCTGTGAGCACTTTCCTGAATGAGCAGTCCTTTACACTTGGCTTTCTGATGCGTTATGTTAATCGTTTTTAGCAGAGATTTACCTCCTGGATTTGGTTTGGCTCAGTTCAGTGTAAAAATGAGTTCGCAGTCCTAGGGGAGCGGGTGACTGATGACAGAAAGGCAGCCGCCAGCGTCCCGCCTGCAGATGGAAAATCAGTTTGGGACTGGCATTTGTCATTTGCCACAGGTAATCCACAAGGCAATTAATCTACATTAGATAATTACAAGTTAATTCTGTTGTACTTCTTTGAAATCAAGACTGTGCATATGTACATAGAAAGCTTATAGGCTGTTTTCTGAGGACCACCCAAAGCCTCCCAGCCCAGAAAACTCCTTTGACTAGGCTGAGAGTCCACCACGAGTCTCTCACTTGCTTGTGATTCTTCAGTGGTTCCTCACTGCCTTTCAGCTAAAGTCTAAATTCTAACATGACCCATAAGGCCCACTCTGGTCTGCATTCTGCCTGTGCCTTCAGCCTCATCTTTCACAGGCCCTCCTCCCTCCCAGCACCTGTAACAAACTTACTTGATTTTTCCCAAGTAGGCCATGTTTATGTTCACTCCAGATCTCACCGCACATTGTCCCTTATGCCTGGAACACTCATCCCCTACCCTAAGACCCACCAGGCCCCTGGGACACCCACCTGATGCCCCTGCCTGGCTGTGTTCTCCCTCGCAGCCCCCTGCAGACTCTGCTGTTTTGCTGCCCCCTCTGCCATAAGCCCCTGAGGGGAAGACTCCTCCGTCTTCCCACCGCACCCTGTCTGCTTATGAAGCGTCTGGTCCCCAGGAGAAGCTTGACGGATGTTGGCGAATGAACCAACCAATCTTCAAGCAAACTTCAAATAGGCTCATAGCCATCGGCACTTTTCCTCTCATTTTTAATACCAGAAGTAATATATGGATATATTCTCCTTGTTAATAAAAAAGGAAAGAAAGGAAACATCAGAACAAAGCTAAACTCCTCTCTTCCTACCATTTTCAGTCCCAGGTTCCTCCCCTGTGTTTAGTGTTATTTTCCCTAACCTGAGTGTGTGTGTGTGTTTGCATGTTTGTATCCATGTATCTACATATCATCCAAAGAAAATATATAGAATTCTATGGAAATATCTATCTGCAGCTTGCTTTTTCATATTTACAGCTTGTAAACTTGGTCCTGTGCACTCATAGCTCTGATTCCTTCTTTTCCAGGTTTTCAAGAGTTCAGAGTGTGGATGGAACAGTTCAGTTAGTTACGCCCCTGCTGTCCCTCAACATTTGAGCACAATGCGATCCTGGAATCTCAACAGAGAGAGACTCTGGGAATCACATGATCTGATCCTCCCCTTAGAGTCTGGAGTCCCTCTGATAGTGTCCCTGTGCAGATGTCACCCACACCCACCTGGGGACTTAGAGGAACAGGATACTCAGTGTCAGAGAAGGAAGCCTTCATTAGGACATTTCTCCCTATGTTAGACCAAACTCTTCCTTTCCACTCTCACTCTTCTGTCTTGGCATTGTCTTTCAGAACCTCGACCACGGAGTGTCCCTCCTCCTACCTCCATGCTTGCCCTCTGAATGTGTGACGGGAGCTGGCATGTCTCCCACTAGACATTCTTCCTAACCCTTTGTCAAATCTTTTGTTATTTGTTTTCTAGACCCCACTAACATCAGGGCACCTTCCTGCATACACGTCAGTTTGGTAAATCCTGTCTTAAAATGTTGCTCTTAGGATGGAATGATGGGACACAGCACTCCAGATATGGCCTAACCTGCCCTGGCTACTTTGGGATTGTCATCTCCCACAATCTAGTAACTATACTTCTGTCAATGTCACTACTATCTGTATGGCCTTGGGCCCCAAGGAAAGAAAATGTAGGACAAGTAGATTTGCATCAGACTGAAAATGGGCACTGGGATGGCGTGGGGTGCGGACTGTTTTCCTGGGATGCAGGACAGGGAAAGGGAGAGGGGCAGCAAGAGGATCCTGAGGGCCCCTGGACAATGCCACTGAGCAGGGGGGACAGGTGCATGATCCCTCCACCTGGCCATTTGCTTGGCTGTTTGCTTGGCATTGCTGGAGGAAGCCAGTCCTGAGGAGGCTGGGCACCCAGCCTGTCTGCTGCTTCTTATCAGAGCAAAGTAAGAGCACCTGGCCCCCAGGCCTGGGCAGAAACACAGGCCCAGAGCTGTCAGGGTGTGGAGCAGGAGTGCTGTGCTGAAGAGCAGCTGTTGGTGGCCACGGGCCTCTCCTTGGAGCTGCATTCAGCAGAATGCCTGGTCTATTCTCATTCGCCTAGTCTAGGTCTGAGCTTGTGCTATGGAATGCAGGGCCTGTTGGTGTCTCACTTTCCTTCACAGGTCAGCATGGCCTAGAGTATTGGCTTCAGTGAGGTTGGGGCTCGGATCCAGCCATGCCCTGTGTCAGTAAACACACTTTGGTTGCAAGGAACAGAAACAGACTCAGGCTGACTAAAGCAGAAGAGGATTTACTGGAAGGATATGAGAGCAGAGGGAGCTTACAGGCCCCAGAGGAGGTAGAAGACCCAGGTTTAATTTCTATCCTTGAGCCAATCCATTCAAGATTTGGTGATCTGAAAAGTTCAATTGACCCCGAAGCTTGGTTTATAGTTCTAATCTAAAATAAAGAGCAATGAATGCAAGGAATCCCCAAGGCAACCATTCTATAATACGTCTGTCTTAGATAAGGTTATCTAAGCCTCAGTTTCCTTATCTAGAAAAAAAGAAAAGAATGAATATGTTCACTTTGAAGGGCTTTTTTAAGTATGTAGTACAGAGTAGGTGATCAGTATTCTCCAGCTTCAAGATGTCCTGGGAATTAGAGCCAGAGCTTGCATCATCTCCAAATAGCCAGGGCATAACACTCACTAGCTTGTCCAACTTTTTTCTAACACATCCTCACTGCTTGCAGATCTTCAATAAAAAATCTCCTAATTATTTAAATCGTATATTCAAGGATTGCTTCCAGAGATCCAGGGAAAATTCCCACCCCAAGTGATTGCTCATGTGGCAGACAGCTTTGAGTACAGGGAGAGTGCAGCATAGGGAGAGAAATTCAATAATGGCATAATTTAATGAAAGCAATCTTTCTTTGTCTGAAGCCTTATCTGTTTTCTTACACTTTGGAAAAGCACAGATACCATAGATTTTTGAAGTCTTTATACAATGTAATAAAATTGGACTATTTATTATATGTGCATTAGTCAGAATGCATCAAATTTTTATCAAGCAACCAAAATAACTAACACTTACGAATTGTACATTATGATGTAAATCTAGAGCCATGGGATAAATATTTTAGTAATTGCACTTAGGCCCTGCAATGACAGAGAACTTGACCCCCTGGTGGAAAATAGGAAGTGGGCAGATTCTCTTTTCTGCCTTTACTCTTTTGTGGCTGGTAGGTTTGATGGTCTGAAAGTCTGTGGCTTGGCCTTCCGTCTTCCTCGTCTTGCCTTAACCTTTTTCCTTACTCTCCTCTTTGCTCCTCTTCGACCATTCACCTTCGCCTCCTTTTCTTCTCCTTCCTCTTCTCCTTCTCTTCATTCCCTGCTTTCTCCTACTCTTGCCTTGTGTGACAATGCCAGACTATCCCTGGGCCTCAAAGGATATGACAGGCTTTTTGTCTGGAATAAAACAATTTTCTTGGTAAAATGTAAAGAGCACATAGAACAGGAAGCAGATAACTTGTTCTTGGTCAAACACCCATTAACGGTAGCAATTTATCTGGCCTTTTGTCCATGATAGTTGTCCCTGGGTAAGAGGTAGGAGAGGTTTTAGAGGAAAAAACATTGGATATGGAGTTGGAAAGGGATGGGAATCCCTGCTTGGCTTTTGACTAACTGTGTAACCCTAGAAAAACCCGAGACTCATTGCTTATTGAAGAATTTAGCAGGATGCAAGGTATATAGTAACATCCAGTAAATTGAGAGAGTTAGTAGAGCATAGTAATAATCATGCACAAGTAACTCAACCTCTCTGTGCCTGAGATTCCTTATTTTTTAATATCATGGTAATAGTGACACTTTTCAAATTGTGGGGTTATAAGAGTAAATAAGTTAATTCACATAAAATGCTTAAAGCAGTGACTGGCATATAGTAAATACTCAATGTGTCTTATCTAATATATAGTAGATACATCAGTCTGGGTTTAGTTAGGAAACCACTCTAGGTATTTCAAGCAGGAAGGGATTCTATAGAGGGAATTAGAGGATACGAGGTCTTTAGAGAAGCCAAGGGGATGAAGGAAACACCACTAGTATTGGGAAGTCAGGAATGGCAGCACCATGTGGGTGGTGCTCAAGGCGAGGCCCAGATGCCACTGGCGTCACCCTACCCCACCTGCCTTCTGCTGGAGGGCCTGCTGGCTGCCTGCCAGTGCTTCAGGAGCAGCACGGGCTCTGCTTCTCCTCCCCTGCAAACTCCTCCATGTGTGCCTCTGCTGTTACTCTTCCAAAAATCAGAAAAGCTCTTAGTTGCTGGTTAGAATTCTAGGAAATCTGGCTTCCAAGCTTTGAGCTCCTGTGATTCAAGGAAAGGCATAGAGAAGAGAAGATGGTGTTGGATCGCCCAAAATAGTCAGACAGAGTGAGGATAGTACCGAGCGCTGATGTGAAGATTGTGTGAGAGAGTGTAAATGCATTTTGTAAACTTCCAAGTTCCACGCAGATATTAGATTTTGACGGCAATGGAGGTGAAGTGGGAAGAATAAGCCTAGACAATGAATCCAAGACCAGGCATGAAAACCTGGTAAACCAAGTGACAATATAATGAAAAGAAGTCCCACAGATAATCTGACACATTTAAGAACTTACTATGTGACAGACTCTGTTATAAGTGCTTTACATGTACTAACTCATGTCATCCTTACCAAAACCCATGCTGTAGGTATTATCATTATACACATTTTACAGGTGAGAAAACCATAGTCCATAGAAGTCAAGTAACTTGCCCAAGGTCACACTGCTGATAAATGATCAAGCCAGAATTTGAATCCCAGAGGTGTGACTCCAGGATGCAATTTCTTAACTGCCATAAAAGAAGAGGGTGCTCAAGCCCAAGTTTGCTGACTTCACGGTTCCCGTAGGAGCTTGCTCTGGCTACAGCCGAGGGTCTGTTACATCCACCAGCCTAGTTTTTAGAGCAAGGGTTATTTCAAAAAGCACAGGTTTCACTCTTCTGGAAACAATTCTGTGCCAAGGTTGGGGATGTTTTCTCCTATGAAGAAGAATTTGACAAGGTAACTAAGCAACTATGCTCTTGGATGGCTGTCCAAGGAGCTGTAACTGGCCCCAATAATAGGCTTTTCTTGTTAGAATCTATCTTTATTCACCCCACAGTGACACCTGCTCTATGGCTTTCTGAGATCCAGGAAAAGCTGGTTATCAATCAACAGTCACCATAACAAAAATGTTTTGTTAGTTGTTATATGCATGACAAAAATAAGAAACAGGAAAATACATTAAGCAAAATAATCTTTGTCCTGCAATATGATTGTGATATTCCCTGTACTTTTTCAAGATCTGGGAGAAACATAAATGGTTGGTGTAGTGGGAGAGGGTTGAGGCCCTAGGATTTGTAGCACATATGACACTTTTCTTCTAATATCCTTCCCTCACCTTTGGTTTTTTCCCAGGCAACTGCTTCTAGAGCAGAAAGGGGCATATTTGCCTTAGAAAGCAGAACACTGTTGCTGGGCAAGAAAATGAAACTTCACAAAATGTCAAGTGCAGGGGAAGCTTGGAAGTTATGACTTTAAATTTTAAAATTTCTCTGCAGCAGCAAAGAAGGAGGAAACCAAACCAAATCTCCTTCAGCTCAGAAGCACATCAGCAACTCATGTGGCTCTAAAAGGAACCTGTTCCTCCACCCCCCTCCAACAAAATCTTAATTTGATGACTCAGCATATGTGAACTCATCCATTCATCAGCCCCAGCAGCAGGGTGACCTAGAGTGGGACCCTGTGGTCATTTTCCAGGAGCTCACCAAGGGGATAGAACTCAGGAAGTGAAAGAAAAGCTAAATCAAGGTTGATGAGAATATGTAATAGTTTTAATTTTTAAAAACATAATGTTTTTATGTTATTAAGTGCCCATCAGTAGAAATTTCCCAGTGCGTGTCAGAAAATGACCTCCTCTATTTGCGGAGAAATTCCAGTATTTGGGACCAAAACTCTCCTGAGTCCCTGCATTTGCTACTGTTTTGCCTGTGTTAATCTTCATGCTATGCAAGTAAAGATGCAACCTTACCCAGGCCTTGGTTGCAAAGCTGTTGGGAGTCTCGGGTGGTGCTCCCACATAATCCAGGCACTACAAAGCTTTTGTTCACTTATCTTTCCTTACTTCTCCAGTTGAAAAGACCCATCCATCCCAGGGCCAAGCAGGGAGTGAAAGCAAGTGAGACGGCAGTGTGTCACTAAAAGCAGACCCCATGCAATCGTGGCCTTGTTGGAATGTTGGCCCTTGTTGCTAGATATTCTGATTTTTGAGAAGAACCTGAGTAGATCCATTAAAAACTTCCTGATTTTTACATATCAGCAAGTAGTTCAAATTTTTTAAAATACTGAGTAGGTCAAGTAAGCATGTCTTTGTACCAATTTAGCCCATAGGACCTTTCTCCCCAAGAACCTTTCTAGGTGGGCGGCAGCTTTATAAAATTACCAAAGCTCCACAAAATCTAGAACAAACATACTGTTTGGGATGGGATCTGTTGAGGGAAATGACGACTTGGGTTTGTTTCTAATGACAGGGTGTGTGGAGTCCCTGGTGGGGACAGAATATAGAAACGGCCTTCACAAATATGGTTATGGGAGGCAGGATTAAATGGTGCAACCACCTGAATCATCTCGGTGAACCAAGTGAGCAGAGGTGGCGGAGAGGTAGCAGAGGGAACTCAACCCGGTGGAGAGGAAGCTCCAACAAGCAGTGATAGATTCATACTTAAGATTATTGTGGGTGCCACATGAAGCTGGTTTTTTTTTTTTTTTTTAGTGTAACTGGGAATTTATTTTAATGTAAGTAGTGCATCAACTCCACCCATGCCCTGGCCAATTTGGGAGCGCCCCAGCAACCATCGTACATGAACTGCGGGAATGACAGCCCTTTGGGTTTGCAGTGTATTTGCATCTAAAGAACAGGGAAGGAGGGCAGAGAGGGCCTCACAGGCACAGCCAAGGACTTTCAAGTTTCTCATCTTATCAAAGACCTTCTCCAACCTGCCTTCCCCGAGAGCAGGCAGGGGACCTCTGGGCTCACACATTAGTTGTGCATCAGTGAGTTTTAATTAAAGCCCAGGGCTTTAAAAGCTCCAGATTTCCCGCAGGTAACCTTTCAAACCACAGTTCCTTCATTCAGAGAATTCAAAGCTCCTTAAGAAAACAAGGTGGCATTTCATCTAGGAGTGATCTTGTATCCAGAGTTCTTTTTCTTTTTTTTTTTTTTTTGATGTATTTTTTAAGGTTTTGTGGTTGCTGCTTGTCATTCACAGTGAGCTTTATCTTGGTGTGCTGGAGACTGGTAAATAGAGCGGGGCGCCCCCCTCCACACTCCCCATCCCCCGCGGTGATGGCGCCCCGCCCTTCCAGGCAGCGCTGCAGAGTCAGCTCTGGCACAGCAGGGGTGGGGAGGCGCAGCCGAGCCTCCGGACACCCCATTTGGTAAGGTGAGTCCCAAGAAGGCACCTGCTTGGAAGCTTTGCTTCTTCCAAGCTTTTTGGTTGACACTAGCACCTCCCCGTGGATGTGCCATGTCAGATAGTGGGACGCAGCATCGTCATTATCACCTCTGCCCCGTACTTAGGCCTTTCTCTCTTCTATGCACTGTTTGAAGAGCTTTGGCCATGTTTACTCATTTCATATCACTGCAACTCCAGGGCAGTGGGCACTATCAGTGCCCCTGTTTTATATATGGGGAAATGGAAGAAGAGAGGGTGTAGGTTATGTTGTCAACAGCTGTAAGTGGCAGAGCCTGGCTTTAAACCCAGACAGCCTGGCTCTGACTGCGGTGCTCTGAACTGCTACGCTATACTGCCTTTCATGCTTTCCCTGCGGTCAGCAAAATAACATCTAGATGAAAACAATCAAATGCATCAATTCAGCTTTCAGCATCTGCTCATCCTGTGCTGTGTCACCAGTCTGTGGACTTCTCAGGGCCTGCAGTCCTGTCTGCCCACAGCACCCGCTTGCGGAAGTCACCCACCTCCCCAGTGCCATCTCAGCACTCATGGTCCTGCAGATGTCAGTATTATGATGAAATTGGTCACTAGTCCATAACACTGGTCAGGGCAGGGAACACAAGTTCCTTGGGAGAATAGAACTGTGGGCATCATCGGGACCACTGTGGGGAATTTCACCTGTCGTCTTCCCACCTGAGCCCCACGGTTAGTTTACAGTTTCCACTTTCAGTCTTAAATTGTTCTAGATGTCTTTAGCTTTGGAACCAGGCCTCCTTGCCTGGGCAGCACAACAAGCCCATCTCCCGTGTCTATTATTATTAACTCCGTAGCTCATGAAGGAGATTCTGGACGCATTCACAGGCAAATTCACCAGACATTTCTATTCAGTTCAGTAGAAATTTCTTCAAGTACCCTACACTGAGGATACAGGAGTAGAATTGGCATCTGCTTCCATCGTGCTTTCTATCTAATTGAAAATCCGAGTGCAAACACCCGTGAACTTGGAGAAGAGAAGTAACAGAACCAGACTGAATATCATTTTGTGCTGATATGTGATGAAGACAGCCAGTTTCCATCCAGAGAAAGAAAGGAGAGTGAAACTCACAGATACCTCTGTGTGCTCAGTGCTTTTGCCCACACTGTGCAGTTGGATCCTCAGCTAGCTGTTAAGTAAAATATTATTATTTTCATTAATATATGTGGCCCTAAGGCCAGGAAGAACAGGAAGGAAACTGTGGTGCTGGCTCTGTGGACTGTAGGTTTGGACTGTGAGGAGACTACCTTGGTAGTAGACAGAGAATAGAGGACAAAGAATTTACCCAAGCTCATGATGCATGAGCCCAGCCCCACACTGAACCTAATTTCATGTGTACAACCTATCAGAGGAGAGATCACAGGCCATACCTTGTTCTTCCTTGTATCTGTACAGTCCTGGGCTTTTACCCGTTACTAAAATAAGAGTTTCATATTATTGAAAGAATGAATTAATAACATCATTTGAGGGCTCCTATGGGCCAAAACCATGGCGGATACTCAGAAAGATAATAGCTTTAAGTCATGACTGCTATTCTCAAGTCTTTCCCTATGACTTTAATTCTCAACTATCACTGCAGATGCCTCTCAGATTATATCCGCAGCTAAATATCCCATCAGAATACGGGGCAAATACTGGACTCATAGAATTCCAGGAAGCAGCAGGACAGGCCAGATTTTGAGGTTGCTGAGAGTCTCATTCTAATTCCAGCAGACCTAGGGACTTCCAGCAACACCCACCTCCTTCAGGTGTTTGATGACTGTACTGAAGGTTGGCTGGTGCCCATGGTGAGATGTGGATATGCCAAGTGGAAGGCTGGCTAGCTGGCAGGCTGCTACAAGATTCACAGGACAGCCAGGACTGGGGCCCTAGGGACTTGAATTTATCCATCCCACAGAGTTCACTCAGCACAAAGAGGCTGCCTTACACTACTTAAACTACTGACGTTGATGTGAAAAACAGAAAGCCAGCAAGACGTATAATCACACATGGGGCACTGGACACTGGGCACCAGATACTGGGCACTGGGTGCCAGTCAGGCACTCACAGGATGGAAGCCCTGACCTCTGTGGACCACCCATCGTTTCCAGGCTTATGCAAAAGATCTAGGCAGGAACCTGCTGCTGCTGGAACAAACCTCACAGTCAACCAGGAACAAAGCTCAGGAGACCCAGTTAGGGGGGTATCTTCGCCAGTATAGACACAGCAACCCATTGCAGGGGTACCATCGAGACAAGCCAGCATCTCTTACTCAAAATTCCAAAAGTTCTGAAAAGAGAAAGTCCTTTCATAAGTTTGACGCTAAAATTTATTCAGTGGAAAAAAATTATTTATCTCATTTAACATGAATGTTCCTGTAATTAGCCATAGAAATAACATTTTTTCATTATGGGATATTGCCCTCAACTCTGCAGTGGGTGCTATATAATGTAAATTGCATGCATCATGTTACCTTTTTAAATTCCAAAAAACCTGACTTGTAGAACACAGCTGGCCTCAACAACTTTGGGTAAGAAAATGTGGACCAGGAACAGCAAGAATGGCAGTTAATATTTATATGCTAGGCCTTTCATCTAAATGGCTTATATCTTTTCTATATTGTAACCCTTGCTATAATCTTAAGAAATGAATACTCTCATTTTTATCTCTATTATAGATATGGGGAAACTGAGACCCAGAGAAATAAAATAACATACTCAAAGTGGACACACTTAGTGAGTGGCAGAATTAAGAATCAATCCCAGGCAATATGGCTCAAAAACCTGCCTTCTTAACCACTGTCCTATGCTAAGTTGAGATAACGTTGACTAGGAAATGTCCCACTCACCCAAATGGCCCTGTCTCCCTGGGCCAGAGCTGCCATCTTACCTGGATCCAGAAACAAGTTTCCATCCTTGGCTAAAACACAAGATGTGCACAAAGGAAAAGTCACTATTAGGGTGTGCTTATAGCACAATTCCTAATAATAGCGACAGTTTAATTTATTTGTGCTACTTAGGCATCTTAACACTGGGTGCAGCTCCTTTTCCCCCGGGGCAGAGTCATGCCTGGCTAAGTCGTGGTTGAGAGGGGGCCCCTGCAAAGCAAAGCAGGCGCTCCCAGTGCCTGGCCAGCCCCTCACAGGGTCTGGAGCTTGTTGCCAGCCTGTGGAGGGAGCTGAGGCCCCTGAATGCTGGGATGCCAATCCAGCACTCGCTGAGAGATGCACTTCCACTTTCCAAACAGGGATCCTAGAACACGTTTTTTCACCTGGCTTTTTACCATATCAACATCCGCTTTCCCAGGCGGGTTCATTACTTGCACTCTGCCACAATGCTGGGTAGAAGTCTCTCACAGACACACTAGGAACTCTGAGCACTTGTGGAGCCCTCTTTCCTGGGCTTCCATCTACTGTGCTAAAATAAATGCTTCTAATTTCCTGTTTGGAAGCCATAGCAATTATTTGATTGCTTCAAAGACCTTCATTCCCCCCCACCCCTACCCTGCATTCCCTGTTCCTGTGGCTGCTTTATCGCAAATGCTACAGTGTTCAGTGTTGACTTTTTCAAAAAGAATCACACATAACTAAATGAGGATCAAACCAAGTATTTCAGGTGACTCTTGTCCTTGGTGTTGTTGCAGTTCTTACAGGAGTGTCTGCCATCCTCTGCAGTTGGGAAGGTCCCAGAAATGTGTGTGATCCCTGAGCACTCTGGAAGGCTGCCTCAGAGGACAAGTAGCTCTGAGAAATGGGGTGTTTCGTGGGGCCACTTAGGCTAGTTCCCTTACAGTGAGGGGCCCCTGGATGAGTTTTTGGATGAATGTATTTACTTATCCGTTTTCTCCTAGAAGCAATATAGTGGAACAGTTACCAGCCTGAGCTTTGCAGTCATATAATCTTGATTGAAGCCCCAACCTGCCCTCCTTGTATTTGTGTGATCTTGGGCAAATTATTTAATCACTGTAATTCTCAGTTTTCTCACCTATAGGAGAGGGATAACAATGGAACCTAGTCCTCAGGATCATTTTGAGAGTTAAATGAGATAAAACAGAAAAAGTCTCGTCCAATTCCTAGAACTCAAGAAATAAAAGTTATTATTTTTTGTCATTTAACCAGCATTTATTGAATACTTACTAGAAGCCAGGTACTGTTCTAGGCAGTGAAGATACATCAGGGAACATAAAGAGAAACCTACTAGCACAGAGTTGATATTCTTGTGTTCATGTGCCCACAAGCTTTATAGACATGGACCAAGCAGATCAGAGTCCTCAAAGTGTGACCCAGAGGAATGTAGCTGGATTGAAGCTTCACAAAGAAATGAGGTCCCCTCATCCAATAAATTACAGAACTCCTAATTATAATCTTATAACTATACAGTCTTACTTATAATAATCTTGTTGACCTACCTATGCATGATCCTATGTCAAAGGGTCTGAGCATTCCTTCAGTAAAAATGCTTGTGTAATTGATTAAACCATCAGCAACCTCTAGCTCTGGGACATGAGCTCAACCCCCCCTCCCCCACCACCACCACAGAGCTCTCTGGGCAGCCTCCTCTGCATTCACCTACCTGCTGCTTTATGAGAGGGGCCTTGTCATCCCTGCAGAGAAGGGCTCCTCTTCTTGTGGCTGGCCTGCCTTTCCAGGCGGAGGTCAGGGAGACACCCTCTTAGATCAGTCCCACCAGGCTCCCACCACATGCCTTTCGCCTGGGAGTCTTTCCTGAGGAGATGCAGAGGGCAGGGCTTGAGCACTAAATGCTAAACTTCCGTTCTCATGCAGAGAATTCCATAAATCTCTGACTGGTGTTTGCCCTATTTGGAATAAACTCCTAATTGGTTTCTAAAGATTGCTGTTTGCAAATTAAATTCCACTTCCGTTGTACATTGTATAAAGAAACATCAGCCAGTGACCTCTCTTGGGCACGAGTCCCCTCCTCCGGCTCCTGTATGTGATTACATTACTGCAATTGCGCTGCTTCCCTCCGACTCAAGATACATGAATTGTTTCCCTTGCTTGTTTAATTGCCCATGTCTTATTACAGAAACAATTTATTGTTTTAGTGTAGCATAAAGTTCAAATATTTTATGCAAGATGAATATGGCCACTGACATTTTTATGCCCTTCTCAAACTCACACATACAAAAATCATAATGGAAACTTTTCAAAATGTTTGTGGCCAATAACCACAAGGTGTCAAAACTTCCGTAAGTTGAAGGTTTTAAAAAAGGAAAGACTCATTTTTCATATGTTTGTTAGCCATTCTTATATCTTCTTTTGAAAATTTTCTATTCATGTCCTTTGCCCACGTTTTGATAGGGGTTGTTTGATTTTTTCTTACTGATTTTCCTGAGTTCTAAATAGATTCTTGTTATTAGTCCTTTATCTGATGTGTAGCATGCAAAAATTTTTCTAATCATTGGGGAAATGCAAATCAAAACCACAATGAGATATCACTTAACTCCAGTGAGAATGGTCTTTATCAAAAAGTCCCAAAACAATACATGTTGGCATGGATGCGGAGAGATAGGAACACTCATACACTGCTGGTGGGACTGCAAACTAGTGCAACCCCTGTGGAAAGCAATATGGAGATACCTTAAACAGATTCAAGTAGACTTACCATTCGATCCAGCAATCCCATTATTGGGCATCTACCCAGAAGAACAAAAGTCATTCTGTAAAAAAGACACCTGCACCTGAATGTTTATAGCAGCACAATTCACAATTGCAAAGATGTGGAAACAACCCAAATGCCCATCAATACGTGAGTGGATTAGTAAAATGTGGTATATGTATACCATGGAGTATTACTCAGCTATAAGAAATAACGGTGATATAGAATCTCTTTTGTTCTCCTGGAGAGAGTTGGAACCCGTTCTATTACGTGAAGTATCCTAAGAATGGAAAAATAAGCACCACATGTACTCACCAGCAAATTGTTTTCCCTGATCATCACCTAAGTGCACATTTGGGAATAACATCAATTGAGTGTCGGACAGATGTGGGGGGTGGGGGAGGGGATGGGTATATACCTACATAATGAGTGCGATGTGCACCTTCTGGGGAATGGACACACTTGAAGCTCTGACTCAGGGGGGATGGGGGGGAATGGGCAATATACATAACCTGAACTTTTGTACCCCCATAATAAACTGAAATAAAAAAAAAAGCAAAGACTCTAAAGAATGTGTTTCCTTCTATAAGATTGCTAGAGATTTTGGGTAATATTAACACAAGCTCATGAATAACTTTCCTAGGTGTGAAAATGCCTTGGAAAACACCTTGGGGATGAACTGTTGCTACACACAACAACCTGGGTGAATCTCCCAAGAATTACACTTAATGGAAAAGCCAATCCCGAAGGTCAACATACTGCATGATTCCATTTATTTAACATTCTTGAAGTACAAAATCATAGAAATGCAAAACAGCTTAGTGGTTGCCAAGGCTGAAGAGGTGAGTGGGGACAGGAAGAAAGAAGTGTGGCTACAGAAGGGTAGTGAGAGGGATCCTTGTGGTGGTGGAACTGTTCTGCATCTTGACAATACCAATGTCACTATCCTGGTTGTGATACTGTATGATAGCTTTGTACCATGTTATCACTCGGGAAAACTGGGGAAAGGGTACACAGGATTTCACTGTATTATTTCTTATGACTGTATGTGAATCTATAATTATCTCCCAAAAAAGCTTAATTAAAAAAGCACATTGGAAAGTAAGGTGGATCAATGCCTAGATAAATGAATAGCTATATGATAAAGGAGGATATATGGGTATTCACTGTAGAATTCTTGCAGCTTTTCTCCATGTTTGAAAATTTTCATAATAAAATGTTGGAAAAAAATATATTACAAATGTGAGCAATTGCCTAATGGAGAACAGATATGGAATGGGACCTAAACTGTGCAGTGCTGGAGATCAAAGCTGACCACTTGGCCCCTGGCATGGAGCAGCGAAAGACCAAGTGTCCATTCTGTATGTGAAGGAGTCCCCTGAGTTGAGAGACCAGGGCTTCCCCTGGTCCCCGCCACCCACAGCCAGAGAGAGGAACCTGAGCCCCACCTTGGAACTATGCTGGATGACGACTGCAGAACAGATTCGGGAGCCTTGGCATGAGTTCCAGGAATGCAGGAGTCTAGATAGCCCCAGGCAGAAGCCAGCTGCCAGTCTCTTGTCCAGCATTCTCAGGAGCTAAGCATATAAGAACAAGCCCCAAGAAGCTCATGATGTGTATTCAAAAATGTGTGAATAAGGCATTCAGTCAAATTGAGTTTCAACCATTTCTCAACAATGGTCATGCTGATGCTTCATTACCAAAATAATAAAATCCAGCAACAGTCCACTTGCCTGTTCCCAGCTCAGTATCTATGCTTCAACTGGTTACTCAAAGGCTGGCACTGCTGAGGGGCCTGAGATGCCAGATCGCCCCATTCCAGGGACAACCCATGGCTCAGTTCTCCTGCCCTCTGTCCTTTCCGTCTTCCTCCCATCCCAGGCCTCAGGGCCATATATCTCCAAGTTGGCTTTCCTTTGACAAAGCAAAAACTGAACTGATGCTCCTCATGTGGTTATTCGAGAGAGAGCTAGAAATCATTCACGCAGATGAGGAAGCGAGTGCCCAAGTGAGGCAGGAAGGGGAAAGTTGCCCTGTCACTCTGGCAGGCTGAGATCCTGCACCCACTCTCACCTTCTCCACCATTCCTCTGGGGCTCTTTAGACCCAGCTCTCCAGTCTTTTCCCTGCCAAGATCTTACAAAGGCAAATGAAGCTCCTGATCCCTGAAATGTGAAGTGCTAACAATGCAGTGTTCCTTCTTGCCCTCAGGGGCCCAAGACACATTCTTCAGCTGCTAGTTTTTCTCACACTCATGGTGTCTCCTGATTGTCACTCTGAGCAGAATGTGAGGTGGTAGCCCAATCTATGTTTTGTTTTTGATGTACAACTATTGTAGAATCTATTGCACTATATTGAAATTATTGCTTTCCTATCTGTCATTAATAGCCTGTGAGCAGCTTGAGGGACTTGTCTGATTCATCCCCCTACCCCCAGGCTAGGGTTTGTAAAGCAAATGCTTAGCCAGCGGATGCCTGAGATGGACAACAGATGGATGGATGGATGGATGGATGGATGGGTAAATGAATGGATGTTGGGTGCATAGGTGGGATACTGATAGAATATCAGACCTCAGTGAGCAAGGGAAAGAGGTAATTTGGGCATTGGTTTCTGATTTATGAAACATTACATACTGATCGCAGTGACATGAGGCAAATGTATTTGTTGGGCAGAGGTTTTACCTGGTGGTGTAGAGTGGTCAGATGGATAGCCAGCGTAAGAACAAAGGGATATGTCAAACCTGTAGGCATCTTAGACATACCTCTAATTTACTAAATGAGTAAAGCTAGTCCAGTGCTTGAAGCAAGCTTCAAACAGTAAATACACAGCCTGCTGTGTTCTAAATGCTTGTGTTCTTCCAAAATTCATGTTGAGATCCTAACCCCCAAGGTGATAGTATTAGGAGGTGGGGCCTTCGGGAGGTGATTAGGACATGAGGGCAGAGCCCTTGTGAATGAGATTAGGGCCCCCGGAGAGATGCTCGCCCCCTCCACCTGTGAGACATAGCAAGAGGCACCATCATGAACCAGAAAGTGAGCCCTCGCTGGCCCTGCCTGCACTTTAACCTTGGACTTCCCAGCCTCTGTAACTGTAAGAAATAAATTTATGTTGTTTATAATCTCCCCAGTTTGTGGCATTTTATTATAGCAGCCTAAACAGACTGACACAGCCATTTTAGAAATGACCTTTGGACATCATGTAAATCCTACAGATGATGCTAAGCTGGTGTCTGTAGAGGGGATCCTCCCAAATCACCCCACTGTATTTTGGCCTCTCTCGGGTCTTGAGTAACAAAACACTATGAGGACAAAGAACCTTCTAGGGTCTCAGAAGACTTAATTGGCAGTGTGAGGCCAGCCCAGCAGTTCCTGAAGGCAATGAGAGGTCTCAAACTCGGCTTTTAAAGGAGGAAATAATTCTTCCCTTTTATTATAGGTTAACTATTTCTTCACAATGAAACATCTTTTGTAGACCCGCCCCCCATTCAGACTTTTCTCATCGCCATCACTATCAAATTCCATGGGTGAGCTATTGGGAGGAAGGTATTATCAAGAGATAGAGGGAACTATTATTAAGAGGCAGTAGAGGTCTCAGCTTCTTTTTGGGGGCTCCCACTATTTCACATGTCACTGAAGTGTCCTTCCTATCTGAAGCAGACACATTCTCTCCTTCCTGGCTCCAGAGTGGTCAATATCGCCCCCATCATCCAATGAGGAGCTCCACAATTACACAAATCCTAACCCTCTAAGTTAAAAGTGTCGAAGTCTATTCCCATCACAAAAAGGAGATTGTAAAAGACTGTAAGATTTTTATAAAATGCAGAGTGTTTCATGAGCAGTGAATTAACCATCACAAAAATACCTTCCACAGGAAAATACACACCGCGAGACAAATTCAGGTCAAGGCAAGTCTAAAATATTTAGTGACTGTCCCCTTAAATTAGGCTGCCCATTATAGCTCCTCTCCAGTGTAGAAGAGTACTCCACACTAGGCGCTCAGTAAAGGCCTGTATTTTCTCAACTGGCCTCGCCTTCAGATATCATTGGATTACTGTGGGGATTGAATAAGTGAATATATTTAAAATATTTAGAACAGTGTCTAGAGCACAGTACATACTAAATAAATGTTAGAAATCGATTTTTTAATTAAAACTTGTGATACAGCTTGTGATATATAAGTACATGGGCTTCAAAGAAATACACACATGTATGTTTCATTTTCACTTCAAGAACTTACTGGTGCTGCAAACCTAGTCAGGTTTCTTTACCCTAGTGAGTTCCAGTCCCTTATCTGTGAAATTAGTATAACAGATCTAGGCCGGGTGCCGTGGCTCACGCCTGTAATCCTAGCACTCTGGGAGGCCGAGACGGGTGGATTGTTTGAGCTCAGGAGTTCGAGACCAGCCTGAGCAAGAGCGAGACCCCATCTCTACTAAAAATAGAAAGAAATTATATGGACAGCTAAAAATATATATAGAAAAATTAGTCAGGCATGGTGGCGCATGCCTGTAGTTCCAGCTACTCAGGAGGCTGAGGCAGTAGGATCGCTTAAGCCCAGGAGTCTGAGGTTGCTGTGAGCTAGGCTGACGCCACGGCACTCACTCTAGCCCAGCCAACAGAACAAGACTCTGTCTCAAAAAAAAAAAAAAAGAATAACAGATCTAGCCATAGGGCTGTAGAATTTCATGAGATAATCTGTGAGCCGTCCTTGCCAGTGAATGCTAAGTCACCCTCTTGGGTCCTCCTTCCCCCTCCTGGTGCCCTTTCCCTTCCTCCTCATGGTTTTCCTACTCTGACTTTCTGTCCCCAGGGGTCCTCTTGGACTCTCTGCTCTTCTTCCTCCATACACTCTCTTTGTGTGATCTCATCCCTGCCATGACTTTGGTCACAATTCCTGCAGGCTGATGTTCCTAATCCCTACCTCCTGCTCAGATCTCCCATCGAGTTCTAGTCCCATGCATCTCCCCATTCAACACCTTTACTGGTCTGCTCCGCCCCACAGACACTCCAGTCAACATGTCCAAGGCCGAACTCATTACCTCCCTCCAGGCCCGCTGCTCCTGTACTGAATATCGCTCCAAATGACGCCAACACCCACCCAGTTACTCAGCCAGAAACTCCGTGTCTTCTTTAACTCTTTTCACCACTGACATCTCAACACTCTCCAAACTTCATGGGTTCCACCTCTGTCATTCTTCTTTCTAATACCACATCCGTCTCCCTGACCCTGGTCACTCGCTTCATTCAAGTCACCTGATCGGCCACCCCTCCATCCTGCCCCTCCTTGCTCAGTCCATCCGATTTCCATCGTGAAACCTTAGTAAAGTTATACAGATTTTTAGAAGAGAAATTTAGATATTATTTCTTCTTGGTTTAAAAGACTTCAGTGTACCCTATTCCCCTAAGAATTGTGCCCAGCTCCTTCAAAGTTGTAAACGTCTCTGATAATCTGACCCAGATTCCTCCTCACTGAGCACCGCTGTTCCCGTCTCCGTCCCAAGTCTCTGGTTCTGCGGGTGCAATGCGTCCACTCCTCGTGCTTCCTCCTGCCTCTCGCTTTACGGGTCGTTTGCTCTGCCCACCACCTTCACCTGGGAGACTCTGCATCCTCCGAGTCTCCAAGTCTCAAGGAGGCTGACCTCCCCGGAAGCTGCTCCTGGGCTGTGTGAGGTGCTCAGCTCCAAGCTCGTGCAGTGCCATGGGGCTGTCTCCATTCCAAGACTCACAACCGTTTGGCTGACTTTGTATCTCCCTTCCCCATTGGGCTATGAACTTTATGAGAAAAAGGATACTTTGTCATTTACTCTATATTTATCCTACCTACCATGTAGTATTCATTCAGTAAAGATAAATGAATAAAAAAGAATTGGTGGATGTCAGTTGACATTTCCTTCTATGCTATAGAGCCCATCTAACGGTAGTTCAATATGAACGGGCAAAGTTTTCCCTGCCATAAATGATCTGATGCTCTTTTTCACTGTGTTAGAATTGGTGGCATCACCCCAAGCACCTGGAACACAAAGCTGTCTTGCCCTCCACTGAAATGACCTGCATCCAGGTGGTTCCCAGAATGTGTGTTTAGCTTGAAGCATATTTCCTCCTTCCCCAGCCCCTCTTCCAGAGGGGACTAGCTGGTGCTCTAGAATAGGTATTGCAAGCTATAGCCTAAGGGCCATATTCAGCTCACTGCCTGCTTTTGTAAAGAAAGTTTTATTGGAACACATCCATGTTTATTAATTTGTATATTGTGTATGACTTTTTATGCCACAATAGCAGAGTTAAATAGTCATGACAAAGATCACATGGTCTGAAAAGCCTCAAATATTAACTCTCTGGCCCTTAACACCTGGACACCTGCTCTAGAGCCTTGTTCAAGACTATCTGGGCCCATTCAGCACGGTGTTGAGTTTCAAATATGCAAGGCATAACCCAAGAAAGGGTCACAGTCTCAAATCCAATTTCCACGGCTGAAAGGCATTTCTAATACCTTTCCTTTGATAATGCTTTATGTTTTTCTAAGTACTTTTATATTATTAAGGAAAAGATCCTCAAATGCAAATACTACTGCTCCCAGGTGAGGTTGTTGCTGCCGCTCTCTGTACCACACCTTGAGTTTCAAGGCCGTTGAGCATAAGCTCCGGAATCTCACTGCCTATGCCTTGTGAACTTGAAGACTTAAGCTACTTAACTCTCAGGGTCTCAGTTTCCACCTCTGTAAAATGTAGACAATGAAAGTAACATCTTACTAGCAAGGTCATAGTGGAGAGTAGGTGGCTCATGTAAGGCTCTATCACAGTGTTTGCTTTACTTAAAATGCTTAATAAATGTCAGCTGTTATGGTCTTGTTTGACTATGTGCTGGCATCATGGCAAAAAATTCCTTATCACAGTTAGATTCCTAAAACTTTCTTCCCTTCATACCACTCCTATGCATGAAATCTTCTATATATCTCTATGTCTAGCTGAGAGGATCAAAACTGGGGCTCCACCCATTTCCCCCATTCTGATGTCACTCCTCCTTCTGTCCCCATCGGTGGGTTTCCTCACTGCCCTGCCTGCTGCCTTGATCACTCTTGCCCTTTTGTTTTATTCATGCTTTGCCCTGAGCTTGCATTCTCCCACTCTTCCTCTCCACCTGTCTCCTGGGGTACAGCAGCAGCTCCACCTCCTGCAAAAAGCCAACCAGGACTGTGGCCACCACCCACTGGGCTCTCTTCTTTCCCAGAGCTCATAAGACCCCAGAAGAGGTGGCTTCACTAGACATGAAATTTATCTCCTTGGCCTTTATTTAGCTGTGTTAGCTTCTCTTAGCCTCAATTTCCTCAACTACAAAATAGGATTAACAGTATTTATCTTTCAAGGTGGTTGTGAGGATTAACGTGACATAACAAATGTTTCTAGCACATTCAGTCTCAAAATATATTCATTGTTGTCCTCCATGCTTTTAGCACATGGTCTTTTCCACATAGCTGGGCACAAAAGGCAGCAATGTTGCTCCCGCAGAGCCAGGTAGGGGCCCTAACAGTCCCACACCAGTCCTTGCTACCCAACTCTTTCAGGAGACGCTCCATGTCAGCCGTGTAGCCCTCCAAGCAGAAGGGTGGTAGTAGAGGAGAGATTAAGTGCTGCTGGGTACGGAAGCAGATTGGTCTGTTTGAGGAGAAATTTAAATGCATGCTTGGTGATAACAGTGCTAACTGACAAATCAGGGCCTAAGCTGTGTCTAGTGCTGAGCAGCTCCAGGGACCCACCGGTGGGTCTGAGCGGCTCTAATTAACCTCTGGTTTGCTGTGACTGACAGAGAGTCCAGTCTTCATCTAGCTTACTTTACCACCATTCCCTGATGAGAGACACTTGCTGTCCACCTTGTCTGTGCCAGTGGGTTCCAGAGCTGTTTTGCCAGTGGAGCTAGGAGAGGTGGGGGTTAAGAGAGAAGCCCCAGACCATCCCAGGGTTCCCAAGCACCCTCCCACTGAGTAGACAAATGCCTTCTCATGCTAGGAGTGGGTGGTAGTGGGGGGCTTGTCTTCCTCCAAGGCTTAAACCCTGCTTTGAGCTAGATGATTAAAGAAGGTGAGGGCACTTTATTTGCTGGAAGGAAGGGAATTAAGAATAAATTGCTGGAGAAAATCCAGAGATATGGACAGGAGGTAGCAGTGAGGAACAGTAGTAGGAATGAGGCTGCAGAAAATCAAGTGGTTGATCATGGTTGGTGAGATGCCACTGCCTGCTACTCACTGTGTGTCCTTGAGCAAGTGTCAGCCCCATTCTGAGCCTCAGGTATCAATTCTGTAAAATCATCAGTTTGGGTTGGATGATTTCTAAGGGCCTTTCCACACACCTAAAATTCTACTACCCTTTGGGAAAGGGACTCTCAGCTGTATTTTTAAATATTTAACAAATACTGAAATATCACCTACTTTGCACTATTGAAAGAATTTTAAAATTAAAATTGTCTCTTTTGAACCTTAACACAGCCATAAGTGTTTACTAGTTTTAATTGTAGTTTAAAGATGTTGCTCCACTGTGCTTTTTTCTTTTTTTTTTTGTAGAGATAGGGTCTCACTGTGTTGCCCAGGCTGGTCTTGAACTCCTGGCCTCTAGCAATCCTCCCCCCTTGGCCTCTCAAACTGCTGTGATTACAAGTGTGAGCCATTGTGCCCAGCCCTTCCACTGTTGTCTGACTTGTATTGTTTCTGATGAGAAGTCTGAGAACTCTGCTATCAATCTGTGTTTCTCTATGAGTAATATGCCTTCTTTTCTGGCTAATTTAAAGCTTTTACTCTCTAATATTGGTTTTCAGCAAGTTGATTAAGTAAGATGTGCCTTATGTGTTTTCTTCATTTCTTCTGTTTGAGGTTCCCTGAGCTGCTTCTGGGTTTATGGCTTCCATCAAATTTGTTAAATTTCAAACCATTATTTCTTCAAATACTTTTTCTGTCTCCACTGTCATTTTCTGAGACTCCAATTACATGTATGTTAGACTGCTTACTGTCTCATCCCATAGCTCACTGATGCTCTGTTTATTTAATTTTTCAATCTTATTTTTATCTTTTTATTTCATTTTGGATAGTTTCTATTGCTATGTCTTCAAGTTTACCACTCTTTCTCCTGCCATGCCTAATTTGCTTTTAATCATATTCAGCTTATTATTAATCTTGATGTTGTTTTTGTTCATCTCTAGAAGTTCTATTATGTGTAATATGTACCATGTATTATATATGTGTATATATATATTTATTTTAAAATGTCACTGTTTTTCCTTATCTGCTCATGCTTTATCTTCCTTCTTGAACATATGGTATATATTTATAATACTATGTCAGTGGCCTTATCTATTCTATTATCTGTGTCACTTCTGGATCTGTTTCTATAACTGTTTTTTCTCCTCATTATGAGTCATGTTTTCCTGCTTTTTTGTATATCAAGTAATTTTTTATTGGATTTTGGACATTATGAATTTTGTGTTATTTAGTTGTTTTTTTTTTGTTTGTTTGTTTTTTGTATTTCTGTAAATACTTGGTACTTTGTTCTGGAATGCACTTAAATTATTTGGAATCAGTTTGAGCTTTTCAAGGCTTTTAAGCATGCTAAGTGGTACCAGATCAGCTGCTTTCTAGAGATAATTTCTGCCCACTACTCCCTGTCTCCTATATTACAAGGTTTTTGTTCACTGGCTGGTGGGAACACAATCTATTCCTAGCACTGTAAGAGCTCCAGGGATTATTCTGCCAGCTCCTTTTCAGTAGTTCTCTCCCCAGCCTTGGTAGTTTGCTCATGTGCATGCTCTGATCAGTACTCAGTCAAAGACTTGAGGGAAACCTTCTGTAGATCTCCAGAGCTCTCTCCAGGCATCTCCTTCCTCTATGACACTCTTCCGAACAAATTATAACTACCTGGACCTTCCCAAACTTCAGACTCTGACTTCTCAGCTCACAGAGACTGCTGAGTTATGTGTGGGTACTCTCTCCCTGTGTTGCAGCCTAAAATCTCTTGCCAGGCAGCAAGTTGGAGCATAAGACTAATCTCATTTATTTCTCTTCTTTCAGAGACCATTATTCTGAGATGACGGTGGTACAATATATAAAAACCATTGTTTTATATATGTCCTTAGTATTCTGTTTATTTAAGACAAAATGTTTGTATTATTCCATCATAATATGAAATGGAAGTCCTATTAGATATTGTTTTTGTCCTTGTTTTACAGATGGTGAAACTGAGGCACAGAAAGGGTGAGAAATTTGCCCAGCCTTGCATAATTAACAGTTACCCAGGGATTTGGAGTCATTTTCTTAAACTTTAGAATCTGCTGTCTCAAAAGCATTTCTGTGGATCAAGTCAAAATCTTTACACATGATAGTTCAGTATTTCCCAATTACAGAGGAAGGAAATCAACATGTGTCTGCCCATCAAGCATCAACCTATCCACTATGCAAACAGACAGGCCCATTCTACTCATCTGTGTGCTCACGATCATGGATATTTTCTAAGGCATCCACCCCAATACTGTATTTGCATCTTGTCTCAGATCTGAAGACAGAAGACATTTCTCCTGACCTTTTGGGGTCACAGGACAGATTTCGAGAGCCTCAAGTTGTGACAGATATTTGTACTGAATAGAAATATAATCTGACTTTTCAGTGCTATTTGGAAAATTTCTGTTTTCAGAGCACAAACCATTTACCCAAACAGTGTAAAGAGATTATGGTTCACTCTCTACACTGAATTATGCATGGTTTTCAGCTAGGTAAAGTTCTCTGTGTTCTATTTTAGTAACATTTCCTGCACAGAATAGAAAAAAAAAATCTATACTTTCCAGAAGCAACTATTCTTGATATATTTTACTTCTACCAGGAAAAAATAATAAGTCTGAACCTGATCCATTTTTTTTTGCATCTCATCTTATAATTGGTAATCAGAAATTTCTCTTCATTTTCAGAAGTAGAACTTTCTCTTCATGTTTCAAGACATTAAAAGAAAAAAATAGAAGCCAATTTGGCCCAAATTTTAAAACATCTATTATGGCATACTCATTATGAAATCTTTTTAAAATTAGGCTGACTAATCCTGCTTAACACATGAGGAGTGTTTGCTATTAAGCACTGTGCCTTCTTAGAATACCATGTCAAAATCATTTTAATTTGAGTTAGGGGTGATTGTAAAAATGTCACTTTTAAAAAGACTATTTCAAGAATGCCTCACAGCCATAGTTGGATTTGGCTACAAGCAAATTGGTGATGCACTGAAATAATAGAATGATTATAGCAAGAAGGGATTTGAATTCCAGAGTTTTAGTTCAGCATTCATAGTGTAAAATACAATGGATGTGGGTCTAAAAGGAAAGTTAGATTGCCCAACTGAATTGAAGGCATTCGTTTGGGGGGAAAATCAAAGTGACACATGGAAAAATATGTCTGTACATTTCCCAGATGTATTCTGCATCTCATCGTCTATCCCAGCAATCTTTTGCCACGTCGGTTTGCAGGAAGGCCTCAAATAACCCCAGTTTTTCCTGCTAGTCTCCCCAGATACTGGTTGTGAGATGGAGCAGAGTGGTTGGTGGCATGGAAAGCAAAATGAGATAACTTCACAATTTTGATTCAGTTCAGACCTGCAGCTCATTTTTGTTAGAGTTACAGAATACACACACACACATACACACATAAATACACTTATGCATACATGTGCTCACTACACATGTGAGCTCTATTTATTGATGCTAAGATGCCATCAATTGTCAGAAGCACCATTATTTTATATACCACTAGGAAAGGGAAAACATTGCCAGTTAAGCCATGACACAATGCCTTTTTATTACTTAGAATTTTTACTTCATTTTGTTTTAAAAAAGAGTTTTTAAAACAAATATATGAGTGTTATCACTCTTATGCATACTTAAAAGTGATCATATAATATAGATAAAATGAAATGGATGAGATGTTCCCAAATCATCTTCATATTCAGGGGCTGCATTTTCTACTCATTTGCAATTCAGAGCTATCCAAGCCCACGTTTTCCACATAATGTCATCCTCTATGTTAGTAAGAGCATTGCTAATGTAGTATTTCCTAAAAGTGCCTGTTTTTTGTGTCCAGGACTTTCTTTGGGTGCTAAAAGCCGTTCTGTAAACTTTGATGTGTGTACACTGTCAATGACAACTACGTCATGACTACAGCCTGGCCAGAGATTGTCACATGCCGTTGATTGTAAGATACATTCTGACTTCAGTGATAAAATATGAAAAATATATGTATCTTAAAAGAGGTGAAATTATATACATATGTATACATACTTGTGCTTATAAATATATGTGTATATATGCATACACACGTATTATATATCCATAGGTAAACATTTTTGTGTTGAAAATACTACACTAAGTTGGTATAGCAATACTTATAATTTTTAAAAAGTAGAATGTAAGATAAAAAATATCATTAGCCATTTCATAAAGATACGGGGGCCAATCCACCCAACAATGATATAATTCACATTATTTTTAAAAGCACAATGAAACATTTAACAAAGATGACCATGTTAACAGGACATAAAATAAGACCTAATAAATTTCAAAATATTAAAATCATAAAATAAACATTTCTAAAAGAAAAGAAAATTCTATCTTGTAGGATCTCACTCCAAAGAATAGGATGTGCTTTTCTACCTTTCCTGGGTGCAGGCGTTCCGTCTGTGCACTTACCTCTGAATTTCCGCAAGCCCCGCCCAGCCCTGGCCATAGAGCTCTGCCTTAATTGCACCTGGATATCTCACTCTTTTTATGGTAGTACCCACTGAGCAAGTTATCATGAACAAAGAAAATAGACAGGGAGACCTTAGGGCATTGCGGGAGGAGAATGAGATTAGGAAACAGAAGAAGATTTGAGCCCCTACCTGGCTGTAATATTTACCAGCTGTGAGGCCTTGGGCAAGTTGCTTACCTTTCCTGAGCCTCACTTTCTCCTCTGAAAATGGCCATGGTATAATACCACCTTAACAGGTGTGTTGACAGGGCAGATGAGATAACATATAGATGTAAACTGGCACACTCGGGGCTTGCACTCATATTGCTGGCATGCTGACACACTTCTCACAAGCCAAGAGGTGGGGACATTGCTTATGGTAGATGCTTCTTGATCTTGCTGTTAGCAAAGAAGCAGAATACAGTTAAGGAGGAAGGGAAACTGCAATGAGCCAGCTTTGAGAGGCTGACGCAATTAAGACTGACCTGGGGGTAAGGGGTGTTCTGGACCTGGGGTAAAAGACATTTTAAATGCACTATGAGGGCCCCTGGCTCTATACTCTCCTCTCCGTCAGAGACTCTTCCTCTTCCAGATGACATTCTGACCATCACCTAGGAGACTTAGTGGGGGAAATGGCATGTGTCCCCTGTTACCAGGTTGTAATGTACCAGGACCCCAGGAGACGAGGGACTGTAACTGTTGCCAAAGTGACAGAACATGAGAAATGATAATGCATGAAACCCGCTTAGAAATCGTGACTTGTAGTTATGGTTCTATGTGTTCTGTTCTCAATATTTTTAGAAAGATAGTAAAATTTCAAAAAAAAAAAGAAGAAGAAGAAGAAGAAGAAAGAAAAGAATACTAAGAGTGCCATCTCATGGTGATTTATACCCATTTCGTCAAATTGTGCCTGCCCATCCCTACCACCTATGGTCAGGATGGTAAATAGGTTTCGTGTCTCCAGTCCATTGGCAGTGACTTCCAGGAATGCTCCGTTGGCCAATATCTAAGGCTACAGCCATGTTCAGTGAGCAGGGGTGTGAGGAGGAGGGGTGACAGAGAGGAGAGTGGACTCAGTGTTCCTGACCCACAGACCTTGGTCTGTGGTCCAGGCTGCTAGTCAAGGTCTACCGTGGAGAATGAGCATGTGAGAGTTGGCTGAGGAGGGAGCTGATCCCGAGCTTAGCTCCGATCTTGAGAGATACCCTGTTGCTGTTCCTAGTCATTCTGCCCCCATCCTAGTTTCCCAGACTCTTCGGGCACAAGTGGTATGACTATGTATTCACTCATTTAACAAATTTCGATTGGACACTTGTGTACCAAGGATTGCGCTGGAATCTTGGGATAGATCCGTGAACAAGACGAATGGAGCCCTGGCGTCTTGCTGTCAAGAAGGAAAGTAGGCCTTCACCAGCCGCACGCGTTTTAATCCCGTTGCCTTGTGTGCTACAGAGGACCTGTGAAGTGTCTGACAGATGCAAAACATGGAAGACACCTGCCTGTTCCAGGAATCAGTGGTTTCCTCGACAAAGACTCATAGAAACCATGTGACCATTTTTAAATGCATCTTCAATACTTTAGAGGAAAACCTGTCTTTGAGAAATATGAGCCAAAATAGTAAGAAAACACATTTGAAATATAATATTGTGGTCCTATGTCTTCCATAGGCTGACTTCTGAGAGTAATTTTACTTAAAAAGCCATTTCGGAGGCCTGGTGTGCGTCATCCTGAGCATCTGTTCCCTGTGCTCGGCCTCCCAGAGCCCAAGGAAATTAACTTTTCCCAACCTAAGACACAGACTCAGCTTCCGCTCCAGCTCTTTCCACTTGGCTGGGAACTACAGGGTTTTTATGGATCTCAAGGGTTTTGACAGGGGGCCATCGCTTTCCCACGGGGGCACTTAACGAGCATCGAGAGCACATGGGACTCTGAACTTTATGAGAGGACACGAAGCCCATTCCCCCGGCTGCCTGTGTCTGGCATTTGCGGAGGCAGTGGGGCCTGACCGAGTCCTCACTGCCCAACAGCCTGTGGAGGGAACGTGCTCATTCCCGGAGTGGCTGCCTCCCCTAGGAACACTGCGATGTCACGCCCCTGCCCTGCAGGACGGCCCGAGCTGGCCTGTGTTGTCCCTCATTGGGGACTCACATACAGGAGCTGCCATATGCTGCCGTGGTCAGTGTACTTTTTATGTGCCTGTTTTTATCAGCACTCTCTTGTGTCCCTGCTGCCTCACTCACTGTTAAGCTCTGACTCTTGCTGAGCCATTGCGGCCTGTTGCTCTTTTCTTCTACCCTGGACCACAGAAGCATGTTCGCTAATTGTGTGGGTCCCATTTTCCAAACCCCACCCTGGGACAAAGCCCTTGTCAAGTGCCGTAGCTCACCCTCCCCCACGTGGTGGAGTGCAGGAAGGGGCAGCAACACGGGAGGTGTGCACAGTAAAGCCCGCTGGTGAGGGACAGGGATAAAAATGGGCTTTGATCTTCCCTTCCCAAGGGAGGATGTGACTGCTCACTCTCCAAGGGGTAATTTGAGACTCAGTGTTTTAATTCAGATTTCAGAAAGGCAGCCCCTGATGGGGAAATGATTAGCTAGCGGTGTGCTTCCCCACAAGCGGGTCATGGAGGGGTTTTGGTGTCCTGAGACCTGGGTAATGTTGCTCGCTTTTTCTTGTGGTTTAGTAGAAGAAAGGAGGTTTTGGTGAACACAGGGGGAGAAGAGGGAGGGCCCATGGCATGTGTGCATATGTGTGCACGACTGCAAACCAGTGCAGGTGGCATGGATGCCCGTGTGGGTGTCAGTGCATAGTGAAAGTGCCGCCTTTGGGCTTGACTGCTGCGGCACACAGGCAACGATCGCCGCTGCATTGTCCTGAGAACGTGAACATCATAGACCCTGAGCGAGGGAACGGAGCTGAGAGTCCTGCTTGTCAGGGTGTGGTCCGTGGGCCGGCAGCATCAGCATCACCTGGGAGCTGGTCAGAAGTGCAGACTCTCAGGTCCCCACATCTACTGCGTCAGACATTGCATTCTGACATAATCTCCAGGTAGTTCAGAGGCATGTTCATGTTTGAGAAACACACACATAGTTTATCTCCCTGCATTGCACAGGTGAGAAAACAGGCCAAGACAAAGGCTGCATAGTCAGTCCATGTCAGAGCTGGGACTACAGCCGGCCTGGTAAAACACGAAGTATACCTGGCTCCTCACAACCCAGGCCTCTATGCACATGTCCCCTGCCCGTTCTGTGACTCCTCTCCTGTCAGGAGCCAGACTGCGAAGGCGTCAGAGGGGCAGTGGAGAGGAAGGCTGTCTGCACTGGGTGCTGAGGGAAGAAGCGCTCACACCTGCGCTCAGTCGTGGCTAGGAAGAGTGGAGTTGTCTGGCCAGAGGTCTCCTAGTACTGTCTGCACCTGCATGTGGCCCTCTAGCACTGCGCCACCTGACTGATGTGGCGGGGATGGGTGCGCGCAGAGAGGGGCTCCCTGATGGTGGGGGTGGTGAGGTGATAGTTATTAACAGCTAGAAGGGAATTACTTCAGTGTGAAGCCGAACTCACATCCCTGCCATTCGGGACATTATGGAGTGCGGGACCTGCCCCACAACCTTCAGGAAATGCCATCTCCCCTTTTTCTCTTTTACTCTACGTCTAACTAGGCAGCTGTGATGTTTGTGGGAAGGGTCTCTGTCTTAGGCACCACACACACGCCCACACACTCAGGGTGCCAGGCTCAGGCTTTACATTGGGCCCAGTGTCTGGTTCATCGCTGTAACCCGAGCCCCTAAATTTATGCCTGGACATTATAACTGCTTATTAAAGTTTATTGATTCAAACTTAAGGGCAGTAAGAGAATGGCCTTTCTCCAATACTAAGGCCTCATTTACCCTAAAACAGATTTCCTTTTATATTTGTGTTTATATCTTATTAAATTTGTAGTTCTGGTTTGATGTTTATTGTAATTTGTTGTCTGAAACAGTCTCACAGAGTGTTAAACTTATCTTTTTCTGTAAGTTCTATAGCTTAGTAAATTTTGAACTGTCAGTTTGAGAATGCCGCGGCATGTCTTGCTGTGGACTCTCGGGCTTAGCGGTGCTAAGGGCATGTGCTTCTGTAGGTGTGGGGGTGTGCAGGGTACCCCAAGCTTCCCTCACCCTCACCACACAGATCCTCTTCTTCAGAGTGCCTTGCTTTCTCCGAAGAAGACACTTTTGGATGCCCCGATTTAGTTTACCTGGTACACATGGCCTTTTTCTCCTAACTTGACAACCATGTGTTCTAGGGCTGGAGATGTGTTTTATACTTGGCTTTTATTCCCCAAGGCTTAGTAGGTATTCAGGGAATGTCTACTGAATGAATCACTAGATAAAAGTAAGCCTGTGAGAAAGTCAAATAGACATAAGTTCCAGGGTGAAACAAATTTGATTTAGTTCTCTTCCAATGCGGAGCATATGTTTGGGTAACTGCTTCTGTGCCAGGCACTGTGCTAGACATGCGAATACGTAAGTGAAGGAAATTGAGCTCCATCCTCAAGAAGCACAAAGGCTTGAAGGAGAGACAGGCATTTAAATAAAGAAATTTCCCAACTGTGGATAAGTGTAACAAATGATGGATGTACAAGGCTTGCAAGTTGCAAAGAAAAAAGGGTATTTGACCCTTGGCCTGCATAAAGACTAAAATAGGTTATGGAGGCTAATCAGTGAGTTTACCAGGTTGATAAGACGTGGGGAGGGTACAGCATAGTCAAGGGGGTAGAGGTGTAAACACATTGCCATGTCCCAGAGACCATTAACTTCCAAAAAGGAAAAGTAATGACTGACAAATGTTGGAGGTGAGAATGTCCTTGGTCACAGTGAGTAGCTCTTTCCCTTCTCCAAAGGCAGTGCTGCTCCACTGGGGTGCTGTCCTGCTCTGACTGGGGAAGGGCCACTCTTCCTGACTTCAGAGACTCGAGGTGGCTTTGTGCAGTGGCCTCACCCTGTGTGCAGCCCCACTTACTTGCTGTTCTCCTGGGGATGGAGGGAGAAGGCTTTAGAGCGTGGCCCCTGCTGTAACCACATGGCTGTGGCGTTGAGTTAGGACATGTGTGTGTATCGCTGGTATTCTTATCATCTTAAAATCTTCTTGTTATGCTGTACAGATATGTGTGGCTTTTTTTTTAAAGCTTGCACTCAATAAACTGTGAATCTGTGACTGTAAATAAGACAACTTGTAAAAATGCGTTTACATTGATACTTCTAACTTAAAATTTATTTTGCTTTTACTTTAGCTTGTTTATGAGGCAGGAATGACACTGATGGAGAATCTGTTTCCACACTAATAACACTAAAATAGATTTAGGTGCATATCAGATGGAAGCTGAGTATCATTTTTAATTATGATTAAGGTGACGTTTTATTATTTCCCCCCGGAGAGTCATGAATTTTGACTCTGCATGAAATGTTAATTGAATGCCTCTCCTGCCCCTTCAATCGGAGGGCATTCCTGGGAAATGATGGTGGTTCTTGGTGGTTCTTGCTGCTGGGGAACTTTCGGCACCGTGGGTCTGAAGAAACATTCTAGAAACCATTCTGCTTCCCTGCCCGTCGGGGCCAGGTGAAGGAATCAGACAGATGTGGATCTGAAACCTGGCAGTGCACTTAGGAGCTGTATACACTCTGATACGTCATTTAATCTTCCTAAACCTGAGTTTCCCAACTGTAAAATGGATGTGCCACTGACCTCAGAGCGTGAGGATTTCATGAAACAATGTTATTAAAGTACATAGCAAAATATAGCTAAGCACACTGGTGGTATTATTATTTTATTAAAGTTTCAATAAAAATGGAAAATCTCAAACTACTTAATCAGTACAAGACCTGGGAAGAGAGCAGCAGGGTCACCTCTGGGCAGGTAGGAAGGCGCAGGATGAGTTGATGGAATTCCAGGGGAAATGTCGGCTTCTCAGCAGCCGCTGTGGGCTGTGGCACGGTGTCCTCACTGCTGAGAGGCAGAACAGTGCGGCAGGAAGGATACGGGCTGTGGATTCAGAGGGACTTGTGGTTGATTCCTAGGGTTACAGAAACGGGAAGAATAACGCTCTTACTAGTCGTTGTGAGGAGTCTGAATAATAAACAAAGGCATCATCAGGATTCCTAGTGTCTGATACCTGGGGGCCATAGTTTTGGACAGGTGCCAGCAAACATAGCCTGTGGAGCACTTCCGCCCTGACGGGCTTATGCAGTCTTCTAATTAAAAGTGAAAGCCATTGAAAGGTGGTTTTGGCTTTCAGAAGAGTAAGCTGAAGATCAGGAAAGGGCTTCAGCACAGACCTGAGGTCCTGACTTGGCTATCGGTAATATCTGTCCCACGAGGGCCCAGCATCTCCTTCTTGGTCACGCTGAGAGAGCCCAGCCAACTACTAGCAGCGATTCGTACCTAATTCTTGGTAGGATGACCAACTCACCCAAATTTCCTTGGAATTTTCCCAGTGTTAGCTCTGGAAATCTTGCATTAAACCCTTTAGTCCCCGGCAAACAGGATGGCTTTTCTTCCTATTTGTCCCCCAGCAGGCGAGAGGTGACCTTCGGAAAGCTCGAGCTTCCTTATGGTGCCTAAAACCACATTTGCATTAAACCACTTTTATTTGAGCCTAAGAATCGTCAACTTCAAACTGGCATATTAGATAGGTTGCTTTCATTAAAAAATAAAAGCCTGAGAACACAGAATACCTGGGTCTCTAAAGTAAAACCAAGTGAGATGGTTTAGGGCGTGCTTGTTTGTTCTCAGTACATCTGAGTGGGAAAGGCGGCATCTGAGAGCATGTGAGGGGGTGTGGCGGCTCATGGCAGTGACGACACCTCCCTCCCTCAAAGCCCTCCCTAGAGAAAGCCTTTGTCCCCTTGTGCAGCAAGAGATGAAGACATAGAGCATCTCTAGACCCGGGAGGCTCCCCCGTGCCCTGTCCTAGTTAGCAAATTCCCCCCCAGGTAAGAACTGTCCCTGCCTTCCAGGGCTTCTCAAACATACAGATTCCCGACCCACACCCACAGAGACTCTCGTTTAATGGCTGTGTGATCGGGCCAGGCATCGAGATTCCTTAAAAGCTCCCTGAGGTGATACTAACATGCTGCCGGCGTTGAGGTCACTTCTCTGATCAAGAAGGATGTATGAGCAGTAGGTGGTTCCAGATGCCACTGCATTTCAGACCTGCCACTTCCCAGGCCGCTGAGGGCAGAAATTAGTGGGCCTATGGCTGGGGGCAAGAGGGGACTTCAATGACCTGTCTGTGGGTATCTAAGAGCAGAGGAGGGGCAATGAGGAGGAATTTGCGGTGTCCAGTTCCTGGGCAAAGCAAAGCAGTGGATCTGACACCCCACAGAACGTGGGTTGTAGGTGATGCTGAAGGGGCTATTCTGAAGCGTGGACACAGGCTGCACTGCTGAGGGCCCAGTGAGGAAGTGCCACCCATTAGGAGCAGGGAGACTTCTCTTGAGTCCTGCACGCAGCAGACGACTGGTCTGCAGAGTGGCCAAGCCCAAAGGACAAGGGGGCAGCAGTAGAGGAGACCAAGGCTTCCCCTCCAGTTGCCTGCAGGCAGGTGGGGCCAGGATGCGTTCAGCGGACTTGCTCCTGGGAGAGTCCCTCTGAGCGCCCCCCACAGCGTGCACCTTAGAGGACACCCACTGGCAGCAAGAAGAGGCGCCACTGAAATCTCCCAGAGACGAAGATGGGGCTGAGGACTAGTCAGCTGTTAACAGACCCACAGGGCTTGAAGCCTGGCGACAAGAATTCTAACAGTTCACTCGGTACAGGATCAGTGTGTGAATGAAGGGGTCCTTACAGAATTCCTCCAATTGAGTCCTACCATAATATGTTTGAAGATTATTTTATTGTAAAATTTGTCTATATACAAGAGATAGAAAGGAACTATCATCTACAGATTTTGAGGTCAGGTTTCAACCTCAGTTCTCCCAGTATTTAACTGCAGAACTCTGAACAAGTCACTTTCCCTCACTGGGCATCTGTTTACCTAATTTTAAAATGAGAGAAGTGGATTAAATGATCTCTAGGGGACCTCATAGCACTGAGACCTTAGGGATTTACTTCTTTTGAGCTCAGTTATCTATGCAGGGCGATATAGCATGGGGGGAGGGGATGCCGCTGGGGCCTTTGATTTCTTGCTCCCAGTTGCAGTCCCCCCTCCTTCCTTCTCCTGAGCACGTACCTACAACTCCTGGAGCCAGGGAGGGCCGAGATGCCAGCCAGCTTGGTGCGAGTCAGGCCCTGCCGCTGTAAGCTGTTAGTCTAACAAACAAGACCTGGAGAGAGACTGTCCTGTCCCTAAAGTTATTTCCCTGTTCAAAGAACTCCAGCTGAAAATGTGAGCCTAGATGAAGATAAATTGACACCTGCAGATGTTCTGGCGGAGCAATTGCCCTGGAGCTCACGTGAGAACATCTAGGCAATGTGCCCATCTGAGAGTGTGACAAAGCTGTGGTGTGAGCCAGCTCTGCAGAGGGCTTATCTGGCACCATGTTACTTTGGGGTCTGGAACTCTCAGAAGGAAATGGTCAGGGGGAGTCAAGGTCATGGATTCTGGTCTAAGTAGCTGATATGACCCGAGCTAGGGGCACGAGAGCAAATGGCTTCCTTACTGAGCACCTACAATATTCCAGGTACAATACAGGCACTTTGCACATTCATCCTCTCACCAACCCTATGGCATTATTATCTCCATTTTACAGATGAGAAAATTGAGGCTTAGGGTGACTGAGAGGGAAGAGTTAGTTTGCACTACAGGATGTCTGTTATGAAAACCTATTTTTTTCCCCTGTTACGTGCTAGACTCTAGCTATTGTCGTTTCACCTACCATTCTTGAAAACTGCTATAACTCATGGGTCCCAGCCAAGAGAACTTGGTAGTACAGGAGGTCAGAGATGTCAGGAGGGGGTTTGGAAAGGCTTGAGTTTAGGACACTCACCAAAGAGCCCCACCCAGCAGGGCACCGGCTGGGAGGCAGCATCACCACCAGTGTGGCCCTGCAGCCTGCCTGGTGGCCTGTGGCTGGCAGAGCAGGCCCAGCAAGGCGAGTAGTGTGACCTCAGATGCCGGACAAGACTCATGTCAATTTAAGAAATAGCAAGTGCCCCCTTTCAAGAAATACTTGTCTAATTTTTTAGCAGAAACTTGGGCATAATTTGTGCTATGGAGGGATATGGCCAAACAAGACTAACAGACAATGTACCAGGAAGACAGATAGGATTCAGCAACCCAAATGTTTGATGCCAGCAAACGTGTCTTGAGGGATCATGCATTCACTCAGCACAAGCTCCCCGGCACCCACTCTGTGCTGAGCATTGTACCAGTGCCCGGGAATGCTGAGTGAGCTGGATCTGATCCTTCAAGGCCCTCCAAAGAATATGCCCTATCCTCATGGTGGAACGAGGATGGATCATTTGAGACTAAGATGGAAGAACATTTCCATGTCAGCTGGTTACAGCTGAGAGTCATAACTATTTGGCTGTGCCTCTTTTGGGGGTTGGGGCTAATGTTTCATGAAGTTTTCATAGGGAAAAAATGAGAGCAATCTATTTCAATTACTTTTTAGATGTCAAATTTACATAATCATTTGATGTATGCTATTCGTTATGGGCTTCCCTGGAGTGGTGTCAGTGCCACTGTCCCTGCGAGTGCCTCGGCCCCGGGAGGAGCAGACAGACATTCCACACTGGAGAGCCAGGCAGCATTCCGCTGCAATTGGATGGCCTTTGGCCAGGGATAATTAGGCCAAATGGATGTGAAAACCTACTCAGGGGAGAAGAGAACGGAAAGCATTCTCTTTAATTAATCACTCTTTTTCCAGACTTGAGCGTAAAACAGCAAAATTAAAATTCATTTTAATAATATAGTCTTCATTAATGTGAAATGTAGTTTTAGGCAGAACTTAATTCAAAGCTTGCTTTTTTGGTGAGAAGGAATATTGCTTTTGTGTGACCTTTACTGAATCCAGAACTGACAATATGGAATTGTAAAGGATTTCTTAAGCAGCAGAATTCTGAGAAGAACCTTTTCCTCCCTGACTGGTTCTCCATGTGACAGATGTGTCCATGTGTGACTCTTGTGCCAAGCATATGTTGGCTGCATGCAGGTGGGGACACATGGGTGCGTGGTCCCCTCTCTGAACACTTCGAAGGCCAGAGCCAAATCTCTGGCTGGCTTTCTCTAGGTCTAGCTTTGTAGACATTGCCATTTCTTTGTGGAAAGAAGGGAGAAATGAATGAATGAGTGACGTTGCCAGAAAGTGACTTCATTGTTCTCAAGTGCTGAAATTTGGCATCTCTTTTGTGGCAAGTCTATCACTGAGTTTGGTCATTTGTAAAAAATTTTTTAAAAGAATCATCATTTAAGTGTCTTCCTCTATTAAAAAAGTGCTGTGGCCTGTATGATTCATTCAGCATCTGTTTCTACACTTCAGTAATTTGCCTAGGTATTAAATGCATGTTTTATGATTAAGAGTCTGCAGAGCTAATTTGATTTTCTTGAATCTTTGGCAGGAAGAGCTAAAAATGTTTCATAAAGTTTGCGGACAAAGTCTTTACTCTAGCCTAGTGACTTTTGCCTGGTTCCTGGATGGGGTGGCAGGAGAAAAAGGAAGTCCATAACGGCAACTGCTGGGCTCCTTCCTTCCTCCTTTCCTTCTCTTCCTCCCTCTTCCCTCCCTGCTCCCTCCCTTCCCTCCCTTCTTCCCTCCCCTTCCTTTCCCTTCTGCTTCTTTCTTCCCTCCTTCCCTCCTTTCTTCTCTCTTTCCTCCCTCCCTTCCTTCTTCCTCCTTCATACAGTCACTGAGCACCTTCTCTGAGCCAAGCCTCACGCTCCATATGGTCAATGGCACATTATGTATGTGACAGAAAGGACACGTTTCTGCCTGCATGGGGCTCTGTCAGTGGGGGAAACAAAGCAGTAAACACACAACGCAAAAGAATGGGCCAAGTACCCTGAGGAAATGGAGTGTGTGCCAAGCCTAGGAGAAGGGGATGGACTGGAAGGAGGAGGTTTCCCGGTGTAAAGCCGGGAGGCAGACAGCCGTGACACACCTGGGAACTACAGGGTTGACTGGCAGCAGCAGCAGTGGAGACGAGGCTGCAGTGGGAGACGGGGCCTAGAGTGCAACGAGCCATAAATGCCACGTTAAGAAGTTTGTTTTCTAAGTATGATGGAGAAGCATGGACGAATTTTAATCAAAAGAGTGATACGACAAGACTGGTTTTATTTATAAAGGAACGTTTGGAAACAAATCGAGGAGAGCAGTGATGGAAGAGATTAGACCAGTGACAAGAGGCCTGCGGGTTGGGGAGGGAGCAGGTTCTGTAATGGAACCCGCTGCTTACATGCAAACCCTGGGTGAAGATTTCGAGCAGTCCACCCTTGTTGGAGGTCCCAAACCAGAACTCAGAGACCACACTGACCAGCAGCGTGGGCCTCACCTGGCACTTGTTTAAAATGCAGACCCTCTGCCCCCTCCAGACCTGCTCTTCAGAATCTGCATGTTGACAAGTTCCCTGGGTCACCTGGCATATGTGAAAGTTGAGACACACAGCTATAGAGAGGAGCACAGGACAGAGGAGCACAACTCGAGAAGGGCCAGTCCGTACAGTGTGAACAAGAATTCAGTGTGGTGCATGGATCCATCTTACTGGGTGGATTATGTTCTTGGAGGAAAGTAGCAGCTCAGAGAGTTGAAGAGACAGATAGTGCAGGTGAGAAAGCCTATGAGCTCTTCAGCCATGACCCAACCATTTTATGAAAGCCAGTGCTGGTTGGATCTGTGTGGCCAGTGTGCCTCTGTGGAAGCCCAAAAGTCCAGGCCAACATGCTAAGTTAATGCCAGTCTCTGGATAAGGCATTCCGCAACGCCCCCAGGCTAACTCATAGGCAGCCAAATGGACATTTCCACCTATGAAGACTGTGGAAACATGCCTGAGTTTCATCACTGGGATCAACCTGGCCACCTGTGCAGACCAGGGACACCAGGCGACAGACAGTGGGAGCCCTGCCTAAGTCAAGGCAGAGCTATGGAGAGCAGTGCGCAGATTCTAGGTCAAGGTTTTGTTGCAAAGACTGAGTCAGCTAACGGTGGGCACAGGCAGGAAGAGGAGCAAGGTGCAGGCTAGTCAGGGTTAGCACGTGGACCCTGCTGTGATCACTGCCTATTCTCCCGTGGCTTACCGGGTGGACCACAGCTGTCTCTATCCCCAAGAACCCTGTTGGCTGCTCCTCTGAACTCTGTGCATTGTGCATGTGGCTCTGGGGGAGTCTGATACTCCTTAATTAGTATTGGCAACAGCTACATTTGTTTATGATGTTGCATAATCAAATTTGTATAATTCACTTTAAAAATCCAAAACAGCACAGTGCAGGCAGGGAGAGTGCAAACAGGGGCCCCCTGACATGTCAGCATTCCAGCCTTTCCTGACACGGAAGGGTGTGTCGATAGAAAACAGCCAGAAAGGTGACGTGGAGGGGCTGTTTCCTTACCTGCCAAAATCAAGCCTGGCTCCCTGCTCTGGGACAGACCTGAGTTGAATTCTTTTAATTACAAGAAGATAGAAAGTTCAGGGTCTCAAGAGACAGGGACCCACCAAAGGGTTTAGGTCTTTTTTCATCACACGTAAGGGTGAAGACTAGTCTTGGGCCCCAGAGTTTCCCAAAACAAATTTATAAAATAGGCTCTCAATCTAGTATTTATCATGGCTTCAGAGATTCCATAAATTCTCTGAAATAATGATGTGTACAGTTTTTGTATATATGCATTTGTACATTTTTGTGTGAGGTAGAACCATGTCATTCATAAAATTTCAAAGACTATGATTAAAAATAGCTGAAGAACTTAGAGATTTTCAACGATCTCAAGTTCATGAAGAACCTTTGAATAGATCCTGTGCAGTCTTCACGTCATCCCTGTGACTGGTCAGGGCAGAGACCATTATCTGCAGTTTACAGTGAGAAAATTTAGGCATAGACCTTTCTGGCTTATTGATCATGTGTTTATTGATCCTTAGAAACTGGACACAGAACCAGGGTTGGGATTCTTCTTTCAACTCCAGCACAAGCTTTGAGAACAGAAATTACTGACTCCATCTACATAAGCCAGGATATTTTAGAATGTTAATATCCTTAAATCCCGAATCTGGCAAATTGGTTTCTGTGTGTGCATGTCACATCTCTGCCACCCCAAAGGTTCCCTTTGCCCACATTTTTCTGATGTGAGGGTCATGGGTAGTGTGAGATGACAAAGCTATTTCTAGGTCAAAGTTAATCCTAGGAATGGCAGCTGAAGACAGGAGAGGGCTTTCCTCAAAAACTCCCTCCACAGCCTCCTCCCCCAGTCTTTAACCTCACTCCTTTCCTGGGGGCTGGAGCCTCTCCTTTCAGATGCCCGCCTCCCTTTTAATGAAGGTGGGCTTTACATTTTGAGCCATGTCACTCTAAGAACAACCTACAGGATGTTGTTTTGATTCGTGATCAGATTAATCCACAGAGGAAAATAAGTCTTTGAATGATTACAAACTGTTCCAAATATGATACTTCACCTCTCTCTGAGGTTTGTAGAATGAGTATCGTCACCATCAACCTTACTGGGTTATTTGTGCAGATTTAATGAGATAAATGGGAAAGTGCCATCACTGTGCCTGGTCCATTTTTGAGGACCTCAAAAATGGTCATGTACCTTGGCAAACTTCAGAATTAGCTGCAGGTTACTTATAGTCCCTGTCATCGCCCCTGTTTACTGTTATCCCAGAAGAACATATGTTGGACCTAACATTCTAGAAAAGGAGTATGTCTCAAGGCCTTACAGTACTTTTCTTTTGAGCTGGGCTGTCCCAGGTTAAAAATTTCTGATTAAGACTTCCATTTGATTCAGTCCAGCATAATGACAGCCAAGTAAATACAATTAACTAAAATATCATCAGGAACATTCCACAATGTTTATAATGTACTGAGTTTTTTTGATTTTTTGTTTTTAATTTACATTCTGCTTTGAGAAGTAGATGTCTTTCCAAGCCGGTACACAACTGGGCGTGTGTTTGCTTACGCCCAACTCCAAGCTGCATGCTAGAAGTTGAACTTCACTCTCTCAGGTCAGGCTGGGAAGACAAGCTTAATGCATAGGAGAGCAATGTGTGTAGAGTAAAAAGTCACATAGTGGGCACTTAATCAATATTTTTAGAATAAATGTATTTATGGAATTGAATTCAGTGTTCACTAGAACTGTTGAAAAAGGGTATAGAGGATCAATTTTAAACTTTTAAAGTAAATATGTTTTATACTGATGAAAGTCCCTACAATAATTAAATGTGTGCTCCATAAATAGACTTTGGTACATGCTACATGTGGAAAAATCTCTGGGGATCATTTAGGAGATTAAAGTGATTTAATAAGGAAAAGTGTTTAGGTGAAAAATGGAAAACCATGACCCAGTGGACAAGACATAATCCACAGTAACACAGCCTGCTTGTGTAACCAGGAAAGTCCTGTGTTCTGAGGGCAAGCATTACTTGGAGAAGTGATGGAAAGGATTTACTATAGATTATGATGGTATCCTCTTGTATCTTACATTCATTATTGCTCAGTTGTTTGTAAAGAAGAAAATTAAAATCACCAACAGTTTCACTGGCATGGAGAGGTAAATACTGCTAGTATTACAGGCTATTTCTTTTCAGTTTTGTGTGCATGTGTATGTTTGTGTCTGCTATGAGATCACGTTCTATGTAAAAAAATTATTTTTCTGTATATTAAAGAATTTCCATGTCATTTTAAAAAAGTCTTGAAAAATATGTTTTTAAATGGCTGCACACTGTTCTGACATATGGATGTGTCATAATTTAATTAATTCTGCTGCTGGGCATGTAGGTAGTTTCTAAACTTTGCTGATACAAACATTGATATTAAAAATGGTATTGCAGTGATCACTTTTGTGCCAAAACAGTCTCTAGTTTGGATTCTTTCCTTAAGATGAAGTCCCAGTAGACAAATAGCTAAGTCAGAGAATATAAACATTTTTAAGGCTCTTCACATATTAATATATTCTTTTCAGATTTTTCATTTTACATTCCCACTAACAGTTTTTAGGTGCCCTTCCTTTCACAAAATCCTGCCAATACTGGATGTTATTATGCACAATATATTTATTTTCTCCATTTTGGTGGCAAAATGATCTCATCTCTGTTTTAATTTGTTATTCTTTAATTATTGATTGAGTACTTTTCCTAAGCCTTCACAGCATTTTTAATTTTCTCTTTTTTACACATTCTCTCTTCACAGCTTTTCAGCCTCCCTTTGTTGTGCTGAGCTCCCGTTAGTCAAGTTATTTAAACAGACCTTGCGACTAAGAAAAGGAGGCCCTTTGTGGAAACTTCCATCTACCAATTTGCTAATTCCAGATGGGCATTGGCTTTCTCATAGACATATGCAGCTGAAATTACTTTAATACTTTGTGCTTAGGTCAAATATTTATACATAGGCTTTTTATTTGACAGCTAATCCATGGCCCAGCTTTGGGAAGGCATTCTTTCCTCCATGTGGCCATAGATAATGGATGAGGTCATTTCCAATTCATTTGTCTTTTCCCTTTTCTTCTTCTGACTCTCTTTAGTCAAATCCTTGGAAAAGCTGTAAATGTGTCACAATGAGAATGAGAAATCAAGTTTTTGATGAGAAGTTTGTCATTTCCCATTTGCTGCTGTGATACGTATTCTGTTCAAAGCTGAAGCAGGGATAAATTTTTTACTTGCAGTTAAATTCCATAACATCGTCCTTATTCATCTCCCCCCCTACTTTAATGTCTTTTGTGGAAACTTCCATCTTAATATCTTTGAACCATTGTCTATGGGGTACAAGACCTCTTTGGGATTTAACAATATGTTGGAAATTTGCATCATTCTGACACTTGCCATATGATTGCTCGAAGTTGTAAAACTCTCTGATGACAAGTTCTTAAGAAGGGGTTTCTGTACAATTATCTTTATTTTCAAAACCTGTTCACAATATCTACTTTCTCAGTGGTGAAAATCACGATATGTATGTAACATTATAACTGTTTATGTGGAGGAGATATAAGTAACACGTAGACATGTCCTTGGTAGTAAACGAATAACCTCACAAATTTGTTGTCTACACCATGCTATGGGCTCACATATTTGGGTCAATCCCTTTTATAATTTTACCTTAGCTTCCACATATTTTTTTTCTTTAAAAAGACAAAAATCTCTATTTTCATGAGATCCACTTTTTTAGCTCCCATATAGGAGTGAGAACATGTGAGAGTAGGTTGGTGGTTACCAGAGGCTGAGAAGGGTGGGGGTGGGGGGGATGAAGAGAAATTGACTAATAGGTACAAATATAAAGTTTGATAGAAGAAATAAGACCTAATGTTAGATAGATCAGTAGGGTGACTATAGTTTACAATAATCTATTGTATATTTCAAAATAGCTAGAAGAGAAGAATTTGAATGATTCTAGCATAAAGACAAATATTTACAATGATGGATATCCCAAGTACACTTATTTGATCTTTACAAGTGACATGAATCTATTAAGTTATCACATGTACCCAGAAGCTATGGGCATCTATAATGCATTCATAAGAAAGAAAAAAACAAAAAAGATAAGCAAATTCATATTTTAAAAGATAAAACTCACTTCTAATTTTTTTTTGAAATCTTTGTCAAGAATAATTGACATACATGTATCTCTACTCAGCCACAAAAAACAATGGTGATCTAGCACCTCTTGTATTACCCTGGATAGAGCTGGAGCCCATTCTACTAAGTGTAGTATCACAAGAATGGAAAAACAAGCACCATATGTATTCACCATCAAATTGGTATTAACCAGTCAACACTTATGTGTGCATATAGTAATAACATTCATTGGGTGTTGGACAGGCGGGAGCGGGGAGAAGGGGATGGGTATGTTCACACCTAATGGGTGCAGTGCACACCATCTAAGGGATGGACATGCTTGAAGCTCTGACTCAGGTGGGGCAAAGGCAATATATGTCACCTAAACATTTGTATCCCTGTAATATGCTAAAATAAAAAAATTTAAAAAAGAAGAATTGACATAAAAAACCTGCACAGTTGAATACAATTTGATAAGTCTAGATATATGTATACAGTCCATGAAACTATCCTCATAATCAAAATAACACATCCATATCCCCAAGAGTTTCCTCCTGCCTCTTTGCAAGGCTTTCCTCCTACCTTTTCAAACCCCATCCACCCCATAGGCAACCAGTCCTCTGATTTCTGACCCTATAGATTATTTTCTAAAATTTTATATAAATGCAGTTAGGCAGTATGTATTTTGTCATCTTTTACTCAGCATAATGATTTTGGGATTCACCCATGTTATAGTATATAGTAGTTCATTTCTTTTTATTGATAAGGAATATTCCATTGTGTGGATATATCTGAATTTAATTATCTGTTTACCTGTTGATGAATATTTGGGTTATTTTAAGATTTGGACTATTACAAATAAAGCTATTAACATTTTGAACTTGTTTTTTGCATCAAAATATGCTTTCGTTTCTCTTAGATAAATACCTAGAAATAGAATAGCTAGGTTACATGATTCATCTTTAAGAACTATGGCCGGGCGCGGTGGCTCACGCCTGTAATCCTAGCACTCTGGGAGGCCGAGGCAGGTGGATCGCTCGAGGTCAGGAGTTAGAGACCAGCCTGAGCAAGAATGAGACCCCGTCTCTACTAAAAATAGAAAGAAATTATCTGGCCAACTAAAAATATATATAGAAAAAAAAATTAGCCGAGCATGGTGGCGCATGCCTGTAGTCCCAGCTACTCGGGAGGCTGAGGCAGGAGGATCACTTAAGCCCAGGAGTTTGAGGTTGCTGTGAGCTAGGCTGACGCCACGGCACTCACTCTAGCCAGGCAACAGAGTGAGACTCTGTCTCAAAAAAAAAAAAAAAAAAAAAAAAAAAAGAACTACTACAAACTTTTTTTTTTATTTTTTTTTTCATTTCAGCTTATTATGGGGGTACAAAAGTTCAGGTTATATATATTGCCCATGCCCTCCCATTCCCCCAAGTCTGAGCTTCAAGCGTGTCCATTCCCCAGACAGTGCACATCACACTCATCACCTAGGTATACACCCATCCCCTCCCCCCACCCCCATCCCCCCCAGTCAGAACTTCAAGCGTGTCCATTCCCCAGACAGTGCGCATCGCACTCATCAAGTAGGTATACACCCATCCCCTCCCTTCAGCCCCTACCTCTGTCCGATACCCAATTGGTGTTATTCCCAAATGAAAGAACTACCACAAACTCTTTCTCAAATGGTTGTGCCGTTTTACAAACCCATCAGCAGTATATGAGGGTGTAGTTGCTCTAGTTGGTCAGTGTTTCTAATTTTACCTATACCAGTATACTGATAGCTTCTTTTAGTTTTAATTTGCATTTCTCCAAAAAATAATAATGCTGAGCAATGTTCCATGTGTTTATTTGCTATCTGTATCTCTTTTGTGGTGAGTGTCTCAGCAAATCTTCTGTCCATTTGATTTATTTGTTGATTGATTGATTGAGACGGGATCTCACTCTGTTGCCCAGACTGGAGTACTGTGTCTTAATCATAGCTCACCACAACGTCCAACTCCTGGAATCAAGTGATTGTCCCCCCTCAGCCTCCCAAGTAGCTACGACTACGAGTGCCACCATGCCTGGCTATTTTTTTTATTTATGTTTTGTAGAGATGGGGTCTTGCTATGTTGCCCAGGCTGGTCTCAAACTCCTAGGCTCAAGCAGTCCTCCTGCCTTGGCCTCCCAAAGTGCTGAGATTACAGGTGCAAGCTACCATGCCCAGCCTGCCCATTTTAATATTAGCTTCTTGTTTTTGTTCTTGAGGTAAAAGTTTTTCATGTATTATAGGTATAGATCCTTGGTTGGTTACATATTTTGCAAATATGTTTTTCCAATCTGTGAAATGTTTTCTGTTTTCTTGTCAATGTCATGCGTCTATATATGAGCACTCTATTCTGTTCAAATAAACTGTCATGTATTTTTATACTAATGTCTTGATTGTTGCAGTTTCATAGTAAATCTTGAAATCAGGTAGTATAACTCTCCCAAATTTGGTCTTCTCTTTTGAAGTTATTTTGATTATTTAGGCCCATTTCCTTTTGATACAGATTTTAGAATTAATTTGTCAATTTCTCTAAAAATAAAATGAAAGCATGAATGGATTTTTATTGGAATTGTGTTGAATAGGTAAACTAATTTAGAGAAAATGGTCATGTCAACAATACTGATTATTCCTATCCATGAACACAATATATCTCTCCATTTATTTACATTGTTTTTAATTTCTTTCAGCAGTATTTGGTAGTTTACAGTGTCCCAATGTATTTGTACACAATTTGACAAATTTATCCCTAACTATTTCATAGCTTGTATGCTATTGTAAACAGTATTATATTTTTTATTTCAATTTCCAATTGTCTGTTGCCAGTATGTATTATAGAAACACAATTAGTTTCTGTATATTAATCTTTTTTTAATAAGAGATAAGTGCATTTATTAGTTCTAGTAGCACATATATAAATACTTTGGGATTTTCTATACAGATGATCAGGCGGTCTATGAATAAAGATAGATTCGTGTATTTTGTTTTAATCTAGATGTCTTTTATTTATTTTCTTGCCTTATTGACCTACCTAGAACCTTGGGAACAGAGTTGAACAGATATGGTGAGGGCAAACATCCTCACCTTATTCCTCATCTTAGGAAAAATCCCTTTAGTCTTAGGAAGTAGATTTTTGCTAGATGCTCTTCATCAGGTTGGTAAATTCTCTTCTATTTCTACTTTCCTCAGAACTTTTATAAGGGATGCTATTGGATTATGTCAAATTATTTTTCTACCTCTTATTTATGTAATTGTATGGATTTTATTTTTTAGTCTGTTAATATGGTAAATTACATTGATTTATTTTAGTTGACTTTAGTTTTAGAACAGTTTCTGCGTTACAGAAAAATTGAGAAGGTAGTACAGTTTCCCTACCCCACGTCTAGTTTTTCCTATTATTAATAACTTATGTTAGTATGATACATTTGCTACAATTAATAAACTAATGATGATACACTATTACCAACTAAAGCCCATAGTTTATTTAAATTTTTTGAAATTTTACCCAATGTCCTTTCTCTGTTCCAAGATCTCATTTAGGATACTGTATTACATATAGTTGCCATGTCTCTTTAGGCTTTTCTTGGCTATGGTAATTCCTCAAATTATCCTTGTTTCGATGACCTGATAGTTTTGAGAAGTCCTGGTACATAGTTTCGTACGATATCTCCTATGGAATTTGTCTGATAACTTTTCTCCTGGTAAGACCTGGCTTATGGGTTATTGAGAGAAAGAACACAGTGGTAAAGTGCCATTTTTCATAGTGTCAAATAAAGAATATATAATTTCAGTATAACTTTACTGTTCATGTTAAACTTGATCATCTGGTTCAGAAAGTGTTTGTTGGGTGTCTGGGCTATCAAGTTACTCATTTACCCCGATTTCTTACTATACTTTTTAGAAATAAATCATGATGCATATCCCACACTTACGTCATGGGAAGTTATGCTTCACCTCCTTGAGAGAAGAATATTTATATAAATTGTTTGTAATGTTTCTGCACAGGAGATTTGTTCTGTTCTGCTCCATTTGTTTATTTAATCATTTATATTTTATCAGTATTGACTCATGGATATTTATTTAATACTTTGGGTTATAATTCAATACTCCTTTATTTATTTTGTTCTTAGATTGTCACAGCTTTGGCCATCAGGGACACTTTTATCTGGGTACTGTTTCCCTTTGACGTACCCCCATCACTGTGTTTTTTGGTTTTTGAGTTTTCTTGAGCATTTCTTTACTCTCTGGCCTCACAAGGTATTCCGGGATCATCTAGTATATTTCCTACCCAAGTATAGAATAAGCTGTTTCTCCAAGGAGCCCTGATTCTTTTCACTGGAGACTGGTATTAGAAACTAAGATCTGAGTGCTAGAGGTAACTTGTTGCTTCTAGGGAATTATTGCTTTTATTCTCACTCAAATGACAGAGCAAGAAATGTGTACTAACCCATTATACACATGTCTATATTGTGTGTGTGCGTAACTATCTGTATCTATATTAAGCTAAAGATGAGTTCATACTAATGACTTCAATGATGCACTAGCACCTGCATCATTCTAGCCTCCTCTTCTTGCTTATCTATAAACTCTCACTCCAACAGTAAGAAATGTGGTTTCCCACTCTCCACCATTAATTCACTTAATGTCCAGTTCCATGTATCCTTTATGGTTTATTTTAGCTAGAAAACTGTTTTTGGTACTTGGTCTATCAGTTATCATTGATATTGAGAGTTATTCCAAGGTCAATCATGTAGCCAGCCTAATTAGTATGATGCTATAAAAGCTACAGATTTCAGAGTCACCCTGTTCTGCCCAACTAGCTGTGTGACCTCAGTAAGTTTCTTAACTTCCTGGAAGCTCAGTTTCTTCATTTAGAAAATAGAGATTGTAGTAAAAACTTACCAGGCTTTTGTGCTCATATATACTATGTTTATAAGTACGTTTGTTTATTGCTGGAAATGATCCAGCAGAGTATGAAAAAAAGTGTAATGTGTAAGCAAGCGTGGCTGATTGCTGGAGTGAAGGCAGACAGTGATCAGGCTCGGCATGTGAGTGAGGATGCTGGCCTTTGAGAGGAATAAAGACACAGAATGCCAGCCAGCATGGTGGTGGCTTCCCCAGCACACTCCTCTGCTAAGGTGCAGGCATGGAGGAAGAGAGGGCTTATCTACAGGTGGTGTTTGCCTGGGATGAAAGAGAGAGGGGTGTGAGAACGTTAAGCATGTTGGAGATGAAATTATTTTAATGGTGAATTATGAAATCTAACTGGTTGAACGTGGATGTGAAGAAATAATATTGGTGATGGAGAATGAACAAGTGGCAAGATGAATGAACCTTTCTTGGGGTCCACAGATGGGTGGAAGTTGCTTTACTAAAGGAAGTGAAGTGGAAGCACAGGAAATAGTGTGGAGAGAGAAGATTGACTTGTGTCTGCTTACGATAGTGCAGTTGTCAGGGAAAATGGGATCTTTGGTATGACCATGGGAATGGGTGGCTGGGATTTGATGAGTAAAGGTTTCTGGTGCAGAAGGAAGAGGCCAGGATATAGGGTGGGTTCTCCAGAAGGATGTTGGGATCACTAAGAATGGGGACGGTAAGAAGTGTGGCAAGAAAACTGGTGAGCCAGGAGCTGAACTCTGCAGAGAATGAGAAGGATCATAGGGCAGTAGATGACAACCACAAGGAAGACTGTGAGTTATACAGTCCTGTGGGATGACCATGAAATGAGCCAGGATTTTTGAAGAGGGAAGGAGAACAAATGGTTTGGAGTGTTCCTGAGGTATTTGACAAAAACAGTGAGAAGACTGCAAGAGAACTGATGTCCTCAGAGGATAGCCTGGCTTAGTCAGAGAAAGAAAAGGAAGGAAGCATTCGGAGAAGCAGAGAATACGGAAGAGTCAGTGCTGACAAACCCTGAGTTGCAGAGGCAGCAGTGGGAAGATTTGGGAGAATGGGAACTTGGTTCAACTTAGGAAATGTGTGAAGCCTACATGTGGGGATTAGTGTAGATGGTAAGGGATGATGTGAGAAGCTGGGGCTGGAGTAATCAGGGATGTGTGGAAGGTGGAATTGTCCTGGTGGGCACAGGCACCCAGCTGGAAGATGTGGAGGGGGCGGTCACCTCCATGGGGTTCAGTGGTTGCTCACTCAGGCAATTGTGGGGGCATATGGCCCTAAAGGGGAACCCTAGACCTTGGGAAATTGAGCCCCTTTAGCTTCACCTATTAAATAAAAACAGGGAGCCTAATTCCCCAGTAACCAAATTTAATGAGATGGATATATGATGCCAATTATTACGTGTACTACAGAGCAGATACTAAAAAAAAAAAAATCTTGCATCTCTTCCCTTTTTCTCCTTTGGCTGCAAGGAAACAAAAATCATCTGTGTCGATTCTAAGTATTCTGTTTCTATAAAATAGGCTTCTTATTAAAACAACAAAATATTCATATTAACCACTCTTTGATAATTCCAGGAAGGAGAAAGATCCCTGAAAAAAAGTTTAAATTCAAACTCTAATAGTCTATGAGCATTTGCAGCTGTAGCCCTACAGGCATTTGTTACAAATGCCATACTTAATATTTTCCCTCCCTATTGCCTAATCATATACAGTGATCTTCATTTTTTGAAGATTCTGTATTTGTACTTGCCTACTTGCTAAAAATCATTTGTGACCCCAATATCAATACCTATAGTTCTTTCACAGTCATTCCTGGATATGTGCACAGTGGTGCAAAGTCTGCATTGCCCGATGTGCATGCTCCCAGCTGAGGTCAAACAAAGAGACGGTCTGCCTTCTTGTTTCAGCTCGCATACTGTAAACAAGTGTCCTTTTTATGGTCTATTTAGTGTTTCTTTCTCTTTTTTTACTTTTCACTTTTATGCTTTTTTTGATGGTTTTACTTTTTAAAATAGACCCCCAAGCACAGTACTGAAATACTGTGTAGTGTTTCTAAGCACAAGAAGGCTTTGCTTTGCCTTGTGGAGAAAAGCATGTGTCAGACAAGCTTCATTCAGGCATCAGTTATAGTGCTGTTGCTGTGAGTTCAATGTTAATGAATCAACAATTTATATTAAATCAAGTGTCTTTAAACAGAAACACACAAAACACAGCAGTGACATAAAACAAGGTATGTAATGACCAGTTGACAAAAATGTTGTGACCAGAGGCACTTAACCCTGTATTTCCCCTAGGAGCTAGGGTTCAGTATTTGCTAACTCAGCATTTGCGGCGACTTTATAGATCATAACTGCTGCAAATAATGAGAATTGACTGTGGTTGATGATAATTCCCTTTGAGGATGATTCCCTCACGTTGCCTTCCATTGACCTGTCAGCAAGAGGTAACTCCAGCCTCTTTCATAAGCAACCCAGGAACACGGAACAGAAAGAGGAGCATGAGAATCACTGCATTGTTTTTAGGACAGCTGAAAAAATGATGATTCTCATTGAACAGTGACTATCGATTGAGAACTAGGCCGGTGGGGGAGATCTCAGAGCACAGGTGTGCTTCCAACACACTTATGGAGAGCTTTCTCTGTGCCAGAGGAGAAATTGGGATTATGGAAGTGATTTAGATAGGCTCCTGCCCTCAAGGAGCTTGTAGTCTTTTATCGCTACCTTCTTCTCTCCCAACTCCCAACACATAAAATGTTGAATGTGTGCTGGCCACTGTTGAAGTGCGTTGCACATTTTAGTCTATTTAATCTTCATTATGATCTGAGGAGGAGGTACTATTGCTACTGTGATTTTTTTAGAGAAAGTCACTGAGGTTAGATAACTCACCTGAATTCACTCAGTATATTGAAGAGCAAGGAATTGGACCCAAACAGTGGAGCTACAAACTCCTAGGCCCCCAACCATGCATCTGAACTGTCCTCTCTGGCTGGAGAGAGAGATGCAGAAATAGCCAGAGATAATCCAGGTTGCAGGTGCTCTCTGCTGGTGGTGCACACAGGGACACAGAAAATCCAGAGGAAGAGCCCCAAGGCCAGTTGTACCTCCAGATGCTTCAACACTAGTGGGAGAGAGAGGGCATGAACTAACAACTTCTCAGCAGAGGAGAGTGGGCTCGGAGACACCGAGGACAACCTATGCTCGGAGAGACCGGAGCTCCAAACCACAGCTGTGCGTGGGCTACTGGTGGGGCCTCATGAGCCCAGCCTTCAAGAAAATAAGCTTTTGTCAAAAATAAATAAATAAATAAATAAATAAATAAATAAGGCAATCACTCTGGCTGGCCTATCCCCACTGAGTGTGATTAAATGCAGTTTGAATGCACTTTCCATCAGCATTGGCTTTTAAGAGTGATTCTCCTGCTGCTGATATGAAATAAAAGCCAGGTTTATGTGGAAGAAAAATAAAACATCAGTGCTTTGAGTTTTCTTAGGTAAGGGCCAGATTTTCATCATTCTTCCCACTCCCACACAGAGCTCCTAAAGAGGGAAGTTTGTAAGTCAGCAAGAATGTTACATATCAAAGAGATATTCAGAACTAGAAGCCAAGAAAAATTAGGCAGATAGAGGCATTTGTGTCTGTCTGCGTCTCCCTCTTGTGAGCTGAGCTGATAAATTCAGACAGCATTCCCACACTGGGAAAATGAGGCTCTAGGGTTCTTGGGCCCCTTGCTAGGTAGTCATAGGTGGTACAGACATCAGGACCACATTGCTTCAGCTCAGCCTGCTATGCACAGACCCACCGTGATTCATGGGTGCTCCTAACAAATCTTCCAGTACTGTACCTGACAGCTCTCCATAGCTCAACACCTGGAACAGTGGTGCTAGATTGCTGAGGGTGGCTTAATCCATATCCCATGTCTAGTCTTTCTCCACACTCAGTCTTGGCTCACCACCCATCGTGCTGGGATCACCTGATGGCTGGAGGGAATGTAGAGAAGATACTGTTCCCTGGGTGAAAGCCCCTAAGTTCTGTATAGGCAGATGAAACCAATAAAAAAAAAATGGGCAAAAAATGAAATAAAGTAAAACAATATTAGAAATACAACAGCAACAGTGAGATTCAAAGCAACAAAAGCAAACTTGAAAAAGTGTTGAATTCATATTAGAAGAGAGTAGATCTGATGTTCTTAATAAAATTAAAATAGGATCTTCCAACTTTCTTTTAAGTTTAAGGAATGCCTTGCTTCTCAGCCACATCCGTGCATGCCTGAAGGACATTTCCAATTCTCAGCTACTAGAGAGCAGTTCAAGAATGCATGGTTGGTATTCTGTACACAAATCTATTCCTAAAGCTCATCAATAGTTTTAAGTAGGTTGTTCTGCCTTGAGTTGAGACTGAATAAATGAAAACATGCCTGGATTTTCCCTGGTATGTTTTAGTTTCAACCATCTTGTTTACGTCAGGAGTTAAAGCTCAGACAAATTAGTGTTGGACTAATGGTCACAATGTAGGTTCTTCATTAGTCTAACAAGTGATCATTCTTCACAGGAGTTTAAACAGAGACCTGATCCATAGATGCACTGTCCTACCTGGCTTTGGGTATTACCCAGTGATTTGTCTTTAGCTATATGGCAAGCACGAAGAGAGCTGTGGCATTTATGTGCCAGCTCTGATTGTCGGTCATCATTTGGAACTTTGTGTTGGAAAGAATACTGAGGCTGAAACTGGCTCAGTAGGGAACGGTATCACAGTCAATTAGCAATGTCTGCCATGAATGCAGGTGAAGAGAATAGGGACGAATGAGACCTGTACTTTTCATTCCTGCATTAAAGCTGCAAGATTTGGAAGCCAGACCTACTTGGGAATCCCAAGGTGAATGAAGAATGGACTATGTTCCTACCAGCCCATCCAGTTGAGCATGTAGTTCGGGGAGAGTGTGTATCTTCCACCTGTTACACCATGCTGATCCCTCCTCTCAATCCACCAAGACTTTTCTGAACATCTATCCCCGTCTGAAGCCTCACATTTTTCCTTGAGAGGGAGAATGAGTAGAATTTAGCTTAAGGAGCAAATACAGACAAATGAGATGTTGGAGCAAGCCCAGCTCTATAATGCTGCTCTGTAGGTTGTCTCTGCTATAGACTGCCTCTGTCCTGGTCTCACAGTCTCAGGCACAGATTCCAATGCCTTGGTCTGCTGAAAATATCTGGGTCTCAGGGCAAGACGAAAGTCTGTGAGTATTGAAGAAACAGTGAAGGTCAGGGAGAAAATCTGAGCCTCACCAAAGCAGGGAGAGATTCAGGCAATAGCAATTACTGAAAGAAGCTGAAGATGGGTGAACACATATATCCTTTGCAAAATGGGGATATACCTACCTTCTCAGGGGGAAGCCGCTTAAAATCACTTGGTTGCATCCTTCAGGCACAAGTCCAGAAGTTTTGCTGTGCCCAAGGGACAGGGAAATCTTGCAAAGTACCAGCCTCAGTGATTTCTGGTTTGGTTGGCCTGAGGAAGGGCTTCGCTGTCTTTTTAATACCTCAGCTTCACACTTGCACTGAGCTTTGGTGGTGTGAGAACTGTGGTATGTCTCCCACACTCCAGCACAGGAAAAATAGAACCATGAGCAGAAAGGCCTCAGGAGAATACTCTAGAAGACTGCATTCCTAGAAGGTGCAGCTATTCCTTGGACTCTGATTCCGTGAAATGAAATTATACCCACATTGACATCCATTAGCTCCTGTCACATAAGCTTATCATTTGTCCTTAAGAAACAGCTACATAAAAATGGAGAATGAATTGGAGGCAGAGAAAAAGGGGAGGGAAATGACATTTAATGCCAAGCTCTGTGCTTGGTGGTGAAAAGGCTCATTGGCGCGACCCAGGGGCTACCCTCACATAGCTTACTGTCTAGTGTGAGAGTGGTCTCTTAAGTGCATAGATGACTCTGAGACCCAGTACGGAGGGACTGGGGAGGGCTCTGGGCCTTCAGAAGAAGGAGAATCATGCAGCAGGGGGCTGGGCCAGGAATGTGTAGAGAAAAGCGCACTGGATGTGCATGCATGCACTCATTCACTCAGCCCTTTTACCAGTCATACACTCAAAATTGCAGATCCCTTGTCAGGCACTGGGGACACAGAGATGACTAAAGCTCAGCTGTTCCTCTCAGGAAGTTCAAGAAGATCTTGAAGAGGAGTTTGCCCATGGAGAAACATGTGCACTGTATAGCATTACGGGTGCTATGGTAGATTTGGTGGGCACGGGGGTGGATGGGCAGGATGAGTGCTGCAAGCCTCTGTGTGGTGCTTTGGAGCACGTTAGAGGATGGCACCTCTCCTGGGCAGACACCACTCACAGGCGTATGGCTGGGTGAACAGAGGTGTCATTGGGAATCAGGAAATTAGGAAGAGAGGCCCCAGTCTCCTCGCTGACTTGGTATCCAGCCATGGTATTGACTTAGCCAGTGAGCCACGGGAGTGCCCAGGTGCCCTTGTGCGGAGTGCCACCTGCACAACTGCACATGGTACCCCAGTGGCAGTGGGCTAGAAGCACATAGTCCATGTCCTGGCTTTGGTGCTGTGTAATCTTATGCAATTCATTTGACTTCTCAGAATCTCATTTCCTATATGTGCAGGGTGGAAACCATAATGTACCCCTACCTTGATTGCTATGAGCAGCAATCAAGTGAGATAATGTATATGGTGCTGCTCTGGGCCCTGGAAGGCTCTACACGTTATTAATCATGTTAGTCAATAGAGATTTGTCTATTGATTAATTGATCAGGAAAGTCTTTAATGAATCTGCTAGTGGGTAAACATTCCATAGTGCCTCTTTTCTGCCTTCTTCTCTCTTTCTCTCTGTCTCTGTCTCTCTCTCTCTCTCTGTCTCTCTCTGTCTCTCTCTCTCTCTCTCTCTCACACACACACACACACACACACACACACAGACTCATACTCACACTCACACCTCCTTTTCACCCTCAGCCCTGCCAATTTACAGGCTTACTCCTTCTTTGCTGAGAGATCCCACACCTTGTTTTCAGGATTTTGGGCAAGAGGCAAGTTTTCCATGGATACAAGTTAGGACCTAACAGTGTCCTTTGGGGTATACCTTGCTTAGTTTCTTACGAAAAAGATTTTTTTAAGAGGACATAGAAAATAAACAGTCAGGAAGTGTTTGTCCCCAATAGCTTTACTGGAAAGCATTATTGGGCCAAATGAACCAAGTTGAACATTTGCATTAATTAAATTGACCATAAACCCAGCTTAATGTTTCATTTCACCTTTCTCCTGGCACGATGGTGCCTGAGAGTTTTGGAACTCAGATACATACCCACTGGCAGGGATGGCTGAGAGATCAGGGACAATCAATGCTTGTAATCAAAGAAGATTAAATTTGGTATTAATTAAGGGAAATCCAGTGGTCAGCACTGATGTGGGGCAGACTGTCCCAAGCCTGTGGTACATCCGCAGACCCAGAGTTAATTAAACAGTGGCCCTTTCTGGAAGGAAAAGCTTATCTTATTGTTGAGTTAAATTCTGTGTGTACAGCCTCAATTCTTGAGCCAAGGGGGACCACACTGAGCGTTGTGGAACATTAGGACTGTGTGAAATGCAGCTCCCCACCTGCATGCCCAGCATGCTTCTGGCCCCAGAGGAGTTGGAAGAAGGGTTGGGAGAGAGCTTACTCCTAGGTTCAAATCCCAGCTCTGTCACTCACTAGCTGCGTGATCCCAGCAAACACTTAACCTATTTGAGTCTCAGTTTTCTCATTTGTAAAATGACAATCATAACTATACATATCTCAGGGACGTTTTGTGAGGATTTGATGAGGTGTGACATGGTAGAGACAGAAAGCAAGAGGGAGAAAATACAGCCAGTTTCTTGAGCAACTATTTGCTGGGCCCCTGTTTTTACAGACAGGAATGAGCCTCAAAGCCAGTATACGAGGTGCACATTTATTAAGCCCATTTTCGTGGAATAACATGCCAAGGAAATTTGAAAAGAGTACAAACTGGAACTGATCAAATGCCCTCATGAGGATGGGATGGCTGCCATTTATTGGGGACTAACGATGTGTCCACTAAGTATGTCATTCATTCACCTGCGATACTCAGAACCTCCCAACAGAGGTGAGGACATGGACACTCAGGGAAGTCAAGGGATGTGTGAGAGCCCAGGCCAGACTGGATTCACACCTACATGCACCTGGCCCCAGAGCCCGGCTCCACCCCGGCATGTCTGTGGGAGAGGAGGCTTTATCAACGACTTTGTCAGCCACATTTGTGACGAAAATGAGAAAAAGTCTCTGGTTGGGAGGTGCCTACAGTCTGGTCAAGAGGGCAAAATTTATAAGCCTGAAACAGGCTGAGAATAGAAGACCATGTGTGACCCACTGTCAACTTCAGTATCTGCCACCCAGATGAATCATACTTTGGACCAATGAAAACATGAATCCTCCACATGAGGCCCAGTTGCATGTGTATAAGAGGATGGGGGCTGGGGACACTAGGATGATGATATGTCCACCGTGTAGGTCTGTGGATCTAAATTGGAAACTCTAGTTCAGGAGGTGGCAGGTGCCACAGGGACACTCAGCATTTCTGGATGATTTCATTACCACCCACAGAACGATTGAAGCTTTACTTTTACTTAAAAACACATGCATTATCACCTGGCTGCTGATAGCAGAATTCTGGCACCTGCAGTTGAGAGTGATCCAGGGCCCCAAGGGAAGTCTTGCAGACCCCTCCCCATCATCACACATCCCTACCAGACCTGGGAATATGTGTGGATTGGGCCTCTCATCCTAGCATGGCGACAATTTAGCACCATTGGATAGTCTTGCAACAGAGTAATAATTTAAGAGAGATTACTCCCTAATGTAGGCATGCCAGATAATTCTTTAGCAGCATCTCTGGGTGATTTCCTTCCCAGGGAGTGGCATAATCACTTTGCACTGGCTCACCAAACAGCTGATGGCTCAGTGCATCATTGCCCCCAATCGAATGGATTTAGAGCACCATTGCATTCTGTGATTATTTAATCCCTGAATCTCTTGGAGGTCACCTCTGCTCACCAGGGTCCCAGACACAGGAGAGGGCAGCAGCCCAAATGCCAGCTAATGTCCAAGTAGGAAAGGTCAAGGAGCAGGTTATTTGGTGCACTTCTGTTTACATACCTCCCCTCCAGGCTAATTATTTATGTGGTTAAAAAGGATCTTAGTCTGTTTGAGCTGTTATAACAAAATAACTCAGACTAGGTAATTGATAAATAACAGAAATTTATTTCTCACAATTCTGGAGGCCAGAAAGTCCAAGATCAAGGCACCTGCAGCTTCAGTGTCTGGTGAGGGCTGTTTTTCTCATACACAACATCTCCTATGTGTCCTCATGTGGTGGAAGATGAAAAGGGACGAAGGACCTCTATCAGACCTCTTTTATAAGGGCACTAATCCCATTCACGAGGGTTCCACGCTCATGACCTAATCACCTGCCAAAGGCCCCACCTCCTAATAGCATCACTGTGGTGATTAAGTTTCAACATATGAATTTTAAAGGAACATAAACATTCAGACCATAGCAAAAGACTGTACCTGTTCATTAGCACATGAAGCTGCTTGCTGGGCCTGACTAGTTTTAAAAGGCAGTGAAAGTTAAACTAAGTGTGCTTGTATAATGCAGATATCCAAACGCACAGGCCTCAACTGAGGTTAAATATGTTTACTTAAACCAAGAAATCCTTAGTTTCTAGAATAGAAGAACAAACAGAAACAGTTCTGAATTCTCAAACTTTCCTTATCCTTTCTCATTAGATGTGATAATAGCAGTGTTTATTGTAGCTGCCAGGGCTGTCTCTCAAAGTGAATGCCATTTACTTTCTACCATTTTAGAATCAGGCAGTATGTGTTGGGGAGGTGGGAGGGGAGTGCAAAGAAGAAGCTGGATCATTGACAGCCTTCCTGTTTTGATTTTGCTCATGCCTAGATTCCTAGAAGGCCATGGAAGGACAGGGGGAAGAAATCATAAGCAGTTTTTGAACAAGTTAGATCAAGGTCCACATCCCAGCTCCTCCAAGACTAGCTGAGTGACCTTGGGCAAGGTACCTGGTGTTACTGGTCTCTCCGATAGGAGACACAGAGTAACAATGTAGGCAGCATGTGTAGGCTATGAGTAAGGTCAGCAATTAGCACCTCACAGGGTAAGTGTGAAGAGAAATAGATTCTTTATGGGAAAGGGCATGTCTAGAATACAAGAGCCAATCAGTAAGGTCATAATAATTAGAATGACTATTTAAACTTTAATATTCAGTATTTCACATTTCATCTGTTGAGTACCAGATGAGAAAATCATAAAATGTTTAAGGAAGGTCGTGATTGGCAATGTTCCTTTCAGTCTTGGCTCAATTGTGAAAACCGTGAAGGAAGTAGCTCTTGAACACAGTGATTCAGTCCTTTTGGGTTTCAGACACCCACTCCACGTCCTCCTTGACTCTCTCATTGCATGGTCATTTGTGATACATTCACATGAAGATAAATACGCACCCAAGATGAGGGAAGCATCTTTTCCACATTTTGAGGGCAAACTTCCTTAAAGAATGGCTTTGCCTTGGAAATCAGATACGCCATCTTAAAATTGCTGTAGGTTGGAAAATATACTCATTCCCCTCTTCTTCTTAAAAATATTGGTCATCCACCAGGCTGCAAGATACTTTTTTCATGTTAAATTCCATTAATCTTCGCAACATGTTATAGCTGAGAAAACTGAAACTTCACAGGTCTATGTGGCCTCAGTATTGACACAGAAAAGTGAACCCAAACACTAGGGTCTGGCCTGGAGGTCAAGTGGGTTATTGGCTTTGTGCAGGAAAGAATTCAAGAGCCAGCCGGCAGAATAAAGCAAAAGCAAGTTTATTGAAGTATCAAAGAAACAGAAGGAAGGCTGCCCCACAGGCAGAGCAGTGGCTATCTCTCAGGGCAACAAAAAGTAGCCTTTTGTGAGTTCCTGGAGTCTTATTTTATACCTTCTATTTAATTTTATGTTAAACAGAGGGAGGATTATTCATAAGATTTCTGGGAAAAGGGTGGGGAATTCCTGGAACTGAAGGAACCAGTTTTTAAAACCATATAGGGTAACTCACAGGAGTTGCTGTGGCATTTGTAAACTGTCGTGGCACTGGTGGGAGTTTCTTTTAGTATGGTAATGTACTATAAATAGTGTATAATGAGCAGTGAGGATAACCTGAAGTGGTTTTTCATGGCCGTCTTGGTTCTAACTGGGTTTGGCCAGCTTCTCCACTGCCTTCTGTTTTATCAGAGACCTTGGTTCGGGCCTTATCAAGCAAGGCCTGCCAGTTCCCTGTCTTGGTATGACTCTAAAATTCACAGTTCTTTTATAGCACATATAAATAGGCATAATAATAATAAGGTGCAGAGGAAAGAAATCTCTACAAGCAATTGTGTGATTCCATGAGCTACGGCGTGAGAACTCCAGGGCCTAGTATAACGTTGGTGCCTAATGGATGCTAGCTCTTGATTATCCTATCCACAACCCCAGCAAGGGCCTCCTCAGAAAGCATACAGAAGCAGTCCCTCAGGGTAGCTCGCCCACTCTGTTGACTCACCGTGACAGATTTCAGAGCACTGGAAAGGCCTTGAAAAAGTTGAATCCTAAGTGTTTAGTCACAGGAAGGCATTTTATAGATGATCAGTTCATATCAGTTCATCCTAAGAAGGGTATCCTCACCCACTGTGACTTTCAGGGGGTCTGGCTTAATTACAAAAGGAGACAGGACTGGAGCCCCTCACAAAACCTCAGGGGATGTTTGGTGGTTGAACTCATGGTGCCAGAGGAACGAGGCCACGAGCATCCTTAAGTGACACGGTCGAGCAAAGGTCATAGCTCAGCTCCAGTTCCAGGGCAAGAGCCAGGAAGAGCCTGCCTGCTGCACTGTAACCTCCAAGACGTAATCCTGGGACACTTGGCGTGGTGACATTGAGCTTAACACACAAGGCTTGCCCTGGGCCTTTGGTGCCTCCCATGTACCCCTTGTGAAGGGGTGAGAATGAACCTTACATCTACTAAGGAAAGGTCACATGGGTTCACACAAGACTCTGCTTCCTAGATGAAGAAGTAGGGCAGTGACAGAGGGCTCTGGCATTGCTTTTCCTGGTATAAGAACTTGAGAAGAACTTTGACTGAGAACAATTTAGATATCAGATTTCTGCTGCTTGTGGGGGAGGCTAGACCAGCTCCCCAAATCTGTTGGAGGCCACCCCAACCGTATCTATTCAGCTAATCTTGATATTAATTATTTGTGTAAAGTGATCCTATTAGGACTTCCTTTATAAAACTGCCAACCATGTTATAAAACTGCCAACCATGGGCCAGCATCTTCAGACAGTATTAGCAGAACAGAAAGGCAGGAAGAGTTGTGTTCGCCTGCTCTGAAAAGCCTGGTTGCTCAGGGCATGCGGAGAGTTGAGACAGGGCAGTGTCATCAGGCATGTTGCTCACCAGGTCCTGGGATGGGCTGCAGCATGGGCAGTCTTCCCAAGGATGTATAAGCAGCATCTTGAGAGGGGGAAGTGTGTTTATCTTCAAGGAGGTAAGTCAGAGGTCTGAGTCCGAGAGGCAGTGGTCTCACCAGATCTGGAGAGTGGATGGGCCATTGAGGGTAGAGAAGTCACAGGGTCAGAGAGGAAAAGAACAGACACAGATCACAAAGCCATGAGCAAGGTAGGTCAGAATTTAAGCTGGGAATTGGGAACAGTTTCAGACACTTGTGTCTGTGCATAACCACTTGTGCCAAACAAGGAGGCAGTTTTGCTGTGCCCAAGTAGCCAGAGGGGATACCTACTGTAAGCTCCCTTGGCTTTTGCCCTGAGTGTTCAGCACCTGAATCTTATGGTTGGAGGACTTTTGGGGGGTTCCTGGGAGTGCCTCACCTGTAGGTGGAGAGATGGAAGTGTCTGGGACTCTATGCACCCCATCTCGAGGCAGCCCTTAACCAATCACTGTCTAGTGAAGAAGTCAGTCCAGCTCCCTTGCCTCACTGGGTCGATTCTGGGATGTAACTTACCTGCCAGAGTTCCCCTGCAGGATCAGACTGAAGCCACCTTCCATGAGACTCTGCCTGAAATCACACCCTTGCTTGACTGCCTCCCTTCCCTGCCGCGGCAACACCACCTCCTTACATGTCTCCCCTGGGATGATATCTTAATAAATCACTTTCAGAAGAACCTGCATCCCAGTTTCCACTTCTGGGGAGCCCCAAGTAAGAAGCCATCTGACTGCATGTCCATGATGGCCCATCACCTCACACGCAGGCTCTGGGCTCCCCCTGTGCCCGTGCAGCTCTCACCACTGTGCTCAGGCCTCGCCCCCTTGGGACCACCCCCAAGCCCTGGGTCCAGCTAGGAGGCAACAGAGTAATACACAAGCCACAGCAAGTAAGTACAAAGTGCACAGACAATGAATGGAAAGGCTGAGGTCAGTGTGAGCTGTGACAGTCGGGAGGGCTTCCTGGATGCTACAGGTTTATACCTGGTCTTGAAAGGTACGTGCTAGAGATGCCAAGGGAGAATCGCCAGCAGGGGCTCCGCATGAACAAAGATGCAGAAATGGTGAGCAGCACTGAGGGGCTGGTGGCCAGCGGGGAGGGAGACTTGGCTGCCTGGGCTCTACCAGGGGTTGTGCAGAGCACCTGGATACAACCCCCCTTTCATATTCCACCCAGAGAGCAAAGAATGTCCCTTTCTTCTCCCCACCAGGTATAGCTCCATGGGCGTGGGGAACAGTGGGGGCTGTCACAGATGACGGCTGGCCCTGGTGTCTGGATGACAAGCCAGCTGATAGCACCTTGCCCATTCACAGGTAGCTGAGGATGTGTGCATGGCCCCTTGGCATGCCCGATCTGAAGGCCCTTAACTCAGCAGGCAGCCTTTCCTTTGGCGTTTTCCTTCCCATGCCCTCCTTTAGGAGCAGTTCTGAGGAAGGATCCAGAACAGAGTAAAGAGCAGGAGTGAAGGCAGGAGAGTTACCCTGAGCCACCTGAGTGTGGCTTTCCCCTGAGATAAGGACGTGTGTGCAGGCAGTTTGTTTGGGAGGTGACCCCGGGCTGCTCACATGCAGGAGTGGAGGACACAAGACAGGGAAGGGAGAAAAGGTAATCAAAAGTGCAGTAATGAATAGGTTACCGCTGTGGGCATCTGGGCTCCATCCCACTGTGGACCCCCTGAGATATAATTAGGATGACCAACCATCCCAGTCTGCCCAGGTGGACCCAGTGTAGCACCAAAAGTCTCACATCCTGGGAATCCCCTCTAACCCTCACACACTGGCATGGTTGGTCACCGGTGTCATGTAGAATGTTCACCAAAGGATGGGGAAGGCAAACTATTTGTTCATGCCTAGCCCTCATTGGTTGAGTGTGGCCCCTAGGGGCCGGCGCTTCCAGCTATTATGGCACTGAAGAAAGCCTGCAGGCTGAGAAGCAGGGAGATGCAAGCCCTGGAGGTAAGAAGAAGTCAGCATGCACAGGAACAGTCCATGTAGCTGCAGGTGAACTCAGACAGGTGGGGGATATGATAATGTCTTTAATAAGTGCCTGTGATTCCTCAGGTGCTTTGTATATGTTAAACCATTTCATTGTCCCTGGAACTCTGCAAGGAAGGGATGATGAGATAAATTGCAGGTCTGAGGAGCTGAGTCACTTCCCCCAAGGTCACTGGCTTTGTTTCTGCCAGGGAGCTCTGTCCAGCCTCAAAGCCCAAGCTCCTTGCTTTTCACTCGCGGCCTCCAGCTATCTATTTATCCTCCAGCAATCTCCAATTGCATCTGGCCAGAGACAGATTCCTTCTGAATAGTTCTGCAGATGACTGCTACAAAGAGAGGCTATTGAAAAGCCATCCTCGAATTTAGTTAGCAATAGCTCACCTTGAAAAATAACAAGGTTAAGGCTGAAGAATGTTCTATTCAATTCTGTTGTAATTAAGAGAACTTTTCTGCGCTGCATGCTGCATAATTGAATTATATCACCGATTAATTTTTTAAAATAATTGTTTGTAGATTTGTTTCCCCTACTGGTACACTTTTTTTAAAAAAAAACAATATACTTTGCCACTTAATAAAGCAGAGAGAAGGAGGTGGGGCAGAGACAGTGGAGGAGACATGTCTGTGCCGGGTGGTTGCATCATTACTATTGATTGCACAGTCTTTTTATTCACCTCAAAGACACTGCAATTAATAGAAATGAAAATGAAGGAACATCCGTGTTCTGTGAGGCTTTATTGAAAGAGGAAATAAACAATATATGTAGACAAGTAATAATTCTTTGTTGGCCATGGCAGCAGTGCTTTCAGAGGAAGGCTTACCCTGCATCTTAAACAGGCAGCCCAGGCTCCCCCTGCCAGTGCAGGGAGACACTGGCCTTAAAGACCCCTTAGGGGGCCGTCAGTCAGAGTCTCACCCCACTGGAGCCTGGCTGCCCCTGACCTGTCTGCAGCCTGCTAGAACCAGGCTGTGAGCAAGATCGGGGTGGTCCGACGCGGCCTCTGCCTGGACTCCTTCGTGTACTTGGCATAAGTCACAGATCCCTGGACAATCGTGGCCTAAATAACGAGGTGAGAGAAGTGGGGGCAGGCCCAGCTGGCACTCACGGGTCTTACCCTGCGGTGCATGGTCCTCACCACGTGGCGCAGCCTCTTCTCTGCCCTCCTTTCCCAGCACTTGCTCTCATGCGCCAGAGCACCACACTGGGAGAGGCTGCTGGCCACTCCCCACTGCTCCCCACAGGCTGCCCCTTGCTTGGGAAGCTTCTCTCTTACTTCCCAGGCCAGTGGTTGCCCGCCCTTCAGGACGTAGCCTGCCCTCCCTCATGGTTCAACTTACATGGCTCTGTCCCCACCAGACCATGAACTCTGCAAAGATGCATGCTGTGCCTCCTTGTTGATGTCCCCTGGGCCCCAGGGGGTGGTGTGGCACACGGTAGTGCCAGAAACTATTGACTGGAGTGAACTAAAGTAAACTTATCCGTGCACATTTACAGTGACCTCTTTGCCAGGGCCCCCCAAGGTGCTTTTTTTTAATTGACATATAATTTATATACAGTAAAGTGCACTCATCCAACAAGTACAGAAGAGTGATTTTTCACATACACACACAAGCCCGTAGCTACCACACAGATAAAGACACAGAATGTTTCTAGCACTCCAGAGAGCCCCCTCTTGCTCCTTGCAGCCCTCCTGCCACCCACCCCGGAGGATAACCGTTCTGATTTCTATCACCATTGATCAGCTCTGCCTATTCTAGTACTTCATATAAATGGAGTCATGCAGCAGGGACATTTCCCTCAGTGCTGTGTCTGTGAGACTCATCCCTGTGGGCTCCCATGTGCTCCACACCCATCCTCTGCAGGACATCTACTGAGTGAGCCCTTGCTCGAGAGGATAGGAACAAGCCTAGGGCTGCAGGCAGAGCCCACAACAGCTGCCGAGTGCTCAGTTGCTCAGCACCAGGTCTGTGCTGGGTGACCAGGGCTCCTGCCGGGGACCTGGCTAAGGCCCCTGAACTGAAGCTGCCACAGGCCTCGATGCATTGAGAAAAGGAGGCCCAGGGTGTGCTCCCAGGAGGGGTTACATCGAGCTAGGAGATATAGGAGGAGGAAGGAACTGTCTGTGGTGGGTGGGGGCAGAGGGCTGTGCTCTGGAAACCACCATTTGTTCTGCCAGGTGACTGCTGTGATATAACCTGCCTTCATGATCCTGGTAGTAATGCAGCCTGTCTCTGCTCAGGCCCTGACAGGGAGAAATCAGAAACATGGTGACATGTGCTTAACTGCAGTGGCCATGAGCCCCTCAAGGTCAGCAGCCTGCCTTAAACATCCCTGTGTCCCTGGCACCTATCAGATGCCTGGTGCACAGTTGTGTGCTCAGTAAATGTACTCCCAACTGCACAAAGGAAGGAATAAATGGGCCAACACTTCCACCCTTTGTTCCTTCAAAACACCCTAGTCTGAGATGATGATCAGGCCTCTTTCTCACACTGCCTGGGGGATCTGCACCCCTCAGCACCCCCTGGTCTGGTCCAGAGGCCAGCACGGCCTTGCAGGAGCACAGGAGGCTGTGGCCCGCAGTTAATGCAGCCCGTGGTGGCTTGCTCCGCCCTTGTCATCGCCTGCCCAGGCTGTCTGCTCCCTGAGCCCGCGGCCTTGCTTTGTTTGCCTCTGTGCCTGCAGCCCCAGCACAGGGCCTGGGCCAGACAGGAGCAGCTTGGTGAAGAGTGGGGTCTCCGGCTGAAATATCCATGTGCTCGCTTAAATAAAGGGCAGTTTTAGGCAAGAAAGAAGAAATATTCAAAGTAGATTACATTCTGAGATTCTAGAATCTTACGTAATAATATATGTGCAAAAAGAAGTAAATATTACCATTTCAATATCCACATTCTTTCCCCCTCCCCTGCCCCATGAGTAGGATGCCAACTCTGTCATTTTGTGTCCTGGGTCTTTTTTGTGCAGAATCATGGTGATGGGTAAGTGGAAAAATGGAGGGGAAGAAAGTCTGGCTGGATTTGTTTACACAGAAATAGGCATGAAATTAGTAACGGGAGAGAGTAGGAGCTGCCCAGAAGGTACAAGGGGAGGAGATGGCAAGGGGCATCCAGAGCTGGTTCAAGGAGAATTTTTCAAAATTAAGAGAGTGAGGAAAGTTATTGAGAAGCAGCTGCCATGCCCATGAGGAATAGGGAAAGAGAATGACAAGGACATTTTATTGTACATTATGGATGATTCTGAGAGAGCTCAGTAGAGACTTGAATTTCTGCTCAGTTGTTTTGGGTATAGAACTGGAGCTTTGTCCAGTGTGCCATGATGCTAGGTGGGGCCGTGGGGCAGGCCGGCTTTAAGTAGGCTTCACATGCAATGATGCACCAGCCAACAGCAGGTGGGGTGCACAGGGCACTGCGGGGGCGGGGAAGAGGCAGGGCTGCTCTGGGGAAACTTGGAGAATTTCTGCAACTGCTCTAATATGTCTGGGGTCAGCCTGAGTCTTTGTAAAAACAAGGATTTTGGTACACTGAACTTGATCTGGGATGGCAAATAACTTGCATCCAAAAGCCAATTCAGATTAGTTGGTTGAGTCTTCCTAGGATGCTGTATTGAGAAGGATTTAGGTAGGATCCAGGCTCAGTAAGAATGAATGGTATGATTAATGTATTAAAAATAATAATTAGCAATATCTGTCCTGGGTGCCATGGAGAGCAGAGTGGCCGTGCTTGAGTTTCTTGAAGGTTCCTTTCAAGGCTCAAGGTCTAAGTGTGAGTGTGAGTCCGAGTGTGACCCAGTAAGTGTGTGGCAGATACCCTCTAAGGGGCAAGGTGGCACATCATTAAATATTGAAAACCTCAATCAATGAGCACTGGAATATAATATGAGCAAATTCTTTTCATTTTAATAAATATTTACTTAGTGCCTAAAACTGTGGCAGGTGCAGTGGGAGATACCAGGAAAGAGAGTGCTCTTGCCCTCAGTGAGCTCATGGACTTTGAGGATCTCTCAGAAATGAAAACAAACAAACATTGGCTCACCCTGCTCTCGCCAGCCGTGGGGCAGCTGGTGCCTGAGACAGTGTATCCAGGTGGCTTCACACTTATGGTGCAGAAGGGCTCAGAGTTCTATAGTCACTGCTATTTTGCCTGTATGTCTTAATCCAGAAACACATGGAGGAGGGAGGGGGGAAATAAAAGCCTGTGCTTCCAGTTACCTACTTATCCTACTCAGAGAAGTTTCCAGGATCTCATTCATAGTCCACTCATTGAGAATTTATGGAAAATAAGAACTTTGATTTAAAAAGCTTGGTTGTCTGTTCCTCAATTTACAGCTGATTAGAAGCAGCAAGTTTTGACATTGGGATGGGAAGTGGAGAATCCTCGAAGGAGTCCTCTGATTGAGATTAGAAGTAAACTATCAAAGAGACAATGAGAGAGGAGCCTGAAAACCACAAGAAGTGCAAAGCAGACAGGAAATCAGTGAAAGGCCAGCTTAGGGGTGCTGCCAGCCCCTCCCAACTACCCACCCTCCAGGCACAAGCTGCTGCAGCTGCTCTCAGATTAGCTAACTGGTCCAATAGAGGACCAAAGTGCGGTGACACGGACATTTTCTGGAGGAGTCAGGCAATTGGCTACGTTAATCCCAAAGAAATAAAATTTCATAGTGGGATTATTTTGGGCAGTGGGCACACCAGTCAGAAACTTTGTGTGTGTGTGTGTGTGTGTGTGTGTGTGTGTGTGTGTGTGTAGGATAAGGTAGGTATGTGCCTACATACCTACCTACAAACCACACTACTGAGACGATGTTTTGTGCAGTCTGTGAGCCAGCTCTGGATGGTTTGCCCTTATAAAATAGCCTGGCTCTGACGCTTCCTGGAGCACCACTTTGAGCCTCTCAGGGAGGCATAATTTCGTGGGGCTGAACTGCTGAGCTAGGTTCTTCACACACATTCCTGTCAAGCCTCACAAAAGAGGCTCCAGCCCAAGTGGTACAGGTGCAGACAAGTGGCTCCAAGGCTGAGGGGCCTGGAGGGGCTGGGTGGGCCCAAGAGCTTGCAGTGCCCTAGACCGTGGCTGCCTTTCCCGGCAGCCTGCCGCCGCACGTGAGCACAAAGGCCTGATGAGGCAGAACTTCTGATTCTCCAGCAAGCTGGAAATTGAAGCGTTCTGTGAAATCTCCCAAGTTGAAAATATTTGCTACTGATTCAATATTTTTGAAACACTCTGTAGACCAAAGAAATTTGTCTGTGACTTTTTTTCCTCAAGGATTCCCTCCTCTTCCCACACTTGTCACATCATGTATGATCTTCTTGGAGGGTATCATTATCCTGCGTCCACCAAGGAAGAAATCAGCTTATAAAGTGGCCTGGTGATTTGCCAAAGGTCCAGAGCTGGTGACCAGAGAAACTGAGTCTTGAAACTAGGTCTGAGTTCAAAAGTGACTCAGAGTTCTCTCACTGTGCTGTCATTCAGTCTGTGTATGATGTTAAAACTTCTGAGGGCACCTGGATTTTTGCCACTTGCAACCCACTTTGGCCAAGCTGAACAAGGGACCATGCCACTGCAAGGGAGCCTCTGAGCTGCTGTTTCTGGAAGGAAAGTGGTTGTCACTCCTCAGGATGGCTTTCTCCACCAACCCCAAGCTGTCCTCTTCCCCAGCAGTGGCATCCAGAGGCTGCTCCAGAAGAGCTGGGGAAGAGGTAAAATCCCTGCACCGCAGTGTCAGAGCTCCTATTTGCCTATTGCAAGCAGAGGCTTATCCATTTGGCCCTTTTATTAAAAAAAATAACCATTTCATAATATACAAATTTCTAAAAACTAATACAGCAAACATTGTTTTCCTGTTCCTCAGCTTAAAAAATGAAACGTCACCAGTTCAAGTGAAACCTTGTGTGCCCCTCTGACCAAATTTTCCAGAGGTATTCATCAGCTGGAATTTTATATTTATTATTTTCATGTGTTTCCTAATCATTTGGAAGATCAAAGTCTTTTTATGTTTTTAGGTTGCACACGTGTGCACACATGCACTGGCACACCTCTGCAATCACATTTGTGCAGTGGCACACATGCACACAGAACAGGTGATTAATGTGTCACTTTCAGCTTCTAAAGTGAGCCTGTGGGGTCAGTGGGGCTGATCACACTATCCTCATTTTACAGAGGAGGAACATGGACTTAGAGAGGTTAGGGGATCGGGCATTAAGTCACCTAGAGGGTGGTAGAGCCAGCCTTGTACCCTGGTCCTCCTCCTCATACCCTAGGCATACCCTCTTCCCCAGGTCTCAGGGCCGTGACTCCAGTTTGCTAAAGGTATGGGCAAAGATGGATGAGTCCAAATGGAAAAGCCTTTCATCCTCAGAATGAAAATAATCAAGCTTCAGTTGGAATTTGTTTTTCCAATTTATTTAATGCACTCTTTTTTCCTTTTAACTTCTCTCATTAATTGATAATGTTCCCTGCCCAATCTGTTTCTTTGATTGCTTCTCCCTTTAAAGCTTAGGGCTGGGAACTGGGTGTGTGGCATTTAAGTTATGACTTGTTTAGGAAATTGATATTGGCATTTTCCACATGACTTGCCTTTCTTCAGTGAGTTACTTTGCTCTAATTCTCTGTTAGAAGCTCCAACTGTAAAGGAGAAACAGGCTAATTAAAAACTGGAAGCTGGTAAATTTCACCTTGAGCAGCTAGTATGTGCTTTTGGCAGGAATTGATGCAATTATTTATCAAATAAAATTGTCATCCAAAAGAACAGCTTTTTTTTTTTTTAAGAGAAAGCAGCAAGATATTTATTGTTGAAATAAGCCTTTAATCTAAAGATGAAGCAATGACATGTGAAAACCAGGTAGATTTTTGTCAAAATGAAGAGTTACATGTATTTTAAAATCTAAATGCTATTAGATTTTTTAAACAAAAGACTAAATTGGGCTTCTAATTTATTGCTGAGCTAAAAAGCACCATGCTAGGCCACCATAATGACTTGTCAAATTGACCTGAATTGAAAAGACGTCAAAACACCATCACCCTTAACCAGTCTTTAAGGTAAAATAGCCAATTGTAGAGCTGTTCCACATTTATAATATTGATAGAGTCCTAAAGAAAATGAGAGAGTGTTTTTTTTTCTTCTTTTCCTTAAGAAAATCACATTATTCACAACCTGCAGGGGACCGCGGGGTCAAGTCCTTGAATCGGGGCTGTGTGTTGCACTGTGGATTTCCTAGCTCAAGAGCCACTTTGTCAGGGTGTACCCTGCCTCGGGTGCCTATTTTCTGTGGAAAGACAAGCTCCAGCAGCATAAATCCTCTCTCAAAGTCAACGCAAACCTCTGAGGCGAAACGGCTCATTCAAAAGGCTTTGTTCTCCCATCATCTTCAAGTTCCATTTCTCAATGTAAAGACTCCCTCTGCCCACAGCCCGTGTTTGCTAGGTTGGCAGCAGCCCCTGCACACCCCTCCTGCTCATGGACAGGTGGGACCGTGGCAGGGGCTAGGGATGGGTAGGGGCTCTGTCTCCCCCCAGCCCTTCCTGATAGCTCCTTGTCCGATCCTGCCACAACTCACCTCTCACCCCCGCCCCGAGAAAGCCAGGCCTGAGACAAAGCCTTGCCTGCAGAATTCTTCCAGGAGACAGGATTAGGGGACTGGGTGGAGTAAAACAAGGAAGGAGGAAAAACCAATACAAAATTGCACTTCTGAGTTGGTCACTGCTGTGGGCAACTGGGGCTCAGTTTCCCTACGCTCTTCTGAGGAGCCGTGTGGAACGGTGCTGCCCAGTAGAACTTTCTGTGGTGCTGGGACTGTTCTCTGTGCTGCCCAATATTGTATCTACTAGCCAGGTGTAACTAGTGGGTGCTTGAAATATGGCTCGTTTGTTTCATTCTAATTAACTTTAATTATTTAAATTGCCATATGTGCCTACAGACTACTGTATTGGACAGCACATGTGTAGACTGGGCTTTCAAGTTGTCTGCCGAGGGGTAGAAGAGGGTATCATTTATCCACTGGTCCAGCACCTGTTGCTTCAGGGAATGTTATGCCCTCACACTTACGGTGGGCCTGCATGGCTGCAGGTGATCCCTGCAGGCACACCACCCCCTCCCCCATCCCCGGCTGCGTCGGAGAAGCAGGTGCACGGTGGGAGTTCTGGGGTGCAGCTGAGGCAGGAACTGATGGGGTACTCCTGTGCAAAGCTGGCAGCAATGGGCGTGGCTAGAACAGTAGTTCTCAAGCATGAGCCAGCACCAGGGTGTCCTAGAAGGCTTGTGAAAGCACAGATTGCTGATTGCCACCCGTAGGGTTTCTGACTCAGTGGGTCTGGGATGGAGTCTGAACGTTTGAATTTCTAACAAGTTCTCTTGATGCCAATGCTGTTGGTTAGGTGACCACATTTCCAGAATTCCTGGGCTAAAGTAAAAGGTAGGCCAGGGCATATGAGTTGAAACTAGGGTAATGAACCACTCTGGTTTGCCCGGGACTGCAGGGATTCCCAGGACATAGAATTTCAGTGTCAAAACAAGAACCGACCTGGACAAACGGGGACAAGAAGATCACCCCCACTGGAGGGCAAGAGGCATCCAATACTGTGACATGGGCCTTCACATTTTATAAAATGGCAAGTTTAGGTCCAGTCCAGCTGTCCTCCAGGGCATTTATGAGTATCAGGGGTTGTTGTAATGCCTGGAAAACTTTAGTGCTGGACTTTACGATGAGCTGCTCCACCAAGAGCAGAATGTGAGGTGGCCTTCAAGCAGCAGAGGCTTGACTGTATCCCCAACCTCTGAGTAGCCATGGCCCAGAACTGCCATCTGGTGAAGAAAGCAGCCTCTGTCCAGGTCCTGATTCTAATAGAGGCCATGCTGGCAGCCTACATGATGGACCATGGGTCGGAGCTGCACGCTGGGCCTTTTGTTCATGCCTGACTGTGGTTTTCTCTCGTTGATAGGTGTGGTGTTTTCAAGGAGAGCTAGGGAAACTCTCTGGAATATTTCTCCTCCACAAATCATTAAATATTTATTGAATGTCCTCTTTGTTCAGCCCTGTATAGGTATGTTTGGTAGGGAAGGGGTAGACAGGAGGTGCATAAAGCTTGCTCCCCACTCCGGTGATGTCCCTGAGAAACTGGGGAGAAAGAACAGTTGGACAATGCCCATCCACATCTCCCATCTGGCAGACAGACAGATGTATGCATGTTCTCTTGTCTCCCTCTGTTCTTTGTCTACCTATGGGCATGATGTACACCTGTCTGCCTTCCTCCCCAGCCAGGGACCATGTCCCTCATCTCTCCTTATTCCCAGCACTCAGCTTGGAGCCCGACAAGGTGCTAATAGTCAGAGGCTGGAGAGATCCTGGAAGGTGCAGAAGATAGCCTGCAATGAGGAGTCAGGCTGGTCAGCGCAGGGGAAAGAGGTTGGCCCAATCCAGGGAGCAGATAATCAAGGGCCTTAACAGTCCAGCTAAGGAGTAGGCATCATGCCTCAAAGTAGAATATAACAGTAGCAAATGTTTCTGAGAATTAGAAACAGTAAGATCTTTCTAGCTTCCTGATGTTTGAGAATGTTGTATGATTTGTAAAGGGAAGCCTTACTAGCTTAAAAAAACTCCGAGTCAGAGCTTCAAGTGTGTCCATCCCCAGACGGTGTGCATGGCACCCATTAGGTGTGTATATAGGCATCTCCTCCCCCCGCTTCCCACCTCCCGACACCCGATGAATGTTATTACTATATGTGCACGTAAGTGTTGATCAGTTAATACCCATTTGATGGTGAGTACATGTGGTGCTTGCTTTTCCATTCTTGTGATACTTCACTTAGTAGGGTAGGGCAAAGGCAATATATATAACCTAAACATTTGCACCCCCGTAATATGCTGAAATAAAAAAATTAAAAGAAAAAAACTCCTGATAATGAAATGTTACTCTGTAATACAAAGCAGTAAACTAGCAATACACACAACATGGATGAATCCCAAAATCATATGCCGAGTAAAAGAAGCCACACACGCCCAAGAAAAGTGTGCCTCCTGTATGATTCCATTTATATGAAATTCTAGAAAATGCAAACTCTCCTCTGAGGCCCGAAAGCAGAGGAGTGCTTGCCTGGGATGGAGTGCAGGGAGGGGAGGGCTGTAAGGGGGCGTGAGGAAACTTGGGGGAAACAAAAGTGCATGTTATCTTGATTGTGGTGATGATGTCACAGTATATACACCTGTCAGAGTCGGTCAGAAATGTGCACTTTCAGTGTGGGCAATTTTTTGTACTTCAATTATACCTCACTAAAGTTGTAAAAAGTTTTTTAAAGGTTGTCCAGTTAATATAAAGGGATACTATAACAATAGTGGAAGTTAAGAAAACATAGTTTATTTTTCTAAGGAAAAGAGAATACTTTATGTATATCAATTTGTGTGATCCTCTCAAACAGCCCAGTGATGTAGATAGGAAATTCCCACTTTACAAACTGAACTAAGGCTCAGAGATGTTCAGTGACTTACCCAGGGTCACACAGGTTCTGAGTGTTGGGCAGGGCCAGACTTCTAACACAAGTCTATCTGATCCCCAAATCATTGTGCCATTTATTTTGCCTGTGTCTCTCAAACTCTATTCTCTGTCTGAAAGCCTGTCCCAGCCAGTGCTCAGGAGAAGAGAGGGATAAGCTGAGAGCCAACTAGCACTTCCAAACCTCAAGGACTAAGTTGCTCATCTTTCAGAATGAATTTGGGTCGGGCGGGATTCTACCATATGATTATCGGGATGATTTTAGTTCAAATTTTTAACTCACGCAACTGGTCTCAAATCATTTCTTCCTTGATAGATGACATATAACCCACATTTGAAAGGCAGCTTTAGCAGAACAGGTAACAGAGGTTCATACAGGAGTGCTGACAACTCACATTCCAGATGTCACTTGTTGTCATCTTTGTTCCCTCATTAACACATAGCACATGATCAAAAACAAAAGCAAAAATTTAGGAAAGTAAGAAAGGAGGGTGGGAAGAAAAGTGGAAAAAAAAAAAAAAAGAAAAGCAGGAGGGAGGAATGAAGGAAGGGACAGAGGGAGCAGGTCCCCAGGCTGGGGCACGTGCTGGGAGGAGTGTGCCGCCCACTCTCCTTCTCGAACCCTGGCAGTAAGAAGTGAGGATCACACCAACACCCGGGATCCTCTCAGACATCCAGCGGCTGCAAGAGGTTCTACTGCAGTCACTACGCACCATTTTCTGAATGTTTTAGGAAGAGTCTCCAGTGGTGCTGACAGAAAAAAATGCAGCTGATTGGGCACTTTGATTTCCCTCATATTTTAGCAGAATCCAGACTCCTAAGTCCAAGACAGAATTTCTGAGGTTTGTATATTGACTTCAGGAAATGCTGATCGATTGTTTTGACTTTCCTTCTTCTCACCATGCCCCAGTTAGTATCTCTTGCTTCCCACCAACACCACTGACTAATTATCTCTTATAATGCTATCACCGCTCCCATGGAAGGTCCCATTAACACCCTCCGAGGGATTCATATGAAAATAACTGTGAACCAGGCTTGGACACTAATGAACTAATCTGAGTGGAGAAGATCCAGCTGATTCAGAGCAGCCTATAGCATTCTCCACAGCCCCTGAATGAGCTGGGTTCTTTCTGTCCATCCTTCATGTTCCCCTCCCAGTCCCCTCTCCTGGGCAGCCTTCCCAGACCCCTCCTCCCCAAGCCCCTGTGCCCTGTCCCTGCTTGCCTGGGTCAGCTGCTGCTGCTCCTTTGCTGCACTGACCACACTGTGCTGAAACCCCTGGGATCTTCACTGGCTGCTCCGTGAGGAAGGGACCATGTCATTCCCCTATGGGTCCGCAGGACCTAACACAAACAAGTAGCCCCAGTATAGACAGCATGACTGCTTACTGCGTACCAGGCATGGCTCCAAGAACTTTACCTGTATCCAATCTCCTAATCTTCAGAATTCTATGGGATAAGCTATGTTATTATCCCTACAGAGATGAGGCCCAGAGCAGTTCAGTTGCTTGTCTAAGGTCACACAGTGAGAAAGTGAAGGTGCTGGGATTTGAACCCAGACAGCCTGGTTCAGAGCCGGATTTCATAGCTTTTTGACATCTACTGAATTATATTTTTAGAAATTGGGATCTTTCTTTTAGGTACCTAGTTAATCTCTCTTCTCAACTAGTCAAAAGCTGAAGTTAAAGGAATAAGAACAGGGTCATAGCCTAATTCCATACCACAGTCCTGTCTGTGATGTGAGGCCAGCTGGACCCCTGTCTTGCCTTGGCCCCTTCCGTGGCTCCCTGTGCCCTTCAGAGTGGAGGCCAAGCACTGTAATGAGCCTTTACACACTATACAAACTTTTAAAAGACAGTGGCTGACACAGTCACAGGGCCACTTTAATGTTTGTTAAATGAATGAAGGAAGAAATGAATACATACATGCACTAAAAAATACATCTGTATGAGGACACAGAGTTTAGCAATTGCTGCCTTTCTAAAATCACATTTCTGCCAACTTGATCATTGACTAAAATACAATCCTGTCAATAGTCTCATAGATGCGTTGCTTAAATATCATACAAGGTTTTAAAACCCAAAACATAAGGTTTTATCAAGATTCTCCTATGTGTTAAATGATGACAAATTTTCCTATTGAGTCAGGCAAAATTGTGTTTTCGCATAAGAAACAGGGCTTGTGTGGCATGTAAAATAGTCTCAGAAGTCTCTTTGACCAGCCTACTAGATGCTGAACAGCCATTTTTTAAGGCTTTTAAAACCAGACTTTATGTAAAAGGTAGAGAAATAAGGATCAAAAATCCCTTTAGTGCTCTAACTTTGCTAATAGGCATCAGGAAAGATCTTCATTATCTTTTTGCAGTTTTAAGATGATGGATTCTGGAATTGTCTCTGAACACCCATTTTGAGGAAGCGTTTGAGCCTGGTTTGGAAGGTGATTGAGTTCATCTTGCAGTCAGTCATTTAGTGAACAGCTCCTGTGAGTCAGGCAGGGCACTCGGCCCTGGGGTGAGGGACTGGGGGGCTGGTAATACAGGAAGCTTCAAAGGTGACTAAGAGGACAGAGCCCTGCCTTCAGGGAGATTCCCATCCACGGGGGGCATTGACACAGTCGGAGGAGCCTGCAAAGTGCCGCCAAGTGTCGGGAAGGGATTCATTGGTGTGGACTATGGAAGACCAGTTCAGGCTTCTTGGATGGGGTGACTTCTGGAGTGAGACTTGAGGGACAAAAGGAGAGATTTCTGTAAATGAAGAGGCAGAGGAAGTGGGATACAAAGGAGTATCCCCATGTCTTCTGAGAAGTTCACAGTCTATGGGGGAAACACAAATGCACTCAATCATACTGCAGCCAACAGGAGACTGGCAGGGAAAGGTTTTCCCTGGTTGGGATCCCGCCGTGTCCCAGCTCACCCTTTGCTTTGAGGGCAGAATGGATGATTGGGTGTGTAAGCACGAGTTTGCTGAGTCACACCTCCTCCTCTGTCCTCAGCCACCGTTAGCCTCTGCTCCTCTATCTGATGATCCCACCCTGTACTTCAACATGAAGATAAGAGACATCAAAGACAGCCCCTCACCTCCCATCCTCTAGTGGAGACAATGTTGTGAGCTTCCCGGGCCAGTGCTTCATCTGACTGCAGTGATACCCTGTTTCCATCAGCATGCAAACAGGGCCAGCTGCCTACCGGACATTCAGCAGCAACACAGATTGAAATCCCTCCCCTCCTTTCAGCTACCCCCAATGGTCTCCACCACTCCTCAGCAAAGCATCACTCATCTCTCGGGACCCCAGTTTTCTTATCTTTAAGAGGGACTACTATTGATAAATGCCCCATGGGGTTGTTAAAAAGCTGACACAGATCTGTGAATCTTTGTAAAGTGCTTAGGAAGGGCCTGGCCCGTGATGAGCTTGCACTGTGTCTTAGTGGTCACTAATCTCCAACCAGTCGCCTGTACTCAGGGCGCCACCTCCTCACTTTATTACCCTCACTCCCCTCCGGTCTGTCCTCCCTTCCTAGCATGCATCTGAAATTGTTTTTGTCAAGGTCACAGTAAATGACATGACGCTAAATCAGATAATCCTTCCCCACCCACTCCCTGCTAGACCTCTCACATCACTCAACAGTGCTGACAGCCCCCTCCCTTTGAAACATGTTTCTCTCTTGGACTCTGCGATTCCACTGTCTCTCTGGAACTTCCTTCTCAGTCGCTTTTGCTGCCTCCTCTTCTACCAGACAGCAAAATATCGGAGAGTCTTTTATTCCCTGTTTTTACCCCTTCCCTCAAAATTCTCCTCCGACCCATCTATATGCTGGTGACTCCCCGTGCCCCCCAGACCAGACCCCCCGAGCTCTGGCTGCGTACATTCCCTGGCCTGCTGGGCATCTCACTCCACTGTCTCACAAGCTCCTGAATCCAACATCAAAAGCAGAACTTTGTCCCCTCCTCACACCTCAACTGACTGTCCCTCAGTCTAAACAGACGAGCTTCCAGCCACTCCAACTAAGAATCAGCCTGGATCCCCCCTGCCTGTCCACACCTGTGCAAGTCTCACCACTCGCAACTTGAAAACACGTCTCACATCGGGGCATCCTCCCCACCTCCACGGCCACGGCGTCTCCCACCTGGCGGACCTCATCAGCGTCCTACCTGATGTCACCGCTCCCACCGTCCCTTCCTCAGTGCATTCTCCTCTCAAAGCTGGAAGGTCTTTTTGAAGCAAAATCTAGATCATCTTTCTCCCTGTTTAATTCAGTTCAAAGACTTCTCGATGTCTTTATAGTAAAAAAGCAATTCCTCCCTCCAAGGCCTACAGCCCCCGTGGCTGCCTGAGACCTGCCTTCCAGCCTCTCCTCTCGCCACCCGTTTCCTCCTCGCTCAGGACGCCCAGGGCTCTGGCCTGGCCCCACCCCTCCCGCAGGCTGGGCCCTGCACGTGCTGCTCCCTCCCCTGGGTGCTGTTGCCTCGCTTGTCCCTTGCCTGTCAGCTGCTTCCTTCCTGTTATAAACATCTTGCCCACATATCTCCTCTTCAATTAGACCTTTTCTGATTCACCCAGTTAACTATGTCATTGATATTTTCTTTCCCATCTACCCCACTGAAATAGAGCCCCCCAGTGTGCAGGAACATTATCTGCCTTGAACACCGCTGTGTCCTGAATGACTCACACACTGATGGGCTAATTTCTTAGCAAATCTTTCTTGAAAAATGAATGAATTGATACCCCTACCCATAATCTCTAGTGACCCCAGCACTTCTGACGGCCTGTCAGAACCACTACATAAAGGAGAGAATCATGCAGGATGCAGAGTCAGAAGCCTTGGCTATAAATCCACTTTTCAACCTTTATTAGTCAAGTGACATTAAGCAAGTTACTTAACCTCGCTCAGGCTCAATTTCATCATTTGCCAAATGAGGATGAGAATAACGATATGTCCCCCACAGGGTTGCTGGGAGTCTGTGCTTTAAAAGTCACAGGGAACTTTTCAAATAATAGCTAATAACTGAAGAAACCAGAGCTTTCAACTTTGGAAGACTACAAGATTGTTTGGTCATTTGTGAAAACAATGAGGCTTTGACAGTGGTCACCTCCGGCCTTGATGCCCAGGCAGTTAGAAAACTGTCCCCACAGGCTTAGAGTACACAAACCTATTTGAGTGCATAACCACACTGGCACACGGATGGGGGAGCCCAGGAAGGAGAGTTGGAGTCAAGCTCGATCTCTCTCCCCTCTTTCTCCTTGACAGCAGTCCCAGTCATTGTGTGTAAGCTCAGTCTTCAGAAAGAGAAAACACTTAGGGCTTCTTGGAGGAAGTGGATTTTGAAGAGGCACGTGGAGGTGGGATAAGCAGGGGACCTCTGAGTGTAGACTGAGGAACGGAGAGTGGCGGGGGGGAGAGGGCCAGCACTCAGTAGGCAGCGGGGCTCCTTGGAAGGCCTGACTTGAGTTCCCTCTGCTCACTCCCAGTTCTGCAGATAAAAGCTTTGCCTCCACGCTGTGCAGCCCCTCCCCTCCTTCTTGGTAGGCCACAGAGGAGCTGGTCCGTGGCAGTGAGCTGCCTTCTAATACGTCTATCCCAAAGCCTAACACTGAGTACGCCAGAGAAGAGACACCTAAGCTGAGCTGAGCTGCCCGGTGCTGATGAGAGCCTGGGTGAGCAGTGAGAAGGATGAAATTAAGAGATACTTAGGCAGGAGGGTCCCTAGAACTCTGAAGATGGAATGGATAAGGAAAAGGGTGAGTTGAGAGGGTCCCAGGGCTGACACCCTGAGAGATGAGGAGGCTGTCGATGCTGTTTACTACATGGTGGGCCCCCAGCGGGACTGCTGCTGAGAGGCCCCGACAACTGGTGGGGTCCAAGCACTGGTATGCACCTTTCACGTCTTGAGCCAGTCCCTGCCTGGCTCCTTCCTGGCCGAGAGCCAAGGTCTCCCCTTCCTTTGTCTTCACTGTATTTTCTCTCTCCCATCTCTGTATACCTTTCCACAGTGTTATAAAGGATCTGGAGTTTTCAGAACCAAAGACTGAGGTGCAAACCAGAACTATGGGAAGAACACAAGACTGAAAGTCAGGAAAACACTGACTCTGGGCCTCCAGGTATTCATGTTCCAAAGGGGCAGTCGGACTACGGGATCTCTAAGGCACCTTCTAGCTTGAGTCTTGGGTCACAGCATGTTGTAGCCAATGGAACATGGTCTGTAAAATCAGAGTCTTGATTCGATCATTCACTGTGATGGGACCACGAAGTTGCCTGGCCTCTGTGAGCCTCAGCCAGTCAGGCTGGCAAATAGGGGAAGGAATCTAACCTAATGGGGTAATGAAGAAGTTTAAGCAGAAAGTGTAATAGTCATGATGGACTAAGTTATTAATCTCAATAGATTAAAATAAAGGTTTATTTCTCCATGGATTATGCTACATGCCTACACTGGGTTTTGCTCCAAGTCTTTTTCACTTGGGGTCCAGGGCTGATATCACCTTCATCATTAAGGACATCACTGATCACCAGCACCATGAAAGGTGACAAATTGCTTCCCAGTTCTTAAAAGCGTCTGCCCAGAAGTGACACAGGTTTCACTTCTGCTCAAAATTCATTGGGCAAGTTACATGGCCACCCCTGAAAAAGTGGGCAGAAAAATGCTATAGTCTCATGTGCCTAGAAGGAGGAGACCCAGAAATGTTTTATGAACTGTTCTAGTGACTGCCACTGTAGTAGATGTGAAAATGCAGGCACACGTCCCGTGAACATGGGGCACAGAAGTTGGTCTTATCATTCACCCAACTCACTGGGCAGAGGTGAAGAGCTATATGGGACTCTGATTCCAGAATCCACAGGTTTTTATCCCAACTTTACAGTAAACTGCAAGGTGCTAGACTTCTCGCTGCCTTGATTTCCTCACTTGTAAAATGAGAATAATAGCACTCCCACACAAGATTGTTGTGAGAGCTTAGAAGAGTGTCTCAAAAGTTGTAAGTGCTCAGTAGAGTGTCGGCTGTTACATGATGTGTGTGTAAGCCTCCTCCCTGGGAAAACGGGAAGCTCCTTGAGGAGCCAGATTTTCTCACAGACCCTGTGGTGCTGAGAGCAGGGCTGGACATAAGAAAACAGTCTTTCCTGAAGACTGTGATCTCAGATGTACTGTCAGGGAGCTCCTTTCTGAGGAAGTGATATTAGTACAGAAAATTAATTGAGGGTGGGGCAGGGGCTGTCATAGGAAATTTGGCCAAAGAAGGAAGAAGAAACAGCAAATACAAAGATGCTGAGGCTGAAATGAGCTTGACTTATTTATGGCATGGAAGGAAAGAGAGTGCTTGCAGGTAGCTATCGTCAGTTTTGTTTGTTTATTTATTTATTTTTATTTCAGAATATTACAGGCTACATACGTTTTGGTTACATAAATTGCAAGTGTGTCCATCCCCCAGAGAGTGTGCATTGTACCCATTAGGTGTAAATTACCCATCCCCTCCTACCCCCTCCCACCTGCTTGATTTCCTATGAATATTATTTCCGTATGTGTTTAGCCAATGGGGAAACAGAAATTCCGTGAGGCTAGGAGACCAATTTTCATGCTCACCCGCAAAGTGTGAATGTGTCAAAGCCCTGCCATCAACATGCACTCATTTTCTCTATCTTTCCCTCTCCTTTCTGAGTCAGCTGCAGCTGCTATAACAAAATACCATAGACTGGGTAGTTTATAAACAACAGAAATTTATTTCTCACAGTCAGTTCTGGAGGCCAGAAGTCCAAGATTAGAGTGCTAAACATGGTTGGTTCTGATGTGGGCTTTTTTCTGGGTTGCAGACTGCTAACTCCTTTTTGTATCTTTGCATGGCAGAAACAGGGTGATAGAGCTCTGTGGAGTCTCTTCTGTAAGGGCACAAATCCCATTCATAACGGTTCTTCCCCCATGACCCAGTTACCTCCCAAAGGCCCCACCTCTCAAACACTATCACATTGAGGGTTAGGATTTCAATATACAAATCTGAGGGGGATACAAGCATTCAGTCCATAATACCTTTCTCTCCTCCTCTCTCTAAAATTTCTTAACAATACCTGGTTTTATACATATTTGTTTTGCCAATTTTCTAGGGAAAATGATACCTTGTTTTTCTTTATATTCATTTTAGTGTAAGGAAGAATGATCATATCATCATATTTTCATGTTTATTTGCTATAATTTCCTCTGTAAATTACATATTTATTTTCCTTGTCCATTTCTTTGTTGATATATTGCATATTGAGCTTTTTCTTATGACTTTAAAATCAGCTAGCATAGTGGAGATTTTAGCCTTTTATCCATCACATAAATTATTTCTTGCAGTTTTAAAATTTATCTTTTAGCTTTATCATAGTTTTTCATTTACAGAAAGGCTTCTGCCTTTCTTACTTTAAAATTATAAAAATATTTGCCCACATTTTTGTTCAATATTTATGTACTTGTGTTATTCACATATAAATGTTTGATCTATCTGAAATTTATTTTGATTTAAAAAGTAATATAAAGATTTAGCTTTATTTTTTCCTCGAAGTGTTATACAACTACCCCCACTCTTTCTATTTTTATAGTATAATGCCATTTATTTAAAATATGGAAATATGTAAAACAATATATATCACTTAGAGATAAGTACAGATGTATCGTAAGCATAAAGAAATGCTCAGGAATAGTAAATACCAAACTCAGTGACTCCCTTTGGTGGTGGTAGGCAGGGGAGAAGTTGGGATCAAAACTGAGGGTGAGGCAAAGTCATAACTTGTAACCAAAATGTTTCAACCCCCTAATATCCTGAAATAAAGAAAAAAAAAGAAATGAGGGACATGTGTTATTAATGTTGTATTTCTTAAGGTGAGTGAATGGGTCATAATTTCCTTACATTATTCTTTTTTTTTATTTCAGCATATTACGGGGGTATAAATATTGAGGTTATGTATATTGCCTTTGCCCCACCCGAGTCAGAGCTTCAAGCGTGTCCATCCCCCAGACGGTGCACACCGCACCCATTAGGTGTGTATATACCCATCCCCTCCCCCCACTGCCCAACACCCCATGAATGTTATTACTATATGTGCACTTAAGTGTTGATCAGTTAATATCAATTTGATGGTGAGTATATGTGGTTCTTGCTTTTCCAGTCTTGTGATAAGTACTTGACTTAGTAGAATGGGCTCCAGCTCCATTCAGGATAATACAAGAGGTGCTAGATCACCATTGTTTTTTGTGGCTGAGTAGAACAACCCAAGGGCCCATCAATACATGAGTGGATTAAGTTCCTTATATTATTCTTTATAGCCTTTTTTATGTTTGAAATATTTCAAAATCCACTTTTAAGCAGCTAAAAGATTTTTAAGATATAACGTGAAAATGTCCAAGAATTGAGTCTATTGTAACTGAAATGTTACTATAATCCAACTCTTATCTATGGAACAGTCCTCTCTACCCCTCCCACTCTGATTTAGAATGCAGCCTTTATACCTGGATTTATTTATGAATTCTTCATGCTATTCTCCTGACCAATTTGTCTTTTCTTGTAGCTTTAGCTGTCTTAGCATCTGGAAGGGTAACCACTCTCCTGCTTGCTCTTTCTGTTCTGAAGTTGTCTGGACATCCTCACATATTTATTCCTGAAGATCTTTAGAATCACTATGTCAGTTCCCTGAAAACCATCCTGTTGGAAAATTAATAGAGATGTAGTATAGAGATTTAAAATGTTGCTAAGTACTGGTAAATTGCCCTCTGGGAAGTTTAAACTAATTTATATTCTCAAAATTTCCTCCCATTTATGCCCACATCAGACATAATCACACTTTACCTGCATTGCCATAACAGAAAATGACATCCTATTGTCATTTCAATTTGCATTTCTTTGATTACTAGTAAAGTTGAGCATCTTTTCAAATGTGTATAACTCACTTGTTTTACTTTTTTATGGATTGCCTAATTCACACCTTTTCCTACTTTAATTGGGATGCTCATCATTTTCTTATTGATTTGTAAGTTTTTTATAAATTAATGATTCCAACCCTTTGTCTGTCATGTACAATGGAAGTATTTTTTAAGGTATTTGCCTTTTTAATTGTTTTCCCTAGAGAAGTTTTTTTAGTTTTTATGTTCTGTCTGATCCTCAATAGGATCTTAATAAATATTAGTTGGATGTGGAATGAATAAAGTCAAAACTACCAATACTTTCTTTACAGTTTCCGGCTCTGACCATCTGTCCCTTGAGGGCTGTGTTTTATTCTTTCTAATCATAGCAAAGGTTATACTGTCACATCCATTTTTCCAGTGGCTCCTCATAACCTCCCTGTTAGGTAGAGAGGAAAGATGTAACAAGTTTATTTACGGATTTAGAACCTGAGGTCCAGGAAGGAAACCGAGAGCTAGCTGGGGCTGAGCCAGCAGGAGAGGCCAGGCCAGCACTGCAGGCAGCCTCTGCTCCCTGCGCCTGGAGGGTGGTGGAGAAGCGCTGGATGTCTGGGTGCATTTTGCAGTGGGCCTGATACCCTTCAGGGGAAATTCAGACCTTCCAGCTCCTCCTATATGAGGAGCTCTCTGAGCATAACTCCGAGTAATTAACTTCTTATTAGTGTTTTGACTAATTAAGAAACATTTGGACTCTATTTGATCTGTTTGTTTGCCAAGTATTTTAAAGCCAGTTTGGCATTTGGTCTCCCAGCCTCATAGAATCAGGCTTGCACAGAAAGGCTCCCCCGGCCACTGGGAGTGTTGGAGGACACGGGATCTCACGCCCACTGCTGGGAAGCAGGGGCGAAGGCCCCTGGGCAAGATGGCCACCTCTGGTGTCAGAATGAGAACTAACGTTCAGTACTATACACGCGAATGCCTTTGTTACTGCATCTACCTTTCCAGAAGATTTCTGCTGGCAACATTTGCTTGATTCTCACAGTGAGCTTGTGAAGTAGTCACTACACACAGCAGGAGTTGGCATACTTCTTTTCTGTAAAGGGCCAGACAATAAATATTTTAAGCTTTGCAGAGCAAGACACAAGGTTGAGCACCTTTTCCTGAAAGACTAGAATCTTTTTAAAATTTTACAGTTAAAATGTAAAAACCATTCTTAGCCCACTGGCCATATAAAAATGGGCGTAGGGCTGGAGTTGGCCTAAAAGCCATTGTCTGCAGACCCTCCACATATAGCGCTGTGATGTGTTAACAGATGATGGCACTGAGGCTCTGGGAAGCTTCGTGACTCTGTGTGAATTATCTTTATCTGAGCATGTAGGACAGATAATATGTGGAAATTCAAAATTCCGTCATGACAGCCCAACCTAATACAGGTGCTCCTCGACCTATGATGGGGCCACATCCCAATAAACCCATCGTAAGTCAGCAGTGTGTTTTCTACTTAGTATATTTGCATACAACATAACCCCATCATAAATAGAGGAAATATCTAAGTCAAACAATCAAAAGTCAGAGACCATCTCTACGCATCCATTCATTCATTTATTCATTTAGCAACAGTTTACTAAGCTTCTACTATGTGCCGGGCCTTGCGCTAAGATGTGGGATGATGTCAAAAACAGTGACTTAAAGTTCTGATATTCACAGGCTTGCACACAATTCCTGGCTACATACATGCTGAATGATCTTGGTTAAGTCACTTAATATCCCTGAGCCTCAGTTTCCTCATCTGTAAAGTAGGGCTAATATAGTTCACCTGTAAAATACACACAATAGTTCATTGAACTGTTGTAAATAGTTAAGGAAATAATCTATGTAAAGTCCTTAAAACATGCCTGGAATATAGTGCCCTTTAATGGAAAGAAATAACAATAATAATGATAATAATAACCGTAAGTTACATTGGCTTATAAACCTTGAAGAAGCTCACAGTCTAGAGAAAAGAGTAAGTTTTAGTAGACACACATGGCTGTAGTACACCATGATAAGAAATTTGAGGACACACAGGGGCCACAAAAATGTTAGTGGGGGGAAGCTACTTGTGGTGTGTCTGGCAGGGTGAGCAGGGTTTATACCAGGACAGAGTGGGGCAGCTGAAGCCCAGAAGGGGAGGTGACTTGCCCAGCATCACGCAAGGAAACTCATTCAGCTGCTCATTCATCTAGTCACAAAATCTTTACTTGGCAGGCAAAGGACAGTAAAGCTCTTTGGCCAGGGGGCAGCAGTTGTGGTTGGGGGTAGGGGAGTGGACACACAAGGAACCAGATATAAAGGTCATATAATGTGACCTAAAGGGAAGTGCAGATAAGCTACACAGTTGGAGTAAAGAGGCAGGAAGGCGGAAACCTACCTGGGCAGAATGAGGGTGAGGGGGCATTTGAGCTGGACTCAAGGATGAAAGGACAAGGAAAGCCCTTCAGCCTAAGCAAAAGCTGAGGCAGAGGGAGTGCAGGATCCAAGATCTGGGAATGGGTTGTAACCCCTATAAGACAAGAAACTCTCTGAATAGTGGACATATAATGAGCACCCACCCCATGCAAGCTTGGCCCCAGCCTTCTCCCCAGCCCCTGTGCCTTAGCCTCGGTGCTTCACTCTCACATGGCCTCTCCCACACTCACTTTCCCCTTCCACTCAGCTAAGTACTGCTGGTTTCCAACAGCCCAGTCAGTGTCAAGAGCTCCCTCCTGCAGGAAGCCCTCCAAATTACCACTCCAGGACACAATTTTTAATAATTGTAGTATGTGGCCCAACTGAATGGGGATAGGCCTTGTCTTGGTGGGAAGGGGATATACCCCTGGACAGCCTCCCACTCACCAGATCTCAACTTGAGTGATTATGTGGGCACCCCTGGTTTCTGTCCCTAGTCCTTAACCAAACCTACCAGAGTTCTTAATAAAAAAAATTTTTTTGAAGATTCATTTAGAATTGAAACTACATTATATAGTAAGTTCTGTTCAGTTTACTAAACCACTGTATTTGATCATAACGTGCATACACTATATGTATGTATCTGCATGCATATGCACAGGAAATTCATATTTATCTCTAATAGAGATATCTAACTCTAATGTTGTGCTTATGTTGACTACAGTCCTTTCAGGGGAGTGGTGGGACCCTCAGCACGGCAGAGAGGAGCACACGCTGTTCCCCATCCTGCCCTGGTGCCCTTCTGTGTCTTCTCTTCTCTGTAGTGGCTACTCATCTTTGCCTGTTCCCCTTGCTCACCTACGCACACTTTGCATCACAAAGGCTGCTGCTTCTGTAGGGTGGAAAGTGACTTGCAGAGATGTCTCTGTGTCTGCCAACCATTGCCCAAAGTTCACAGGAAATGTGGTTTCTTTGCTGGCTGCATTCTATCATGCTAGTGAGTTTGCCCCTAATTTGGTTTGCACAGACATGCGAAGTTCTAGAACTCAGTGTGAGCTACACAAACTTGCATGCTGGAGCCCTCAGTGAAGGTTTTCTTTTTCCTTCCTGGAATACTAATGTTTTTATGGAATAGTTGGGAGAACGCTACATGCAATAATAGTTTTGTGTACAGCATTGCTTTTTGATGGAAAAGAACAACTTCCAAATCGTGAACAATCTGAACATGTTTCCTCCTGTTGGTCAGAAAACTGTCGCTCTTGGCTTCCTCAGTGGGAGCTATTGCCCAGAGTGCAGTCTCTCCCCCTACACCTCACCTGTGCAGGATTTGTTATTTAATTATCTCTGGGGGTGGGGTGTCCAAATCTGCAGTTTAATAAATAACTCAAGGGATCTTTATGCATAATAATGTATAGGAATCAAGCTTTGATGTAGGGCTGAGCAGAGATTAGGCCCTCAGTGAATAATTGTGATTGAGAGTTTTATGGACCCTATTGGATCTATGATACCAATTAACAGCTTTCAACCAAAATTCCTGCAAGGCTCTGCTCTCTTGCCCGCCTCACTTTCTTCTTGCCTTTCTTGCTTCCTTTAGCATTTACTGAATTCTTCTTGGGTGCCAAGCTCTCTCTTTGGCCTTGAGAATGCAAGAATGAAAACCACTCAGCCCTGCCTCAGAGAGGTGACACTTGGAAACACAGATAAGGAGGTCTATGAATACAGTACTAGGTGGTCAGTGTTACAGAAGCCAGCACAGGGTTTGTTTGGAGTCAGGGAAGATGTCTTGGAGATGGAAATATATAAATATACAAATATTTCTATTTCCTCTATACATTTCTATATATAATATATATATTTTTTTATTTCAGCATATTATGGGGTTACAAATGTTTTGGTTGCATATATTGCCTATGCCCCACCCATGTCAGAGCTACAAGCATGTCCAGCCCCCAGACGGTGAGCACTGCACTGATTAGATGTGAATATATATATGAAAAGATTTATTATGAGGAATTGCCTCACATGATTACAGAGGCTGAGAAGTACCACCATCTGCCATCTGCAACCTAAAAACTCAGGCAAGCTGGTGGTATAATTGCAGTCCAAGTCCAAAGACCTAAGAACCAGAGGGGCAGGTGTAAATCTCAGTCCAAGGGCAGGAGAAGACTGAAGTCCTAGCTTAAGCAGGCAAACAGGAAGCACAAGGGTGAATTCCTACTTCCTCCGCCTTTTCTTTCTATTCAGGCTGTCAACAGAAGGGATGACACCCACCCACGCTGGGGAGGGCGGTCTGCTTTCCTGAGTCCACTGATCCAGATGCCCATCTCTTTCAGAACACCCTCACAGACACACCCAGAAATAATGTTTACCCGGGGTACCTGTGGCCCAGCCAAGTTGACACATAAACTTAACCATCATAATGTTGTATCTATCAGTATTTAACCTTACTAGAAATTAAAGCTGATATTTTAAAAATATGCTTAATTCATTTTAAAAAGCAATCATAACAAACCTACTGCATGTAACATAAATAACATCTTTTATGAAAAACAACTATACTTCCTAAAACAGTGACTCAAGTGAGCAAAGTGACATGGCTTTGCATTATTGCAAATATCTTTAATGTATAGCTTACTGGAAGACAGCAGCATTCTTATTTCTACTTTTTCATTTGCTGTGTTTTGATACTATAACTCATGTTCCTTTTGTAAAACTTCACTGTACATTCATGAGAAAATCAGAGTGAAAACAACAAATAACATCTTCATGTAATTATGAAAATAATTTTGACTTCATGGATCTTCCCCCCAGTGGGCATAGGGAACCCCAGGGTCCCTGGGCTGCACTTTGACCATTTCTACTTTAGAGAGAAGAAGCTCAGGGACTTATATGTGGCTAATTCACCAGGCTTTGGGTTTCAGCTGTACAGGCAGGGAGGCCAGGTGCTCTTCTGGGAGGCTGAGTCTGTCAAGCAACAGCTCCTCACCCCCTGCCCAGCTACCCGTCAGGCAAATGTGTAAGGTCTAAGAGCAACCTCAGGATACAGGTGGAATTTTCTCAAATCCTTACAGTATTTTTTTTTTTTTTTTTTTAGAGAAGAGTCTTTGCTATCAGGATACACAGATTTGTGCAAAAATCTTCAGGCCTCTTTTTAAAGCAAATATATTTATAAGAAGGTAAATATAAAAATATTCTGTACATGAATTGGACTTTACATGGCTTCTATGCTGTTATATTGAACAACATTAACATTTCTCTGATTAAAAAGCCACTAGACCCATATCAGTGGAACAGTGTGATCATTTGAGGCTTGGTTGGATTTTGCTAGTTTTTGTTATTGTTTTTTATTTTCCTTAAAACAAACAAACAAAAAAAGAATTTCAGAACCAGAACTGTGACTCCATTATTACAAGGCTGAATGAGCTGTCAAAGGGCTCTGACATTGGAGATCACTTGTTAACTGTGCTGACATACAGGGGCCATATTTATGAGCTACATAATTGAATAAAGATGGGTTTATAGATGGAAAAAAAAAGAATGAGAGAGAAAATGGTGAATAACTATGTTCATTTGGCTCCCTTGGGATCGGGCTTGTTTTCTGCTTCCTTGCTATTAATGAAAAGAAATCCAATTTGTTCTACATGGTAAGATTTGTAATTTAGATGCTTATTAATTCTGGATTTGCGTAGGAGCTCTTTGAAAAATATGGTCTTCAAAGCATTTACTCTCAAAGGCCAGCAACCTTGGCTGAAAACAAGCCAAACATGTGTGGCTAAAATGTTTTCTGTGTTTAACACAACTTTGTTGGATACCTGCCATGTGCTAAACCCGGATCTAGGGTTGGAATGGTTGGGGGTATAGAAAACATGCCCTCACTGTGGCCTACTGTCCAGCTGGGGGAGAGATGCAGGTGTCCAGAGCAAATAGAAGAATGTTCCACTTTGGTAGGCCAGGCAGTAGGGGTGGGGATGGGGAAAGAGCTGGTAGGAAGGGCTGGTGTGGGCCTAGTGTGGAACCAGGTAGTCTCAGGTTTCCAAATGAGGACAGCATTCTGGTGTGAGCCAAAGGCGTATCAGCCCCAGAGATGGTACAGGACTGTGATCCCTTGGCCATTGCCGAGTTCTCAGGCTCTGTCTCACCCTATAATGCACACAGCATGGTAGGCAAGAGCAGGATCAAGGTCTCTTCCCTTGAAGAGTATATAATCTTGTTGGGGATGCACATAAATATAGGGGTAATGATAACAGGAAAACCTAAGGCCTTCTTGGGTGAATACAAGTCTCAGATAGGTTGTTTAGGTTCTAGCTGACAAGAATAAATAAGAGCATGAGCATCTATCTGTAGGTTTAGCCATTTGATTCATTCAGTAAATATTTCTTAAGTGCTTATTTTGTGTCAAGCATACCACTAGGCTTGAGCAACCAGAGAAGGCCAAGATGTGGTCTCTCCTATCCAGGGACTTGCATCTTCTTCCTATCCTATGTGCCTAGTAAGATGTCAGAGTACACAGTGAGTGCTCAATTAGTGTTTCCTTGACTTGAATCCAAAGGAAATGTTAGGCCTTAGTCCAGCTCTGCCAAGCTTTGTCATCTTTGATAGGTCATTAACCTTCTTGGATAGTTTTTCACTTGTAAAAGAGGAATAATCTATAAATAATCATTCCAGGGTTTTTCCAAGTGTAATTACAATAACATTCTCCAAATATAGAGGTATCTACAGTTTACAAAATGCTTTTTCTTCTAAAATGTATCCAGCTGAAGGTCACTTGGTACAAAGGAAGTGATGGTGGCTTTCGGAGATGTTTGTATAACATGTCAGAAGAAATTTGAGCCTGGAGCGACCATTTGGTGTCCCAGCTTGGCCCTCGGCCACCATGACCTGGCTTCAGTAACTCAGGGGCCTTAGAAGAGGTAGGCACAGCCCCTGTGTCCTAGGAGGTGTCAACCTGTCTGGCCAGACACATGAGGGGACCAGCCATGACCAAGGATCCCATTTTGGACTTCCATGAGGTCACCATTCGCAGGGAAGAGCCTGTAGCTTTGGCACTTAAATAATCTAGAATCTTGGGGAAACCAAGTCCACAGCAGGCCACTTTTTCTCTGAATTTAAGCAAGTTGCTTTTTTTCCCTTGAGTCTCCTTTCTTTTGTCTTTGAAACGGCAACCAGAAAACATACTCATTAGGGTTGGTCTATGGATTAAATGAGACAATACATCTAATACTCAGAAAAGGATACATGTGGTTATCTCAGAAATACACAGTGGGAAGATGAAACAACTCCAGGCTGTAACTACAATAAACTTTATTTCTTTGAATTTTCTGATAATTGAGGCTAACCTAAAAACCCTTCATGTTTCTTTCCTCACCACTGATAATCAAAAATGCTGCTTCAGTCCCAAGTAGAAGCCTTCGCTGCTTGTGGGGCTCTGAATCCCTGGGTCTTAGTCTGATTGGACAGCCATAACAAAATACAATAGACCGAGTGGCTTAAACAACAAGTATTTATTTCTCACAGTTCTAGAGGCTGCGAAGTCCAACATCAGGAGGCCAGCTGATTCAGTTCCTGGTGCGGGCTCTCTTCCTGGCTTGCAGACAGCCGTCTTCATGTTGTGTGCTCATGGTAGATGTCTATCTGGTCTACCTTCCTCTTCTTATGAGGACATCAATCCCATCATAGGACCCCACCCTTGTGATCTCATCTAAACATCATCACCTCCCAAAGACTCCACTTCCACATACCACCATATTGGGGGCTAGGGCTTCAGTGTATAAATTTGGGGGGTACACAAACATTTAGTCCGTAACACCCTGTTTGAATTTTGAACATGGCTGATACTCTTCAGGGCTATGGTGGGATGAGACAGGGAGGAAGTGTCTTTTCTTATTGAATCAGAGCAGGAGGGTAGAGGTGTGTGGTGAAAACAAAGGTGGCTTTGGATCCAGGCTGATCTGAGTC